>NC_134703.1:180971116-181701116 GCF_043290135.1 Rhipicephalus microplus | reverse complement strand
CGTCCTAGTCTAAGTTTGCGTGAACAAGCATGTCTTTAAGTTAGCGTTGCAAATGCCACGTGCCACGCATTGCTAATTCCCGCAAACCTTAAAGCAAACACTAGGACGTCTGCAGATGCCACTCCATAAAAAAAAGCTTCAATAAGGCCTTGATTGATTTTCTGTGCGAAGACAGATCGTGTCGGCTTTCGAGCGCTGGATGTTGTGACAAGGGTCTACATGTCGTCAAGGCAGGCAGGCTATCGCAGCAGCTAGCGGCTGTCTGTGCATGCTGTAGCGAGGGCAGTGACAGAGAACGTGCTCTACCGTTCCATCACTGCCGCAATTATCGCAAGTAGGACTGTCATCTATGCCGATTCGGAAGCCGAAAATTTTGGTGAAAGCGACACCAAGCCGCAGTCGGCAAAGCACCATTGTCACAAGTCGAGAGAGCTTGGACGGAGGCCGAAGTCGACGAGATTTCTTAGTTGTTCTAAAGTATAATTCTTCTTTGTTCCACTCGATATCAGTCCAAATGATAGGCGTGTTTGAAGATTGTTTGAAGCCGCTTGTGCTGACACATGAAATACGCGAGAGTTTTGGATTTAAGACCGTTTTTTTAGCACACAGAATATTTCTGGGTGTTACGAACCGCGTGCGTAGAAACCATTGCTTTTTTCTTCCGCTCACAGCTAGCTATAGCGAGGCATAGCACGGACATTTCTTGAGAACGCCTTGAACAGGTCGTGCTTTCACAACAATTCTGCGAGCTTCAAAGCTCAAGTGTCTCGGCTTATGACTTCGGGTTTTCCTGAGGCCTTTATCGCATCTGTCGCTGAGTCTATCCTGCGGACCAGTAAGGCAGAGCAGAGGAAGGGACACGATGCAAGCAACATGGACACAGAGCGTGAAACAATAGCTGCTGTTCCGCACAAGCACCAGATATCTTACAAGCTCAAGAAAATCGAAAAACATGCAGGCATTAGTGCGCTATTCTCTGCACCGTTCAAATTAATCGGTCACACTGAATCGAGAAACCCCCTGAAAAAGCAGTCATCAACTGAATGTAAAGTTAAAACTATAGGACTGGGTATGTGGGATGTTCCAGAGGAGTTGTTTATAGGACCCCCCTTTCCTGTGGTGCTTGTTATGTCGAAACGACCGGAAGGTGTCTGAACGATCGACTGAGGAAACACGCTAACAAAGAGCTAGAAAAGATAATTTTCTTGCACAGCAATGCCCTACATGCAACCGTGTGCCCCTTTTCAAGTGACGCTGTACAAGTACAAGGATGAGCGCACCCGATTTATCGTCGAGGCCGCGCAGATGGCACACGAACAGGTGTTAGCTATAGCCTTCCGTGTCTCTGTCCGAGAAGGAACTAAGGTTCGTCGAAAGTATCGGTGCGCGCAACTAGATATAGTTTTTTTTTTAGTTTTCTGTATTGTTTCCTTATATTTTTTCATTGCCTTTGTTTTCTCCCTTACTCTTGCATCGCTCTTTTTGTCACAAGTTTGTGTCACATGGTTTACCGTCTCCTTGACATGTTTTCGCGCTTTGTGCAATAAACTCGGTTGGAAGTTAGCTTAGAAGTGTGGCACTTTGGGTTAGTTGGTATGACATGACGATTGTTAAAGTGCGAGTACAGGATGACGACAAAGAGACTCGTTTTCTTCTTGTCTCTTTGTCTTCGGTCTGTTCTCGCGCTATAACAATCGTCGAGATGGGTCAAGCCTATGCAGTCGCATGTGCCGTAAGCAATCCGTGTTCTGCAGGGGTTTTACATCTTCCAATTTCAGAAAATGCATAACTGACATCAATATCGAGATTCCACAGCTACTGATACTACAATGGCATCATGAATACCATAATCTCTCCAGCAATTTTGCACCAAACCATGTTATACCTGCAGCACTTACAGTCCACCAAATGCACTGCTGTCAATTTACCTTCAGATGACTTGCCATGGATTCCCGTTTATACTCACGTGTACTTACCCGCATTCGGAAGGAGTGTAGTTCATACGCCTTTTACATATTTATTGGTGACAGGTGCAAATGACGTATACATACGGAGCAGAATTCACCCCCACCCACCAACTCTTCTAGGAGTTCTTGATAAATATATCCTATGTTATTATCATTTGCTTCAAAAAAATTACCGTTCTAGTTCGGTAGCACTCATAACTTCATTCTAAGCTACTTTATCAAATGGCGCTAGGAAGAGCCCCGATTACGTAGAATATTCGTGCTCAAGAGTATTGACACCATGACAGATGGGTCGACTCACTCACTCGCACTCTTTCAGACTCGGATCTAGCCGCGAGTCTGAGTCTGAGTGAGAACGGGTGAGTAGTGTTTCGTTGAGTTTTATTCTGAGTGAGTCCGGTTGAAGAGAATTCGCTGCAGCATAAGTCCGAGTGGTTCTGACTCAGGAACGATTCGGTGAGTCTGGGTCCGAGTGGCCCCGAAGTCCAAAATATATTCTATGATGGAGTGAGAGAGCTTCACATCCCATTGTGGTTCCCTTCAAGCGACGGTCCATACTTTTTGTGTTTGTCTTAAGGTCACGGCACGCAATACCAATTTTGGTGCACCTCAGGTAGGCTGCGAGCGCACCATGAGCATGACATGCATTTCACGTTGCAATGACAATGAGAAACATCTTATGATCTTCACGTTATCACCGGTCGTTTATGTTCGTCATTCAGTCACTTCACGCAATACCAGTTTTGGGGAAGTGAACTTTGTTTTCCTTTCACACAAAAGGGGAAGCCAAGCTAGCGAACGGGACGCAAGTGCACCAAGAGTGTGGCATGTAAGTAAAGTTGTACATTAGAAGCATGTAATGATTTTCATGTGATCACATGTCACTTAGGTTCTTCTTACGGTCACGTCACACAATACCAGTTTTGGTCAATATCAAACTAGTAAAATGACAGCGAGCGCACCATGAGCGTGGCAAAGAAGTGATATACTGTGCATGACATCTCAATGTTTTTATATTATCACCTGTTAAATTACGTTGTCGTACAGTCACGCTACGGAATACCAAAATTGGTGTCTATCGAGCGAGTGAAATGGCCTTGAGGTTACCATGAGCGTGGCATGTAAACAATGTGGTACAAGACATGGATTATAATGTTATCATTTTCCGATATCTCATTTATATTTGTCATACAAAACGTCACGCAGTAACCAAATTAGTGTATATCAAGCTAGCGAACTGGTCACGAGTGCGCCATGAGAGTAGCATGCATGTCATGTGGCACATGATATGTCATGATTTCTGTATGACCACTTCTCATTCATATTCGTCCTATGGTGGTGTCACGCAACATCACATTTGGTGTATAAAAAGCTATAGCCTGACGGCCGTCAGCGCACCATGAGCAAGGCTTGTAAATCATGCTGTAGATGATTTTCACGTCATAATTTTTGACATTACCATCGCTCAATAGTGTTTCTCCTGCAGAAATATCTCATCATTTTAATTTTTAGATATTGTCACGGTATCGTGACGTGGACGAAGGGAGCAGGCTATAGAAGGGAGATGAAACTGTTTATTCAGCCTGAACTTGTGGTCAGCAAACGAAAAGTAAGATTACGGCGACACACCCTGGCACCGATAGCGGTGAACAGAGTGTCGGCCATAGATCAACAACTGACAAGCGACGAAGCGCGTCGGCATCGAATGTACTAGCGTTATCGCTACCGGCGACGTATACAACCCAGAATAATCTGCGATTTTCGCAGAGTGGGAGTGATCTTAACGGAATGATCTACTACAGTCCCGAAGCTTCTGGAACACTGCAGGCGCGGTTTGCGCTGAGGATTACGTACACGTAGTCTAACGGGGTGATCACAAAACTTAAGGAAAGGAACGTAACATTGCACCCCTCTGAAAAAAGCATCGTGCTGATGCTTTAACAGAAGATGAAAGTACAACAATAATGCAAGCAAGTACAAGCAATAAATTATTATACAGCAATAGTACAACAAAGAAATACACTGTTTAAGTTCGTTAACGCGCGCGACATAGATGACTTCAAGTCGCGATCGGCGTCGTCGAGAGCTCGTAATGGCGTCGGGGCAACCTCGCAATCGAGTGGGTCGAGACGTCGAACCACCCTGTATGGTCCGAAGTACCGTCGCAGAAGCTTTTCACTGAGTCCACGTCGGCGCATTGGCGTCCACACCCAAACACGATCACCGGGCTGGTATTCCACGAAGCGTCGTCGAAGATTGTAACAGCGGCTGCCGGTCGCCTGTTTGTTTAGAGAGGGAGGCGGGAGAGTTGTTGGGCTTCTTCGGCGCGTTGAAGGTACTCGCTCACATCGAAGTGTTCTTCGGCGGTGACGTTGGGTAACTTGGCGTTGAGTTTCGTTGCCGGGGTTCTTCCGTAGGCCAACTTCATCTGCGTCGTTTCTTGTACGCCGGTGTTGTATGCGAAGGTTACGTATGAAAGGATGGCATCCCACGTCTTGTGTTCGACTTTGACGTACATGGCCAGCATGTCAGTGATGGTCATGTTTAGGCACGCAGTGAGGCCATTAGTCTTTGGGTGATACGTTGTACGGCGTTGACTTGTCTGGCTGTATGCCAAAATCCCTTGGGTTAGCTCAGCAGTAAATGCCGTACCTCTGTTGGTGATGAGGACCTCCGGGGTGCCGTGACGTAAGACGATGTTTTCGACGAAAAATTGAGTTACCTCAGATGCACTACCTTTCGGCAGGGTTTTTGTCTCAGCGTAGCGTGTAAGGCAGTCTGTAGCTACGACAATCCATTTGTTTCCGGCAGCTGACGTTGGGAACGGCCAAAGAAAGTTCATATCCGATTTGCTGCAACGGACGGTGAGGTGCATGGGCTGCAAATGTCCTGCTGGCCATGCGTCACTGCAGCCTCGGCATGTCCTCACGTAATGAGCGACGTTGACGGCAAGGCGTGGCCAGTATATAGTATTTTTTTTTGTATTTTCGCGAGTGTGCGGGAAAAACCAAGGTGTCCTGCCGTTGGGCTGTCGTGCAGGGCCTGAATATTTTCCGGTCACATTGCCAAAGGCTCGACGATAAGGTAGCTGCCTCGAGAAGGAGAGAAGTTCGTCTTGACGTGGACGTTGTTCTTCAAGAAAACTGCCACCAGTTCTCGCCTGAAGACTTTTGGGACGACACTGGTTTGGCCTTCGAGGTATTGCCCTAGCCCTCTCAGTTCAGGGTTGGCTCGTTGGCATTCAGCGAAGCCATCGGCACTTATGATTCCCAATAAGTACTCATAATTCTGGTTGTCTCGCAGTGGCACTCGCGGTGGTAATCGTCCCACGGTGGTAATCAAGTTATATGGAAACGGCCGACGAGCACCACGGCCATGGCGTAAAAATAGCGTTCGTGACAAGTCAGTCATGATATTCATGATATGGCAATTCATTCATGTTCACATACAGTCATGTTCCACCCATACAAGTTTTGTATAAATATTCTTAACGATATTGGTCTAGACAGCACTAAGTTATAGGCGGCTAAATGGACAGGTCGCTTTAATGTCGCTGAAGTTCGCTAAGAAATGCTTCGCGTTTAAAAGCAAACGCAGCCATATTTTAAGATCGTAGGACATCATAAAAAGTTTTCAAGTGGCCTAACAGCCTTCTAGGCATGTGGATGCCACATAACGGCTGCTAAGTCCAAATATGTTCTGGTTCCGGAAGTTCAACGAGGCCTTATTTCGTTATTGTTGCTGCAAGCAAATGGAAGACTCGCAGCGCGAATAGTGCTATGAGAGCTCTTCGAGTGCCCCACCGATCGCAGTTCTGCTCTCTGTGAAACCTTTGGAGCACACGTGATGGAGGCGCATTCACTCAAGAAGTGAGGGTCGACGACCGTTCTAGGCGCATGTCCTATGCGTGGTGCTGCCGACCCGCGCTCACGAGAGGCGGCAATTTGAGCACTATTCGAGATGGCTGCCTCGACGCTGCAAGACACGGCCAAATGAGCACAAGGCGGCCGCGGAGGCGCCTGCCTTCGCTGTCGGCTCGGGTCAAGTGCGTGGTGACATGCAATGCCGCGGTCGGCCAGAGGAAACAGCCCAGATGCCCGCTTCGCGTTACCCCCTCAGGGGCATCGCGTCGACACGTAGTTATCTCATGAGCGCCACGAAGAGGACGACTTACGCGACTGAGCTTTGCTAGGCCACATCTGTGAACTTGCCTTTCACACAAAACCCTTGCACATGCAGAGAAAGACGCAAGAGTCAATTTGTGGTAGGGTGCGGCGACAAACCAGTACACCTTCTCCGCCTTCTCCTTAGAGAATATTAATGGCCCTTGGCTCCACTCTCACCGGAAGACGGCACTAATAGCTACGTGACGAAATGCAGTTTCTGCTCGGACGCTGGAGGTGACACAGTGGCCATGCGTGTACTCTATTCGACGTGACAGAAATGTGCGGTCACGGAGAGTAGGAGAGCGTGCGACCGATGGAACTTCGAAATTGCAGCGTGGACCATTTCCCAGTGGTCACGAATGCAGCTCTAGTTGTCGCGTTGCTATTGCTGCACATGAGCATCACTTTAGGTGCGTTGGTTCTTGTTTGGCTCCAAACTGTGGACTCGATGACCTTCGCCCATGAACTTCGAAGAAACACGCACAAAATCAAAGCGCCAAATTTACAGGGAAGGACGCAACGAGCCTGATCATGTCTGCAAACCTGCATCAGACGGGTTATGCATGGAGATCTAAACTCGCGTGTCACCCAAACCGACCGCTGTGCAGCTATTGAGTCCTAAAAAATGGAGCACAGGATCTTCAGAGCATCGCACTCTCTATGGCGCACTGACAAACATATACGCTAAGTGAATCGCTACATGTTCGTCGACCCACGCTCTAATGTACCGGCACATCTGATACGCGTACGCGAATCAAAGGCGCATGTCCAGTCAGTGAAACATCAAAGTGAATGCCGTATGACCTCACGCCCATCCGGGCGTCACGCATATATTACACAGCGGTCCAATATCGTGCGTGCACATCCATGTTTTAACGCACCAAAGAGCGAATTGATACGGAAGACTGGGCTGATTTACGTATCTTTTGCGGTATATGTGACAGTGAGAAATTAATCAACAGGAAGCGAAGACAACGAACACTCTTATAGTTTCAACGTATGTTACGTTGAACTATGTGTACTGAGCAATGACTGTGTTTGGATGTTAAAGGTATGGGCAACTGTAACAGTGATGGGTGGCAGAACATGTATACACAAAAAAAAACAACATACGTATGTATTAGAGGAGCACTACCAGGAAAGACGTCTTGAAGGATGGCATGGACGCACGACGCTCAGCAGCGGCGGCGATAAGACGGCCTTTTCAGCGCATTCGCATAAATCAGGTCCCTCTGTACACGTCGGGACGACGTCCTACAAGCGGCTCAGATTACGCGCTTCAGATTTACGGCCGCACACCACCGATAGCAGCACGGAGGCCTGAAATGGCTGCCCAAGTGTACGTACGCACGAACTCACATGAAATGACGGATAAACAGGTGAACTGGAATAGAAAATTACTTTTTTCAGCTACCATCGTGTCTATAGGGTACAGTTTAGTCACACGACGCTGGCAGACAGCTTTGCATGTGACAACAAATCAACGCCGCGGTGTATAACCCTTTTGACCCGTGAGTTGATATAAATGGATATACGTACAGCGTAAGTGCAACACAGAGCGGAGGCATGTTTTTTTGCAATATGTGTAGTCGGCAGGTCAAGTATACCAATGTCTTGCCCTCGCCCAAGAATGAAGGAAAGAAGTGCACACTTAAAGGCTCGTTTTTGTTTGTTATAGGCACAATAATAATGAGATAACCGGCAATCATGCCAAAGAATGTGTAGGGAACGTTATATAAGTTAATTGTAACGTAAATTTGGGGAAAAAAAAGGGGGTGAAAAGATAACTTGCCGTGGGCAGGGACCGAACCTGCGACCTCGGCAATTTTTCATACACTAATGCAAATCATGAATTAAATTTCTGTGCCCTAGACTTTTGCTGTCTTTTGTATGAGCAGATTGTGCACAATGCAATGAACAATACCATGCTGGAACACTGTGTTTCAAGAAATAAAAACTATGCATAACTTCCACCTTTCTAGCAAACGCTTTTTATTGTCCAATGGATTGTAATCACATTTCATACGAAAATTGTACATCGTTGAAGCTTGCGAAATCAGTCATTTTCATGGCCAATCATGTTCGTTGCAAACGTTTATGTATTTTCTTTATTGGACCAGCTACTAGCCACGAAGGCTATTGATCTAACTATTGTGTAAACATCTTTAGCATATACGACTTAATACACTCAATTTGATTTGACAAATAGGCTCTCTAAAGCTTATTTCCTGACAGTACTAAGCCAATGGCACTCTCCGGAACGCTCGTGTATCTGCAGAAAATAAGTCTTTACCATAGTGCATTGAATACATTCTACCGAAAACGAGGAAACCGCGGTAAGTGGACATGGAGGAGTCCAAATGGCGAAAATAAGAACGAAATAGACTTTATAATGAGTGCACACCCAGGTTTCGTGCAGGATGTGAAAGTGCCTTGCAAGGTACGATGCAGTGACCATCAAATGGTAAGGTCGCGAATTCGCCTAGACTTGAAGAAGGAACGACAGAAGCTGATTTGCAAGAAGCCAGTCTATGAGCTAGCACTGAGAGGGAAAGTACACGAATTCAGAGTCTCCCTTCAGAACAGGTACTCGGCTCTTATCGAGGAAAACAGCCTTCGCGTTGACGCAATCGTCGTAAGCAGGTATAACATGAAGAGATTTGAACACGCTTCAAAGAACGGAGGAAGCGTCGAAGCAGTGAAGAGAAAACTTGGGATAGGCAAAAACCAGATGTATGCACTAAGGGACAAGGAAGGCAAAATAGCTACCAATATGGATAGAATAGTTAAAATAGCAGATGAGTTTTACAGAGATCTCTACAGTAGCCGGGAACACCACGACCTTAATACTATAAGAACTAGCAGTAACCCAGATGACACCACAACAGTAATGATAGAAGTCAGAAAAGCTTACACAGTAAAATGTTTATACCCTTATGGGTGTAAAAAGGGTGTTTTGCAGATATACACCCTTTTTGAATGATTGTAACACCCTTTTCTTTGCTGGTACACCCTCAGAGAAGGGTGTAACTGGCAAAAGGGTGTTATTATGCCGTTCGTGAGGGTGTTGAAGAACAGAATGGTGTACTCCTATAAATGTTGGAATAAAAATATTTCCGTTTAACGTCCCAAAGTTGTCATATAATCATTAGAGACGCTGTACCGAAGGGCTCCGAAAAGTTAAACCACCTGGGGTTACTTAAGGTGCACCTAAGTCTAACTACACAGGTCTCGCACTCTTTCTCGTCAATTAAAAATCTGGCCACCGTGAACTGCCGGGATTCGATCCTGCGACTTGCGCGTCAACAGTTCAGCACCATAAACACCAGACCACCGGCGCTGGAGTGCACGTGCAAGAATCGAGCTGCATCCATGCTTGCGAATAAAATACCACGCATAGCTCAAGGAATGCATGCCTTTCCTAAGATAACAATGTCGTAAGGATGAAAAAAATCAAGGAAATGATTGAGACATTGACAAATTTTACAGAACACTAAGAATAATTGAGAAAATGTAAAAGACTAACTTCTCCTCGCACTGTATGATTCGACATGCTTTGCCACTTTATATCGTCCACATTATATGTGAATAAATTAATGGGCTACTGTCACGATCTACGGACAGCACATATTCATGTGTAGAAGCAATTGAGAAAAAAAGCTTGAATTTATTACAAAAAACCCTTGCTCGGTCAAAAGCCATTCGAATGCAAGTTGTTTTCACAAGATTATCGAAGACGAGACGTGCTTGGTCGAAAAAGAAAAAAATGCACTACCTTCTGCAACCATGCGGGAGCACGGGAAGTGGTTCTTTAGGTGGAGAAATAAAGGTCAGAGAATGGCACGGTCAGTGCACGGAGCGCCTTTGAGAAGCGAAGGGGAGAAGGATACGAGAGGAGGGAGGGACACGCCTCTCGCCCCCCCCATATATATATATATATATATATATATATATATATATATATATATATATATATATATATATATATATATATATATATATAATGTGGCACACTGCGACCCACGCCGTAAAATTTGTATTTGCTATCTATTCTGTTTGACATCCCCACGGGGGGGGGGGGTGTATGAGGTGATCATCAGCAGGGGGCACTGCAACCCCCGTAGAGTTAAAAAACTTACGTCGAGTTACAGTGCCCCCTCTCTATTTCTCTATGTACCTATAGGGATTTACATTGCCCCCTAAGTGACCAAGGGCCGCCCCCGCCCCCCTTCCCCCGTGGTGGGCACGCCTATGCATAGGCACCATCAATCATTGCAATAAAATTTTGTGTGTAAATATGTGCGTCAACAATAGTACATTTCAAATTCAAGAACATGAGTGTTTTAGGTAATTATTACCGCTGTTGTTCATTTTTTAGAAATGCATTGTACCTGCAAGCGTTTCAAACTTCGTGCGCTAAAGTCACGTTAATTTCGTTTTCTCGTGAAGATAAAATTATTTTTCTCCCTTCGTTTTTATGCTATATATATTTCCGTTTACTTTTTCTACTTAAACGCATTACCAAAGCATTTCATTGCGCCATTGTACGTCTGCGGAGCTGTAACCACGATACATCTTTGGGCGTGCTTGCTCGCTGGTCGGGCGCTGCAGCTTGTCGGTTCTGCATCGTTTTTTCTCGTTTTTTGAGGTGTGCTTGCGCGCTGCGTTCGTGTTTTGTGTTCTGCCGGTGCTGCCTATTACGAAGATCAACTCTACTCAAGCGAGGACGTGTGGCGTCGCATTTTGGAACACTCGCCAGGTACGTACCACACTCCTGCTGTCGACGCTTTGTCAACACCGAGAGCGTGATAACGACGCCATGCCACGTTTTTCGTTACATGTGGGCGATAAGTGAAGTTTTTTAACGTAGCGAACCTGTTTGTGTGTGTCATTTCATCAGGATGAAGGCGTTTTTGTAGGAAGTCAAGCGTGGGCGAGCTTTTTCTTTCGATTCAAGCATGCTTCGGTGTGTGAAGCACATGGCGCGTGCGTGCGCAGTGGGAATTCGGCGGCGGATTTGTGCGAGTTGTGACGGCGCTCGCCTCTGTCGGCAGTGGTGTTGGCAGGGAGCCCTGCTCGCGATGGACCAATATTTTGGTTAAATAATTGTTGGGCGAAGACGTCGTTTGTTAGCTGTGAGCGTTGATTACGCCTAGGGCGCGTATGTTTGGATCTCTTAACTTGAGGATTTTTTTTTGCATGTCTGTTCATATTGTGTGCTACAGGAGTCAACAGGTTCATATGTTGTACGTTTCATATGTTGTACGTCCAAAGCAGTTTGAAAAGTTTCATATGTTGTACGCCGTTTTTTTATACTGCTATCAGGAATTGCTGTGGGTAGCCGAACGTATGCCGGTGTATGCATCCACGCCGGCACGCATCTTTGAACTACCGTGTTATTCGAGTTCGCGTGCAGCATGCTGCCTCGTCTTAGGTACGGCTCGCAAGGCTTGCACGTATGTACGCTTAGGTGTTTATGCAGCCCGTTTAGTCAAATCTGAGCTTACGTTATACACGCGAAACATAGGTTGTCTGATGCGTTCGGAACCCATGAATTTTGAGCCGTTCGTTAAACTTGAACTGTATTTCCGAAGAAAATTTTCATGGCTTATTGGGGCCGAATAACTGTAGCTTAACTGTGCGAGCCCTAATTCGATCAGTAGTTCATGCGGTAGAGCGCATTTTATTTTATTCAGCTTGTTTTCGCTATGCTTAGATTTCATTATTTTGTGGTGGTTTATTAAATATTGTATGTGCCTCGCCCAAACTTTGTGTTGAAACTTTGCTAAGCAATTTTACTTGTACGAACAGTAAGAACAGTTTAGACCATCACCTCCAATGGCATTTAATAACAGATTACAAGCTTATGTCGATCTGGTCAGAAACACACATAAAAAACATTGAAAAACCACACACTGGCCACGAATAAAAGCACAGTCTTTGTCATTTGTGAATAGGGATTTTGTGTGGGGGCCAAAACGTCATGCTTTCAATTAGGGTCAGCATGTTGTTTGGCTTCACATCAGATGACAAGCTTCAGTAAATTCCATAGACATGCGCTACAGTTTTAGAAGGAATCTGTGGTGTTTGGAGAAACGAATATATCATTTAACGCTCAAAACTTGCAATAATAATATACATCCTAGTATGCATACATAAGGCATGCACGTGTTGCTGTGAAAATGGAAAATTGGACAGTATGTTCATCTGACAATCATGAATATAGACATCATGTTTCCAAGCTGTTGGCGTTGACGCAATTACACAACTTCAGAAATCAGTCTCGTCAAACGTTTATTGTGTATTGCTAAATTGTGACCAATGCCTTCCAGTATTCTTGTTACTAGAGATCGTTGTAGAAGCTTGCATGCTTTATTGGGATGGTATTTAGCTCAAGATGGGTGCGTTGTATTAGCATTTTCACATTTTTTCCCATTATTTAGTAGACAGCCTGTAATGAGGGGTATGTTAGGGATGAGTGAGGGGCACTGCCTTTTTAGCCACCTGGAATAATTGAATTAACAGCCATAATTTAGCAGTTGACAATAGTAATTTAGTGAAACCAATTTTCTATGTTATCGGCATAATCGTCCTATATGTAGGCAGCCGAAAGAAAGTTACATTAGTTGTGTTCAAACTAAAATTCGTAATATAACTTTATGTGTTACCTCCAATGGATACTTGATCAAAGCGCATACCGTCGTGTACCGCTGCCCTATTAATGAATTGGCATGTATACGCACTATGCCAGAGTGCTATTCAAGTATATTTTGTGACACATCTGTTATGTGAAAAATGCATATTCTTTCGTAAGGTTGCAGCTATGTTCGCCAAAAACATTGAGGATGTTTTTGTTGTAGCATGTCTGGTTTTCGTACATCCTACTCTTTTAAAACAAAACGTTCCAGATCATTCTAAATTGAGTTCCAAATTCTGCTTCGCTAACAGACACACCAGTAAATTGTTTTTTTGTTTCTCTCGCAGTTTATACATGCTCGTCGTAGGAAGAGAGTGTGGGAGACGTCTGGACTAGCCCATCATCAAGGCTGGCTCGTGGAAAATTTGACTGCTGGTGCACATCAGTGGCGCATGGCTTCTGTTCTGAAAAGCGAGCTGCAGAGAGCCACCTGGTAGCTGTATTCAAGGAGCACAAAGGTTCAGGGTGTTCAAAGTTAACTCTTTTGTTTTTTCTTAAAAGAGAAGTCAGCACTGTAAGTTATGTATGTAAAGCCACCTCTGCTGATAGCTATCTATCCAGGAGGATGCAATGTGAGACAATAATTATCACTGTCAGCGGTGCCATTAAGTTTTATTAATCAACTTAATAGTGACCACAGCAGGAGATCATGTATGTGTCAAATATTTGAGCCAGTCACATTTCTACACATTATCACTTGTAAGAATTCTAGCATGCCTGTGCTCAGATATCCTGCTGGAAATTTAGTTGCGGCTTGCATTATTATGTGTGCAGGACAGTGAGCACTAGCACAGACTCTGATTTCATGCATTGAATCTGACCGTCGGTGGAAGGCATGGGCAAACATTAAAATGGTTACTCTTGCTATTCGCTGGCGATAGCAAGAACCGACTGCTCGTTCCGCTATGGAGTGATATTTTGCTGAACCTCACTGCCTTGCTTGCGTAATCATGAAAAGCAAAACTAAACTTTCAAACGGGATATCTAGGAGCATAAACATAATCAAAAAAGCTTTCCAAGTGAGACTGTGTAGAAACACGACTGCCTCCAACTTTTTAATGCAAACATACCTGCTTATTCGCGTTACTAAAATTTCAATAATTTTGGTTCATAGGCCAGATGACAGCATTATTTTATTAATTTGTGTCCCCCTGGACACAATCTGCCAAGGTGTTTTTCTGTTCCTAAGGCTAAAATTCAATGTAACTAGGCAGTGCATTTAAGAATGTGTCAGTGCTACTTACTGAGCTCTTTATTGGATATTTTGTTTTTTCCAAGATCTACTGAGTGTGTTGCTCGCCAGACTTGCATGTCATGTTAATTGATGCCTTATGTGCAATTGGCCATTTAGAAACACTTTTTGTGTTGTGATAAAAAGTAGCACATTAATGATTTTATCTTCAGTGTAACCTTCACTGAATATTCTATTTTAATATATTTTTGTCGCTGTAGTTATTTCATTGCCTTTGGGAAGTTCAATTCATAAGTACAATCAAGTGTTTTCCCACTGTCATACTTCATCGTACCTAACTTTGCCAATACCAAACCATGTCGGATATTTTACAGTGATACATACTCATGTTTAACATTGTTAATGATAACTGATAGAAGGCATACTAGAATATTGTAACGTGAGTCCTTGAATCGGAGGGTTGAATGGTGAATTTTTTCAACTACATAGTAATATCTGCTTGTTTTATTTCATGTCAAGTGTAATGAGAATAATATTTACCGAGGTTAACGTGTTAAAGCCACGATATAATTATCAGGGAGTCTGGAGTAGAGGGTTTCAGATATTTTGACCACCTGGGGTTCTTTAAATGCATCCACGTCTAAGCAGACAGGTGTCATGCATTTCCTCCTTAATCGAAATTGCAGCCCCCACAGCCATGGTTTGATTTTGTGGCCTTCAGTTTAGCAGTAATGGGTTACTTGAAGCGTATATTAGTTGTGGGCTGTGGTCTTACTTCCTTGATGCATCTTAAGTACAGCAGTTTGGTGCCAACCAGGCATCTCTACTAGTGCACTGGTGTTGTGTTTTTGCATTCATAGTTTACTGCAATATTTAACTATTTTATCAAGATGCATTTCTGAGCAGCTCTGCGAAGTGTGTGCTGGTGCTTATTACATTCCTAATTTTTTGCAAGAGGTAATGATTGTTGCATGTATTCTGAGTTAAATATGAAGTTACAAATTTTGCTTCTTTTATACTCTGTAAGAGTGTAAAGCCCAACAAGTCACTCTGATATACTTTGCATATTATACATCAAATGGCTAAATTGTGTGTGCAGAGCTTATATAAACAGCCCATATATAGTGTTTCGAATGCCTTGAAAACGGCCTTAGGATCAGAAAAAACTGTTGTGAAGAGGGGAATAGTCTGGGTGAACAGTGGAAGTTCCTCAGATAGGCTGGCTGATGTTTCGATAGGAGGACTTATGTTCATCAAAAGTGCCTTTTCTTCTCATCCTTGTTAGCTTTAAGGGGGTTAGTAGAGATGTCATCTCCTGGTGGTGGTGCGTGTCTTTGTTGGAAATTGCCGCCGGAAAAGAAAAAAAAACTACAAAGCAAACAAGTGCAGTCCTCACTTCATTTCAAGTTGACTGGTAGCAATTCACAATGTTCTCGGAAGGTAGAGAAAAAAATGGAAGCAAAAAAGAGGAAACACGCAAAGTAGGAGCGGTGTGCTGCCGCTACAGACGCGAAAAAAGCAAAGAGCTTGAAAGTTCGAAGCCAGCAGACAGTCCCCGCGTTTGGCCATCACAAAAGGTTGCCGACGATAAAGGCCTATCTTGTTCTCGAACATCCATGAATGGGACTCGTAAGAAAGCGGTTACGAAAAGGCGCGAGAGAGAAGCAGGCGGCTACCTTTAAATGCTAAGATTTCAAAGGTAAGCCACACCAGATGAGTTCGGAAGAGAATGTGTTTAATTGGTAAAGTCATTGGTTAAAATATGCTTTGACTATCCCCGTAGGTGGCCCGCTCAAGAGAATTGCCTCAAGAATTTGGCGGCATGTTGGCAGAGAAATAGAGAAATTCAGAATGCAAAGGAAATGAGCATCAACGAGAGAAACGCAGAAAGGAAAAAATTAAAAAAGGCGGGTTGGAGGTAGATGACACGCTAGCGTTAACAGACGAGGAAAGGATAAAAGAGACGCAGAGAAATTTGTGGCTTGGCAATGACTTAATGGTGCACGGTAGTAGTGTTTTTTGAAGCGACAAAAGAAGAAAGAAAGCTGTGGTTGAAAGGTTCTGGCATATAAAAACGTCGTAGTTGTGTCTGTATAGACACATGTATATCTATAATTAATGTTTTAAAAATTTAGAGTGAATATTATTACAATATGTACGTTAGGAGTGATTCCATGTAATACCAGTTATGTCTATTTGAAGGTTGAACCTTTCTCATTTCTAAATGCTGTCGTAATTATGCTATGGCTTTCAGCGATTCCGAATGGCGACGTGCTACGTTGATTCGTGATCGGTCTAGGGGTTTACATTTGTGTATCAAATATCCTTCCATGTATTTCCTCTCTCATGGTGAGCAGAAATTTGTAGAACATGAAGCTTTGCTTGGTCGAAATTGTGGCCCTGTTGGTTGAAGTGACTGGCTACTACTTTTGGTAAATTGTGTTTTGTGTCTGCACAGTGGCCGTTCAGTCTTACGTGAATTGGCTGCCCAGTTTTGCCTATATATTGTCTGCAGGTGGCGCACTTAAGACAGTATATTAGGTTGTTCGAAGTGCAGATGAAGATCGATGGGACCTTGTGAATGTAGTCAAATTCTGTGCTTTTTAAGTTGTTAGCCCGCTATATATTTTTACAGGTGGAGCATCTGGGCCGGCCACAGGGACCATGCAAAGAGGCAAAGCTGCTGGTGAGGACCAAATAACATCAGATCTGCTGAAAGATGGAAAACAAATTGTGTTAGAAAAATTAGCCACACTGTTTACGAGGTGTCTCCTGACGGGAAGAGTACCAGAATCTTGGAAGAATAATGACATCATCTTAATACATAGAAAAGGAGATGACAAGGACTTGAAGAATTACAGGCCGATTAGTCTGCTCTCTGTAGTATGCAAGCTATTTACAAAGGTAATTACTAACAGAATGAAGAAAACATTATATTTCAATCAACCAAAGGAATAAGCAGGATTTCAAGCAGGCTACTCAACAATCGACCGTATTCATACTATCAATCAGGTATTAGAGAAATGCTCAGAATATAGCCAACCACTTCATAGATTACGAGAAGGCGTTTGATCTAGTAGAAATATCAGCAGTCACACAGACTCTGCGTAATCAGGGCGTCGACGAAGCATATATAATCATCCTGGAAGAAATCTACAGAGGATCAACTGCTGCCATATAGCTTCATAAAGAAAGCAACAGAATACCAATCAAGAAGGGTGTAAGGCAGGGGAATACACTATCCCCAATGCTATTTACCACGTGCTTACAGGAGGTTTTCAGATGCCTGGAATGGGAAAAGTTAGGCACAAGAGTTAAAGGAGGGTATCTTAATACCCTGTGCTTCGCCGATGATATTGCATATCTGAGTAACTCAGGGAAAGAATTGTAACTGATGACTACGGAGTTGGACAAGGAAAGCAGAAAAGTAAGTCTTGAAATTATTCTGTACAAAACGAAGGTAATGTACAACAACCTCGGAAGAGAACAGCGCCTCGAGATAGGTAATAGTGCGTTTGAAGTTGTAAAAGACTATGTCTACTTAGGGCAGGTAATAACCGCAAAACCAAACCACGAGGCTGAAGTAACTAGAAGAATAAGAATGGGGTGGAGCACATTCGGCAAGCACTCTCAAATTATGACAGGTAGATTGCCCCTATTCCTGAAGAGGAAGGTATATAATAGCTGTATCTTGCCGGTACTTAGCTACGGAGCATAAACCAGGAGACTTACGAAGAGGGTTCAGCTTAAATTCAGGACGACGCAGTGAGCAATGGAAAGGAAAGTGGTAAGTGTAACCTTAAGAGACAAGATAAGAGCAGAGTGGATTAGGTAACAAACCGGGGTGAAGGATATGATAGTTGAAATCAAGGAGAGGAAATGGACATGGGCCGGGCATGTAGAATAACCGCTGGTCATTAAAAGTAACTAACTAGATTATCAGAGAAGGCAAGCGGGTTAGGAGGAGACAGAAGGTCAGGTGGGCAGATGAGATTAAGAAGTTTGCGGGTATAAATTGGCAGCAGCAAGCACAGAACTGAGTTGACTGGCAGAGCATGGCAGAGGCCTTTGTCTTGCAGTGGAGGTAATAAGGCTGATGATGATGATGAGGATATCTCAATGCCAATACGTGACCGTATACTAAATCTACAGAATGGGAGCATAACTTTTAAATAAATAACTTTTCAATAGCATAACTTTTTAATAAATAAACCATCTTGTTCCTCAGCTGATGAACAAGATGGTTTCTTAGTGTTTAAAATATTTATTTCATTGAATTCCTGTATTGTACATCACACCGTACGAACAATTTCTTTAGTATATTTAGTAGTATTGCCTACTTAGTACATATTATTCCTTAATGTCACTGTTTCATTTACATTCAAAGTCTTCAGTCAGCGCGCCTTCCATCCCCCTCTTTCACCTTCCCCACCCGAAGAAATTCCTGGTTACAAGCCTGCCTCGAGTAAAGCAAACCGAACCAAACAGTAAATGTATGTGAAGATCTTAAGATTCACGTAATGCTCCACTTAATTAACACATTTATGCAGGGCTCTAAGCAAAATAAAATTAAACAGAATTGAATTGACTGGCTCAGCTTGAACACAATAGTCACCTAAAGTGGCAGTTAATCACGGTGTAGTATGCAGGTTTTTTGTGTGAATGTGAGCATTGTGAGCTTAATTATACCTCAGCAAACTTTTTCTTATTACTTGTGAATGCGATAGGTGCAGAATTAAGTTTATCCAACTACAACATTGGTAACCTGCATCTGGGAGCGATGTGCTCTCCCAGACGCTCTCTGACCTGTATATCCGTGTTTTTTTTTTTTAATTTCAAAAATTGTTTTGTTGTTCAAGAAACAAAAGGATGTTTGGGCTGAAGGCATATAGCCTCCTTCGCTGTTGAGGGAGTTTACTATTTTTGCCAATCCGAGGCATAAACTATCGCAAGTGCAATCTGGCTCACCATTCTGGCTCACAAGCAGTGCAAGCTTCTTCGGTCCGCGCTCAACAAAGACGGCGACACTAATGTATGGCTTCCGAATCGGGAGAGGTGCGCGCGCTCATCTCAGAGGTCGTGGTTGCGGCCTAGTACGAACCATCTAGTTTCAGCTAAAGATCACTCGAAACGAGTTCGCTGGTGCCCTGCAAAGAAAGAAGTACTTAGAAGAAGGAGTGAAGAAAGTAAGTAAAGGGAACAGCCATGACGCAGCTGGGTCCCAGCATGGTGTCGCTCCGGTCCGCTAATAAGCGGGTTGTCAACACCGCGCGCACGTTCTCCAGCACTTCTGCGCGCTCCCAACGCCGTCACGGTTCCACACCTCCGGTATAGCGGCTCTGCACGCCACCCCAATTTAGAGACGCTGCTCCGTTGCGCTGACGCCCGCGCTGACTTGTGGGCTTGCAGACGGTACGGCGACGCAGTTCTTCTTCGCACTCAGCGGGCGCGTCGAATGAAGGAGTGATTGCAGAGCGCCTGGAGGGCGCCCGCTTGTTTGAGGGTCGCCGTGAAGCGCGTACTACGTGCAACAGCTAAGGGGCAAACGAAATTTGGACGTATGACAGCGAAGGAGACAACGAATTTGAAGCATCAGCAACGACTGAGCTATCGACGCACAGGCGTGTCTCGCAGCTGTGTATCGCCAAGGATTGACGCTGGCAGCTGTGGCTCTTCCCTTGACGTGCGCTTGAATGATTACCGATTTTTGTGCCGTATAGTACGCTGGCCGCAGTAATTTTGCTTGCAACACGGAATCGGTAGGAGTACTTGTCAGCCTTAAGTTGGGATGAATGCTCCTATAAAGGCAATTCGAGCGCGAGCTATGGACATCCCGAGTACAGTATAGTTGGAAAAAACGATATTTCTATGGGCTGGTATTTTGGGCAAAAGTTCGGAAAATTGATTAGACTGTCAAATGATCAAACATGTCTCGCGTGGGAGGGATAATGTCTTAATACCCTTTCGAAGCACAGATTATAGAAAACTGAACTGTGTTGTTTTGCTTGTGCCACTCGATCAACAAGTCCCGTGGAGTGAAAATAATCCTACTCATAGGGTAAAGCAAGATATAACAAAGCCAACCATGCAAACGAAGGCTAGACGGCAATCGAGCGACCACAAGGAAAAGTCCAAGTGACCCTAAAGAACTGTGATGAAGCAGATTTTACAGAATTTACTAGCTTTATTTATCTATTTTTTATTCAAGTACTTTAAAGACCCGAAGGCATTGCACAGAGAGTGGGAAGAACTACGAATAATACTGCAGAAGAGTGGATACTTGTGCTACCTGGTATTGCATTCTAAAAGAAATATACTTTATTAATGCGCAGAATGTTTTAGAAATGTAATCGGATAGAATTCAAAGATTCGAAGAAGTTTTTTGTGCATGCACCTTAATTTTTTTTCTTTCTTGGTGTGTTTTCTCCACGCCCTCTAGATAACGTACATATTCTAGCCATATGTGCAATGAAGTGGTTGTAAGTGCGTGCTCTGTCCTATCAAACTTGTGAAACATTCTGCGCACTATAAGAAAGTATATATATTTTAGTACGAATAACACAGCGTAACAAAGTTTCTTAACAAACCGAACTAAGCAAACAAATTTCTGATTTGCTTGGTATGTGGTACTTAACGTTCCAAAACCGCCATATGATTATGGCAGACGCCGTGGTGGAGGGTTCCGGAATTTTAGACCACTTGGGGCTCTTTAACGTGCACCTAAATCTGAGCACACGGGCCTGCACCGTTTTTGCCTCCCCCTCCCCCATAGAAAACCAGCTTTAAGTACAGTAATACTTGTGTTGCAGCAATATTGGTGCGTCTCGGGAGAGTAACAATATTTACGAATGTCTAAAAAAGTATGAGTAATTCAACACACCAGGCTTTTACAAATGCTTGAACAATAAATACCTGGGGGCACTACAACCATAATGCAACTTCAAAAATTGGTGTCACACGTCGCAAGTGCGACCCACTCACTCTTATCGTAATAATCAGCGTTGGCTTTAATAAACGCAGACAAAATAACAAGGACACAAACCAGACTGTGAAATTAAATTGTCTCTTCATAATATAACAACCAAAACAACCCGACTTTTGAGCTATAGAAATTTTTTTCTTTGGTACTCGAGCTCACTTCGAAAAAATTGATTAGCTCTATACGGCCTCATCAAATATCACAGAGAAACCGAGGTGATAGTAACAGTGCGCAAAAAAAAAAAAGCACCAGGCCTGTGCGGAAGGCCCAGCACAGTCACAGCGACAGCTAGAAGAGCGGCATTTCAGAGCCTTTTCAAAACACTCGTCTTGTCTTGTCGCCTAGAAAATCTTGACTCATACCCACAAGGGGGATTGACCACACTGTACCTTATAATGAATTTTTTTATACAATGCTTGCTAAAGAAAGAGAGAAATTAGATAAGAACAATAATAATCTTCTTTTGAAAAAAAAAACGTGAAGAAGTGCAGAAGAATTCGATAAACCAGAATATACCAACCAAATTATATATAATATATATATAAGATATATAAAAATATAAAACATGTATATAGCAAATAAAAACTCATTGGGTAACTACTGCGAGCACACTTGCTTGATGCCCACTAGGCCAATAATTATAAACTTTTGGGTAGTAGGCCGGCATTCGCTATGCTATTATTCGTCATTCTTCCGAGAATCGTGGTATCCGATAAACACTTGCAAGGAATTGGGTGCCAATTGTTCATGCAGTGTCTGACGACGATGAGGAATTCTGGCGGAAGTGGGTATGCGCCACAATCATAGGGGAACAAGAAAAAGCGTTTTTAATGGGTTTGTACATTGGACGGCCCACTCGTTACGCTATTCGCATTGTGCGACGATTGGTTGTTTTTTCGCTGTTTTAAAACGCTTTATAGGTCGCAATAACACGATCGCTTTCCCGACATCAAGCCTGCCTAAGGCTAGTTTGCCAACAAGTCACAAGCACCAGCGTAGCTTAGTGGTAGAACACTGAGCTGGCACCCAGCGGACCCGGGTTCGAGCCCACCTGTGTGTTTGATGCTAGGGTTACCCTATTAACTGTGGCGCATACACACTTTTGCCATATCTCCTCATTGTCGTCAGCCACTGCATGAAGAATTGAAACGAAATTCCTTGAAAGTGTTTAGCGCATACCCTGATTCTAATAACAATAACGAATAATAGCATAACGTATGCTGACCTACTGCCCAAAAGTTTATAACTATTGCCTCATTGGGTAACTATTGCAAGTGCACTTGCTTGATACCTACTAGGTCATTATTCAAAAACTTATTTGAATACACTCGTAGTCAAAGCTTGACTAGAAGACAGTAGGAAGGCAATCAAGTCAAATACGGCCGCTTATAGTAAGTGTGTTACGCGGCACCGTGGCCATGTCCCAGAGTAAGCGGCGCGATTCGAAGTGGCGTTCAGAATAGACGGGACAAGGATTAGTCGGTATTTTAAGTCAATTATTTCCTGGCTGGAAACGGCCTGCGGTTATTCGTGACATTTCCGTAGGCGGCCTGGCCCTGATGCGGTTGCGTAAAAAGCATTATTTTACGCATTCGAGAGCGGTTTCTTGCCGATAATGCGGTGGCTGTTATGACTCAAGGTAATTAGAAAACCATTAGTGTCACAATCATGTACATCTGCGAGATTAACATGCAAACCCCACTCAGCACCAGAATCGAACTTGGGACTGCATGCACGAGAAGCATATGTCTTACCCATTGCATCACAGCGCCACCGCACGAAGACGAGTTTCATTACCGTGGTATATATCTATACCAAGTGGATTTTTGCAAACCGTTGGCGGAACATTGAATTTTATTGTGCCATATGCATTTGTTTGCGCATGCATTTGATCAGTGAATAGTTTGTAGGGTTCCATGAACTCGAGAAAACCACGGTGAGCGCTTTCGGCTCCGACATCGGTTCGTGGTGTGCCGTTCCACAAGAACAATTAACGTGTGTTCGTGCATTGTTTAGTGCTTCCCGTTAACCGCGGGTGTTCTGCTCACTGAAATTCGCGGATACCAGCACTACGAGGCTGTGTTCAGCTGTGGAAACTTACGTATGTTTCTCGCACATGTGTGTGCAGTGAGCAATTTCGCTTATTTGTGTCGCGAGGTACACGCGTGTCAATGACAGCAGCCTATTATCAGCTGTTTGAAAACAATGCACTTTCACACGTAAACGTTGCAGGGGTGTTTTAGCGTGCCTACTCTAAAGCGCCAACCACTGGCACGCGTACGCTCGCGTCTACGCGTCAAAAGCGTCAAATGCGCCTCTCGGCGTCGACGTCGGAGGGGCATACGCGAGGAGGCGCGAGGGATCAAGCCGGGCTTCATATTTCGCCTCGCGTATGCTACGTCACCACACGTACAGCGGCGCCAACCAACCAGAGGCCGCGTGACAACCAACCAGAGGCCGCGATGACTCCGAATGCTGTGCCTAATGGCCGCCGCTTCGAAGGCACAGCCGAGTGCTGAAAGCAAGCATGAAAACTACTCCAAACGTTCCTGAGTGACCGCTTCGTAATCTAGAACGACAACGACACGACGAACGACTGCGGGTGCTACCAGCGTGACGCGGTTTCGTGCCGAGTTCGAGCGACGCCGACAAATCCAGCGAATGCCGGCCGGCTATGCTAGCGCCGGTCCCGCGTGCGATCGTCGGCCGAGCGAAAGGAGCATGTCGGTGTTCTTGTGCTTTCATCTGTGACTTTCTGTGCTAAAAACGAGTGTAAACAGACTTCGGAGGTTCGAAGGTTTGAGCGTGGGCCCTCGCCTACCGCGGAGGCAATTCAGATTGGTGTCATCTGCATCCAGCGCAGGCCTCTACCGTCTAGTTCGTATGAACCAGCACATGTGAGGAACCTCGGCTGAAAAAAACTCTACGGTGGTTTCCGTCGCAACATATACACCATATTCGACGCCCGAAACATCGTGTAGTTCATACGGAGGAGTTTTTATCTGCACTGTGTTTGTTTTAAACATCGGTATTCATCATCGCTGAAAGCGAACCTCGCACTAGCCAACACATTTCCGTGATGTGAAAACGTACGTACTTATATAAGTGTGTTCGCGAATTGTATGACGCGGAAACATTCGTTGGATTCGGTGCTAATCGTTTTCGTGTGTTGCCAAGCTAATAACAAGCGTGCGCTGGTTGGTAGCAGTGAGATGTGACTTCGTGTCGGGTACCAGCGACGCTGACACATTGAGCTGTCAGCGGTCTCATTTCCATTCACGTACAAGACAGAAACTCGAGTGCGCGTTGCTGTGGTGATTGCATGATTAAGTGCTGCTGGTATTGCCTGCTATTTCACTTCTTGCTTCTTCTGCTTCTCTGCCGCGCTCAGTAGCACATACGTTGTTTGGAGGCATTCTAACACACACATTCTTAATTTATAGTTCATTCTGATACTCATAGCTATAGGCATACAATGGCGCTTCTCCGTCGTTTTACAGTTTACTATAACATCTGTCCAGCTATAACAGCTGGACAGATAACTGAAAACCTTGTGCGAAGCACCTGATTTGAAATCGGCTGCACGATGACACGATTGTTGGAAGAGAAGATCACCACATGTATGCACAGAATGAATGAAGGTGCACTAGTATGGTACTGCACTTTGTATAGAAGAAATGCAAAAAGTACCTCATGTGACTTATGAGACCTTTCAGAGCTGCGCATGTATTTATCTGTTCCTCCAGACTGTAATGAGCTGAAGATATTCGATGGTTCCGAACATTGAATATTTGTATGTGTTTCCAAGGAGTCCTTCATTTCTGTTCAGTTTTTTAGTATATGCATTAACTTGGATTATATATACGCATGCACTTAAGCATATTCAGTTTAGTTCTGTTGGAACACTTGCCAAAACTTCTGTACGGTGTTCTGGTGCAATCCTTTGATCAGTATCTGTCCCATCAAAAATATTTGGCATGCTTTATTGCATTATAGGGTATTTTGACAATTGATGACATGTGAAAGCCACAGTGCTTGGCTGTAATTTCAAAACAAATGTCTGTCTCATCAAGAAGTATCAGATGCATTTTGTAGATGTTAAAAGATATTTAAACTACCAGCAAAGTGCTGAAGTCTTCAACACAGCACTGATCCGTAATCACCACCCAGCTTAGAAGTCATTTGTAGAGCTCTCTAACACGTTCAAATAAAGTTATCAAACACTGGATTGATCTACTTGGTTTCATTCCTAATACCAGTGTGTCTGACTCTTTGGAGGCACTTGTATTATAATAATGTCCTATTTCTCTCATTTATTACAGGGGTGCACTCAAGGGTAGTGATATTTTTTTACCTTGGCACACTTAATGTGATATTACAGTTTAAATCCTTTCATTTTTTATATATGTACGCCACTTTTGCAGTAGCCTCACAGTGAGCAGCCGTATTTAAAAATAAATAAATATACCATCCGAAAGTGTTCCACGCTGTGCTCGGTTCCAATCTGGTCACTAATATCTGTTGCATCATGATGTGACGGGTGTGTTTTATTGCATTGGAGAACATTTTGGCTGCCTTGCATGAAGGGTTCAGTTCCAGTATTATGACCGATATCTGTGACTTCATGAATAGTTGGGTGTCGTCTGTCGTTTTAGAGAACACTTTGACGAAAGACAACGTCCAGAAGGCTTGCATTAAGGTTTCAGTTCTAATATTATGACCGATATATGTGACTTCATGATCAGTTGGGTGTCGTTTTAGAGAATACTTTGACTAAAGACAACGTCCAGAAGTCTTCCATACAGGGTTCAGTTCCAATATTATGACCGCTATCTGTGACTTCATGAACAGTTGAGTGTCGCCTGTCGTTTTAGAGAATACTTTGACTAAAGACAACGTCCAGAAATCTTGCATTAAAGTTTCAGTACTAATATTATGGCCGATATCTGTGACTTCAAGAACAGTTGGGTGTCGTCTGTCGTTTTAGAGAATAGTTTGACTGAAGACAACGTCCAGAAGTCTTGCATTAAGGTTTCAGTTCTAATATTATGGCCGCTATCTGCGACTTCATGAACAGTTGGGTGTCGTCTGTCGTTTTAGAGAATACGTTGACTAAAGACAACGTCCAGAAGTCTTCCATACAGGGTTAAGTTTTAATATTATGACTGCTATCTGCGACTTCATGAACAGTTGGGTGTCGTCTGTCGTTTTAGAGAATACTTTGACTAAAGACAACGTCCAACAGTCTTCCATACAGGGTTCAGTTCCAATATTATGACGATATCTGTGACTTCATGAAGAGTTTGGTGTCGTTTGTCGTGTTAGAGAATACTTTGACTGAAGACAACGTCTAGAAGTCTTGCATTAAGGTTTCAGTTCTAATATTATGACCGATATCTGTGACTTCAAGAACAGTTGGGTGTCGTCTGTCGTTTTAGAGAATAGTTTGACTGAAGACAACGTCCAGAAGTCTTGCATTAAGGTTTCAGTTCTAATATTATGGCCGCTATCTGCGACTTCATGAACAGTTGGGTGTCGTCTGTCGTTTTAGAGAATACGTTGACTAAAGACAACGTCCAGAAGTCTTCCATACAGGGTTAAGTTCCAATATTATGACTGCTATCTGCGACTTCATGAACAGTTGGGTGTCGTCTGTCGTTTTAGAGAATACTTTGACTAAAGACAACGTCCAACAGTCTTCCATACAGGGTTCAGTTCCAATATTATGACGATATCTGTGACTTCATGAAGAGTTTGGTGTCGTTTGTCGTGTTAGAGAATACTTTGACTAAAGACAACGTCTAGAAGTCTTGCATTAAGGTTTCAGTTCTAATATTATGACCGATATCTGTGACTTCATGAACATTTGGGTGTCATTTGTCGTTTTAGAGAATACTTTGACTAAAGACAACGCCCAGAAGTCTTCCATACAGGGGTCAGTTGCAATATTATGACCGATATCTGTCACATCATGAAGTGTCAGGCACAGTTAGTGGCATTGGAGCACATTTCGACTATGAAAATTGCCCGAAGGCATTCTACGCAGTATTTGATTCCTATCTTATGGCCAATATCAGTTGTATCAATAAGAACCAGGTGTGCTTTGTTGCATTAGAGGATATTTCGAACACGCACATCAACCGAAAGCCTGCTACTCTGGCCTCAATTGTAGTCTTATGACTGACTTAAATATGTCAGATCATGAAGTTGCAGGCGTGATTATTAAGTTGACTGATATAAAATATGTTGGTAAATATACTGAAGATACCAGCATATGCAAGATATTGTTAGTAACTTTGGTTGTGCAGCTATAGAAATCCGGTGGTTTGTAAACCTGATCAGGAGGGCAGCCACGCCTCATTCACCGCAGAGAGGAGGGGGGGGGGGAAAGCTCAATGTCAACTCCATATATTAACCTAATAAGGAGGGGTTGCTAAGTCAGCCCTGGGGAGGGGCACTGGGACAAACTTTTGCCCCACCCCCTCCTTAAGGAGAACCCTGCACACGCCTATGACAGACGTACAGTATGCTAGACGCGAATGTTCATTCGCGGGAGCGGCGCACGCACCGATATTGATTTCTGGTGCATACCGCTGTAGTTACTTTGGACACTGAAATGTCAATTACTTCTAAAATAGTCTAAACTATGGTGGTTGAAGCACTATCAACTCGTTAACGTGTTCTCATATCCTCTAAAACATACATTCCCGCTCCAGTTGAGAACGTGCCGTTCTATGCTGAACTTGGACAGTTCTAAGCCAAAAGGTCAAGCAACATTGTGCATCGGCCTTGGACGCGTGGGCGTCAACGCGGTCGACGCGTGCCAGTAGTTGCGCGCCCTTTTCCTCCACAGTCGCGACTAGACGCTTTTGACGCGTAGGCGCGTGCATACGCGTGCCAGTGGTTGGCACTTAACATTTGCATTTCGTACGCACGAACTGCCGCAAGCTGCGCGCCGGAATAGCAGCCCCGTTTTAGCATTTGAATGATTACTTATTTATGCAAATAAAATTTATTTCCCTTATTTCGTAATATAGGATAGTTTTTAATAATTTTAAATTTTTAATTGATCTTGTTCTTGGGGAGTGGTTACTCTTACATTTATTCAACATCACACTGCTGTTCAAGTGGACGCCGAAATGCGTGCTAAGGTCAACTATGACGTACACAAATCAGCGCCGGACAGGTAGGTCTCCCTCCAAATAAATAATGCTTCTGCACATCTCTTTCGCAAACGTCCGCGTGCAGTTGGGGTCAAGAAATGGTGCAGAACAAACATGAAAATTTTTTTGTTGCTTCATGCATTTCCTCTTTAGAAAAGGGGGATTATTTTTATAGCTGATAAATTTTCTCCACAGCAGTGAACTGGCTGTCTATTTCTTGGTTCACTGTTACAAATCCATGCTAGAATATGAGAAGTGTGCTTATTATTCAACAAATAGAGCAAATGTCGATGGCATACGCTCTCCTGACTTCTGCATTTGAATTCTGGCTTCTGTACTTGATATTCAAGTTCGTCATCAAGTTACGCAACCACTAATCAAACATCAACCAACTGATTTTCAATTTAGATCTTTTTCTGTCTCGCTGCCTTCCGTTTGTTTCTTTTTTGCCATGCTTTCCTAAAATCATCAGTTAACTTGTTTTGTAGAACCCGAGCATCAACATACATATATGCCAGTGTTTCAATAAGCTGTCAAGCATGCGGCACAACGAACACTAAACTTCTCGCCTCTGTTTTTCATTTTTCCCTCTACGCACACGCGCCGGAGAACATGAGTGGGCGCACGTCTCAATTTTTTTCTTTGTAAGTCTTATGAAATCTTTATAGGTTTTCTTTATTTCTTTATTCTTTATAAGTCGTATTAACGGGATCGCTTTCCCGACATCACGCCTGCTTAAGGCAACGTTGCCAACAAGTCACAAGCAGCGGTATAGCTCAGTGATAGGCTACTGGGCTAGTACCCAGCGGACCCGGGTTCGAGCCCCACTTTGTCATTGGTGCTAGGTCTTTTTTTCTAATTCGGAACGATGTGATTACGGACACTGGCGGCGGCGGTGGTGGACAACCGCGCGTGACCCGTGTTGTGAATCTCATAACAGCTTTCGCTGTAAAACGCCGGACAACAAGAAGAAAGATACAAGACAAGCGTATACTCACAACTGAAACTTTATTGGAAAAATCTAGACAAAGTACACGAAAAACACACGTCTACCACGAACAGAACTAAAAAGAATGGCAGCATATCCACGGGGTGAATGATGCATGGAGAGTGTTGCGAAGCATCCGCTCGTCCATTCGTTTTTGCTTCCGTCCATCCATGCGTCCGTCTGTGTGACCGTCCGTGCTTCCATCCGCCCGTCCGTGCGTGCGTCTGTTCGTGCGTCCATCCCTGCATTCGTCCATGCATCAGCCCCTGCTTCCGTCCATGCGTCCATTCGTCCGTGCAGCCATCCGTGCGTCCATCTATGCATCTGTCTGTGTGTCCGTTCGTCCATCTAGTCAACACTCCAAGTACCACAATATCGCACCTTTTCATCATATATTTCGCATATAGAAGCACCACCATCCAGCGGACATTCCAAGGAGTAAATGAGAGGTGGCACACGCACACTTTCTTACGGCTTGCGCTTCCTGTCTACTTCCCACCTTTAACCACCTCGAGTTCATGGTATATACAAGTTCACTGTATTCATGGCACAGTGGTCCAACGCTCGCAAAACCTTTCTAAAACCAAGGAGGCTACGCCCAGCGAGTGTAACTTAGCAACCCTTTCTTGTCAGATAGTGCTCAATGTACATGCCAATGGCTGCTAATTAGGAATGAGAGACAGGAGAATCTGGCTTTTAGTTAACGCGCACGCTGCGAATTTTTTTGTTGTTCACAACGCACAGGAGAAATCTCCCACTGGCACCACCTTGCAGGTCAAAGCGTAAGACATGTTACGTACTATGACGCGGGACGAACGGGCGCCGCTTTTAAGAAGCTTTGCCCCTAAAACCACATACGCGCGCGGTTAGGTACGTGAATTATATCTGCCTTGTTTAACGCACTGGGGAGGCTTTGCCGCACAGTTACCTCCAGCTTTCGAAATCGACAAAGCTTCCACGACTTCCCGTGCCGTCGGGTGCACACGACGTGCCAGCACTTTCGCATCATCGGACAGGAGTACACCCACAGTCACGGCAATGCGAGACCAAATGTGGTCCTTTAGTCATGTAGCTTTCTTTGTTGTGCAGCGCGTTTTTTTTCTTTTTACGATATTTATATTCATTATGAGTAACCAAATTTCGCAACAGTATATTCTCGTAAGAGGCATGCTGTTTCAAGCATAAGATGAGAGAGTAAGGAAGTTTAAGTAAATTTTTTAATACTATAGGGTACCTGCTGACCAAGCGCGAAGTGATGGTAAATAAGTGTGCGGCAATTGCTTCATGCGCAGGGAGGGGCATTGCAAGCATCGAATTGCAAGAATCCTACCTCCTTGTTCATGCATGAGGTAATTGTCGGTGGCACACACTCATATCGTGGATCGATATTGTGAATAACACCCACGTCAGGGCTATCACTTGTATGTGTCTGTAACATCTCCGATGAAGGAATGCTGTTTGCTGTCCGTATACACCAGGTGTGAGACACTCCGTTACTACTTCAACAAATACATAGCCTTATTATTTGTTTTTTTTTCACACTGCAGCCATCTTTGTTACAGAATAAGAGGCCCCTGACGCGAAATTTGAAAACTCGAGATGCTTGTGTGTTTTGATTGTCCTGCATGCGTGGGCACTTCTGGCTGATTAAGACTTACTAATGTTGCCTTCAAACCATATTCAGTTGGTTTCAAAGTAAGTGCAAGAGCTCGGGTTTTCAGCTTCCTGCGGCATCGCCAAAGGGCGACATAGACAGATGCCCATCGTGACATTCTACAGAAAAAGCGAGTATTACTGACATCGCAGAACATTCACGGGGTGCACACGAAACCTCGATTGGCACCCGACAAGGACTATTGTTCTTCGCCACTTTTTGCCTTCTTGTCAGGCTTCTCTCAATGTGGGTTTGGCTGCTTATGCATAAAAATGCTTTTTTTCCCCTGAAGGATACACCCTCAAAGCGCGCACATCCTTCCATTCTTCATCACGTGCGTGTTTGTCGATTTGAATATTGCGCGTTCCGAGGTCGCTGAATACTGAGCGCAAGTGGTCTGAGGCGCTACCCCGCTGACACGTGCTATAGTTTCTTACGACTTTAGGCGGGGTTTTTAACGTGACGTGAACATTGTACACATTTACTAATGCTGCATCAATTGTACGATATGTTAGAGCTTTTACGATTCATGTTGAAAAAGGTACACAAAAATACAAATTACAGCACACGAAAAAAGCCGTAAAGAAACATGTTGCGGTCAGGGGCCTTTTCTAGGTATGAACGCAGCGGACGCGACTAAAAGTTTGAACAAGGCAACGCAGAAACCCCCCAACCTTCTTCCCGTTCGCCCTTCTGCGATACACCAGAGCCATAATTGCCATGGACGCGTATAACACTCACTGATCTGCGCGTTCGCTTTACGATTGTGCAGCGTTTCGAAGCGGTTAAACTTGTAGATTTGCAAGACAAACTTGCCAAAGACACTTATCTAACTTTACGCCTAACGCCCAGTCATTCGTGTCACTTCGTTGGACTTTCTTTTATTATTCATGTGCTTTGACACCAATTTATCTCGCGCGCACACACAAAAAGGATACTTTTAAAGGTGCTATCACTTTTCATTCAAGCCACTCATTTTTTGTCGTCATGAGAGCTGATCTTAATGCAGTGTAGTTGCGCTTTAAATCAAGAGAATTTACGCTAGCTTGGAAAGCTGGGAATTATTTTTCGCCCCGAGTGAATCCTCGTTAAACGATTCTTCAAGAGGAGAAACGAAAATAGACGAAAAATAAAAACGCAATAAAAAGCGGGAAGGGGGACTCCATACCGAGACTTGCATTTTAGACTCGGGTATCTGATCTATGGACTGGTGGTTGTATATTTCCTTCCGAACGGCGTAACTCAACGCTCAAGTAACTTCAGTATGGACAACAAGCACACGCAACGTTTTACTTTCAGTCGGCGTTTCTAGAAGCTGTGCAGTTTGCCCTTTTATTTATACTACTCATGTGAACTTTACGCTTCAAGTACAAACTCTGCAAACGTAGGGACGCGTAGCGTTGTTGTTTACCTCGGTTTACGTTTTCCCCGTCACACTATTCACTTCGCGCACGAAGCAGCCGGCTCATGGTCACGTGCACGGATACAAGGAGAGGCGTCAGCGACTGATGCGGGGCCTCAGCCGGGCCGCTTCGACGAAGGAGATGCCTGCTCTCCATGACCGAGTATGCTCGGCTTGGATTCCGGGAAAGCCAATATATTTTTTTCGTTCTCCTAACATGGGCGACCGACATACCCTGGAAACATTCAGCGACGTGCAGGCCAAGCGCCAGCCAGATGGCCGATGAGCCCGAAATGAGCCATGCTCGTAAAATCGGCTGCACGCCTAACCGCAGCCTCGAAGCCCCGAACGTCGATCGAAGAGGAGGAGGCGCGGTGTGTCTCGGGAGGAGGACGAGAAGGAGAGAGCAGGAAGAGATGAAAAGAAGACGAAAAAGAGGAAGTGTAGATGGGAAATCCTTGGGCGTGATGCCGTTTTCGCTTGTGCGGACTTACCATCGATTCCGGCTACCTCTTCCCCAAAGCTAAGAAGTTTGTTACCTTTAGTCGCTACAAATACTCGATACTTCAAAAGCAAGTAGCACGTGAAGGAAAATAATACGTCTTGTGTTTTCACTAGACAAACCAACTTATCCAATTGTCAGGCACTCCATAGCGGAAGACGGTAAATTTGAGAGCTTTAGAATCAGCACGGAGACCCAAAATAACATCTCCCTAAGCTGCGTTGGGTCGGCTGCTCTTGTGTTTCATAGGAAGAGCAGACTTCTTGGAGATAGATAGATAGATATGTGGGGTTTAACGTCCCAAAACCACCATAAGATTATGAGAGACGCCGTAGTGGAGGGCTCCGGGAATTTCGACCACCTGGGGTTCTTTAACGTGCACCCAAATCTGACCACACGGGCCTACAACATTTCCGCCTCCATCGGAAATGCAGCCGCCGCAGCCGGGATTTGAACCCGCGACCTGCGGGTCAGCAGCCGAGTAACTTAGCCACTAGACCACCGCGGCGGAGCAAGGCCGGTTAAAGGCGACGAAGTTAGAGCTGAACGTGCTCAATGGCGAATCGAAAGCAGTCATGACCGATGGGCAAGGCATAGAAGATTCCGTCATGGAACACGACGAAGCTGCCATCAGCGCGTTGGCCTTTCTCGGGCACAACATTCACATGCTTAAGACTTCCTCTTCGCTCCCGACAACAAAGCCACCGATTGTATCTGACGGGAACCGACCGGCTGCCACCTCTACAAACACAACGTGTTCGCAGCGCAAATTTGGCGCCAGGTTGCCCAAGTTAGAACTTGTGCGTTTTGACGGAACAATCACCCGATGTCTGCCGTTCTCGGATATGTTTTTTCATTATTTCCATGAGAACCCGAGGATGTCTGACACGTACCGTTTTCATTACCTGGCTTCTGTGCTTGACGGAGCTGCTGCTATAAGGCCGTCACGGGAATCCAAGTGACAGAATGAAGTTGCAACGACGCCTTTAGAATAATAAAGCAGTGCAATGACAGTTGCTATCCGATCGAGCAGAAACTCTTGGAAAACCTATACGTATGCATGGGCCTGTGACATCATCTAACAACGTTGCAGCTTTACGGATGTTATTCGGCGACATTCAATTTTAACCGAAAAAAACTCACCAACCTTGGAATGAGTGCTTAATCTTACGCTTCAATGCTATGTGAAATACTCCTGAAATCCACAGCTCAGGATATGGTAGTAGAGTATTACAAGAGCGAAAGCATCGAGCCCAAAAAACTCCCTGGGCCTAAGCCTCCCTAGCGTATGGAGGCTTTTTTCTCCTCGTGCTGCTAAAAAATTTTCATAAGACAAATATATAATAAGGTAACCACGCTGTGTGTCTTACGGGGAAGGTCATTGTTCTTGTTCACGACTGTGGCGCATACCTACTGTGGGTGATTGGCCAAAAATTGAGGTGGTTTTATGAAATAGTATGAAGTTCTCAAATGATGGAGTTTTTATATTAGAAAAAGTACAGAATACATAGGGAATTATGGTGCTTGGTTTAATGTGGCCTGCATATTGATTAAACATATTGATACAAAGTATCACTACCAGGAAAAACAAGGGAAGCGTGGGCAGAGAAGGAAGACGACGTTGCCTCCACTGCGATCCCCCTGAGTGGGTACGAGCCATGGCGGTGATCATCATCATTATACTGTGATCGCGGACTCGGGGCCCATTAACCCCCCCCCCCCCCCATTAAGTTACCTTAATTTGTGTAACAATTTGGTGGAGGTGCTGGGTAAACAGGTGGGCGAAAACTTCGTTCGTAGTTGGGAGGTGGTTGACGGGGGAATCCAGCCTGCCGTGTGCCTTGATATTCATAAGCGTCTGTTGCGTTGATCGATGGTTGCCATGGTGGAAGAGAAAAAAGAGTCCGCACACGTTCTGGTTCGCTTACGTACCCATCCTGAACATCGCTGGGGCGATGATAGCTCTGCTGACATCGAAGCAGCTCTTCTCTAACGATCTGCCGTATGGTCAAAGCAAGGTCGTTAGTCGGCACTGTTTCAACACTAGCCACAGTGGGGACGTTGGACAGGCGGCCGAATTTCGGATAAATTCGTCGCATCTTGAGGGATTCAAAGGTACGACAGTGCTTCATCACGTCGGACACGGAGTTCAAGCAGTCTTTCCCAATTAAGAAATTGTACACGTCTTCGGCTATACCCTTGAGAACGTGTCCAACCTTGTCTTCTTCAGACATCCTCCCATTCACGATCTTGCACAGCTTCAATATTTCTTCAATGTATGTCGTACATGTTTCTGCTGGAAGCTGTGCCCTCTGAGACAATGTCTGCTCCGCGCGTTTCTTCTTTGCGTCCGAATCACCGAAGCACTTCTGCACTTCTTCAACAAAACGTTCCCAAGTCGTGAACATGTCCTCGTGGTTCTCGTACCACATAAGGGCGGTGTCAGTTAACGAGAATACGACATGATTGAGCTGTTCGTTCGAGTCCCAGTCATTGCTTCTGCTCACCCGCTTGTAGTTCTTGAGCCACACGTCGACGTCTTCTCCTGAGGTCCCGCCGAAGTTTGGTGGCACTCTGTAGTACGGCACGGAACCCATCGGAGTTGGCCTCGAAGCGTTGGATGGCTGCTCTTGGGCCATTACGATCGGCGAAGGTGGAAGTCCGGCGAGGCGGCGGCTGCGACGAAGTCCTGGTAGTGAAGCTCCCGTCTTTGGGTTTGTCCTACCCAGCACCTTCCACCACATTGTTACACAAATTAAGGTAACTTAATGGGGGGGGGGGTTTAATGGGCCCTGAGTCCGCGACCACAGTATAATGATGATGATCACCGCCATGGCTCGTACCCACTCAGGGGGATCGCAGTGGAGGCAACGTCGTCTTCCTTCTCTGCCCACGCTTCCCTTGTTTTTCCTGGTAGTGATACTAGGTATCAATACTTTATTAGCTCTTATTTGACAGCTAACAAAGTAAGGCAATACGCCTATGTTTTGTACGTATATAATGGTGTGGACACGCTAGGATAGCAATACTGATGGTCCGTTGCTAGAAACCTTCATCTTCCTCAGCGACAACCGTGATGTTTGACCCGCCACTGTAGTCGAGTGGTACTCGGCTGCTCACCCGCAGGTCGCGGGATTGAATCCCGGCTGGAGCGGTTGCGTTTTCGATGGAGGCGAAAATGCTGTGTACCCGTGTGCTCAAATTCAGGTGCAGGTTAACGAACCTCAAGAGGTCAAAATTTCCGAAGCCCTCCGCTACGGCGTCTGGCATATTCATAAGGTGGTTTTGGGATGTTAAACCCCACACAACCGTGATGCTTATATTTTTCGCGGTTTCCTGCATACGAGGACTTCGCTGTAAAATCAAGACCCTCGTGCACCTTACCACGATTCGCGAGAGATGTACCGTGTACCACCAATGCTTATATCAATCGTTTACACTTAGTGCCACAGTTAAGCCTAGAGTCGAAATTTGGAGGATGCATTACTTATCGGGGACCAATCTTATCGGGGAGCACCTAGAGACATAAAAACCAGAAAAGAAAGACATTGAAGAAAAACTCGCTTGTTTTTTCCCCAGGGCACTTATGTGATGAGGCGTGATAGATGTGTGGCGCATGCAGAGTAGCGAGAATCCATGTGACATGACTGGTGAGCTCTCAGGCGAAATGTGGTGAGAACAACCTCGGACTCTCCTAAACTTACCAGATGGGACTCTGGCGCTGCAATCGTTCAGCTACTTTGGGGACGATGAGTAGAACATGAATTTGCCTAGCCTTCATGCTTTCGGGCTTTGAACCCACTTGTGGTGGTGTTTGATGCAGCGTTTTTAATTTGTTTTGGAAAAAAAAGAACAAACTGTTTTGAACTTCGTGACCCGGTTGGTATGGGTATGCCTAAAAGGTTAAGGCAGTGATGCGTAACTGCTAAACCTTTGCTGATTGTCGTTTCCTGACAAACAAGCTCTAAGCCACGCGAAGCAAACTGAGTGGAAAGTATGAAGAGTAGTCAAATGCATGCATACGATACCCATGATTCCCATGCTCTCTGAAGCGCCAAGCGTTGCTGCTCCCATAGACACTAGCGCCAGAGTTCCATCTTGTGTATTTATAAGAGACTCTATGACAAGAACTACTCGATGCAAAACGTGCTGCAAAAACAGATCAGGCGTAATGAAATACTATGTATGGTTGTGGCGTAAAGGAAGGTGGAAAAAGTATATGCCTATAGTGAGGACTGTATCTCATCGGCTTCCTGCCAGACTTGCTTCACCACAGAAGCTTTGAACAGGTAACCAGGCCGTGGCACCGATGCAATGACCTTGCCTCGTTGCTCATCCACTTCCCCGGGAACGCCAGGGCAACACGTGGGAGCATTAATCAAACGCCTGCTGCGGGGCGCGCATGTGCGGAGCAGTCATTATTCATCAATATGAAAGCTTCGGTCCCCCTCCTCGGTACCAAGGCAGTGAAGACGCATGGGAACTTATTAAGAGAAGCAGATGAAGACGTGTTCCGCCGGATTCGTTAAGCAGGAAGCTAAAAGAGCGTGTCCGTGCTTACAGCGCTACACAAAGTGAAGTGTTCTCGTTATATAGCTTTGGGTGGCATCAGAGGACAATCGAGGAGCACTGTGTAGCAGTGCGCACGTTGTAATGGTGATAATGTACAACCCGGGTGCTTACGACGAAAAACTCCTTCTCAACTAGATTGCTTCTTTTGGCCGTCGCGCAATATTCGACAGTTACCTGCAGCTTTACTCGTTAAAATGACCTAATAGGTACACCTTGTTTTGGTGACATCATGCATGGCTTGATGATTATTTTTAATGCTCTAGGCTTTTTGTTGCCTGTTTGAAGAGAGGTGTTCATTCATATGAAACGTATGGTCTGTAAACAACTACCACTTTGAGTTTTATGGTTAAAGCATTCTTTCGCTGTCACAAATAAAGTTATTTGTGAATAGATATGTTGCCAATAACTGTCTAGGTAATAGATAGTGCGATAACAGTTTCAACATTATGTTGACTGTACAACCGTGCTTTAGTATACACATCCATAGCAACCGTTTGCCTTCCCTCCCCCTCCCCCCCCTCCACACACACGCCGATTTGTTTGCTACAAAAGCCCCCGTGGTTTGGTTCTTATATAACACATATAAATGTTAATGCCAGTTAGTTCACTTTTTTGGTGGCTAACGCTATTTTGGCGGTACTAAACAGGGTTACATCATGAATGACTTTGATATCGGCTTGAGAAAATAGCAGTACAGAAGAAACACGGACATTTGGTAGAATTGTTTTATATTGATATTTAAAGGAAGTGCGACAAAATCAAGAACAATATTGATGAACAAAGGTGACAGGACAAAATGAGAATTAGGAATATATAGATGTTTAGGCACTGACAAATTCTCGTGTCCTATATTAATGTATTTAACGACACATAAATGAAGAGTTATTACACTTCATTTCATGGATTAGCTTATAATCTAAATACTCATTTTTTGGTGAGGTTGCGATATACGTTGTGGTCTTAAATTTTGTTGTTAATGAAGAGTAGAAGGTAGCAACCACGTCATTTTCTTGCTTTTTTTATCCGGTGGGTAATTTACATTGTGCTTCCGGTAAGCATAATAATAAACAAAGCACCAGCATCTGCGGTGCTTTGTGAGCCAGGCTGTGCCCGTTACACAGCATTGTCCAGGTGTATACTGAAGCATGCTGAATGGTTTAAGAATGCCGGGAATATTGCACATGCGTCAACACACCGCAGGAGTTGCTGGCCAAGGTGGTGTACGTAACCGCGCCACTGTAGAGCGCTTAAGTTTATCGCGTGCAAGTTGATTGCCAACAGCCGCAACGTGCAATAAATAAAAAGTAGATCTTTCTGTATGTAGCGCGCATTCGCTAATGAAGATTGTTCATTACAAGGAAGATTCAGCTCTCTTTTCGTCCACCCTTTGTTCCTTGTCTTCAAGCGGGTAGTGGCGAGCGTGCTCTAATTAGTGGGTGTTGTTAGAGAAGTAGAACCAGATAGGCCACTATCTTCGTGTTTATCAGAACTATCTGTGCCATTCGAAATCATTAGCTGCAGGAATGCAATGTTAATAGAGGAGGGAGAATGAATTTTAAGCCAGAAACCAGGAAAAATAAACTCTAAATGTACACATAGCGAGATTTATAGCTGCAGATGCTGGTGGAGGTTTTCGTAGTTGATCTTGAGGGGCAACAATGAAATGACGCAGCGCCGCTTGAAATGGACTTTTGTTTTTCGCATTTGCACCCGGTTTATTTAGTTATCGCGAAGAAAGTCGTTATTATCCAGATTGCAGTGAGAAAGAAGAAATCCGCATACTGGAATTGGCGCGTAGCCTAACTGCCGTTGTAGATGACAGCGAGCATTTCTATCAGCCTATTGGCACAAGAGTGCATCAATACTTCACATATACGCCCCTGGCATTACACTGAACCCGCAGCCAACTTACGCCGTGCCTCGTTATCCTCACTACCCGCAGCGGGACTGCATCTGTAAACGCTTTAGCACCACGCTCATGCTTGGCCGCACCGCATGAGGGCATGACGATCGAGTGGGCTCCCGGCTTTATCCCAGCAAGCGGCTGTTCTTCTGCTCTGCTGGCTTCTTTGGCTGCGTATGCATACCCGCGCGTAAATTTCCACGCCACCGCTCTCGCGGAAACGTACGCGATTAGGCACAATTGAGACGTCGACATTCCAGACTTTTGTCGGCTTCCCCGCATAGGTGAGTACAATTGGTCTCGTTGGACGAGGGGACGTGGTTTCGCCCCACGCAGTCGTCACGCGAGCCTTTGCCACCGCACGGGTCCAAAGGGAGAGATGCATGGGGGCCATTCGGCATTCGAGACCGCAGCCTGCGTTGGCCCACCCTGTATATTCAAGCGCGGCTGAGCTAGTTCCTTCTTGTGGGCCGCACCATAACCAGCATAGTGGAACTCCTAAGCTCACGGGCGCATGCTACAGTAAAAGCAAAAAAGAAAACGGAACAGAGATACAGGGAGGGCCATAGCAACGTTGGAAATATCGTGCATCGAGAGAAGAATAGAGATCTGGCTTTTCCCGTAAACCGCGACAACATGCGGGGAGAAGCGGGAACAAAGGCACCGCCAGCAGAGAAAGGGGCGCTGCCGTCGCCACGGTTCGACTCGCAGGTGGCTTCGCTCCAGTGGATGCGGCCGCCCGGGGCGCTGCTCGCGAGTCATGTTTCTGAAACCGAATGCGAGCGCTATTCTTGTGTTCGGTGAGCGCTCTTGTGACGGCTGAAGCATCGGCTTCGGTGGAGTTTTACCGGACAATGGTTTCTGTCAAACGTTTGATGCCACGAAGTAATGCGAAGAGAAATCTTAGGAAGCTATGTGTGTGTGCGTGTTTTCAGTCATTCGCGTTTGCATGTGGATCTCCAGAATCATTGTAATGTGCAATGGCGCTATGTGCACTTGGTTAGACATGAATGGGAGAAACGAAGCTTCCCTCACTTGTGGGTAATGAAGGTCAAATTTGCGGGGCGGGCTGCTGCCACCGGCCTAGTTGCATGACTTGAGCTGTGTTTCAAAAATAAATGTGTAATTAAGCTGTTATTGAGGACTGCTTTATTGCAATTTTTCCTGCCACGAATACTACGTCCCGCAACACTTCGCATAGACGAAAACAGAGTGCGAAATGAAATACATTTATCATAGTTACGGGCCAATCAGCGGCGTTTTGCCGTAAAGAGCACAGAGGCAGAGACAAGATAAGCAAATTATGAAAAACAGCACGTAAACGCCTAATGGCAGGCAGCACACAACAATGTAAAGAAAAAAATGACATATATACCACTTGCATTTAAAAAAGACAGCAACTGTCTGGCTTCTGTGTGTGCCGGATCATCCCTCGTTGTCTGCCTGCGACTTTGGGTTAGAAGTTCCCCGCATTCCCTCGTCGTTCTCTTTTTATTAGTGTTGTGCCTAGCTGCATGATGAACGTACATTCCGCATAAATAACGAACTCAAATAGGCACATTTTAAGCCCGCACAAAAGCGACGAAGACGCTTGAGATAAAGTTTGGTGCTTCAATACATTCTTCATACTTCATATAGCATAAGCATGAAGCACGTTTTCTTCTATGATCAGGGCTCTCATAGTACTCGTTGACTCGGGTGTCCCTCAAGGCTCAGTGCTGCGGACCCACCTTTTTATGTTACTTTTAAATGATAATGACACATTGTATACCTGTTAAAGTCAACTTATATCCGGATGGCTGCATGCTATACTCGAAAGTAGAAAGCCCCATAGATCGAATTCATTTGAACGATGCATTTCAAAAGGTCAATAGTTGTGTGCGATACTTGGCGGTTGTTATTTACTTTGAAAAGACCGCATATATTGAAAATTTCTCGCAAACATAACCCTCTTCATTTAGAATATTTAGCCAGTAATTTGTTTGCAGAATGTGCGACACTTCAAGCATAATGGTCCTTGGATTTCGCATAACCTTCGCTGGACGAGCCATATAAACACTTTTAAGCTCGGGCAATTACGAAATCCTTTATTTAAAACCAGCTTTCATCTCCCTCCGTTCGCCTAATGCGTTTAAAGGAAATTGTTTCACCTACTTTAAATAATGCATTCATAATTTGGCACGCTCGCACAAAAAATATAGTAATGAAATGGAAAAAATTCGAAGGATACCCGCAAACGTTATGTCAGTTTCATCCGTTCTTCATTACCATGTTTATTATAGATAAAGCCATACTCCCAACCCCAACACAAAAAAGTGAAGTATTTAGATGGAAGTTTTTGTTTTAGATGAATAAAGGTTAGTTTAAGTTGACCCGGATACAGGGGTTCTCAAATTGGGTTTCGAAGTACCCAAGAGTTCTGCAGGCCCCTGCTCGGGGTTCTGTGAGTCTCTTATGAATTTTCTTTCGTTCTGCTCTCGCCTGCTCAACTTGCTTAGATGGCGATCCCGAGGTGTGATTGATCTAGGGAACCTCCATTATTCCCTCCAGAGCATCAGTAAACACACATTAGTGCGTAGCAGAAACGCGCGAGCTGCATAATAAATCCCGCCAGGAGTTTGTTGCCAGCGAGACAACGAAAAAGGGATGCATGGTGGCATAAATTTCTGGAGGCCTTGTATTACGAACATGCGCATTTCAGCTAATTGGTGACAGGTGCCGCTAGCGTACGTGGAGAGTCAGAAGGTATAAAAATAACTTTATATCTATACCCTTGAGTTTTAATTAATTGAAAATAAAAACTACAAAATCTCGCAGAAAGGAATGGGGAGGGTTCCTTGGCACTTAGCAGGGTTATGTAGCTTAGCAAGGCTTCCTGGCACAACATGCTTGAGAACCCCTGCGCTATAGGATATGTCTTAATGAAGAGGCACGGCTTTACACTAACCTCTTTTGCAACAACACATTGTAATTTTACTCTTCTTTAAGACAATCAGCCAACGGAATAATCTTGCTAACGATGTTCTTTCATAATCATCCTTAAAACTTTTAGGGGCGAAGCTCTCCTCCGTCCTGTGTTGTCGTAGCCACCCGCACAGCATATTCATGGAGTGAATAATGATGAGTGGGGCGATGAGTTTATGGCATGGCAGACAAAGAGACACAGACGGTAAGACGGATGGACAGAAAGACAGGCACACGCACGGATGGACGGATAGATGGACAGGCAGATGGCCGGACAGACAGATGGATGAACGGACATACAGACAGATGGACGGACGGACGGACGGACAGACGGATGGACGGACAGACGGATGGACGGACAGACAGACAGACAGACAGACAGACAGACAGACAGCCAGACAGACAGACAGACAGACAGACAGACAGACAGACAGACAGACAGAGAGACGGACGGACGGACGCTTCGCCCCACTCATCATCATCCACTCTGGGTATATGCTGTAATTTTTTTTTGCTATAGACCTCCAGCGAAGAGAGTGCCGATTTCAGTAAGTGTGCTTGAGCTTCTTTATTTCAGAGACTGTAGTGGTTATTCTTGAGTCGTGAGCATTTTGCACGTAGTGCTCATTTCAGTATTGTGAACCATTCTCTCTTTTATGAACGTGTGTGCATACCCTACCTATTTTATTCTGACTTGTTTTCAATTACTAAATTTAGCAAGTGTATTTCCCCTGTGATAAAACCCTATCTGAGGGTAGGAGTAAACGTAAATAAACAAATAAATAATTGAATAAAAATGAATAAATAAATAAATAGGCGCATTCTAAATACCGATGCTATTTTGTAACGAGGTCCCTGAGAGCTTTAAATGTTACTTGTACATCATATGAGGTCTTACCTTTACAAACGAAACCCATCTGTATACAGGAGTATGTGCGTATGTATGTATAGATGTATGCATGAATATATTAGTGTATGAATATGTAATGCAATACTGTAATTGCATTCCTGGTATTTATTTTTGCATATTGAAAAGAGCCACGATGACTGATTTTGTATGTCTATGCAGCTTTTGCAAATATTTATGCTACTGTGCACTGTTATCTTTTGCTGCTCCTTATATTTGATATATAATATAGATTGTCGCACTGTTTGCTGGCTGTTTTAACACTTCGCGTAGCCGAAAGGCCTTTAGCGTCGCTTCGTTTTTCTGTGTCTTTTCAGAAAGATAATTTGTGTATTCATTCATTCATTCATTCATTCATTCATTCATTCATTCACTCATAAAAAAGAGCTACCTTGCGGAGAATTTTCTAGGAAAGCCATAAGTAAAACTGGGCATTATAATTCGCGGAGCTGTACCACTACTGCGTTCATCGTGCAGCCAAGCCCCTCATAACAGCTTGACAGAAATATAAGCCTTATCGATTACGATACAATGGCTAGGTGCTTGTTACGTGTGCCTGCGTTGCCAGCAGGTAGTCGTACAGACAGCCGTAACGCAAATGGAAACCTAATGTCGTTTCGGAATATAGACGGGGTCAGGGCTGGGATTCTGACTCCCTTCCAACACACGCCATTCGTGGTGTCTTCTAAGAGTCTTGAAACATCATGTCATTGAACATTTGCCACGTGACATTAACTTTCTGCTAGCAGCAGTAGTGCATTTTCAAGGGACAAAATGGTCAACACAAATAGGAAAAAATAACCAAAAAAAGGAAGAATAGCGTGTTCGTCTCATTCTGCTTGTTTACGGACAAAGCGAATATCGAGGAAGTCTGTGCAGCGGTGACCGACTAGCTATTTTAACGATAGCGACACGCAAGATGTTGGTATTCTCGCTTCTTCGGGCGCTAATAGCAGCCCACGGTAATGCGAATCACTTTTCGCTGACACATCGTACTTTGTCCGTGCGTCAGCGGAGGTAACGCATAACCTGCAAAGGAGAGAACAGAATCGCACGCCTCTCTTCTTTTACCTCACGCAACTCTCTCTCGCGTGCTGGTCGTTTTCGTGCCCTCGAATTCTCGGCCCCCTCCCCAGCAGCATTTCTTCTTTCGTTCTTCTCGCGCCACGAAATTCCTGGAAGGCGCAATCGCGTCATCCTCGCGTCGTGACGCGGCCAGGTTCACCTCTGCAGCAACAGCAAAAAGCGAAGCCGCTCGAGATTGAGCACTAAGGAAATAAAAGATGGAGAAAAGTGAGAGAAAATGAAATACTGCCTCGGGGCTCGGTATGAGAAGTAAAAGAAAGACGACGAGGTAGAAAGAGAGATAAGCGGGGCAGGTTAGAACGAGAGCGAAGCTGCTCACGGTCAGCGGATGGCCAGCAGAAGCAGCAGCACAGCTCGGTGCCTGCCATGTACAACGCGCCGAGACGCGCCGATGTTGCCGCAAGCTCATCGGAGCCGCCAGTGCCGCCAGAATTGACACATTAGCCGGCAGCACGAGCAGAGGAGAGGGCGACCTACCCTGTGTTTACAGGGGCAGTTCCAGGCCCGGGGAACCGCGCGGCACATATCGTTAGCAGCGCCGTGCTCCTCCTTCTCGTCCTCCTCCTGCCGAACAGAAAAGGAAGCGCCATCATCCCGGAGATACTGCCCACGATATCAGACCGCCCAAAGCACCGGTGCATCTTTGTTCCTCGCGAAGTTTGTGGCGCTGCCATTGCTCCGGGCACGACGAAACAATCTAAAAAGATTACTCTCCGGGGTCTCCCACCTGGTGCTCCGGCGTGCGTGCGGGGATTTGGCGGGGTGCTTGTGGCACCCCCTCCGCACGCCTTCCGCCCCCTTCGCTCATCTTCGTGCCTCACTATACAACTGACCGGTGTAATTACCAGAGCCGGCCGTACAAACACGTACCGGCCACACGGCTCTCCTGGTGGTGTGTGTTCTTTGCGAAGGCCATGCGCGCGTCGTCGAGCCCACTGATAGCCTCAAGCCGAGCAAGAAGGGAGCCGAGCTTCGAACCTCTCGGTGGCACCGCCACCAACGGCGATCGCACTGTTGGGTCCCTCGTGTGAGATCCAGCGCCCGCGGAGGATGCAGCGGCGACCGAGGCGATCGTCAGGAATTGCCATTTCCTGTGGTGTTGCGTTGGCGCTCGTTGAGCGAGACGCCGTCGTGCCTCTTGAGGACGCCCCTTTCTGGCACAGCGCTCCACGTCCTGTCACTCGGCTCGCAGCGTATTGTCGGCTGTTGACACTTGCGCAAGGCTTGGCGGTGATGACCTGCTGTCGCTGACATCTCGACTGCGCTTGTTGACGCGTCGCTGCTCGTTTGGGACGATCGTTCTCGTCATCTAGTGGCGCGTCTGCGCTGGTACAGCTGCTTTCTTGTCAGTCTGCACTGCGGAGGCTGTCACTCGCAATCGGCCGTGTGGCGAGCAACCTGGGTGGCGCCACTATCACGCCATTCCGTACGGGTGATAACAAATCTTTTCGAGTACTACACGTCCTGCTCACGAGCTGTAACGACGTGCGATCATCTGGGCTAATTACGCCCGTCTACATTACCAGCGGTATAATATGGCAGGATAAACATCGAGGAGGTTACGCTGACAGAAGAACTGGGCCACCTTGACAAGTTGCTTAACAAGGTTTCGGTTTGTGCTCTGTCACACACAGAAGGAACTTCAGGAGAAGCAACGTCGGAAACTAGTGCAGCCAGGAGATGAGGAAATGCGGGAAATAGGGTGGCTGGATTCTTAACTGTAGTTTCGACTATGTATTGCACACAGTATGAACTACAGAGTAGTTTATACTGTATGTAATGTCCTACAGTTCTACTGTAGGACCTCACACCTTCCCTTCCTCAATACTGGTCCTTGGCGTTGCCCTTCGTCGAAACAATAAAAACTGTGATTTACGGTTTAGGCAATGAACCATTCAGTATATCGCTAGTATTGTCGCTAAAATTCCGTGAATATTCCACGAACATGATGAAATACCAAGGAATTATAAACTCCAGCTTTCTTTGCATCGTGATTATACACGCACGCGGGCACTGGAACGACACTGTTTTAATGACGGTGCAACGACGAGGCGAAGTTTTACGCTAGCTCCCGAAACTGCTGTACGTCGTGCGTGTGTACTGTATGCACACGCTTGTGAAGCCTTCGGATGCGAAGACACACTTTCGAGCATGCTTTGGCCATCGCTGAGCCGCAAAGTCTACGAGCGCTGCCTTCTCTAAATGCTGCAGAAAGGGGCATCTGGGAAGGGAAAAAAAAGCTGCACAGTTAAATTGTGCTTCCCCAACGCAATCAAAAAAAGTTTTGCCAACCGGAGACACCACGGTGGTCGCGTCCATTACACAACAGCGCTGGCTGCAACGAGCAGCACACCGCCGCCTCGCGGTACGTAATGGTGCCAAAGTGCAGGGCATGCGAAAATGTAAAGAGAGGGCAAAAAAGCACGCGGTCATTTCCAACGAACGCGAACTTTAGCATGGACTGTTTGGGCGATTTTCCCGCCCACTCTCGCGTTTATCCTCAGCCAGGCTCCCTAGGGGCTCCTTGCCGGAGCCAGCGTTGCGGCGTCAGATGAGCGAGTCCGATTGAGTCGTTCCGAAATGATAAGCGTTCAAGATGTCTCAATCAAGGGCTCGGTCTGGTCGGTCGTTAACAGGGCTCGACGAGAGAGAAGGAGGGGAACACTGTTTGGCGCGGCCGGCTGGGGCTTTCGCTTCAGCGTCATGATTAAAGGTGTCGGCACTGGTGCAGTTGTTGGAAGCACTTGCCACGCGGCAGTGGGAGAGAGAGAGTAGAAGGAAGAGAACCTTTCCAAGAGCTCACCATGAGAAACGAGGGAAGCTTAGCTCTTTGCGCTGCCTTTGTTCCCGGGGCCACCCAGCTCTGGGTGTCTGTAATTTCAAAGATCGGCGACCCTACAGTGGGCTCCTCGGATCCAGGCGGTCTATTTACCACCCGCTAAGGTGCCGTATAATTTGCCGACGACTCGCGTTCGGCCCTCCGTAGCCGCCAGAGCGGCGAGGGTGTACCCTTGCAGCCAACTGGGCAAGTCTTCTCTGCTCAGGGCCTGCCTTGCATGGCGCAGCCGAAGCGGATGCCCGACGAGGAGGCAATGGACTCGACTTTCGATGCCTATCTAAGTAGATGCATGGTCCTGCGCGCCTCGCTTGCAAGGCCCATACTTGATATTCGACACTCACCATTGACCAGAAATGCCTAGCGATAAACGCTGTGTAAGTAGCCCCTCGAATGTTATGCCTTGGTTACAGAGGGGAAAGGACTGCACAATCGACGTATACGATGCGAGGGGCGTCGACCGATACCTCGTAATCTCCGAAAATGAGACGGCAATTCCCGTAAATTGAGATCACGTGGAGAAGCCTAGTTATACACACAGAACTTGCACGCTGCACCGAAGCTCTCATTTCGTCTTCGTTAGTACAATCAGTATTCATGTATATTTAGGCGCTTCGATGTAAAATTGCCGATTCATTTAGCAAAAGTTGCCGTATATAGTAATGTTTTTGTGGAGGCACAGCAACTGTACACGGTTTTATTCTTTTTTTTGAACGTTATTTTCTTGGCTCGTCTTATTATTCCTTTTTTTTGTCGAGTGCTAGTGATGCAGACCACTACACTCTACCTGTCATTTCCCCAACGCTGGTGATATGTGTCCGACTACCTATAGGTTAGTTCGTGCCTACCACTTGTTCTTGTAACACAAAGGGCTAAAGTCCTTGCGCATTAGTTTTAACATGAAAATAGACACCAGAAAAGCGATGAATGCAGCTAAAGGGGTTGCTTGGGCGTGTTGGTACGACCTATTGAAAGAAAACAGCGAGCGAGACAAGAAGCAAAACAAAGAAGGACACATACAGAGCGCCATAGAGTGCTCTGTATGTAACTTTCTTTGTATTGCTTCTTGTTTTGCGCGCTGTTTCCTTCTAACAGACAAAGGAGCTTTGGAGTTCAGTACAGTTCTAACCCTTCTCATAGACACTAAGCTGATCGCATGCATCTTTGTCAGCTGACGACGGTCAGAGTCTTCATTGATCTTTTGTACTATATTTATGGTCGTGTGGAGTCCTAGGTTGGTCCTCCATAGCAATTCGGTGCGTTGCACCAGTGCGACGTTTTCATGTCGGCAATGTTACTGTATAGTTATAAAAGTATACTTTTTCTTGCTTCACTTATTTCCTGTAAATAATAAGTGGGACTAAGCACTTTCAATAATAATTGAAATTAACAAGGGCGCATTGGTGGTCTTGTTGGCGTAGCATGTTCATAAAGGTAAGCGTGGCACTGAAATAACCAGGATCGGGCAGAGAGATGTGTGCGTCCTCTCTGTTCCGTTTTCGTCAAACGAGTGCCTCACTTACCTTTAAGAACAATCGTCCTTAGTTTTACGCCAATTAAGTCGCTATGGAGAAGACTAACTATCCTGTTACTAGCGGAGCTATACTCAAACATAAGTCATCTCTATATTTATGCTTAAACTCTGTGGCACCTCATCCCAAATCGCCAGAAAGATCTTCTGCTGATTTCTTATACTAACATTACCTGGGCAATAATCATCAATTGATAATGTACTTTTTCCCTCATTCAGGCAAAGCACAAATAATTTACTATTCTCCTTTCTGGTCTTTCGTTTTGGAGTTTGATTAAAACATCATCTTCCCTACACATGTCTCTACGAGAAGTACTCTTTATAACGAATAGTTTAAGCAGTGACAATTATTTACAATCACCCAATTTGTTATTACTATATATGACTTGCTTCTGCTGTTTTGTGTCACTACTAAACACGTTTGATTAGCTGATTCTCTGTTTTCACTCTCACCGCAATCACAGCAGCTGGCGCTGGCTGACGCTCCTACCTTTAAATGCTCACATATGTTCTATAAAGTGTGCCAGGGGATGGTTGCGATCATAGCTCAGTGGTTGAGCATCGGACGCGTTATTCGGAAGTCTCAGGTTTGGATCCTGCCGGTGCCAAGTTACCTTTTCGTCCAATTTTCTTTCTTCACCTTTGCATTACAATTACTCCCATTATTATCCCCTATAATTTCCCTAGAAATATTGTCTCTTAGTTCAAAAAATATTGTATTTAGCGCGGTTGTGATTTCTATAAACAATTGTAGCTGCGGAAATGACACGTGATGATTTTGAGTGTGTTAGTGCGTCTTCTATCTCTCTCACGCTGAAAGAACTTTGTTTTTTTTTTGGATGGGGTGATAGATGATAACGGATAAGTAATGTACGGAACTGGCACGTTGGCTTTTTGTTGGTCTGCCTTTTATTATCATTTTTCTTTTTCTCACCCCCTTTATAAACTCGGACGTTTGCAATAAACGTTTCGTTGAAGTTAAGCGCTTGTGTTGTGTGTTCTGTGTAATAGTGGCACCAAGATGTGATTTCTAACAAGGTAAGCACGGAATGTGGTGTCACTACCAGGCGAGTGTCGGAGAGATATATTCAACACAAGGATGAATGTTATCAGCCAGGGTTGTGGCACAGGCGCCTCCCAGCGGTGGGCCAAAACGTTGACAAAAGTACACTTCTACTGGAAACGTGACGAATGGTACGCGTGTAGCAACGGCGTGTTGCCTGGTCTAATGGTGTATTTCACGCCCAACTACACTTTTTAATTTCTGATCCCACCGACACCATCCTGCAACAAGATCACAGTGACAGAGATAAAAGGGGCATTCGCGAAGCCGCCTTCACGGTGTTGACGATGGTGTAGTGAGCTAAACCATGGCTCATGGCTTAGCCCAGTACACCGTGGACCATGCTCTACGGCCATGGTGAAAAAACGTGAACACTGTTTTGTATTCTGGACTACAACTCAGGACCTCTCGGTCCACAACCATGGTCCGCCGACCATGGTCGTAGACCAAGGGGTCGCGAGTTGGACACCCAGATACGAAACATTTCTCTCCCCTTTTCATCTCGTCTGATCGTGTTTAAATTCGTTGATTTATTTCTGTGTTTGAAAAATTCAGCGGACCCCGCGCACTGAGCTTGAAAATCGACGTTATGCGAAGGATGCGCATGGAAGGTGACCGCGTCCTAATTTTTTAATTGAGAAACGTTACCAAGTAGCGCTAAATTTTGTACAAATCCACTCATAGAGATACTTTAAGCAGACACACATGTTTTATAAAGCCAGTTGTTAACAGTTTCATAACGATACCAACAGCAACAGCAGAAGTGGTAAGCTGATATGACACGCTGGTGCTCGCAGGGATTGTAGCCCTGGACACTGCTATATAATTGAACTTCAACAGATGGCACTTAACTACAATTGACGCGAACACGACATGAGAGTTGTGTCGTATGAGTACATATGTTTTTTATAAAATTGAATAGCCAGCAATGCATCCAGAATATATGTTTAACGAACATTACGGTCTATTAGAAAACAAGTTTCAATACCTGGCGTGGCTTTGCGGGGAAATATCTGATTGCCACCCAATACAGGGGTTCGATTCCTGCTGGGTTCTTGGGCATTTTTTCTTTGCATATGTTGGGTAAATGCTGCCGATTTCAGATTTTTCTTAACGCTCACGCGTTAAACTTACCCATATGTGTTCTCGCCGTTTCTGGGTCGTTATATCAATCACAGGTGACAGATAACCGTATTACCAATGGCACATAACCGCTGGCGGGAATGTGCCGCTGTCTGATGCAAAGTGTTTGACGACGTACGCGACGGGATTGTGACATTATTCATGCCATGACCAGTGAGTCCTATTCGCCAAGCCATCTTACCCTTCAATACAAATTTTCGTTTGCCCCAAGTTAAGGGGTGATCCCGAGAGCACCAAGGCGTACGGGGTTAGATAGATAGATAGATAGATAGATAGATAGATAGATAGATAGATAGATAGATAGATAGATAGATAGATAGATAGATAGACAGATAGACAGATAGACAGACAGGTAGACAGACAGATAGACAGATAGACAGATAGACAGACAGACAGATAGACAGATAGATAGATAGACAGATAGACAGACAGATAGATAGATAGACAGATAGATAGATAGATAGATAGATAGATAGACAGATAGACAGATAGATAGATAGATATATAGATAGAATCCGCTCAAAGTACGCGTACTACGCAAGGAAATGCTTCGCTATTAATACGTCATGAAAGTCTTGGTAGAAGTCGCCATAAAACACTTTCTGGGTTAAAATTTTGGCGAGTCTGGGTCCAAGTGAGGCCGGTTGATGTTGAAGGAGCCCTAGGGGTGCGAATCCGAGAGAGCCCTAAAGCTGAGGTTTATTTCCTGAGGGCGTCTGAGAAATTTCCACACTGTTCGGCAGACCTGACGTAGCATCTATTCAATACAGCTTTACTAACATTTCTATGTCGTCTCACATTTATAATAATTCTGTCTACACACATATCAACGCAGTGATGTTCACACGCTAGGTCAATACCAATTGAGCACGTGCCTGAGTTATGGAGTGAAGGCGGCGGCTTGACTCTCCCCCAATTCACTTTAAACGGAAGGTCTTGTTAAAAACATTTCATGCGACTGACCACTTTTCCCCCAAAACTGTGTTTAGTGGTTTTGGAGCATTGATAACTTGTAATAAAAGATTTGAGATGAAAAGCTCCAAGTAGAACAACGTTTGTTGGTGTTAAAAATTACCGAAACATTGAACGAAACCGGCATTACTACACTAACAAACTCATGGGGCGATTCAGATTAACACTCAGATCCGCGAGTCTGAGTCTGAGTGAGTCCACGTGAGTAATATAGTTTGGCACGTCCGAGTCCGAGCGAGTCCGCCGTTGAGAAACATTTTAGTGAGTATGAGTCCGAGTGAGTCGGCTTGAGGACAACACTGGTGAGCTGGAGTACGGGTGAGCTGTAAGGGCGACGTATCAGTCAGTCTGAGTGAGCTCCAAATGTTTTGCCGACCTGCGCTTCAAAGGCGTCAATGAAAATTGGCACAAATATTCAGCGTGATACTCTTATGTTTCTATCAAAGTTTCACAGAGATATTGAAAGAAGCTCTTATTAAAGTAATTATTCACTTTTCAGTTGTTAGCACTTTGCGCAATTTTCGAAAAATTTAAAAAGTGTGCCAGAAGGCTAGGAGAATATTTGCTGTACATCTGATGATGCATGCTCAGTATTGTGACATGCCTGGTTTGTTTTTTTGCAATACCAAATTCTTGCATTGAAATTTTTTTCCTACCTTCACATTAGCCAAACTCCAAAGATGAACATCTAGTCGCATCATAGGTTTATAAGGAGTCCAAGTAAGAAAGAAAGAATGCCACGACATGCATCATGGTCTGTGGAACATAACAAAAAAGTTGAGGATAGGTGAAACGGTTACAAAGAAAATAGTTGCACAAGCTCAACATTTGACTAAACGGCTAAAAATTTTAACCTTTCCTACACTTACCTAAAATGCTCCAAGATCATAGTTCTTGGTGTCATTTGTGATAGGGGTCCCTTGGACATTTGTTACTTGCTTTGATGCACTTTTAATACCTTTTTCTTATTTCATATTCACGAAAGGGTCGTTTAAAGTTTCAGTTTCTGTATACTCCTACAGAACACCTAAGAATTGTGGCCTTTAGTTTATCTGGTAATATTCGAATTCTTCGACTGTAATCTTATACTGTAATGTGATGAGGTCGTATAAGGAAATAATTACACAACTCTTTTGAGTTTATGCTCTTGGTAGCATACTTCACTATGGGTTTACGATTAAAAAGAACCAATTCCCAATTTTAATACATAAAAAGATGTTTATTGTGACAGATAATATCTCAAACCATGACAGCACGTGCCTTTTTTCCAAATAACAAGCTGTTGTGGCCAAGGCCCTTGTGGCGTAAGAAATTTTAAGCAGTTTATTAAACGACGCGAGTTCGGCAACCCATGCTTCATATATATGTGCTCTGGTTACTGTAGCCCGTAACACGTATTGTCATAGAGCCGGTCACGCATACTTTAATCCAGAAGGTTTTCATTGTTTCAGAACATTCATATACGCTTGCGGTGACGCGAAGGACGGTTGCAAGCATGTCTGAATTGCATCAGCATTGCATATAATGACAGCACTCTATGTGACCACAAAGGACTCTGCCGCAGGGTGCGTGAAGCTGATCAACGCATGATGTGCTTGGTGGCGACCTTCGATCCAAAATGCCTAGCTACGATGACGAAAAATCGGCGCTCAATATGCTTACTTTCGTATTCTCAAACGCTCCTCCACTCGACTTTCACCCTTCACTTGACACAGTTAAGCACTGCGCCACCACTCAGATCAAAATGACGCTGCGCTGCTATACTGAAGAATCGCAGCATACTATCGCTGATATGCAGTGACTTGTCGTGCCTAGAGATGGCGCTCCCATCGGCTTTCTCAAGTGAAGGCGAAGCGTTGAGTGAAGGGAGGTTCTAGATTACGGGGGTTACCCCCGAATGCAGAGATGTTACTTGACTCGTACTTGACTCGTTCTTGACTCAAGACAGTCTTGCCGGTCGCCATAAATCGTTCTCGAACTTGCGGATGACTTGAAGGCGACTTGGCTCGGTCGAAGTCAGGACAAGTTTCAAGTCAGCTGCGGGGCTTGCTTGAAAGCGACTTCACGCGTTATTCCAACATGGCCACCTCTATAATGGACGTCACGTGAAAGGTGGCCGCTTTTGAGTTTGCTTGCCTCGCCATAAGCGTAGCATTTTTTTGAGGCGCACTGCCTGCTGAAGATTCTTGGAACCGCTTTACGTGACCAAGGAAATCCGATGGAGTTGTACGACGAGCAGCAATTCCACGCTAGGTATAGATTCATGAAGAACGCCGTGGGGCAGCTGCTCGTTATGTTGCCGCTCCGTGAAAGTGGGGACAACCGAAGACAGCCCGTGCATCCAGTGTTACAGCTACTGATGGCTCTCAGGTTTTAGAGCGCTGGCACATTCCAACCAGTCAACGAAAATTTCGTCCGCATTCCGTAGTCGACAGTGGGCCGTGCAGTCGGAAAAGTTACGCTACTCATCGCAAAGCACCTGTACGCGATGCTGGCGCGCTTTCCGCAGCCGGCGGACTGTTATGAAGTGGCTGAGTTCCCTTGCGTTACAGGTTGTGTCGACTACACACACGTGCGTATTAATAGCCCCGGTGTTGACAACGCGGAAGTGTTCCGTATCCGCAAAGGTATTTCTGTTTTTCTATAACACGACGACATTTTCCGTCTCTTTCGGTAAAAAAAAAAATTGACTCGATGCTGTGTCCGTGTGCCTCGTCTATCCTTTCGTCCCGTCTAGGGCGCTGTTTCTCGCTCAGAAAGACATCGCTTGTAGCACAACGCTACGTAAAATTACACACACATAAAAAAGAGGTGCCCCTATCACGGGTTTTTTTATCCGCGTCACCATCATGCAGCGATACATTCTTGCACCCCGCGAGACAGAATTCTGCTGAGGGCAATGTCCTGACCCCCGCTTTTTCTCTTGTTTACGAAGCTCAACAAAAGGATACGAATCACATTTGTTCCCAGAACTTGTTTTTTTTTTCATAATAACTGCGACCTAGCCCATTACTGGCACGCACACAGGCGAACAGAAAGGCAAATACCGTGAAAATCGCGTCACCTCGTGAGCCAGGTCAGCACAAATAAATACATGCCATGGCGTTCGATTGAGAAAAAAAAAACGACGAAAGAACCCAACGCGATGCTTGTTTCTCCTCCAAACAAGCAACCGTGGAGAAACGCACGGCATTTGGGTGGCCGCTAAAACCAGCGGGGAACGAACGCTTTACAGAAGCAACACTGCGCATCGCTGTGGTGGCAGGCACCACGTGCTTCTCGTTAGCCGTAAAATGGCAAGAATATGCTTGTGGCCCTTCGTTTTTATAGTTATTTTAAAACGTATGGTCTTCTTTTTTTTGGTGTAATGCATGCCTTACGCGAACAACTTCATTATTAGCCTCGTTACCAGGCGAGCAGCGTGTTTCTGCTTTGAAGCTCATTCTTGACTTGACCAAGCAGGACAGCCTGAGCATCTATGAAACGCGAAGGCTGACTTGGGCGTTTTGAAGTCCGCTGCTTGCTTCGCGGCGACTTGCTCAAGTTAAGTTGAAGTCGCGAGCCAAGTAACATCTCTGCATTCGGGGGTTAGTCTCGCGTTTTCTAGTGCCGACGCGCAAACTTGCTAGCCGCTGCTCCGAGCAGCCCGTGGCCGTGGGTCTGACGAGCTTGACTGTCCATTGTTACGACCGGCCCTGGGGAACCGGGCAGGACGAGTTTGGGGGAGAACCGGTTCTTGACCGACGGTGTCGTCCACCCCCACCTCCCCATTCGGGCTCCTCCTCTCGCTGGGAGAGCTCCGGGGTCTGCTGTGCGTTCGTGACCATGTTTGGTAACATTTTGGGGCGCCGAAACCATATATGAACATCGTGTTGGGTTGTGCCACTCCATGTGTTGTGAGAGGTGTTTCCCCCTCCCTCGTGGCTGAGGTGCCGGGGACACCGTATTGGCTGACGATGCGGACAAGGCGCCCAGTGTCAACAACGTGGCGCTATAAAATGTCGAAGACGTTTTGTATCACACTCAATCTTCTCTCTTTGGGTCAGTTGACCACTTCTCCACATGTAAATAAATCTCTGTTCGTTCGGGTGCTTCTTCTCGCTGAATTGTCGGACGATGGATCCTGCGACGGGGCCAGCTACCGAAAACGAGACCGGTAGGACCCGGAGTTCCAACAACTGGTGGCAGCGGTGGGATGCCGATAACCCCGAAAGCGACCACTGGATGGAGTGAGCCCGAAGTTCAACAACGGGACGACAGGAGAAGGATGACACGAGCTCATCGACTTCCAAAGGGAATCGAACGGCACTTCTGAGAGGCACGACGCCGGAGACATGACTGCGAACTGGGTGAGTGCCGGCTTTCTCTGTTAAATTTTACCAGGCATTTACTCTATGTGTTAAGTAAAAGATGATAGAGAGGGGCTGTTTTGGTCATTGGGTTAACAGGTAACTTGCGTCAGGCAGAAATTGTGTGATAGCTTGGTTAGGCTCTTTCTGTCAGTGGCGTCAAGGTTAACAGTGACCGGGCCGGGGGGTTAACAGTGATCCGTGTAAGAGCTTTTTGAAGCTTTATTTGTAGACTAAGTTAACGGAAAACTTGAGGCAAGGCAGGAACCTAGAGCTGTCGTTGCCGTCAAGGTTAATTAGTTGCAGGAGAGGAATCTTTGTGGAACAGAGACAGCGGTACTGGAGGCAGCCATGAATCTGAAATCCCTGCGAAAGTCCATGTTGTTGCTACTTGCAAGGGAGTTGAATCTGGAGGTGTCGGACTCTCAAAGAAAGCCAGAGCTGATAGAGGCGATTCTCGCATTGGGGGCGGAGGATGACGAGCTGTCAGAATGTGTAGAGGAGATTCAGGAGAGGCAAGCGGCAGAGGCCGAAAGAAAGGCGGCGGAGGCCGAAAGAAAAGCGGCAGAAGCCGAAGCAGATAAGATGCGAAAGCACGAGCTTGAAATGAAGCGCCTCGAGCTAGAAATTAGCCATAATAGTAGAGCAGGAGGCAGCGAGGCATCCGGTACCGCAGAGCGGGTCAGGTTCAAAATGACGGACCTAATGAGATCGTACAAGCTAGGGGAGGACATTGGGCTGTTCCTCGTCAACTTTGAGAGAACTTGTGAAAGGCAAGGTTTCAGCCAGGATACATGGTCTCAACGCTTGTTGTCCCTACTTCCGGGGGAGGCCTCAGAAGTAATCGCGCGCCTCACGAAAGAGGAGGCTGACGAGTACAGTGAGGTAAAGTCGAGCCTTCTCAAGAAATACAGGTTGTCAGCGGAAGGTTTCAGACAAAAGTTTCGCAACGCCGTAAAAGAGAACAATGATTCATACCCGGAGTTTGCTTACATGTTAATGGCCAACATGGGGGAGTGGCTGAAAGAGGCAAAGGCGTATGGGAATCACGACAAGGTGCTCGAGTGTATTGGTCTGGAACAATTCTATCAAAGGTTACCAGAAAAGGTGAGGTTCTGGGTGCAGGATAGACCAGACGTGAACACCGTAACAAAAGCCGCAGAGCTCGCTGAAGAATTCGTTACGCGCCGCGCCCTCGGGGCAAGCAGCGAGCCAAAAAGGGAAAAATTCCTACGACCGAATAAGGCGCCGTTTAGAAAACAACCGACAAGTCTCGCACAAAAGGGTGAGGAAAACAATTCATCTAACCATGGGGCGTCGGCAGAGGCAAGCAAAAGGAAATTTGAGGCGAGAAAACCGGCTGCTTGTTTCAATTGCCACGAAACAGGGCACTTCGCGAAACACTGCCCGAAAGAAAAGGTGGCCTTTTTATCTATAAATGAAGCCGACGAGAACATGAAGTTGTTAGAGCCCTATATGTACGACCTTACCGTGAACGGCAAGCAGTGTCGGGTTCTTAGAGACTCCGCAGCCACTATGGACGTAGTTCATCCGTCCTTTGTTCAGTCCGGACAGTATTCAGGAGACTGTGCTTGGATTAGACAAGCCGTAGAAGCAAACAGTCAGTGCCTTCCCGTAGCTAAAGTTGTCCTTAAAGGCGCATTTGGAACGTTGGAAACGGAAGCCGCGGTATCGCCATATCTACCCCCTCAGTATCCTTACTTATTTTCAAATAAGTCAGATCAAATGCTGAAGGAGAAAGGTCTAACGTTGGGAGAAGGCATAGTGCAGGCACTGACTAGATCGAAGGCACGTGCGCTGGCTGCGAGAGCAACATTCACTGAGGCAAACAAGCCTCAAATCGACAACGGGCCTGGTTGCGAGTTGGACACCACGGTAACAAATCGACTTGTGCGAGAACAGGCTGCAGAAGCCGTAGTCGCGGAGGCAACCATTCCTAAAGGCGACGATGAACCTCCTCCCGAATGGGAAGGGGTCAATTACGCCTCGTTGACCGAGCAAAAAGAAAATGCCGTTGCTCCCCAGCCGCTTCCTGGTAGTACAGAGGATAGCACAGAGGGTGACACATTCCAGGTACTAGGAACTACAAAAGAGTTGTGTGTCATGCCAACTTCGGATAATTTCAGTCGGCTGCTGCAGGTGAGCCCCGCTTCATTAATAACCGAACAAAAGGGGGACCCGACGCTTAAGCAATTCCAGGACAGTTCGAAAGAGGGAATCGCCAAACGAAATGTGAGATTCCAAGAGAGGAGCGGCATACTCTATCGAAAATATCTAGATAGGCGAGGAGTAGAGTTTGACCAGGTAGTCGTACCTCAGGCGTATCGTCAGGATTTGCTGAGTTTGGTGCATGGAGAATCATGGTCAGGCCACTTAGGCGTAAAGAAGACGAAAAATCGTCTTTTACAGAAATACTACTGGCCTGGATGCTTTAAAGATGTAGAGAGGTTTGTAAAATCTTGCGATGTGTGTCAGCGAGTGGGTAAGCCGGGAGATAAGGCGAAATTTCCAAAGAAGCTGGTACCCGTAATCACGGAGCCTTTTCGTCGGTTGGTAATTGACACAGTAGGTCCTTTGCCCAAGACAACTTCAGGCTACCGTCACATCCTGACCTTAATTTGCCCAGCTACTAAATTTCCAGAGGCGGTCCCGCTAAAAGAGCTAAGTTCCGTGGAAGTAGTGAACGCACTTCTGTTCGTGTTTGCCCGGGTAGGCTTTCCTGCCGAGATACAATCAGACCAGGGCACCATTTTCACGAGTGCCTTAACGACAACCTTTCTAGAGCGGTGTGGCGTGAAATTATTGCATAGTTCAGTCTACCATCCGCAGTCGAACTCGATAGAAAAGCTTCACTCCGTGATGAAGCGAGTGTTAAGAGCCTTATGTTTTGAACGAAAAACTGACTGGGAAATGTGCTTACCTGCAACGATGTTTGCACTAAGAACTGAACCACATGAGACAACAGGGTTTACGCCAGCGGAACTTGTTTACGGCCGCAGACTGCGGTCTCCTCTTCGTATGCTGAGAGAGTCGTGGGAAGGTCAGGGTGATGATCCTGTAGTAGTGGAATATGTCCTCACCTTATTGGATCGTCTAACAAAAGCCCAAGAACTGACCGAGAGTGCGATGACCAAAGCACAGCAGAAGGCTAAGCTTTACTACGATCGGACAGCTAAAGCACGACACTTTGCTGTAGCAGACAGGGTCATGTTGTTGAGGCCCTCCCAAAAGAATAAGCTTGAAGTGCAATGGGTCGGCCTGGCCGAAATTACTCGAAAATTGTCTGACACCAACTATGTGGTAAAATTACCAGGAAGTCGTAAGGCACACCAGGTGTATCATATCAACTTACTCAAACCCTACAAAGAGAGGGAAGCCATTGTGAACATGACTTTAAATGTTCCGGAAGAGGTTCCGGCAGAAATCCCTGAATTAGCTCCCGGATCGGACGAAGTCCCGATCGAGAAAAGAGTTGAGGATTTAGTATCAAAGTCACAACTGACAACGAAGCAGAAGCAGGAATTGCGTGGTCTTTTGACCGAGTTTCAGGACAGATTTGTAAGCGAGCCAGGCCGGACATCCGTCCTCACTCATGACATAGAGCTTACCTCGTCGGAACCGGTAAGATCTAAGACGTATCGGGTGTCACCTCGCCGGCTTGAGCTAATAAAAGCAGAGGTTAACAGGATGATGGAATTGGGTGTGATTGAGCCGTGTGAAAGTGATTACACTTCCCCGTTAATTCTTGTGGAGGTACCCGGCAAAGATCCGCGTCCTTGCGTAGACTATCGTAAGTTAAACCTCATCACCAAGGATCAGACATACCCAATTCCCCATATTGAGGAACGCGTCGAGAGGGTAAGCAGCGCGCAATTTATCTCAACGCTAGACCTAGTGAGAGGTTACTGGCAGGTGCCGCTCACCGAGAGGGCGAGCCGGTATGCTGCATTTATTTCATCATTGGGGACATTCCGCCCTAAAGTGTTGAGTTTCGGCCTAAAGAACGCGCCTTACTGTTTTTCAAACTTAATGGATAAGGTTTTGCGTGGTCAAGAGGACTTCGCATTGCCTTACTTGGACGACGTCGCCGTGTTTTCCTCGTCCTGGCCAGAACACTTGACGCATTTGAGAGCAGTACTGACACGCCTACGCGAAGCAGGTTTAACGGTAAAGGCGCCCAAGTGTCAGCTAGCACAAGCAGAGGTACTCTATCTCGGGCATGTTATCGGTCGAGGGCATCGCCGTCCCTCTGAAATGAAAGTGGCAGCTATCCGAGACTTTCCCCAGCCCCGAACGAAAACCGATATTCGGGCTTTTCTTGGAATAGCTGGTTACTATCGTAAGTACATCCCTAGATATTCCGACATTGCCAGCACTCTTACTGACGCGTTGCGCAAGACCGAGCCCCAAATGGTCGACTGGGATGAGGAGAAAGAAAAGGCTTTCCGCGTTTTGAAAGCGGCCTTGTCGAGCCAACCTTTGCTTAGTTCACCGGACTACTCGAGGCCTTTCATAGTCCAATGCGACGCTAGTGATAGAGGCATGGGGGGCAGTTCTTAGTCAAAGGGATGAGGGGGATCAAGAGCATCCCGTCCTCTATGTTAGCCGGAAACTCACCCTTCGCGAGCAGGTTTACAGCGCTAGCGAAAAGGAATGTGCGTGCTTGGTTTGGGCAGTCCAGAAACTGGCTTGTTATATAGCCGGAAGCAAATTCATTGTGGAAGTGGACCACTGTTTTCTCACCTGGCTACAGACCATGTCCTCTAATAACGGCCGCCTGCTGCGTTGGAGCCTCGTTTTGCAACAATATACGTTTGAAATACGCTACAAAAAGGGTGTACTCCATGGCAACGTTGATGGCTTAAGTCGATGCCCCTGACGCGAGAGGATGTCTTGAGAACTCTGGCATTTTTTTTCCTGACCTAGACAAGAGCTAGTGATTGTTTTTTTACTCTTTTAGGTGTACTTGTTTGAAAACGTTGAAGACACGGCTATCCAGGGTTTCGGGTTCGGTGTGCTTCCAGTGTTGTTGTTTTGTGTCACCTTAAAGTGTGAGTAACATTTTGAATAAAATGTGTATTTCCTTTAATATCAGTTAAAGGGGAAAATTGCCTGGTGGAGTTTGGCGGAATCGTCCGGCGCTCACCGGCTGAGTAGTTGTGTTTTCATGTGCGTATGTGATGTCTGTTGAGCCCACAATGAAGCAGGTGTTGCCCTCTACTTCATCAAAGACGGTCGTCACCAAACCGACTGCCGGCGCTGATCTCTCCGGACAGTGGCTGCAAACCTCAGCCCATCGAGATCTTCACCCCCCCGCGCGAGAGACTGTTACGACCGGCCCTGGGGAACCGGGCAGGACGAGTTTGGGGGAGAACCGGTTCTTGACCGACGGTGTCGTCCACCCCCACCTCCCCATTCGGGCTCCTCCTCTCGCTGGGAGAGCTCCGGGGTCTGCTGTGCGTTCGTGACCATGTTTGGTAACATTTTGGGGCGCCGGGACCATATATAGACATCGTGTTGGGTTGTGCCACTCCATGTGTTGTGAGAGGTGTTTCCCCCTTCCTCGTGGCCGAGGTGCCGGGGACACCGTATTGGCTGACGATGCGGACAAGGCGCCCAGTGTCAACAACGTGGCGCTATAAAATGCCGAAGACGTTCTGTATCACACTCACTCTTCTCTCTTTGGGTCAGTTGACCACTTCTCCACATGTAAATAAATCTCTGTTGTTCGTTCGGGCGCTTCTTCTCGCTGAATTGTCGGACGATGGATCCTGCGACGGGGCCAGCTACCGAAAACGAGACCGGCAGGACCCGGAGTTCCAACACCATGCGTAAAATGGCCATTCGTGGTTCCGAGGAGACGGCAAACGATGTTGCTTCGTTGCTTGCGAAGAAGCACGTTGTTTTTGCTCGCAAAATTCCACGTTCTTATCGCAGTAAGCGCAGTTAGGCCTATAGTGACAACATTGAGCATTGGACACGCTTACTACGAGTGCGGTACATCATAGTAATCTCATCGAGCATCGGTTTACAGTCCCTAACTAAAGCGTAATTATATTCTAGGTCACAGCGCAAGAACCTGCTGCCCACGAATCACTAGTATGCGGCCACCAACACGACATCAGAACACTTCCCTTGTCAATTCCTGTATGTAGGCTGACATAACATTTTTGACCTCGAATGTCGTTTCCAGTTGCAACCAAGGTTTGTATGCTGCAACCGTGTAACATTCGAGCCTAAAGGAAACAACATTTCGGTACAAAATATCTCCCTCCTACCGATTTGTCGTCAGCCCTTCGCTGAGTCAGCTTCATGCAAAGTGGGCCTCCATATGAAAATGTTGCCGGCCCTGTTATAAGCGATTATCATGCCGTCAACCCGCCAGGGAGAGTGATTTAAGACAGCCGTGATCTCGCGACGTGCAAGCATCCCATGGCCTCCCGTAGCAAGCATCGGACCAATGGCTAGGTGAGCGGAGGCAACATGGCAGACGCCGCCAATCGGAGGCTTGGAAAAAACCTTCACGTATTTGCTTCTTGTGCGCTCCTTTCTGAATAGAGGAGCCTGCTGAAGCGGGGAATTCGAACACGGAAAAATTACCTTCCCAACGAGCCCAAGAAGCCGGCCCCTGGCCGTGGCAGAGGAGCTATTACTTATTCAAGATCACCGTTTTAGGGGTGAAGCTCTTTATAAAGGCTCCTGTTCGTCCTTCGTAGCCGTCGCAGTGTGCAACAAGTATAACATTCTGACCTCCAAGGTGGTGCTGGTGAGAGATTTCTTTCGTGCGTTGTTGTACAATGAAAGATAGTGCTCAATGTACATGCGAATGGCGGCTAAGGGGGAATGAGAGACAGGAGCATTCGGCTTTTAGTTAACGCGCACGCTGCAATCCCCATTAGCAGATATTGGCATGTACATTGAGCGCTATCTCGGCAAGAAAGGGTTGCTACGTTATACTCGATGAGTGTAACTTCCTTAGCTTTAGAAAGGTGTAGCGAGCGTTGAGCCGCAGTGCCATGAATACAATAAACTAGTACACACCATGAACTCGAGGTGGTTAAAGGTGAGAAGTAGATACGAAGCGCAAGCCGTAAGAAAGTAAAAGCCGAATTCTCCTGTCTCTCATTTCCCATTAGAAGCCATTGGCATGTACATTGAGCACTCTCTGACAGGAAAAGGTTGCTACGTTATACTCGCTGGGCGTAACCTCCTTGGTTTTAGAAAGGTTTAGCGAGCGTTGGGCCGCAGTGCCATGAATACAGTGAACTAGTATATACTATGAACTCGAGGTGGTTAAAGGTGGGAAGTAGACCCGAAGTGCAAGCGGTAAGAAAGTGTGCGTGTGCCGCCTCTCGTTTAGTCCTTGGAACGTCCGCTCCGTGGCGGTGCTTCTATATGGAAAATATATGATGAAAAGATGCGAGGTGGTGGTACTTGGAGTGTTGAATAGATGGACGAACGGGCACACAGACAGATGCATGGATTGACGCATGAACGGACGCAGTAGCAGATGCATGGACGAACGCAGGGACGGACGCACGAACAGATGCACGCACGGACGGGCGGATGGACGCATGGATGGTCACATAGACGGACGCGTGGACGGACGTAAACAAGAACGAATGGACGGACGAATGCTTCACCCCACTCTCCCTCATTCACTCCGTGGATATGCTGCCATTTTTTTAGTTTCTTCGCAATTTTCATGTTATTTTCGTCTTTCAGCAGGGCAAAACAAAATTTTCATTGTACTTTTGCACAGTTCTCAGGGTATATACTTTGGAACCAGATAGAAAGATGGTTCCATAAACTCACAAAATGATTGCCAAAAAACTTTTTTGTCATTTATCGCGACTAGAAATCTACGTCCTTCCTTAAAGGGGTCCTGCAACACTTTTTGAGCATGCTCACAAAACGCTGCTGATTGATAGTAAAGGCTCCCGACAACACGCGAGTCAAATATTATAGCATAGCACGGAGCCTGGAATTCACAATAAAAATACCAAAGTCAGCTAAAAGTGCTTTCTCTTTTCTTGACAAACACGTTATATGCCCGAAAATCACACGTCAACAACCCATTTATCAGCCATTGGCTGATTTGAACATGGCGCGCTCGCTAATTACAAAGATCGCCATGGGAGGCCGCTACTTGTCCACGCGTGCGCGCGCGATCACACTGAAAAAGAAAACAGCGCATTCGAAGAAAAAAAAAAGAAAAAAAAGTGCTCAAGGTCGCGAAGTGCGCGTGACGTTTTCTGTGACCCTGCCATCCCTTCCTGCTTAGCTTCCAGCGCTTTCGGTGGGACGAGAGAAGAGAAAATGCAATTGCAGCAGGCGACAAGCCTTTGTAATTCCACTCGATCGCACTGGACGGATTCTTAAAATTTTTGCGGCGTTGAATTCGTGAGACAACAAGCTCTTCCAGTGATTTCATTCCATGGTTACTTAAAAAGTGTTTCAGGGCCCCTTTAGTGTAATAGGCGAAATTTGCTGGTAAATAATGGCTCAACAACAAAAGCAAGAGTGTTCTCACCAACAATTTCAGGGGGCAATGATACATAATTTCAGTTCCGGTTTTCATAAGTAAGCCTTGGCTGTTGTACACTTTTCAGATTCAATAAACGTACTCATCTATTACCACATGTTTTCGAAGACGTACATTATTCATGTAACAAGGTCGTTGTTTCAAAGTCATACCATTGCATAATCACACTCTTTTCTCCCGCCGGGTATCAATACAATCATATATATTTGTTCATGGGAACCACGAGGCCTTCCTGCAAAATCATTTCGCTGTAAAGTCTTTTATAAAGCGTTTTGCTGACATGAAAAAGATAGTGTAGTAGGCAATACTGTAAAAGCTCGTTAGTGCGAGCTTGAGAGAAACTATAAAATTTTTTGAAATAATTGCTGTAAGAACTAGTGGGCGCGAGATACGAAAATTGCCTGATATGTGGGGTTTAACGTCCCAAAACCACCATATGATTATGAGAGACGCCCGAGATACGAAAATTGTGAATACAAAGAAGCCACTTCTGGACACGTTAACGTGATCTAGGCGCTACTACACTTTTGTGTCAGGTGATTTCGTTGATTGAACTCATGGAGCTTTTAACAGTGAACTCAAATAATACACCAGTTAATATAATAATATGCTAGAAAGAAACACCAGCATGCATTCATGTAAGCAGTAAGCATTAATTTCGAAATGTATGACGCTATTTATGATGGAAAGCTCATTTGTTTGCATTGTAGAGACAACTTAATCCAAATGAACATTAATCTGGGCTTTTCTGCATGTTCTCTGGACTAGAATAAAATTAATCCGACAACAACAATCAATAGTTTTCATTTGTTTATTTTTCCTTGGTCGTGACCCCATGGACATCGTTTGTAGCTTGCCCAACCATTTCAGCGGGCATCCGAAATCTCATCTTGTCAAACATTATGCTGTTTAATTGTTTTGCATTATCTAGTATATTTAGTTTTGGTTCGTTTTTTTCCACATATTGTGGTGACTCTGAATCAACCTCTGCGTGGAGCGATGATAAACGGGGGCTCCAAGTTCAAATAAACCACCATGGATAACAACTTATTAGATTTATCGGACGTTTTCCCGCGTAGAAATACGTGGGAGTGCCCGGTGCCAGTTCGAATAAACGTTAAGGTCGAAATTAAACGAGCCTATACTGTAATTTTTTCCCTATAGACGCAAGGACACGACAGGCGGGTTACCAGAACAAGATAACACTCTTGCGATTTCCTCCAGACAGACACTCCCCCACTCTTTATTCGGTCCCACAAAGAGTCTTCGTATGAACGCATCGTGCACACGCACCACCACTAAAACACAACAGCTGTGCACACTTGTGCGCGCGCCTGCCGCGGCTTGACTGCTTTTGAGGGAGAGACGCGCTCATAACACGCAGCATACGATGCCGAAGAAAGTAGCTGCTCATGTCCTCATCGTAATACGAAAAAATAATAAAGAAAGGGAAGAAATAAATGCGTAGTGGCAGCGGTCCCGTGTCCGTCTCTCTAGGGGCCCTCGAGAAGTGACGATGTCGGTCGGGCAGATGAAAGGCGAGCACCGCCACCGCGCCTCTCTGCAGCGAGAGCAGCGGCGAGAGTTTACGACGAAGATTCTTGAGACACGACACACGTCCGCTGATGAGGAAATGGCGACGAGCCCCATCTCTCTCGAAGTGAAGTATATACGGGTGACGCACGCACGCCACTGGGTCGCTGCGTGCGAAGGATGCGAGAGGGGTTTCACCGCAATGTTCGGTGACATAGAACATAGCAGCCCGAGGGAAAAAAAAAGCCTAGAGGGTGCGAGACATACGCAAGAACGTCAGATAAACGCCGAAATGATTTCAAACTGTTCTCATGACCAGGACCCCGTAGCCTAAATCATCTGTTTAAGAATCAGAACCGCCTTGCCCAGCCCCATTTTTCTGAATACTGCATACACTTCTCGCTCTTTCCATCTGCTTTACGATTGTGATGATGATGATATATGTTGTTTAATGGCGCAAGGGCCATTGATGGCCAAAGAGCGCCAGGAAATGATGTCGGATGGGAGCAATGGTTATGATAAATGGCTGTAAAAGGGCCTAAAATTCTGCGCTCTAAAGATGCGTAAGATATATATATTTATTAAAATCATGAAAGTGAAGTGAAGCATGCCTGGTGAGAATGAGTTTTTAGTTATCATGAAATCATAAAATAGGAGCGTTATATTAGCACCGATTTCTCGCCAGCGCTCTTGGTCCCAAGGGCCGGGAGACAGGTGCTCTTTTGGATGTAGCATCCGCAGCAGCAGCCTCTTTTCAGAGGCCGTGCTACCGATCACTTGAGTAGATAACATGGAAAGTCTTTACTTCCTTTAAGAATGCATTCAATGCTTTATATTTAAAAAGAGGTTCGCGACCAATAAACATAGCTGGGTGAAGGGGTATGTGTTCCTTGTACGCTAGTGGAAAATGTTTTTTCCTGTAAGCCTCTAGCTCAGAGCATTCAAGGAGTATGTGAAGTACGGTAAGTGGACGGCCACATCTGTGACAGCTGGGTGGGTCACCACCGGACAAAAGGTGTGTGTGCGTGCTGTGTGTGTGTCCTATTCTAAGCCGACAGAGACTGACTTCTGTACGGCGTGTTTTCGACGTGGGTGGCCAGTTACCGAGGTATGGTTTAATCAAGTGCAACTTGTTACGAGTTTGTTGATCTCATAACTTCTGCCAGTAAGCCCTGAGCTTTTTCCGTATGTTTGGTTTTAGATCCATTATAGGGACAGCAACTGAGGAGTTGGCAGAGCTTCCGTTAATTGGCGTGGCGAGCTGGTCGGCCAACACATTTCCTTCGATCTCGCGATGTCCTGGCACCCAGCACACGACGATATGTTGCTTGGAAGTATAGGCCGCGCAGAGTATTGAATAGAGGGATATAATTATTGGGTTTCTGTGTTTTTTAAGATTTTTCAATGCTTTTACGACACTCAGGGAGTCTGTGTATATAACTACCCTTGGCGTATTCAATTCTTTGATGTGTTTAACCGCTACGAATAACGCGTAAGCCTCGGCTGTAAAAATGCTTGTGCTGGTGGACAGAACGCCGGCATCTGAAAAGGATGGGCCGACCGCCGCATAGGACACGCCAGTTTGGGACTTGGAAGCATCAGTATAATATTCTGGACAGTCATATTTATGTTGCAGCTCTAAGAAATACACCCGAATGTGTATGGGGGAGGCATGCTTTGTGACAGCTACGAAAGATGTGTCACAGTCTATAACCTGCCACTGCCATGGCGGGAGCCGCAGAGCGGGGGGGGGGGGGGGGGCTGAGGTGGTATTCAAGCAGTGGGACATCTGTTTCTTCAGCTAGGTATCTAACACGCAGCGAGAAAGGGCGTGCCATTGCGGGTCGATTGTAAAAATGTTGAGAGCTGGACAGGTCGTTGATGGTGGAATATGCAGGTTGCTCACTGTTCGCATTTACTTTAAGGAAATATATGAAGGAAGAATATGTTCTCTGCAGGTGGAGTGACCACTCGTCCGATTCTACATAAAGGCTTTCAACTGGGCTTGTTAAAGGCGCCTGTGGACAGGCGGATGCCTTGATGATGAACAGGGTCCAACATTTTCAGAGCGCTTGGCGTGGCAGAGTGATAGACTATTGCCCAATACTCAAGACGTGTGCGTATAAGGCTTCTATACAGATTCATGAGGCACTTTCTGTCGCTGCCCCACGTTGTTCGCGACAGCACCTTCAGGATATTCATTGTTTTCAAGCATTTATTTTTAAGATGTTTTATGTACAGTACAAAGGTTAACTTCGCATCTAAAATTATACCTAGGAACTTATGTTCTGTGTTTACGGGTAGACGCTCACCCTTAACGGCCAGTTCAGGATCAGGGTGCAAGCCTCTTTTCCGTGAAAAAAGGACACAGGTGCTTTTCTGTGGGTTCAGTTTAAACCCGTTTTCATCAGCCCATTTGGATACCTTGTTAAGGGCGAGCTGAACCTGTCGCTCACAGATCCCAAGAGAACACGATTGAAAACCTATCTGCACATCGTCGACATATGTTGAATAAAAGACATTACGTGGAATGTACAGACGGAGAGAATTCATTTTTATAATAAACAGCGTACAGCTGAGCACCCCACCCTGTAGCACTCCGGTTTCCTGTACAAATGTTCGGGACAGAACATCGCTCACTCTAACGCGGAAAGTACGATCAGACAGACAGCTTTCAATGACACTGAACATATTACCGTGTATACCTATGTGTGAGAGGTCTCTCAATATTCCAAACCTCCACGTAGTATCGTAGGCCTTCTCCATGTCGAGGAACACAGATAAGAAAAACTGATTATGAACAAAAGCCTCACGTATGTGTGCCTCGATACGTATAAGATGGTCGGTGGTAGATCGGCCCTCTCTAAACCCGCACTGGTATGGGCCGAGCAATTTGTTTGTTTCTAAGTAGTGGAGTAAGCGGCAATTAATCATTTTTTCAAATAGTTTGCAGAGGCAGCTTGTTAACGCTATAGGTCTGTAACTTGATACAGTAGAGGGATCCTTTTCCTGCTTCAAAATTGGAATTATAACAGCCTCCTTCCAGGAGGAGGGGATCACACCTGCAAACCATATGCGATTTTAAAGAGAGATGAGCGTTTCTTTGGTTTCGGAGGGTAGTTCCTTCAGCATCGCGTACATTATGTTGTCAGAACCTGGGGTAGATGTATTACAGCAGCTGAGTGCTGTTCGCAGTTCTGCTAAGCAGAATGGTGCATTATATGCCTCATTTCTTGCGGATTTTCTTTCTAACTTTTGTTTTTCTATTCGTGCCTTGTAATTCTGGAAGGATTCGGAGTAGTGTGAGGAGCTCGATATGTGTTCGAAATGTGTGCCAAGAAAGTTGGCTTGATCCTCCAAGCTTTCCCCGAGGCTATTTACTAGTGGAAGGGAATACGTTTGTTGGCCCTTAATTTTCTTTACCTTATTCCACACTTTTCCCTCGTCTGTGTACGAGTTTATACTCGATATAAAATTTGTCCAGCTCTCTCGTCTAGCTTGTCGACGCGTTCTCCTTGCCTGCGATTTGACCCGCTTGAAATATTCCAGGTTTTCTGCTGTAGGGGAGTCGCGAAGCAACGCCCATGCTTTGTTCTGAGTGGTCCATGCTTTCCTGCATGCGTCGTTCCACCATGGGACTCGCCGTTTAGAAGACATGCCGCTCGTTTTGGCAATACATTTAGATGCGGCATCAAGTATAAAAGCTGTAAAATACGTGACAGCGTCATCTATGGTCAGGGCAGACAGTTCAGTCCATGTCATGTATGTAAGAGTTCTATACCCTTCCCAGTCAGCTGAGTCAATCTTCAATCGAGGAACCTGCGGGGGTAGTTGATCTTTGTTCGGCGCACTCAGGATGATTGGGAAGTGGTCACTCCCATAAGGGTTTTTAAGAACGTTCCACTTAAAAACAGGTAAAAGGGATGGCGATGAAATGCTAAGATCTATGGAGGAGTACGTGTTGTTTGCAAGGCTAAAATACGTAGGCTCCTTTATATTTAAAAGACATAAACTAGAAGAGAAAAGGAGCTGCTCAATGAGACGTCCTCGCGCATCACAGTGAGCATCACCCCACAGGACATTGTGTGCATTAAAATCACCTAGAACCAGAAACGGCTCTGGGAGTTCGTCTATTAATGATTCTAGATCATGTCTGTGTAGCTGTTGATGCGGTGGTATGTACACAGAACATATGGTAATGAGTTTGTTAAAAAGTACAGCTCGAATGGCCACTGCCTCAAGGGCCGTTTGGAGCTTCAAATGTTGGCATGCTATACTACGATCAGCTATAATGGCTACACCGCCAGATGGTACGACAGCATCAGCCCGGTCTTTTCGGAAAATAATATATTGTCGTAGGAAGTCCATGTGCTTAGGAGTTAAGTGCGTTTCTTGCACACATAGCACTTTCGCGTTGAACTTACTCAGAAGTTCTTGGACGTCATCTAAATTTCTAAGTATTCCCCTTACGTTCCACTGTATGATGTTGTCCATAGTGGAAAAAAAGAAGGGAAAGTGCTGTGTGCAGAGAAGACGGAAATTAACTCATTTTACAGGACCTTTGTCAGGCCCTGTAATTGGCGTTATGTCCTTTTTGGGGCGGTCGAGCGAAGCTCGCCGCTCCTTCAGCGCTTCCTGCGCCGTTTGGCTTGGACTGGTGTCCATAGCCTCTTGAGAGGCACTGGACGCCCGCTCTACAGAGCGATCTGTGCGTCGCTTAGACTTCGCCTCGATCGACGAAGTCTTTGTCGCCACCGAGCTGGGGGTTGGTGAAGCCCCCTTGGCCTCGTGATTGCCCTGGCTGCTGCCAGAGCTTGTAGAGGTTACTGGTGTGGACAGGCTGATTATGGGCAGGGCAGCGCTGGCTGTTCCCGCCGCAGGGGCTTGTGGCATTGGCCTCGGCACGCTAGGCGCGGTCCGGGCAACTGCCAAGGGCCTTTGTGGTGCCGCCCCTCGTTGCACCACTTCGGCAAAAGGTGTTTTTAGTGCTAATGATAACGAGACCCGTTGTCTTGCTTCCCTGATTGTGATATTTTCCTTAACTTTTATAGTTATTATTTCTTTTTCTCTTTTCCAGGCTGGGCACGCTCTGGAGTATGCGGGGTGACTACCTTCGCAGTTAGCACAGAGGACCTCGTCATGACTACATTCATCAGCGCTTGGCCGGTTGTGCCACACTTAGCACACATCAGCTGTCCTCGGCAGCTCTGGGATGCATGACCAAATCGCTGGCATTTGAAACAACGCCTCGGGTTCGGAATGAAAGGTCGGACATGGAGTTTTACATAGCCAGTTTCGAGAGTCTCAGGTAAAGTGGTTGAATTGAAGGTGAGTATCAAGTGCTTTGTTGCTATTTCATTGTTGTTACGTCTGATTTTGATACGCTGGACATGTATCACACCTTGGTCCTTCCATCCATCAAGAAGCTCTTCTTCACTCAGTGTCATCAAATCTTCGTCCGATACCACGCCCTTCACTGTATTCATGGTATGATGTGCGCTCACAGAGACGGGGATGTTACCAAAGGCTACAAGGTGCGAGAGTTTATTGTACTGTTCTTTGTCTTTTAATTCGAGAAGCAGATCACCACTTGCCATCTTCGTGGCCTTATAACCGGTTCCAATGGTCTCTCTCAAGCACTTGGCTACAAGGGAGGGTGAGATTGCTCTAGCTTTTGTAGATGATTGTTCGCAGTGAAGGACATGGTATTTTGGGAAAGTTTCTCTGTTTTTAGGCCAAAGTAGTAAAGTTGCGTCGGTGCGTACCCTTTTCGAGGCACGATCAGTTAGAGAGGGGGTCGAGGATCCCATGGGAAAATGTGGATTTTTCGGTAACGGCGCCTACCACCCACCACGGAGTCCAACAAGGGGACGTGGCAGAGCACGTGGGCATGTCTGCGCAACGCCAGCAGTACGCAGTTACTATAACCCAATATGGTTTACCCTAGTTTGGATAGCCACACAAGGTTAACCCTTGCCGCCACGAAAAATTGGAAGTAAAATGAAGTGAGGAGAAGACAGGAAAGATGTAAAGTGAGAACAAAAGTCGAAGATATAGGGAGAGAGAGATAGGAAAAGGCGACTGCCGATTTCCCCTGGGTGGATCAGCCCAGAGGTGCCGTCTACGTGAAGCCGGGGCCAAAGAGGTGTGTCGCCACTGCCGGGGGGCCTTAAAGGTCCAATCACCCAGCATTGGCTCAACCCCCAGGATCCCCTTTTCCCCGGACACGGCAAAGCCACGCACGGCTAGGCGTGGGAGGGAGCAGAAACTCCCCCGTTAGCTCGGGTCCGTGGTGTCGCTACACACCAAACGCCTGCTTGCGCAGGCGCCCCTGCGGGGGCTTTACGATTGTATATTTAGGTATTTATTACAGTGAATGAACTAACTACCCTTTGGCTTTACTAAGTCGGAACTATAACTAATATTACTTTGGCACAGGCTTTTATTTTTTTTATCAGGTACCGTATAACGTCTTACGCTTAACTTTTGGTTACGCGACTGTATCGCAAGTATGGCGACTGGTTATCGCGGCGAGCAGTCGTATCAGTATGCCGCAACCTCGACAGCATGGTATGTGTTAAAATTTATGGGTAGAATTTGCATCTCGTTTCTGGGCTTGACCACATTGTCTCTTCTTTAGGCCCCTTTCGATTATTCACTCAGGAGTGTTATTCCTCGATTTTTGGTAAAACCTAATGAAGGTTGCAACAGTTGCGCCGTGTAATCAATCGTAAGAGCAAACAACGTGTACCGCGAAACCCCTCATCCAATGTGAGTCAAAAGCACGCGAAAATTTTGTTGGATTCGGATTCTCACCCGTTTCATCATCCGTTGCAAGACAGGCGAGATACATAATTAACATCACCAGCATCGAAAAATGGCTTCGCCTACAAGAGCTGATAGCGATGCAGCAATAGTACCTCGTGCGGATCGTGTTATGAATTGCTTCGGTTCTCCGTGAATGCCTCAGCCGTGCCGTAACGAAGTGAAAGACTGTGACCGAAAGATTGGCCATTCCGAAGCATCCTTGACATGTGCTAACGATGTCTCGCATCCTTGGAAGCCGATGGACTGGACGCACGTCTTTAGAATTACCTCAGCCTAACAAGACCATGTTCCCATCTCTCTGCCTTACCATCGTCATTCATCACTCTTTCACTGCCCAGTCACTCTTCCCCAGTGTAGAGTAGCAGGCCAGAGCAAACTGCATGCAGCTCAGGCCGACCTCTCTACCATTCGGTAAATAAGTTATCTCTGTCTTGATCGTGTCAGTGTAAAGATGTAAATTTTCCTGAGACACTTTTGTGAGGCACCCAACAGCCTAAATGCTCAGCAAATTTGAAAATTATTTTTACCAAGCAAAATGATGCAATACCAAAACTGAAACCCCACCGAGTGTACCGTATACATATGACGTACTGCTTTGTAAGAACCAGAAATGCTGCAAATCATGCTGGTCCCGTCAGAGCGTAGTACGAAAACTGCGAAAGCTGCGATGAGCAGACCCTCAGCGGATAGGTGATCGTGCTGACCATGCCGCACCGTGTGTATGACTGACAGTGACCCCGCCACAAGCCCCTCGGAGCTGTCGGGCAAAGACAGCTACGTTTCGAACGCTTTTGGAGGTCAACGAGCATCGCCGCCGCTCTTCCATGAAACAGCATAATCGACGGCTTTTAAATGGGGATTCCTTCCGGTTGCGAAGAAGTCTCAATGCGTTCATCACCGCTTCGGTATGTGCGGTATGTGTACAGGCTTTCGTATGTGCTTGCCTGGTTGCGCATAACGTCGCCAGATGACACCACTTGTCGAAATCGTCCAAGTGTGTGGCAGCGCCGATGAGCTAAAGTGCTTACACTAAAACGTTTGTCGTCAAAGCAAGAATTTTCTTTAATATTCTCAGAAAAAGAGAGCATAACTTTGTGGAGTTCCGCATGATGCCAAAAAGGTAGAATATTACAATCAGCCAAGTACATACTTTTCTCCCCATGCGCAGCTCACAGTACACTAATAGACGTGGTAACAGCGGACCCAGTATTAGTTACTGAAAATGTTACTGTGCGTTAAAGTTCCCGCATGAGCACTCTTAAACAGCACGCTACTACCGCATTTTCCATGCGATAAGCCGGCAGTGCTATAGCTAAAATACTCTGCCATCGAGACGAAGTGTAGTAAGGAGCTATTACTGTTGGTTGGCTGTTATCTTGAATATACGGGGCATTGTGTGCTGCCCACAACGCACTACTACTTGCCACCCAACACGCTTCTGCATACATGGAAAAGAGATAAATAGAGAGAGAGATAAATAGAGAGGAAAGGCAGGGAGGTTAAATGGAAAAGAGAATCGCACACAAAACCAAGGCAGTGCCAGCCAAACAACCACATTATCAACGGCATACAAGGAGACGCAGCAGTGGCACTTCAGCTTCATCACTTCCATCGCCTGGCGAAAATTAGTGTCCCACATACACCATGTTTCCAATGATCTTGGCATGCCAGTAGGGCGTTGGGAGGCAATTTACAAAATTCATTTGCAAACAATCTGCGAACTTCTCAAGCGGATTAAAATGTGTAAATTGACGTACCCAGTGAATTGTATTGAGATTAAGTGACCCTAAAATTCGCCAGAGTTGACTTAAGTGCCCACTACACCATAAGCGCGCCCTTTTCTTTTTGCAAATCAGCAACTGGCCCACTACATGCATGCCCGTTGGGCAACACGCTAAATTACGAAGCCGTTCACTTGTTTGATGATTTTGTTTCGGACGATTGGTAAATATGTCTAGGCGCTTTGCAATCAGTAGACCCTTGAAACACCGACTTTATGTTACATTCACACCTTATGACGCCTGGCGCGACTCTACGCTTCTGCCACGCACTTTGTGATTCGTTAAGGAGACATTTTTTTCCCTATTTGACATTCAAATAGTGTTTTTTTCCAAGGAAGCTTTAAGACAGATCTCGGCTTTGTGGTAGGGCACCTGTTTGCCACACTTCCTGGATTCGATCCTCACTTGGGCTTGGGAATATGTATCGCTTATTCTATTTGCATCCATCTCGACTTCTAGCTTGGGACAATTTGATTTTTTTTGCTTACAACCAACGGCGCCAATGCCGACACTCACGCAGATGTGACAATTTCTGCGAAACGAGCTTTTTAACGCGATCCCGTTTGCGCAGTTAGTATCGTGGAGTATCCTACCTGTAAAATTACGCCTATAGAGGTAAGATAAAACCTGCAAGTCACTGCATTTCCATTGTAGCTTAATTCTGATAAAGTTGATCATCTCGAGACACAGCTGAACAGGTTGCAAGATCGTTCAGCAGCCTTTACAGTCATTCAGCAGCCTTTACAGCACACTCTTAAAAAAAGTTGTACTTGAAAACTTCGGTTTACTAACTTTTCGTGCCGTATGTTACCGTGTTAGTAAAGCATCAGTGCCAGCAAGTGTTGTAGACGTTACTACCCTCGCCGTTACAAACGCAGCAGGTAGCGGTTACTGCCCTCCTTGTTATTTATTAGTACTATATCAGTATTAACGGTCACTACAGGTAGTAGCCAGTAGTACCGAGTACCTACGTCAGCACTTTTCAGTTTCGGCTGACGTAGGTAGTAAAGGCAGCAAGAAATCAGTAACGGCCCACGAAAAGTAGAAACAGCTGCTGTTATTAACAGTTTGTTCGTGGTTACATCTCCAGGAAGGAGCCAGCCCCTGATATTAAAGGGGTAGGGGGGTTTCGCTTGATGTAAACCAGAGAGTAGGGGGTCCATGCTGTTTTGTTTTTTCTAGTTACTATCGTGGTATCATCACGAGAACCCCGTCTCATCTGGTCACAGCATCAATATTGCTCATTTGTGCTCGCATTGATCCCGCTAATTTGTCCGATTCGGTGATAGGTGCTCGACAACCTCGGAAAGGAAGGGTAGGGGGTTGTGACATGTTGTTCTTTTTTGGAGGGGGGGGGGGGGGCGTGATGATCCCCCATACCCCTCCAGCCTCTGTATCCTCCACTGCTTGTTTCTAACATGCATGCTTCTCGAAAAAATTTTAGTCTACCGTGTAGTATAATAATATAAACCTGGAATTTTCCTATTACACTGGCACCATGTCTTCGAGCATGGGATGTGAGAATTTCTGAAATATAAAACTTCCACCATATTTCATAAAATCGAGTGTATTACCACCTTCTCCAGCCACTTTTTCGAGAGTGATCTCACGTTTCACATTTGTAGTGTAATTGTTAGATACACACGGTGTTTCGGTGTCTAGTGATAACGTGTTTTAAAGTAACGATGGATCGTGCACTTATTTACAAACTCTATGGTTCAGAGTAGAATACTTTGCCCTCTTCACTATCTCGCTTAAATTTATTATAGGCTTGCCCTGCTCATATTTTAGTGCGCGCTTTTTAGTGATTCGTAAGCATACTTTTATTTTAGGTGGCTAGATGCTGCCCTGTTTCCTTACGGCTTTGTATATCTCCTTACCGTTACAGTTCATTATGCTACTGACATTATTCTTGTTGTTCAACTTCGTTAGTCCTGTGAATTTATTCTTTAGGTAATCTTGGTCACTCTCATGCACTGTAGTTTCTTTATTAGGTCTTTTGAAGGTTAGGAGAGTTTGCTTATTTTATGCCTAAGTCCTTTGCAACGAACTTAAATTGCTTCTTGAGACATGAGCAACCATTTCGCTGATTGCCGCGATGTCACCATTTTCTTCGTATCACATTTAATTCAGTCTGAAAGCCCTAATATACCTCTCTTTTTTCAACCAGCCAGATTTAGTAGGCTGGCCGGTTTCGAGGTAGCTGATTTTGCTCATGTTTAGGGTTATCTTGTCCTGATAAACATGTGATCACTACAGCATTTTATATTACCTATTAACACTATATTTCGTTTGTGTGCCCCTGCACCACCATTTGAGAAATCTATTTCGTTTTTCGTTCATCTATGAAGACTTCTCTACGTCCACTTCGTAGTTGCATGCTTTCGTACTGATGTATGGGATCGGTATTTTTCTGGGAATCTCACTCCAGCAGCTCTCCATACCACAGTCTTCTGCAAGCAGTCTATACTACAGCCGACTTGACTGTGATGCCGGACGATTGAAAAAGTGTGCACGTGGGCATGTTGGGCTCATTACCTAGATACCGCAAGCACTATGTTCTACCGCCCTACTACAAACTTTTATTCGGAAGACTTGCGGCATGTTTACGATTTCCAGAGGGAGAATGACGCGCGCCGCGGGCGCCTACACCCAGGGACAGTTGGCAGGGCGCGGTGGCGTGTGAAACTGGTGCACGCGCTGTTACGAAAACCAAGTATACGAGATAGCATCTTACGTGTATACACGTCACAAGTGAAAGCGCCGCCTGTATAGCACACGAAAAAACTCTCTCGGCGGCTTCCTTTTGTCGCGCTCCCCTCTTCTGAGGAGACGCATCAGGCGCGACATGTGTGTCGTCGACACGAAGCAGTGTACGTCGGCCGCGCCTCCAGGCTTTATGTGGCGGTTGGTGCCATCGAGGCTCGTTCCGGAGTCACTACCCCGCTCCACCTCTACCTAACTTATGTGATGGTGCGCCTTTATCGCGATGCGTGCGGTCGGCAGGTCGCTTGCTCGTGCCCTACTGTATAACTTCCGGCACGCACTTGACTTTTGCGGAAGCTAAAGCACGACGCCCATTATGAGGCTCTCGTGGGCGGAAAACATATAAAAATAAGGTATCTTTGGGGTGGTGCAGTGAAGGTCGCTGTCGATAAAAGCAACGCTTCCCCTGCTGCAGCCGACAAAGTGCCACTGGCTCGATACGCTCTTGGGCGAACATGTGTATCGCGCACTCCGTGGTGTGGATCCACGCTATGTGTTGCTCAATGCGAGAGTTGGTGATATTGCATTAGAAGAAAGACAATATTCGCATTTTATTCCTGGTAAGAAGAGTCTAGAAGTACACTTTGCACTGATATTTATATCTCACTTATTAAATTTGTTCAATTTGAGTTATCTCGGTATGAGAAGTTCTCATTTTAAATAGATTTGTTGACATATTTCTTTTTTGCCTCCTGTTACAGATGAATAGAACCACCTTTCGCAGGAGTCCAAAACATCTGGCCCGTGGGCCGTATGCGGCCGCAACCCTTTTGCTAGCGGTCAGTGGTTTCCCTAGGAATAAACTTGTGTTTTTACTGAATTGTATTCGCTATATTTTCTCGGATAATTTGATTAATAACACTTTGCTCGTGAATGGTCGAATTTTTTTTTCTTGGGAGGCAACGCATGCGGTCACTATTAGTTGAAACGCCACCGTGGAACACGAACTTTAATACACAATTTTAATCCTACTGTTCTTGGGCGTCCATATCTTCCGCAAAAACATCGTCAACTTCTGCTCAGTGACAGACACTTCAAATAAAACAAAATATTTCAAGGTGAAAGCATTTATATTATCCTAGCTGCGTCTTTCCGTCCCTTCATTCATGCTCTAGAATGGTTCGAGCTGTGGCCTCTCCCCCTTACATGCTCTCGTCAATTACGTGATTGCTGAGATAATATATCAAAAAAAAGAAAAAATGACGCATGAAAAAACAAGCCAACAAAAAGAAATGCATGGCATAAATAGCCGAATGGTCACATGCATTCACCGAACACATTCCAGGGTTTACAAAGCGTCCTTGAATTTTTCATACGCGTGTTGGCTGACTCCGGTGTGTGGAGAGCGTTGGTATTGCATACCAACGAAAGTAACAAAATGTTTCTTTTTCAATGGCTGAAAATTATATGAGTACAGCTTTAAGGACTGCAGGCACTGGTCTATTGCGTAGCTGTGGGTAAAAAAATGCGCATGAAATATATAGTTGTTTAATATGTATACTTGAATTGCTCTCATGTTCCGAATAAGTACCTTCAATTTTATACGCACTCAACTTTTTTTTCTCTATATAGATATTTGCTTACTTTTACTCGTTGCCTGTATATTACTGTATCTTGTGTTTTTTCCCATTTCCTCCATGTCCTCGTGTAATAGCGCTTCTAATCTTTGCAGTGTGTATAGTATTAGCTAGCTGATTGTTCTCTAGGCGAGTGCGCTGATAAGTCATTGCCCATTTCCGCCACACTCGCGTTACTTTATTGTTCCCATGTACAATGACGTCCTGTAGGTTGATATAAGCGGCTTTGAATGAATTTCTTGGCTTATTAGTTTGCCTTGGAAACTAGGAGACATCTGCGTCATTACTATTGCCTGTAGTCATGCATCACCCGAATTCATCAACTTGTGTTTACTTCTCAATCTATTTCTAAACGTTTCAAAACCTACGCATGGCGCCCATGTTCTCGATATTCTTCTCACGAACGCTCCTGAAACCATTGGTCATATGAAACACCTTGATGGTTTTAGTGATAACGATGTGCTTCGGGTTACAATAAACACAACACCACCTACGACGGGTTTAATAACAACGCAAATTAGTGACTACAATAAAGGTAATTTTATTGCAATAGGCACTGAACTAAGGAGATTTTTCCAACACACAATGTGGCCACAATTTTACAAAATATCTGTGGATCAGAACTGGTTGTTCTAAAAAAAATAGCCTCTGTGCATTGATTGATAAATATGTTCTACTAGTTGCAATAACGAACGATAAATAAATCCCTGGTTTACAGAATCTATGAACCCCACCAGGAGCAGGAAGACATGGCTTTATAATAATGCTAAGAACCTTCGAACATCATCGTCATGACAGATTTACAAAAATTATCTCAAGACGTATTGCTCAGTTTTCGGGCAGGCCAAAGACAAATATTTCTCTGACGGCCTTCCTGAACTACTTAGAAACAATCCAGCTAAGTCTTGAAAAGTAATAAGCTCTACCCACAAATATAATGATATCTTCTTACAAGACAAGGGCAATGCTCCCCTCCCAGGTAGTGAATGTTAATCTGCTCTTAATCAATTCTTCAGTTCAGTATTCACAAAAGAATACACTTCAAGCGTACCTTATGTTCCTGATCTCAGATACTAATACACAGAAACCATTGAAATTTCATTGGAAGAAATACCATTACTCATAAATAACCTTAACATGCTAGTTCATGTGGCGTAGACGGTATAAACTCAAAAATGTTGCGAAATGCAGCCACAGTGTCAAGTGAAATCTTTCTTGACATATTTAAGCAGTCACTAGCAACTGGCCTCCTCTCTCTAGAGTATAAAATTGCAGAAAAATACACCAGTATTCAAAAATAGCAATAAAGCCTCTTGTGAAAATTACCGTCCAATCATCTTGACATGAATTTCTTGTAAGCTACTCGAACACATTATCGCCTCACAGATTTACAGACACCTTGATACTAACAACTTCTTTTTCCATAATCAGCATGGTTTTGTAAAGGGTCTATCGTGCGAAACACAGTTGCTTGAATTTACGACAGGCTTACTCACCAACTTAAACAAGAACCTACAAACTGACTTTTTTGTGATTTTTCGAACACGCTCGACCGCATCGCACACTTTCGTCACACAGTTTTCGTCTTCCTCAAAGGAAGTATCATCTGCTGTACCACAAGGAAGGCTCGTCGGTCTTTTACTTTTTCTCATATTCATTAACGATTTGCAACATAACGTGTCCTCTGCTATAAAACATTTGGAGAACACTGCATAACCCACCGGTCAATAGAAAATACAGACGATCACCTGGTTCTTAAACATGACCTAGAAAAAACTAGTAAGTGGTGCTGTAAATGGATATTTACCATGAACACGTCAAAAAGCGAAGTAATGTCATTTACTTGGAAAGCTACACCTTCACTGCATTCACTCCATATCAATAAAGACAGTCTTGCAATCGCAACCCATTATAAATATCTAGAAATTACATTTACTTCAAATCTTTTTGGTCAGACCGTGCACATGACCTTTGTTTCAGCCAAAGCTTCCCGATCCTTGAGATACCAGCGTCGAAATATAATAAATGCTCCTCCGAATGTTCGTTAGCTAGCGTATACTTCACTCTTGTTCGCCCTAAACTCGAGTACGCCTCCCCTATTTTGTCTCCTCACCAGAAATACGTGATCGACATATTACAATGAGTTCAGTGCAGAGAAAGCTGCTTCATTTGTAACAATTGCAACTATCAGTATAGTGTCACACAAATCAAACTTAACCTTTCATTGTCACCTTTGAGTATTCGCCGTGACAGGGCCTTGCTGACACTGTTTTACAAATTCATTCACTCCTCTCGAACACTGGCTTGCTTGACACGACGTCACTCCACGTAAAACACGCTTCATAATTCTTTTAGCATTACGTGTATTTATGAATCAGCATGTGCATTCGATAGATCAGCACTTTCACGTGCTGTCCGGTATTGGAACTCCCTGCCAGATAGCATCGTATGTGCAGAAAGCACTGACACAACCCGTGACGCATTGAGCCGTTATCTGGCCAAGGAAGTGCAAAGAAGTACGCCATTATAGCAGTACGCACTTTGTGTCAATGTAATCTTTCTTTCTAGTTTTTTTTTTAATTCGTCACTTTCAAACGCCGTAGTGTAGCTTTTTGCCTTTTTTTGTCTTCATATGCTAACCAGTCCATTTCATAAAATCTGAAGTTTGCTTGACTACCTCACTTTATAGATAATGCCTCCTCTGATTGTTTCCATGTTATATGTTTTATATTTGTTACTGTTGTCGCTTTTCTTTACCAGTACTGCCGTAAATACTTTTTATTGCACCACTCTTTGTCATTTGCTTCATGAACGCTGTTTACGTTTTTGTATTTTTGGCACGATACTGAAATTGCATCATTTCTACTCCCCCTTACAGCATGTCTCAACAGAAGCCTGTAAGGTATTTTTAAATAAAAAATATTCATTTCTCTCATATCGCTCTTATATTCAATGCATGTTTGTCAAGTAGAATGTTTCGCGAAAGATTGCAGGCAGAAAGAGACAGTGTTCTGTTTAAAAAAGGCTGTGAAAGTTATATATAAAACTATAGACCGATACCTATTGTGCCAGTATATTTCCGAAATAAATAAAAACACTATGCATCGTCAATTCTACCAATTTTTAGAAAAACACTACGCGTTTTCACTACTCAGTTCAATTAGAGAAAACAGCGATCTACGGAAATGGCATGAATACAGCAAAAGGAGTTCATAATATCTGAATTTGAAAACATACATGTCGCAATCGGTGTGTTTCTTAATTTTAGGAAGTTCTTTGTTAGCATCAGCATTATACGTTTTTTGGAATGTTACAGTGCAATGAAATTCATGGTCATCCACTAGACTTGACTAAAAGTTACTTAAATATCGTAAACAAGAAGACAGAAAGCTCTCGGAGCTGAAACATATTACATAGAATGTGCCACAAGGAAGCATCCTTGGACCTCTTTGTTTTATAGCCTACATAAATACATTTTATGTCCCGATGATGTCAGCATGTTTGTTTCGGCGGAAGACAGTGTTACACTTGAGGAAAAGATGAACCAGTTCTTGGGAAGCTAAAGCTCTGGTCATAATGTAATAGTTTAAACATAAATATAAAAAAATAAAGGCGGTGCTTTTTCACCCGAAAATAAGCCTGCGAACGAAAAATTGCAGGTAGGGTGATACTAGTATTGAGCTAGTTAACCAGATAAAAATTCTTCGATTCACATTTTCAAACAACATGCTTTGGAACGAACATATTGAGAGTGTGTTGGGTCAACTATCACGAGTAGTGAGTATGGTGCACACTAACAAAACGGTGCTACCATACAGGGCAAGGTTCCTAATAAACCACTTTTCTATTTGCGTCAAAACTTCTGTTTTGGGTATGTAGAATACAAATATATGATCTGGTAAAAACTGTACCTGATTGAAAAGAAGTATACCCGAATCCTTTAAAAATACGCCATGATGCTCACACTGGCGAAATGTTTCGACGGTTTAATACCCGTCTATCACCTCTACGATTTTAAGTGAGCTTAGGCGGCCAGATATGAAGCAAAAGAAAGTCGACCTTTCTTGCATGATCTCTCTCAACTACAGCCAAGTACTACATTGTTTAATGCATGAAATAAAAAACCATGAAAAATAAGAACCTCCGAAATAAACTATACTTCAAAGATAAGTTATGATGCATAGTTCCGGCGCTACTTAATGAATATGTGAAAGCTGGGGTACATTTTCTCCACTCTATACACAGACGCAACTTTGAGAAATACGCACGTTCAATTTTCGATCGCTCTCTGCAGTTGGTGTACATTTATTAGTGTGTCACTACTTTATTTCTTTGCATACTCGGCTTTTTTTGTTGCATGTTATTTGAGTTTATACTCTTCACTGCTGGCACTGCTGTCGTGTTATAAGGTGCCCGTGGCCCTTGTCAAGCTGCCTCTTTCAAAAAGCTGCTTTTAACTACATTCATCTTTCATTAAATGTATTGACGAAAATAATAATAATATTAATTCTAATAGTAATTCTATATTATAAAAACATCACCTGTCATGTACAACGCCATTTACATGCCACGCTCATGGCACACTTGCGTCCATTTCGCTAGTTTGATACGCACCAAAATTGGTATTGCTTGACGTGACTGTATGAGAAACATAAACGGCATGTGGTGATTGTGATGCACGTCGTGATTTTTATGGCATCAAAATCATGGCTTGCATATTATGTACAGCACGATTTGCATCTTGCTGGCTGTTTCGAATTGCATCGACTCCCGCAATGCGTGGTATCTGCCCTTTTTTATGTGCTTAACTAGGTCGCAAACAAAATGAAGGAAGTTAGAAAGAGACAGCAATAAGAAAACGCAGGGAGAAAACAACTCAGGAATGCCAAATTGTTTCCCGCATAAGGGCCGTCAAAGTTGCTGGTGCTCTATGAGGTGCCGCCGAACACTTCGTGAAGTGCCCGAAGAGTCGGCGAGTGGTCTCAAACGTCAGTCAGCGTGAACCAAAGAGCTGAAACCGAAAAAAAAAAACCAGAGAGAAGTTGACGCTTCCCTTTTCTCTTCGCTTCGCCCCTCCTACGGGCTTTACCTGGAAGCTTCTGGTTCCGAGTACCGCATCGGCCCAGCCAGCGTGAGGTGCAGAAAGCTCTAAAATTCGGCTTCCTGCGGCTCTTGGGGGCCGACTGTGTTTGCTGTAGACGTGGTCACGGCCATGGTCGCGCGCCGGACTGGCACGTTTTGCTTCTTTCCTGGTCCTCCGAACTCCGCGTGGGAGCGGCCACGCTGCCAGCATGAGGGCCCGAGGCGCCGCCGCCATTTAGACGTTTTCTACGCGTCGCTCCGTCAGTTCAGAGCGGGAGATGAAAGAGAAAACGCAGGCGTGAAAGACGGGTGGCGGAAATGGGCAAACAAGTTTTTTTTAAGAGCGCCACAAAATATGTACGCCGCGTGTAACGGTCGAGGCGGAGCGAGCAGCTCGGCTGGTCCCATTGAGTGGGCTTTCGCCGAACGCACGGGGTCGTGCCGAAATGTGTGATGGCGTAAAATATGGAAAAGCGAAATATTTACCGTTCGTAAACCTGAAAGGGCAGTGATGTTCCCGAGTAAACGGCAGAAAAATCTGAGATAATGGATGAGACGGAGGGAACAAGTTTTCTCAATGGTTTTCAATGAAGCCTAGTTTTTCTCCTCGCGTTGCTTAGTCTATAAGCGCATTGCACCAGCTTGCCCAAGTTTTCATATCAACTGTAATGTCGCAGCCAGGGAAAGTTTGGTGGGCGTTATCCCACATATAGTAAAGCTGTGCAAATACCCGCGATGAACTGGGGCTACTCAACAAGAGGTCCATGCCGTAGATGCTATGATTTACTTGGCTGCATTGAGAGAAGGCATCTACGCCTGCATTCATTGCCATACCGATAATGGACTGAAGAAAGGAAAAAAGAGCAGGGAATGGTAGCCAGTGTCTATGTCCCTGCTATTAAATACACTAAGCCGGTGTGTGGCACTGGAAACCATGGGCAAGTTGTTACCATTACCAACTTTTTGGCGGACTGCGACGCCGAAGGCGGAGCTGCAGGAGCCTTGCCAGCTGATCAAAAGAGAGACAGTGAACAGAAAAAATAAAAGGCAAGTGGTGAAGCAAACGAATTTTCGATTTTCTACTCCGAATTTCATGAAACGCGGCATTCAGAGGGCGTGTGGAATAATCTCGGGTCTTTGAAATCAGTTTTACGCACCACAAAGACGCCACCTATATTATACAAAAATGATTAGCAGCCTGCATAAACAATACGTGTTGTATGGTGGACATCATTCAAATAGCTGCTGTCCACCGTACAACAATTTCTGTGTTTGCTACGAGAAGAGAGACAGAGAAAAATGGTGAGTAAAGTACAGAAAGGTTAACTAGAAGAAAATTATATAGCTTGCTACCTTGCACCGAGGAAGAGGTAAGGGGGTACAGAAAGGTAAGAAAGAAACAAAGAGAGAAAAAGTTAAAAATACAGCAAGATATACGACTAAAGCGTGCAAAAGTTTACAGTGGCAGTATTTGATTCCTCAATCCGTGTAGCCGGTACAGCACTTCCACGGTGGCCGTTCATAGACGGCCGTCGTGTCACGCCTTGATTGTTATGAGACTCACATAGCCCTCGGCATAACGCCATATTGTTTCATCGTTTTACCGGATTGTCGTGATCACGTTCTACAGGCTCATTTGATATGTACAGCAACTGACGGTGGGCTTTTCATAAGTTTCGATCTTACAAAAAAAAGTTTCGGAATAGAAGCCGCAGTGGTGGTGAAATCCGTACGTGTGCCTGTTTTGTGTCTGCGTGCGAGGTGCGCCAGCCGGTTGCAAATCACAATCTCCAAAATCTCTGCGCAACCATCACTTGCTTTGAAACGTTTCAAACGACTGACTTCGTCGTATTTGGAGACACGTAAACCAAAGAGGCAAAAAATTGGCATGGCTCTTGAACCTAGAGTTGCATCGACTATAGCATCCCCTCTGAAGCGATGAAAAGTGCTCGTCATAGCTAGAAGCAGCTAACGGAAATCTATGTCGATGCAGTGCAGGAACATCACCGACAAAGAAAAAGAGAACGTGGGCTTGAGAAGCTATGAGGTCTCTTCTTTTTCAAGTTATAAAATTTGCTGATCGAACCTCTTGCATACCCTAAGCAGCGGTGCACCCGATGTGTGAAATGAAGCATAGGCTAGCCTGCCGATGCACCATGACCGTTGGTTTGACAGTCGCAGCTATTCGTTCGGCAAACTATGCTTGTTGCAGGGGTTGCATGCCCCCTTCATTTCATCGGTATGTCCTGACCCTGACAACTACAGTAAAATAAAGTTCTTGGAATAACGGCGACGGAGGACCCCTTGTGGTAAATTCCATGAGTTGTGCACTTCCTTACTTCCCGTCTCCTTGAATAGCCGGGTACCAAAGACAGCCCGGCAGGTGCAAGAAGCATATCGTCGCTTCATTTTAATTTCTACAATCAGTGCGAGCGGCGTCTTTCCTATGCTGGACCAGTTGGATGAGCGATGGAGGGAAATGGCTCGCCGCGTGCAGAAACCTGTGACTTTATTTGTTCGCAGTACACGTGGCATTAAGGGAAGCTGCGAAACACATATTGGAATGAGACATGGTCCTGGTACCAAGTTTTAAAAAATCGGGACGCGTGGTTTTGCAACATCACATTAGGTCAGCTTCGGTCTCAGATGGCATTTGATTTCACTCCGTGCCTTACCAAGCAGCGTTCCATGAACGCTTGGTTATGAATGACATCTTGTGTGACAGTCAAGCACACAGGGATGAGACACATACTTAGTGGATACCCTACGACAGACTTTTAAAGGAAGACAGAATATAGAGAGACCATGTAAACAGGCGCCTTTGATCTGCAATGCTAAAAAAAAACGCCACAGTGCTTCTCCAGAACTGCCAACTTAAATTTAAAAGGCAACTTGCGGTAAAAAGGAAGATGGGCGTGTAATTTATTGTGCGGCTTTGCGCAAACTCTGAACTTCTCTCCTCCTCCCTTTTCCTTTTTTTCTTTTCTAGACAGCCTAGAGGACGGGCCAAGCCATTTTTGGATAACTTGGTGGCCCTGTCCATGTGACTCATCTCAATCTCGTCGAGACAATAAATTTTTTAGGGGCACAGCTCTCTTCATGCGACTCAGAGATTTATCTGTGCACCATTTTCTCTCCTTAAGGGGTGAAATTTGAGAAATTTCAATGATTTCATGGTTGAAAGTGACTGACTTCGCGAAGCAACTGTAACGCCCTGCATTCATTATAATTATTTACAGCAATGCAGTTTACGCACGACTAAACAAATATTTCGAAAAAATTGGCCCCGTATCTGCATGAAATCTGCAAATGCCGTCGAAAGACGATAGTCTTGCGTGTTGAGAGAGGGAACAAAACATTTATTTGATGTTCTGCTCAAGAAAATCAATGAATGGTATTCTGGAGGCACTGCGTTAGAGTGCCTCGAGCGTGCAGCGGAGGCGAACGAGCGCATCAAGTCACGTCACACGTGAGACATGAGCGGCATCTGGCAGTTTTTTTTTTTGAAAACAAATCGCGTGGCCCTGAGACAGGCGTGAGCGCCTATCTCAGAGGTGATAAGGTGTAGAACGCAAGGCGACGGGTAGGTGCCACCACCGTGTCGTCTTAGCAAAGCGTTGGAAACACTCGCTTCGTCGTCCAAGCGTTGCATGGTCAGCGCAGCGTCACAAGCACTACGGTCCTTAGAATTATTTATGTATGCCGTTTCTAGTAAAAGACGCAGATGCAGAATATATACGTGTTGCTATGGTGCCTCAGATATGCGCAATAATTGATTTTTAATTGACAATAGCTCACGTATGAACGCTGATCCTTGAGCAACATTGGTGGTCGCTGCGGATGGGGTCGGCCGTTCGGGGTATCGGCTGGTGCTGTTTAAAGCACCCGGTTCGCTGTAACGGTGGACAAACAGACAAATGTACCGGCAGACAGACAGACAGACAGACAGACAGACAGACAGACAGACAGACAGACAGACAGACAGACAGACAGACAGACAGATCAAAGTTTTTGCGTCGAAGGTCCCCAAGAAAGACTATCGTCTTTAAAAGAACTTTCTAACTCCACTTCTCTTCGATATTATGATCACTGTCATTGAATCAGAGAAGACAAACATTTATCTGGTTGAGTGTAGTCCTAAGAAATAGTTCAGACTTCTTAAGCTTCCGATATGAACAATCCTGCCTTTACCGAAGAGCTACTATTCTCACAGCAAGAGACATCATTAATAAAATTATCTGGCGTTTCCTGTCTTAAAACGAAGATGTGATTATCAGAGACGCTGGAAGCATCACGTACGCATACAGTATTATGTGCAAAGAGCAGTGCGTCCATTTTTTCACGGATTCTGGAGACAGAACAAAAAATTATTTCGAGAATCGTTGATTTCCCACACAGATGCCTATTTTCGGGCCATTCGGATCAATGAATGGAACTGCGTGGCACAAAGGCTAAGTCGCGAGTGCCACGGTGTTTCTACGTCGGAGCCCCCTTTCCGACATCTGCCATCTTCCCAGGCTACATCTGCGTGCAGCCTATGAGGCAGTGCGTCTGTAGCACTGCCACCACCCCCACGTACGTCACACGTAGAGTTTATAGGCATGCGGCGTACGGGAGGGGAACAACGGTGCGGCAAGTGTGCGGGAGCTGTGCAGTGAATGCGCATCCATGCGGCGAGCCGCCGCGCGAAGTAAGCGGCGCTCGCAGTCTGGAACCCTCGTGGAGCCCAGACATGCATGTATGCGAAGCCCGTTCATTGTCTTCAGCGGAGGCACCGCGCGCCGCGTGCTTCCCCGCCCTTGGCGATTTATGAACCGGATCTGCCGCGGCGGCGGCCGCAAGCGTTGTCGCCTGCCGCGCCGCCAGCCCCGGGAGTGCGTGCACGTGTTTCCTGCACACAAACACATACACGGCCGCGACAAAACGTGACGCGCTATCTAGGAAAAAAATAATAAAATGGAAACAAGGTGTATGGAATAAAAACACGACGCAAAGAAGGCATGCACGTGTGGCTCGGGCCTTCGAGGAGAACTGACTCTTGGCGGGCTATGGCGAGCCTAGAAACACTATCCTTGTAATAGGTATAGACACGGCAACCACTAGGCGGTAACAGCTGAGGACTACAGGTTAATACATACAGGAGATAATAGCTGGTGTTCATTATCTTGCGGTGGGCATCACGTTGCCGCATATGCGAATAAGAGGTGTGCAATTTCGCAATAACAAACAAATCGTTGCTTTACTTCATTGGCTCTCTCGGATGGTAAAATCACTTATGTATGCTGATACAGTATGCCTCGCACGTGTAGTTGAGGTGAAGTTTAAGCTTGGGACCAAGTCAAGTTCGGGTGTTTGAACATAGCCTATACGAGATCTCTTCAAATCTACAGAGCCTAATGGCACACTAATTACACAGCACCATCTATGTGCAATCAAGAAAATTTGCCGCTTGGGCGTTATAGCGCCAGATAGCAAGCAACATTTGCCAAAGTAAACATGGCGATGAAAAAAAGCACACCAACTAAACTAATTTGTATTTAAAATAGCCCTGACTGGTGTATACCCCGCAAGCAGCGAATCTTTTGAAATGCTTTGTTGCGGGGTTGATTGATATATTAACACTAATATAGTAAACTAACAGTATGAATAAATACAAAATATGTCGGTAGTACCATCGTCCCTCATTCAGACGCTATTATAGTGCGGAAGCATCACATCTTTCTGGACGCGCACGTGGAAAGAAACGTAGACAAAATGGCGTGCAGATGGTTTTCCTGAAATCAGCCATACCTTCATTACTTTAAGGCCACTTACCAGTAAAATAATCATTGATAAGAATGCAAGATCTCCATAAAATTTGTAGTTTGATGAAAAGCGCAGTCATGCACGTATAAGTGCCGATATTAGTTTCCAGCCCATGACACCGACACTTATTTTAGAACGCATATATTTATTACAGATCAAGAGCACTGATGGCAACAGGGAGGAGCCCTGCCACACGCGGGATATGTTTATCAACACGATTCTTTAACGTGACAGCGTTAAAGGGCTCGTTTTGCCGAAATTTTGTCGACGATGTCGGCGTCGTTCATTGCGAGCGAAAAATCATCTCATGCGTGACCGAAAATTAAGAACGATGCAAATAAAATGAATAAATGATGAAATAAATGAAATAAAAAAACTGGGGCAGAGTGGGGACCAAACCAGGGTTATTTGGATCCAAGTGGGGATAGAGCCCGGGTTGTTCGCGTGGCAAGCGGACGTTCTACCACAAGGCCTCGCCTCTTGTTTTTTGTTACCTGTTCCCAGAGATTAGGTACATGAACAACGACCTAAAGGTGACAAAAACAAGTAGTTGCAGTTCAAATCAATAGATTCTAACTTCAAAATTTTCTGAGAGCTGTCAAGGGTTCCACCCTCGACAACCAATCAGGAACTGACTCCTGTGTTTTCTGAAGTTCGACGAATTTCGACATGCACTCTCGGAAGTACATTCTTGCGGGTTATGCATCTGAATCAAAGTGATATCCTGTCATACGGGTACGCCATAAACAGTGGAGGCCTGTCAACATTATTAGGTGAAATGGCAAACCATCCTCATAACCTATCGGGATAAATCTGATACCGTATGAGTCTAGCGGGAATTCTTTTTTGATTGTACTCTGCAATACATCCAAAAAATACACTTCCTTCAAGCAATGCAAAAGTAATATTGTAGTCTATATTTCTAGCTTATTACGAATGAGACAAACTTATTCTAAGGTAGGAAGACACCCCGCTCTTCTAGAAATACCTTAAGGTCCAAAGTGCCAGTATGAAGCCTAAAGAAAGTTGGCCAATTCCACGTACAGTGGGAATCAATGATATGCGAAGCACTTATGCACAATAAAAATATTTACACCCGAAAGGGTGTAAATGGGCTTGTTCTATATGGACGACATCCTAAAGGTGTTAACCGAGCACCTTCCAAAAAGGGTGCTTTACTTAGAATAGGGTGTACATGAAAAAAAAAACTGTAGAGTCTTGCAAAAACAGCCTTAAAAGGGTGCCTTGAACGTCCTTCACTTCTTAACACCCACTGAGGAGGGTGCGAGGAGGGTGCACAAGGGTGTTGAGTGCCCATGGCAGGGGTGCCATTGTTCTTTTAAAGTGCACTAATAGACATCAGCATGCACTGATTACACACTACTTGAAGAAAGCGGTCCTGATTGGCGATGGTGTGCCACCTGTTGAGCTCCATTCAATGCGAGTGGGCGAAAATATAAACACGTGCAATTGCGCATGAACTTCTGCTGAATATATCTATACTTCACAGTATAGGCGTAATTCACGTCACAGAAAACTAAGCCTTGCTGCCCTTGCATATTGTATTCATTTATTAAACAAGTAAAACTCATTTTGTGGTTGGTGCCATTCCTGTATACTTTTTTCAGCCATACAACTTTGTCACCCAACGTGTAACATGTTCACGCATACGTACACCACAGACGCGACATCTCAAATGTTTAATTATACTTTTTTCAGTTTCACTCTATTGGCAATTCTTTGAAGCATACAATTACAGGGGTTTCAATTTATATGCTCTTTCATGTACACATTCACTGACTAGAAATGAAATACACGCAAATGTATACTGATACTTCTTTCAAATACATACAATCCCCGTGATGTCACATTATACGCCTTCATGTACACAACCAGTCTCGAGATATATACCACGAAATTATATACCGACAATGTTTATAAATGTATACAATCACAGTGGTTTCAGTTTTGTATTCCTGGATGTATAACCATTGGTTACGAAAAATGATGTACACGCCAACATATACGGGTTTTTGCACATATAGCTTCAACGAATACTAAAAAATCTATACAATGATCAGAAACATAAGCTATAAACGAACACGAAACTGAGTTAGGACACACAAAAAAGAAAAGATATAGGTAATGTATAATTAAGGCTAATGACACAGCTAGGTCATTTCATGCCGAACGTCCCAGTAATTTTGGCGACCATTTCAAATATATTCGGAAAAATCGTGCTGCATTGAAAAGAGTGAACTTCTAAAATATCTAGGAGAGGAAAAAATTCGCTCACGTGGGTGTTTTCTCAACTTCGTAAAATGCCGATTAGGTGCTGTTTTTGGAAAATTTCATTTTAAAAGTAGCGCTCTTGCAGTCACTCGCTACTATAAATGAAGTCACTCGCTACTATAAATTTTACAAACTATGCGTCTTCTTTGTGCACGAAATTGACTGAGGACTCGACAGCGATACGTATAGTAGATGACCTAGAAGCATAATAAAGGACAATGCAGAGAGGTTTCTCATGGCGAATAAACACATACTTTAGCTGCACCAGGGAATCGCAAAACTACAGCTGCCTGTACACCAAGCAGTCTCTTTCCGGCTTTTGAGTACCGATAAATGCAGGTGCGATCTCAGAGAAAGAGCTACACAAAGTGGCATCTTCAACTTATACAGGAGCTCCCAACTACGGTAAAACCTGGTGGTGATATTTCAAAGCCACAGATATTGTGCGCAGCCACATTTTTGTTAGTAGTTTGTTTTTTCTATTCTCGTCCTCATCTTTGTCATTTAAGTTAGAGTTGAAATATTAAGGTATAGTTAGGGATAAAATATCCAAATATTTTATATAATAAACTTTAGACATATGAATTTAAACAGTGAAGGTTAATGAAATCACAAGCGATTGAGTGCACTCAGGTTTCCCGAGTGCTTGAATGGTTAAATAAAGATGTAGCATACGTATATAACTTGATTTAGGCCACGCCATTCAAGTTGTATTTAATGTTGCCACAGGCGAAACACCACCGCGAACAGCGTTGTGAAACCATTATTTTGAAACGATGCTGAAGCGTCAAACGTATTTCTTTTGGTGGATTCACGTACATGAGGGAAAAACAATCTTCAGCTATGAAAGTATCTATGCTTGTTGATGGCATACAACTAATTTGCTGCAGTGCCATGCCAAATCCAGAACTATGGCATGCATTGGAGTACAGATATTCTAGGACAGGTGTTTTGCTCAATCTGTGCACATTCATTTTTTGTTTGACCTGCAAATAATTGTTACGAGAAAATAGTATTTCAATATAGAATTCTCACCTGCGTTCGTCCCACGCCTACAGGCGATCAGCCAGTAGCTCTGCATCCCTGACGGTGCCCATGGTCACCTATAGGACTGTTTCTAGAAGTCCTGGCAAACTAGTACTGAATCTGACTGCCCATTAATAGCTACTGTGTGGTTGTTGACGGGTAGTCTTCGAAAAGGCTCTCAGTATGTGACGTAGGACAAGCCGTTTCTTCCAAAATTTGCATTTGTCTGAATACAGGCGTAGTAGGGCCTACAGGCCACCAAGTTCGTGCGGTGGTGAAAACATATATAGGTTCTTTCAACGACAATACAATGGAGGTATACAGATCGAGAAGCCTCCCCTCCTCCTCTCATAAATATTTCTGCCGATGCCCTTGTTTTTGTAGTAACAAAAGGGCGCAGTAGGGAATATCAGCCGCCCCGCCGCGGTGGTCTAGTGGCTAAGGTACTCGGCTGCTGACCCGCAGGTCGCGGGTTAGAATCCCGGCTGCGGCGGCTGCATTTCAGATGGAGGCGGAAATGTTGTAGGCCCGTGTGCTCAGATTTGGGTGCACGTTAAAGAACCCCAGGCGGTCGAAATTTCCGGAGCCCTCCACTACGGCGTCTCTCATAATTATATGGTGGTTTCGGGACGTTAAACCCCACAAATAAATCAATCAATTGCAGCCGATAACATTATTTGAAGTTACGTTACACGAGTCTGTTGACTATTCATTTATAAATGCGCGTGTGTTCTTTTCCTCCGTTCCGGAATAGTACGCCGCATACTTCGCAGAAAACAAAAACAAGAAGGTCTAATCAGCGATTAGCCCGTCCCATGTTACTGAACTTGTGTCTTCCATGCTATTCGAAAATATATACGGCGCACGCCTGACAAATGAAAACGAGCGTGAGACATTACTGCAGAGTCAGTGACCTTTTCTGTGCTCTTGTTCGAGCACATGCCATTCGTTGCGTTGATTGCTGCACGTTCTGAAAGGCTTGCTTCAGGAAGACCACTGCGCGAAGTTTTTCACAAGTTCGCGTAAGAGGAAACAAATTGTTATGCTTCCAAACACCTCTACACAGACCGTACTGAGACACGACGATACGAGGCCTTCGCACGCATAATTACCCGAGGGACAAAGAGCTGCGGCGCTTGCGCTCCACAGGCAAATCGTGAGCGCATCGTTTATTTCTTTTCATCCGAAGAATTCATTCGAGCACGCAAAGTGAGCGGAGTCGCGTGGATTTCTCACAAAGACCGTTTTAGGCGGTCATTGTGGGTAGCGCACCCGAGTGAAAAGAAACGGACCGCGTCGTGTAGCACGCATCGAGTTTCCAGGAGTCCTGATCCGACACCGAGCACGCGAGTGGCGTTCCGTTCTTCCCGTGCACGGCATGACCGCTTAGTGGGTCAGTTAAAAACGATTCGCCGTCGCTTCATCGCGGGACGGCCACGAACAAGGCGCGCAAAACGGTTTTGTCCCACGCGCGCACCCCGTGCTGCCACCGCGATCGGAACGGTGCACGAAATGGGTCATCGACGCGCCGCCTGAAAACAACGCAGCGCAGGGTGCAGGATAATCGGGGCATCACTCGCCCGATAAATCGGCGACAAGATTCACTTCTCGACAGCGGTGCCGCGTCGTGGGTACATATATGCATGTACACGTGACGTTCGCGACCGTTTCCGGTCGTCTTTTTTCGTATGGGACAAACGGAAGAGCGTTACAGTGTATACCGCTAGCCATCTACGTCAACGGTTGAGAGGAAAGCGCGTATCTAAGCGATTCAAAACAGGAAAATGTGAAGCGCTGACACGCGAGTATGCTTTGTCACTGCTTATATGGACAGGAAGAAGGGCCCAGCGTCCTTTGGGCCCGTCTCCAAGAATGAGCTTGGACACCTTTCGTGCCGCCTAAAGTGCGAAGACTTAAAGAGCACTCATACATCCTCTTACACGTTATCAACACTGTCGAAAGTAGAGACCTTCTAAAGCGCATATTGCAAAGTGATATGCGTATCTAACACCCTAAGCTCTGGTTTCAATTTTGAAGTGCTGTATTTGATTGATGAGGGTGGCCTATCTCGTTCTAAATAAGAAAGATCGAACCAAAGTTTGCTTCAAATCATCAAGTTATATTCACTATTCAAAAGAAATAGTTACTGGTAGCTGCTCCGCACTTGTAAGTACGGATCAAGTCAGAAGTTTATTCTGAAAGTTATTGCCCATTTGATGGCAGCTTTTGTGGTTCCACTTGTGTGGCCAGTGCCTGAAGGCTTAGATCTATAATGAACAAACTGAGAACTTAAGAATTTGTGATCATAAAAGAGCTCTTATTTTGTAAAGACAGTCTACACAGCGATCGTAGCTAAAGTGAGTGACTGTGTTTAGTTAAGAAAATTCCAGAAGAAATGTGCTTGAGCCTAACTCTGATAGTGTATTTCTGTGTCTCGTGATGAGAGAAAACATACAGAAAAATAAAATCTGGTTGGTGGATGCTGCACAATATGGAGAAAAAGATGTGAATCAGAGCTCTTTTCGATTGCCCAAGGTCACAACAGTATACTTTTTCAGTTATGCAGTAGACTGCCGATATTCGCAGGAAAAGCAGTCAAATCGTCTTTCATTGTTGCACGTGCCCTACTGGAAGCACTCAAAATGGTCATGACACAATTCCTGGCAAGGTGCGACAAAAACCTCGAAGATTCATGTTATTGAACCAGATTCCGAGAATGTTTTATAAATAAAACACCTAGTCACATTCTTTGCCATGTTATACACAGCGATCATTGTGAGCAATTCTTGAAGGCATATAAAAACAAAAAATGTAGAACTAAGAGTATTTATAAAAAACATTTTAAATAGTACAATTAATGATATCATAGGCTTAAACTAATGTGCTGTTCGCGTCATATACCCGCAATGCTCACCTTTCACCACTGTCACAGTATTAAATAGGTCGCACTGAATGGAATGAACTTCCAAATCGTCCTGCACCTGCCCATTTATCTCTTTTTCAGTAAATGCATCATTGCACACCACTCGTGACGACTTCTTCCTCCAACCGACCACGAACTTTCTTACCGGGCCTATCCAAACAAAGTGAAACAGCTAATGTGGCATTATAAACACTATGCTGAATCGTTCGTACCATGTCCATCTAGGAGCAGAACCAGTAGCCGTCACATATCACTACAGAGACGAGCATGAGCACATTTCAAAACTTAATTCATAACTTTCGACCAACTTTCTGTGATTATTATTGTAATGGTATCGCTCTGCGCAACGGTATTTTGCCGTGTGGCAGCTTGGGCTAGTTGGTATGGCATGACGATAGATATAGCGCGAGAACAAAACGACGACACAGAGACAAGCGCTCGTGTCTTTCGTGTTCTTCTTGTCTCTGTGTCATCGTTTTGTTGTCGCGGTATTTTGCCATCTGCAAATCTGCACGTTTTACGATATACTTATACTTTTTTGTGCAGTTCTTTTCCCCTTTCTTCTCTATATCCACTACCAAGCTGTCATTTGATTGACTTGTTCATAGATATTTATGTGCGTGTTTGTAGGTGCATTTATTTGGCATATTTCTAATTGATTTACAAATGTGTATGTCACTCTTGGTACACACGTTCTATCTGTACTGAACACATTCTACGTGAGAGCCCAATCCTTGGCGCCGTTATGGGTAACTTATTGAATGAAAAAATGGATAATTAAGTAGGTAAATAAATAAATGAATAAATAAGTAAAATCTGGAAAGTGCCCGTATAGAAAGAGAATTGTCTGTTCAGCACTTCAACAAATAATTTAGTGTGACTAGTAGGCCAGCCAGCAGTTCGTAGGCGCATGAGTAATAGATATAGTTGGTTCGAGTTCATGCCATGAAAAAGAGAAAAAAAATATAGAGAAGCCATGCGATACCGTTTTGTGCAGGAAGCGTATAAGGAGTAGTGGGGTGACAGAAACAGGGCTTACATGTAGAACAGAAATGAAACTGCACCTCCAAAAACGGTTGGGAGTGTGGCCGTCTAGCTTCTGTGACTTGTTCGCCAAATGTGTAAGAAGCCGAGTAGCACACGTAAAGCACACTTCGATGATAAGAGCTCGCAATCATTCAGGGTAATTGCTTCCGTTAAACGTAGAATGTGTCACAGTTGTGGTCACGCGATTTCGTGCATTCGCTTACTGGGAATGCAGCACCAGCGTGAGGTGCCTGGCTGCGTTTTCGGAACCGAGGGCTTCAGATAGATAAGATAAAGAATAATAGGTCCTTGTCAGCGATACACATAGTTATAATTCACACAGAAGTATATAAACATAAACATGAGGGTTGGTCATGGCTGGTCAGTTTACGCATGCTTCAATGCACCCCACTGAGAATGCGCACATGATGGCACCAGATTTTCAAGCGAGACATGGCCGAACTGGAGTGTGTTTGCATGCTAAATTATAGCAGGAAGCAAATCGCAACTGATATTCCTCGTACACGAACCATACGAGAGTTTCTACGTTAGTGACGTCACATGAATCACCCTGCTACCATCCCGAAATCGGCTGTAAAGTTCAGAAACGGCTGAGGCGAACATCGTGGCAAACAGGGTCATTCGCGTTTGTTGAATGTATTACCATAACTTTTATAGGCACCCTACAAGGGCAAAATGATAGATAAATAGATGGATAGATAGATAGGTAGATAGATAGTTAGATAGATAGGTAGGTAGGTAGATAGATAGATAGATAGATAGATAGATAGATAGATAGATAGATAGATAGATAGATAGATAGATAGATCATGGACTGAAGAGCGGCATGCCTGTTTGTTGACGTCTCTAGTTTGAAAGTTCTAGCGCTTAGTATTGCTGAGTATGGAATGCAAACTGACTCGAACCTTCCCGCTGTTAAATAAACAGGCGCCACATTCTTACACACTACGCATGCAGGGCATGCTTTGCTAACACGTCGGCACTGCTTGGTGTTGGCAGGCGAGCGCGTTCCCCACGGTTCCACCTTATTAGTGCCCACTGCGGCCGCAAGGCATTGATGAAGTCTCGTTTGTCTTAGGAGCCCCCCAGCTTCACGGCTCTCGGTGAGGACAGGCGAGCGAAGTCGGGGAGGTGAGTGGAAGGAAGCGCTCGGAGGAGACAGGCGACGCGGTGACCGTTCGGCCGGCACTTAGGGACACGACATCATTTCTTCTCGGCCACTCCCCGTAACGACCGCCGGCGAGAACCATTTCACAGCGGAGTAGTCTCCGCACCACGCGCGCCGCCGCCGCTCGGAGGAAGCCGGCGATAACTTGCTGGGGCGGTAGACGACGCCCAGCGACCTGAGAACAGGGAAAGCCCGGAGGGAGGTGCAGCGAGGGGGCACCACAGTCGCCTCGACCCGACGCGCACAAATCACTCACCGACAGGGAGTATCTTACTCTCTTTAGGCTCCCAACTTGTTTCGTTCATTTTCTTCTTCTATGCTTCCATGCCGTTTTCGTCAAGGTCAGAAAATGAAGGATGCCTCAATATCAGCTGCACTGTACAGCGTTTAGTGTGCGGGCCCCCACGCTATACTTTTTCTCTTGCCTACGTGTAATAGATGTTCATGTATACTCTTACGACGCTACGCCCTGGCGATGCGAGAAACAAAAGCCAGGTTACGGCGATAAAGCACCGTAGCTGGCAGACGAAATGCTCCCGAGTAAAAGGTGGCACTTTGTCTCCCACTATCGTACAGGTTGTTCTTTGCGTTATGTTTTCTTTTAATCGCGGTAGTGATGAGACGAAGCAGACTAAACGACTGGTCGCATGCTCCAGAACGACGACAAGCCTCTGATTTTGTAGAGAAAAGCTTTTCATGAAGCGTGTGCATGCTACGGGTGTCACAAAACAAATGAATGTATAGTTTTGCGCTGTACTATTTCCAGCGTATAGCATGGATGATGCATGTCATTTACTTAAATTAAAATATATATTCGACATACGCTAGTGTTGAGCCAAGCCTTTGATTTTGTTAATTAGGACAAGTTTAGAGGTCTTCTATCATGCTCGAAAAAAGCTTTGCGTCCTTAAATAATGGCCTGTATAGGAATAACTATATGCGCATTCACAACTATATAGATATATGCATAGGTACCTACATATGCCACATGAGACAGCATTCAAGGTACTATTACGCCAACACATAGATGTAAGTGCCTGGTGTTTAAAAATTTTCAAAAAAGAAATAGGAACCAAAAACGGTAAAGGGGTTTTTGTTATACTGAAATTTTAGGTGGAAAAGAATCTTTAATCTCCGAATGAAGCTGAAACTGAAATTTCTTAATATAACTTCTTATTATCTGCAAAGCAAGAACGTTGATTTCACAAGAAGTATTTGCCCACTTCTTGCGACAATACACGGCATTCGCCACTGGGCATGCATACGTGCAGAGGGTTCTACAATTCCGTAAACGCCGCGGGCATGCAAAAACACACACAAGGAAATATCTGATGAGGCGAGGAGAAAAAAAGACAACTGCTAACAAAAACAAAAAGACAAGACAGACGCAAAATAGAAGACAATAAAACGAGGATTACATATTGCTTACTATTTGTTTCGCGCTGTTTCACCATCCTACATCATGTACCAAATGGTGGCCGTCTTTCAGCCCTCTTTCCTTATTCACGCCGCTAGCAAAGGCGGCCTGACGACACGTGGGTGCGAGGACTACACGTCAACAATGACTAATTATTTGTAAGGTATTCATATTAGCGCAAACAGATACTGAGATTGAAGTTAAAAACTAGAATGTCATCTTATCGCTACCTCAAGTGTTTTTTTTGTGTGCTATTGTGCATTTCTTGCAGGTTAACGAACTCGCTCAGCAACAATTCATACTCTAGTATGTCTATGTCTATTCATATAACGAAATATAGGTAAGCGAAGCCAACCAGCATTCGACCTCCGAGTGCGTCGGAGAGGAAATCCAGAAGAAAACATGAAAATCAAGGACAACATTCAGAAGAATAAAAACAGTCGTAAATCGAAATTGTTGTTCCCCTGCCAAAGGAAATGGCAAAGTTTGTGGTAAGAGGTGAACGTTTCCTAACTGAGGGCAGGTGAGTTTAAGAGTGCAGAGGTTTTCTGCATCAGCAAATAAGGAAATATGAAGTTGTGCCGCCACACTTCCCCAACTCGCAAATTTCTTAATATGCAGAGACCAATATATAGCAGGGTGCGATATTCTATTGTTTAGCAATCGGCGTGCGACACCAAGGAAGGAAAATAGAAGAAAAAAATGGCAGGGAGGTTAACCAGCCTATAAAAAGCCGGTTCTCTGCCCTGTATATGGGAGGGGGATGGGGCAGATGGGAGATGGGGGGGAGAGAGGGAAGAGAGATAAACACAGCACAATCGGCAGCACACGCACGCACACCGTCATAGTCCAGTCTTGTCTTTCGCGGTGTGAGACCTTGCTGTTACAGCCGCTTGTTCAAGTCCGTGTCGCGTAGGAATTTCAGCATAACTTTTGTTGCCTTCTGATGCAATGTCTACTCTCGGGCTCTTGACAGAATAGTGTCCACAGACATTTGGCTGTTGTCGATGCGCGCAAGAACGGACGCCAGTGACTGTCTCTGGATGTCATACAACGGACAGTCGCACAAGATGTGGTGTAGCATCTCTTCGCAATAACAAGCATCACAAAGAGCGTTGTCGGCCAGCGCGACATCAATGTTCTTCGAGAACGTCAAGTTTTACACAAAAACAGACGAGCCCATCTCATAGGAGCCCATCCAACTGCAATTTTCGATCAACCCACTTTGCCCCCATTACAGGGAATCGACCGCATCTCATGTCGCATATGCCTTTCGAAGGCCGCCGTGGTAAGGACGACACAATTACTAAATCAGAATCATTTGCTAATGTTGACACGGAAATGTTTGAAGCAGATTCTTTGAGAAGTGGTGAATACACGTGTACTCCGGAGCCCACTACTGCTGAGGATTGCGTACGAGAAATGAATGACATGTATTCTATGTCATGAACTTGTATGTGAGACAATAGTGGTGTGCTGTGCTGCAATTATCAATCAATTAACCTTTCATATTAGTCATAAACAATATAAGATCGTTACGCGTAGCGTAGTATATTATGGGGAATTTTAATGGGCACTGAGACCAGAATAACCACAGGAGTAACGTCACCTCACTTCGCAGCCCACGCTTCAGTTGCCAATTCACTAGCAATGACACTTCATCTGAATACGTTACAGCGAAAAGTAGGATGCGAGGGCAAAAAACTGATTTCAAGCAGCTTGACTAAGCTCTGGCCACCCTTTCAGCAGCAGTAACAATGATTTGCTTCGTAGCTCCTAAATACAGACATCGTTGATTATTCTGATGATTATATATTCAAGTAAGTACACGTGCATACAATACACAATACCACAATACCACATCAAACTTATTACAAAAATATTTCGTAATAGGTTTATTTAAACCCAAATCACGATTTCCATGAAATTCGTGCGCACAGGTCAAGCAAGCTTTCTGGAATAACAATGAGGACACGAACATTTTTTTTGTCTAGCTGAATCAGTGTTGTTGGCAGTGTGTACTGAAGCATTTTGTTTCGATAATGTGCAGAAAAGAAGGGAACAAAGTATGGGGTGGGATATCTGAAAGGATAGAGAACTGTAGTTTTTCTTAGATTTGCAAGCTGTTTAATTGCCCACTTTACCAAGGAGGGACTCTTGTAGGTCCCTAATAGTTTACATCTGTTTACACTTGTAATCTACATATTTTCTTGTTTACGAAATAGGGGCGGCGTGTGCTCTAAAACTATAGCACAGTAAAATGTTTACACCCTTATGGGTGTAAAAGAGTGTTTTACAAATTTACACCTTTTTCGAATGAATGTTACAGTTTTTTCTTTGCTGGTACATCCTCAGAGAAGGGTGTAAGTGGCATAAGGGTGTTATTATGCCGTTTCTGAGGGTGTTGAAGAACAGAAGGGTGTACACCTATAATTGTTGCAATAAAAATTGGTCCATTTTACGTCCCAAAGTGGTCATATAATTATTAGAGACGCCGTACCGAAGGGCTCTGAAAATTTAAACCGCCTGGGGTGTCTTAAGGTGCACCTAAGTCTAAATACACAGGTCTCGCACTATTTCTCGTCCACCAAAAATGTGGCCGCCGTGAACTGCCGAGATTCAATCTTGCGACTTGCGGGTCAACAGTTCAGTTCCATAAGCACCAGACCGCCGGCGCAGGAGTGCACGTGCAAGAATTGAGCTGCATCCATGCTTGCGAATAAAATACCACGCATAGCGCAAGGAATGCCTTTCCTAAGATAACAATGTCGTAGTGATAAAAAAATCAAGGAAATGATAGAGGCATTGGAAAATTTTACAGAACACTAAGAATAATTGAGAAAATGTAAAAGAGACTAACTTCTTTTCGCACTGTATGATCCGACATGATTAGCCGCTTTATATCGTCCACATTATATGTGAATAAATGAATGGGCTACTGTCACGATCTACGGACAGCACATATGCATGTGTAGAAGCAATTGAGAAAAAAAGCTTGAAATTATTACAAAAACCATTGCTCGGTCAAAAGCCGTTCGAGTGCAAGTCGTTTTCACAAGATTATCGGATGACGAGACGTGCTTGGTCAAAAAAGAAAACAATGCACTACCTTCTGCAACCATGCGGGAGCACGGGAAGTGATTCTTTAGGTCAAGAAATAAAGGTCAGAGAATGGCACGGTGAGTGCACGCAGCGCCTTTGCGAAGCGAAGGGGAGAAGGGAGAGAGACACGCCTCTCCCCTCCGCACACACACACACACACACACACACACACACACACACACACATATATATATATATATATATATATATATATATATATATATATATATATATATATATATATATATTTATATATATATATATATATATATTTATATATATATATATATATATATATATATATATATATATATTGTGGGACGCTGCGACCCACGCCGTAAAATTTGTATTTGCTATCTATCCAGTTTGACAACAAGTTTGACATCCTTTCGGGGGGGGGGGGGGGCTGGGGTGTATGAGGTGATCAGCAGGGGGCACTGCAACCCCCTTCGAGTTACAGTGCCCCCTCTTAATTTCTCCTACCTTGAGGGATTTACATTGCCCCCAAAGTGACCAAGGGCCGCCCCCACCCCCCTTTCCCCGTGGTGGGCATGCCTATGCATAGGCACCATCAATCATTGCAACAAAATTTTGTGTGTAAATGTGTGCGTCAACAATAGTATAGTTCGAATTTCAGAACATGAGTGTTTTAGGTGAATATTACCGCGATTGTACATGTGTTAAAAATGCATTGTACCTGCAAGCGTTTCAAACTTCGCACGCTAAATTTATACGTTAATTTTGTTTGTTCGTGGTGATAAAATTATTTTGCCCCCTTTGTTTTTATCTTATATATATTTCCGTTTACTTTTTATACCTAAACGCATCACTAAAGCATTTTAGTGCGCCAATGTACGTCTGCGGAGCTGTAACCACAATACTTGTTTGGGCGTGCTTGCTCGCTGGTCGGGCGCCTCGCTGCCGGTCGGTTCTGCATTGATTTTTCTCGTTTTCTGAGGTGTGCTTGGGCGCTGCGTTGGTGTTTTGTGTTCTGCCGGTGCTGCCTATTACGAAGATGAACTCTACTCAAGCGAGGACGTGTGGCGTCGCATTTTGGAACACTCGCCAGGTACGTACCACACTCCTGCTGTCGGCGCTTTGTCAACACCGAGAGCGTGATAACGATGCCATGCTACGTTTTTCGTTACATGTGGGCGATAAGTGAGGTTATTTAACGTATAGCGAACCTGTTTGTGTGTGTCATTTCATCAGGATGAAGGCGTTTTTGTGGGAATTCAAGCGTGGGCAAGCTTTTTCTTTCGATTCAAGCATGCTTCAGTGTGTGAAGCACATGGCGCGTGCGTGCTCAGTGGTAATTAAGCGGCGGATTTGTGCGAGCTGCGAAGGCGCCCGCCTCTAACTCCAGTGGTGTTGGGAGGGAGCTCTGCTCGCGATGGACCAATATTTTGGTTACTTAATTGTTGGGCGAAGACGGCGTTAGTTAGCTGTAAGCGCTGATTACGCCTAGGGCGCGTATGTTTCGATGTCTTAACTTGATTTTTTTGCATGCGTGTTCATATTGTGTGCTACAGGAGTCAACGGCTTCATATGTTGTACGTTTCTTGTGTTGTACGTCCAAAACAGTTTCAAAACAGTTTCATATGTTGTACGTCCTTTTTTTAATCTGCTATCAGAAATTGCTGCGGGTAGCCGAACGTATGCCGGTGTATGCATCCACGCCGGCACGCATCTTTGAACTACCGTGTTACTCGAGTTCGCGTGCAGCATGCTGCCTCGTCTTAGGTACGGCTCGCAAGGCTTGCACGTATGTACGCTTATGTGTGTATGCAGCCCGTTTAGTCAAATCTTAGCTTACGTTATACACCCGCAACATAGGTTGCCTGATGCGTTCGGAATCCATGAATTTTGAGTCGTTCATTAAACTTGAACTGTATTTCCGAACAAAATTTTCATGGCTTATTGGAGCCGAATAACTGTAGCTTAACTGTGCGAGCCCTAATTCGATCAGTAGTTCATGCGGCAGAGCACATTTTATTTTATCCAGCTTGTTTTCGCTATGCTTAGATTTCATTATTTTGTGGTGGTTTAATAAATATTGTATGTGCCTCGCGCAAACTTTGTGTTCAAAGTTTGCTAAGCACTTTTACTTGTACGAACAGTAAGAACAGTTTAGACCACCACCTCCAATGGCATTTAATAACAGATTACAAGCTTATGCCCGTCTCGTCAGAAACACACTTGAAAACATTGAAAAACCACACACTGGCCACAAATAAAAGCACAGTCTTTGTCACTTGTGAATAGGGTTCCTGTGCGGAGGTCAAGACGTCATGCTTTCAATCGGGGTCAGCATGTTGTGTTAATTATCTTCACGTCAGATGACAAGCTTAAGTAAATTCTATAGGCATGCGCTAAAGTTATAAAAGGGATCTGTGGTGTTTGGAGAAACGAATGAATTATTTAACGCTCAAAACTTGCAATAATGTTATTTACCATAGTATGCATACATAAGGCACGCACGTGTTATTGTGAAAATGGAAAATTGGCGAGTATTTTCATCTGACAATCATGAATATAGACTGGATGTTTCCAAGCTGTTGGCATTGACGCAATTACACAACTTCAGAAATCAGTCTCATCAAATGTTTCTTGTGTAATGCTAAATTGTGACCGATGCCTTCCAGTATTCTTGTTACTGGAGATTGTTGCAGAAGCTTCCATGCTTTATTGGGATGGTATTTAGGTCAAGATGGGTGCGTTGTATTATCATTTCCACATTTTTCCCCAAAATTTATTAGACAGCTTGTAATGGAGGGTATGTTAGGGATGAGTGAGGAGCAGGGCCTTTTTAGCCACCTGGAATCATTGAATTATTAGCCATAATTTAGCAGTTGATAATAGTGAATTAATGAAACCAATTTTCTATGTTATCGGCATAATCGTCCTAATGTAAGCACCCGGAAGAAAGTTGCATTAGCTGTGTTCAAACTAAAATTCGTAATTTAATTTTATGTGTTACCATGTCCGCACTGCCCTATTAATGAATTGGAATGTATATGCACTATGCCAGAGCGCTATTCAAGTATATTTTGTGACACATCTGTTATGTAGAAAATGCATATTCTTTCGTAAGGTTGCAGCTATGTTCGCCAAAAACATTGAGGATGTTTTTGTTGTAACTTGTCTGGTTTTCGTACATCCTACTGTTTTAAAACACAACGTTCCAGATCATTCTAAAAAGAGTTCCAAATTCTGCTTCGCTAACAGACACACCAGTAAATTATTTTTTGTTTCTCTTGCAGCCTATACAAGCTCGTATGAAGGAAGAGAGTGTGGGAGATGTCTGGACTAGCCTATCATCAAGGCTACCTCATGGAAAATTTGACTGCTGGTGCACATCAGCGGCGCATGGCTTCTGTTTCTTCTGAAAAGCGAGCTGCACAGAGCCACCTGGTAGCTGTATTCAAGGAGCACAAAGGTTCAGGGTGTTCAGAGTTAACGCTTTTCTTTTTCCTCAAAAGAGAAGTCAGTGCTGTAAGTTTTGCATGTAAAAGCCACTTCTGCTGATAGCTATGTATCCAGGAGGATGCAATGTGAGACAATAATTATCACTGTCAGCTGTGCCATTAGGTTTTAATAATCAACCTAATAGTGACCGCAGCAGGAGATCATGTATGTGTTAAATATTTGAGCCAGTCACATTTCTACTTATTATCACTTGTGAGAATTGCGGCCGTACTTAGGGACTAGAAATGTTCAACCTTCAAACAGACATAACTGGTATTACACGGAATCACTCCTAACGTACATATTGTACTAATAATATTCACTCAAAATTTTTAAAATTTAAAATATTGATATGCATGTGTTTATATACACACTACGAAGAGTTTATTTTCCAGAACATTTCAACCTCGAATTTTTTCCTCTTTTGTCGATTCAATAAACATTCCTACCGTGCATCGTTAAAGTCATTGCCAAACCACAAAGTTCTCTTCGTCTCCTGTTTTTTCCTCATCTGTTAACGCTAGCGTGCTACCTACCAAAATCTGCCGTTTTCAATTTTTTTCTTTTGTGTTTCTCTCGTCGTTGCTTATTCCTTTGCATTCTGAACTTGCCTATTTCTCTGCCAACATGCCGCCAAATTCTTGAGGCAATTTCGTTTAGCGGGACACCTATGGCGATAGTGAAAGCATATTTTAACCAATGACCTACTCCAATAAACACGTGGTCTTCCGAACTCATCTGGTGTCGCTTACCTTTGACAACTTGGCATTTAAAAGTAGCCACCTGCTTCTCTCTCGCGCCTTTTTTTAACCGCTTTCTTATGAGTTCCATTCATAGATGTTCGAGAACAGCACAGGCCGTTATCGTCAGCAACCCTTTGTGATGGCCAAACGCGCGGACCGTCTGCTGTCTCCGAACTTTCAAGCTCTTTGCTTTTTTTGTGTCTGTAGCGGCCACCCCTTGGCAGAACACTGCTCCTACTTTGGGTGTTTCATTTTTTTCTTTCTTTTTTTCTCCACCCTCCGAGAACATTCAGAATCACAACCACCCAACTTGAAATGAAGCAAGGACTGCACTCCTCTGCTTTATAGTTTTTTTTTCAGGCCACGATTGCTAACAGGGACACATGCCACCACCAGGAGATGACGTCTTTACTAACCCCCTTGAAACTAATATGCCAAGGATGAGAAGGCTAGGCACCTTTGACGAAGATAGGTTCTCCTATCGAAACGTTGGTCAGCCTATCTGAGGCATTTCCACCTGTCGGCTCCCATTTTGATATTGTTGTGAAGAGTGTGTTTTTGAGAAATGGATGCAGTCTCTATTACCTAGAAAGATGCTGAAATATAAAACTTGAAATTTTAATATGTGGTGAAGCTTCATGGGGTGAGAGCTGATCTGTTAATCACCTTTCTTCAGCCACTGACTTTAGCTGTTCGAATATTGGCGGCGAATTGCTCTAACTCTAGTATAAATGAAAATAAAATGTATGAAATATAATAAATATGCTTGCTTTCAATTGAGAGAAAACCTGTGTTGTGGTACATGTTCTTGACATATATCTTATGCCAATATATGTCTACCTTTAGGAGGTGGGAAAAGATATTTATAAATAAGGGGAAACGATGTCTACCAAATCAGCTCTGTTATTTTTGTGTAATCAGAAAGTTTGAAATAAAATAGGTGAGGCTGAACTAGCATGGTTTCGCGATACCAAGTGTAACTGCAAATTAAGTTGCTGAAATATGTATATGTCTACATCCTGCATGACACGTGTGCACTGTTACGGGTAATAATGTTTTTAATATATATTGTGTTTGTGTGTCTACACAAACGTATGCATACTAAGCACACTTGCTGTGTCGACTCACTGAGCAACCAATTGATATACCCGAGATGCTTATGCTATTTACCACTAAATATTTTTATTTATTGTATAACCATAACAGGCTGTCTAAATTTCTATAGTCGGCTTTGCAAAGAAGGCTTTGAGTATTATCATTGCTTTTCAGTAAGCTTGCTTTAATATATATATATATATATATATATATATATATATATAATGAGGTCAAACAGACAATATTGCCAAAAAAAGTATAGGGGAACTTATTACACCGAATCGTAATGTGAATGTGAAGAAAGAAGTGTGGGTGAAAAGATAACTTGCCATGGCACAAAGCGAACCTGCGACCTTTGCATAACGCGTTACTTGAAGGTCGCACACCCTTTCAACAGCCTCTTAAAAGGGTGTTGAAGATAAGAACACCCTAACATTTTGCTGAACACCCTACGTGTAGGGTGTATCAGAACACCCTTTCAGTAGGGTGTATCTGAAAACACCTATAGGGTGTCCCTCTGACGACAAGCCAGTTTATACCCCTAAGGGTGTAAAAATATACAGTGTAGTATTTCTCTTTCTCTCTCTCTCTCTCTCTCTCTCTCTCTCTCTCTCTCTCTATATATATATATATATATATATATATATATATATATATATATATATATATATATATATATATATATATATATATATATATATATATATGTATGCATTTCGTTTTGCACGCATTGAAAAGAAGCTTACTGTGCTGCCACCACATCTGCAAGGTATAAAAAAACCAAACTTCTAGGACTTGTTGCTGTAACCATATCTCTTCTCTCGATGATAACCGAGAAATTGTCAGCGTATATAATATATTTGCAACCATCGTAAACTTTTTACAATCTCAATAATGCAAAAAAGAAAGATAATCATTCCCAGTATATGCTGCCCAGGGTAAAACCAAGTTCAATCGACCTAACTTTGAGTTTACGCTTCTTTCGTTTGACGTGCTCATAACGTGCTCCTAAATAGCATTTATTAGTCAACACTGTTGTTCAGCGGTAGCATTGTGGTTCAAATTTTTGAGTAATATTGAATGATTATATGTACCGAAATTTTTGCTGAAATATAAGAATATGCCTAATGTCACTACTTCATTCTCATTTTTTTAATATGTCCTTTTTAGCAAGAGGACTGTCTCAGTAGTGCGTTATTTTCTGAAACCAGACTGGTAATCTGGCAAGAAGATATATGTTCTGCTAAATATTTCAATTTTATATTTAATCACCTTTTCATGTCCCTTTTACAAAACAGATAATTGCGTAAACGATTTTTATTTTATTTTTTATAGGTTACAGCGACTTTTGTAACTTGCATTTTGTTTGGAAAAACGCCAGACGAGAGGCAGATGTCATAGAGATTTGAGAGCACAGGGGCTATAATCTATAATTTATTGGACAGGCCGTATTTTTAAGTCATTCCCATCGAGAACACGCTACTTTTTAGCTTCTGATACACCGTGGTTACTTCATGGATAGATGCAGTGTGTAATTCGGTAGTCACTGTTCAGAAAGCTACTTCATACCAGTGATGTTCAATACTACGCCGAAGAATTCCCACTCGTAGAAATTAATGTTTCCTATTTTGGGAATTTTTCCCTAAAAACGTTGACGAAACTCCTAGCGAAATTCCCTGCACGACAGTAGCTAATTTCCACCCACTCTCTACGCACACATATACTATAACTACACATGCATGTCTCACGTACGTGACATTTGAAATCATTACTAGCCCCTCCACAGCCTCCTCACAACAAAAGCATGACTTTATTAATTCATATACTGTTAGTACACTGCACATTGTGGGCTTCAAGTCTAACACGAGTAGTGGACTAGAAATCGCTCCGCGTAAGTATCAGAAACAAATCTCAATGGCTATGCTTGCGTGGTGCATGCACCGGAACGTAATACAGGAGATGAAGGCGCACTATGACCACTAATTATCGGTCGTCTTAGGAGAATTTGACTTTTCCGGAAATTCCCTGCATTGTCACGAAGATTCCCTTTTTCACTGTGGCTCATAATGACGGGCAAAAATTCCCACAAAAAGAGAAAATTCTCTGCATGCAACTTTACCGCTTCGTAATCGTATGCGAGGCACATAATACAACCATGCTGATGATGATTCGAATCTGAGAATAAAGGATATACCGGGTGTTGGTTGATGAATGAGGTTCAACTTAACGAAGTGACATAGTTCATGAGGGACACCACAGTGAATTTGGCATCGAATAATTCTTGAATGTATCTTTTTTTGGTGAGCACAAACATCGCATTATGCACGGGCGTCAAACATGTCGCATTCATCAAAACGTGATCACTGCAATCCAAGATTGAGCGTCTTTCGGTTAGCAGCCAAAGTCTTGAACTGGTGGACCACTGCCGAGTTTGTTGTACCAGGAGCTGATTGATTATAAGCAGAGCATGGTGGCAGTGTCGATGGCGTTACTCCTAGGAGAAACGGTACAACTGTACAGGCCCACCGAACTTTACACACAATAAGGGTAACTGTTAGAATTACCATCTGACCAGTGTTCACTTTTGTGAGGTTATTCATGTAAAGGAAAAGTTATTCATTGACCAAGCCACGAGCAAATGTGGCGTTGCGCAGGCGAGAAACCTGGGGACGTGTGAAGCACACGATGATGAACTGGTGGCTCCTACAGGAACATGCCAATTGCTGCTAATCAGCGATGAAAGACAGGAGACTTCACTTTGACACAAAGACCCGCAGCCCGCTTTTAGTTAACGCACACGCTGCGAAGTTTTATTGTTCAACAACGCACAGCAGGAATCTCCCGCCAGCACTACATTGGAGGTCAAGACACAGTGCCTATATGGATTTGGAGGGGCCAGTGAATGGCTGTGGAGTGCGACCAGTTGGTTTTTCCAATCAAGCGTAGGCACGGGACGGCTCTAAGCTCTCCCATAGTAGAGTAACTAGTACTCTGAATCGTTACCCACTTTGTCTAAACACACACAAACGCGCTAGCAGACGCTCCCTGCGTCAGCGTTGCGATGCGAGACAGGGGAGCAGACGCGCATGCACAGTTACGGTGGTCACGCCGCACCGTGGATCTAGCTCAAACCCTATAGGCCGCTTCGCATCTAATAGCTTTATTTAGGTCTTCTCAGGTGTGAACTAGGCAGTAGAGGGCCGCTCTCATGTTGGTTCACATAGGCCTAACATCTCAGCCACATTGCAGGCCTGTTGTACTGCGCATAGTTATGATCGAAATTCTGCATGAGACACCAAGGAATATCAGCATCATGGTGGAGATGACGAGTGGCTTTGAGATGCGGAATGCTTTTGAACATGGGAAGCCGTTTACCCGATGAATCGTACGTCTCCATCGGAAGGTTTTGTGCACCTGATTTTCTGTCAGGATGCGAGAACATTCACTTTAAATTGCTTAGGTGCGGTTGATTGTGGCCCTAAACACCTTTTGTGAAAAAAAGGGGGGGGGGGGCTGAGGAAATAGGTAAGTGGAGTGCTTCCGTTCCTTTTGATCTCTCTACCTTGTTTTTCGCGAAATGTATTTTGTGTTACAGCCAAGTGCACCTAAACCATGTAATCATCAACTTGCCCAGAAAATTTAGTTGAGCTTCAAGCTTTCACCACAGAATTTACTTAGAAGGGTCGTGAACTGAGCAATTCTGTATTGATTTATTTTGTTACAGTGCGAATAGAATGACAAAAGTTGTTAAGGCACACATACGATACACATCGTTCTATTCGCGCTGTAACATAATGAATAGATTCTAGATTTACGGTTATATATTTATCGTTTTTAGCCCACGTTGTGCTATGGAGGGAAACACAAGCGAAGTCAATGATTCAGCGAGCTGCTTTTCCGGTCACCACAGGAATAAGCGTTGGAATTTCGTTTCATCCACAACCTATGACTTCCTGTCGGTCGCACGTGCATGGATTTCGACAAAAATGGTGCCGGGCCTTGCAAATTGCCACGTGGGGACACGCTTGGTGCATCGTAGGTCGTGACTGGCCATGAAATAGATGAGCCAGGAGACGAGCGGAACGCGAACCACACGATGCAGACGACTAAAAAAATAAAAAAAAAGAACACGTCGCCAAAGTTACGCGGAGAGACGAAGAAATGAAGCGGATACAAGCAAACTGAGAGAAAAGGTCGTTCCGAAAGCTTGGGGCGTGGAACTGGACACGCAATGTGTATGCGCAGGCACTGGGAGAATAATGCCTTTCGGCGAGATGACTTCTTTTGGGAGACCGAGGATCCCGCCCGAGGGGCGGCCGACAGCGCAGCAGAAAAACGAATGGAAGCTAAAGGAGAAAGCAGGAAGTACAACTTAAAAAATAGAAGCGAAACAACATGGTCACAGAATATGGAACGTTGCCTGGGGAGCTCACAGGGAGTGCTCACCCCTCCCAGAAGAGCCTCTTGCGAAGACTCTGAAGATTTGTTGCGCCTGTTGCGTGCAGGCCAAGACATAATGCCAAGCGCCTTCAGATACCGCGGTGAAATCGAGGCCTATACGTCTCACAATACATATTAAGTTCATTCTCCGTCAAAATCGTAAGTGTAAACGTGTGAGAGAACAGTGTTCTCTTCACTACGCAAAGATGGCTGCCCAGCACGCAGCAAAGATGGAAGCCCCACACCAGACTCAGCAAAACAGAGGTCATACATGTTCCTGCCCAGCAGCGTAGCAGCAACACTGCACGTATTTCCGCAGATGACAACCGTTGTAATACCAGAGGGCCGCAGGGGCAGCCCATCTGCCCTGGCCACCCTGCCGGCGCATTCCAATCAGGGCGCCATGCACCAAAACAGGATACTTAATGATTTCTTCGCCAAACGCTGTCTGTTGTATTTGTTATGTCGAGAAGAAAGAAAGATGAATTTCGCTGGTGGTGCCTTGAAAGCTGCTGCAACTTACCTGAAGAGAAGAAGGAATGAGTGCATTCTGCTTGAAGAGGATGGTTGACGGCTTAATATATGCGTAAGACATCCCATTTCAGTCTGTATGGGAGCTCTATAGAAGCTTTGACAATCACAAATAAATACAGTCCTCCGTATTTTAACGAGAGTTCTGATGTCCTCGACTTATCATGGAGCACGTTATGCCAGGGTGTACGTAGATTTTTGCTTGATCCGTGTTTTCTTGCCTGATGAGGGAGACGTTTGAATGCACTTCTATACAGATGAAGTCATTATAGGCAGTATTTGGAAAACATTCTGGACATTCCAGATAAAGTAAATGTAAACACTTGTCATAACAGAAAAGAAGGAGGAGGAGTAAGAAACTTCATTCAGGGGAAAAAAAAGGAAGGTGAATGCAGGCAGTTGTGGTCGGGCCTCAGTCCAGAGCTCCGCTGGCACCAGTGGCTCACTGGGCCTGGTCAATCAAAGCTATTCAATTGAGCATTTAGTACAGACGGAAAGATCACTGTTACGGAACAAGACAACATAGCTAATGTTGATGCAGCTTACTCGGAGCTTAAACCACGTTGCAACTTCATGGTGCTAAGAAGAGAGAACTACAGATAACACGTGAGAAAAGAAAGATACATGGAAGTTCACATAAACTGTAAGCGTTGGAACCGTCATGTTTAGCATTTGTATACTTTATACATATGATTAAGAAACAGGCAATGTTGATTATTTATTTCTTCACTGGTTCTAAATGAACTTGCTATAGTAAACTTGCAACGGGTACCAGAATTTTAGTGAATATATACTCATGATCAATCACGCCAAGAAACAAAAAAAAGCCGCTCAACGGGCCCTCTCAGCTGTATACAATGACTCGCGGTGCAACGGTTCGGCTCCTTCTTCATGGAAGTACAGCCGCCTCGTAGCCCTGCTTAAACCTACTACATCTCCTCTGGACTTGGCTTCCCAGCTCGACAGCTGTTTTTGAAAAGTGATGGAGTGGATAGTGCTGACTCACCTAGAGTGGCACATGGAACATAATGAGATATACCCTGATTCTATGTCGGTCTTTTGGCGTGAACGGTCTTCTAATAATAGTGTTATCGAACTTGTCAATCTGTGCAACAGCAAAAAAGTCTAAAGAGATTATCAGTTTTGAATGTTTTTATATTTTGAGGGCGCATATGCCTGTGACAATTTATTAGATGAAGCCATCCTGCCCGCCTTGGGAAACATATGATTGGGTGGTCGTATCTATTAATCGATCTAAAGCCATTTAAAGGACAGAGCCTTCTCCGTTCAAACAAAATGGGGTACAACAACACTCCATTGTATTTGTCGCGGTGTACCACAGGGTGGGTTCCTGAGCCCCATATGCTTTAACCTGGTGCTCATTGACCTTGTTGACGTTCTTCCGCGGTCGGTGCATCTGTCAATCTACGCAGACGGCAACTGTATCTGGGCCTCAGTGGTGACGCGTCTACACTTACGAGCCAGACTTGAAAGAGTGGTATACTTTGGCGTCAAGATACCACCAAGAAAGTGAGCCGAGCTGTCTTCTGAGATAGGTGCCATGGTTGCGTGCACGAGCAAGCTACTAACCCCGTATGTAGATAGCACGAAGGTCACTTCGCTTGCTGGCGCGGCCACGTTTACGAAAGGAGCACGCTGCTCACACATGAAGTAACAAAAGTGACAACTGTTCGCTTTCCCCTGTGTAAACTTGTGCGTTCGTTTTGTGCGGCTTCCTTTCTGTTTATACAGTACGCTTTAAGTGTCGGGCTGTGACCGTCGTTAGTCCGCGCTCATCCTGTGTATGTTCATTTCGTCGGTGAGTGCTGGAAGTTTCGAACCGCAGCTGCTTGCCATGCTTGTCGTTGTTTGCATGACTTTGCAGTTTGTTGGTGTAGCCTTCATTCCTTCGGCATCGTGGTGAAGCAATGCACAGTAAACGCTGAACTACCTCTGTGAAGAGGCATTTTACTTTCTTGCTTTTACAATTCTTAGAAAGAGGAATGAGGCGCATTTTTATATCCGAAGCATTTCTAAGCAAACTTCGGCGACTTTGACCATATCTATCTATCTATCTATCTATCTATCTATCTATCTATCTATCTATCTATCTATCTATCTATCTATCTATCTATCTATCTATCTATCTATCTATCTATCTATCTATCTATCTATCTATCTATCTATCTATCTATCTATCTATCTATCTATCTATCTATCTATCTATCTATCCGCCTACGACTTGTAGCTCTCCCGGCCGTTTCGATAATTGTATAAATACCAAACTTGGTATGGCATAACATGACTGTATGAAGAACTTATTATTAGTCATAACACGAAAATCATGACATGTATGTCATGAATGTCATGATCTACATTTCATGGTCTTGCAGCTCTTGCGGTGGGTTCGTCCATTTGGCATGTTGCAAAACTGGTATGGTGTGACATGATTGCATGGCAAACACAAGCGACAGACGCAAACATGACAATTATGACATGCGTGTTATTTAACAACGTGACTACATGCCACGTTCATGATGCGTTCGCAGCCGTTTCGCTTGCGTCACATATACCAAATTTGGTATTACGGTACGTGAATGGATGACGAAGGTATGTGACTGGTGCAAACATGATAATCATGAGATGCGTGTCATGTAACTTTATGACTATATTCAACGCTTATGATGCGCAGGCGGCTGTTTCGCTAGCTTCACTTATATTAAATTTGGTATCATGGGATGTGATTCGATGACGAAGGTATGATACTGGTGCAAACATGATAAACATGAGATGCGTGTCATGTAGCAACATGACTACATGCTACGCTCATGATGCGCTCGCGACCGTTTCGCTAGCTTCACATGTACCAAGCTCCGTATTACGCAATGCGAACGGACGACATAGGTAAATGACACATCCAAACATAAAAATCACGACATGCGTGTTACGTAACAACATGACTATATACCACACTATGATGCACTCGCGGCCGTTTCGCTAGCTTCATCTATATATGCCAAATTTGGTGTAACGTGATGTCAATGAATGACGAAGGTATGTGACTGGTGCAAACGTGATAATCATGAGATGCGTGTCATGTGAGAACATGACTACATGCCACAGTCAAGACGCCAATGCATTTTGACGTGACGTGGTGTGCGTGCTTCCTGGCGTTCATTTCGTTACATGGCAGGACCGGCGCCGGCGTTGCCATGCTAGGCGCCGGTCCTGCCAAATACTCGCCGGCGCGCGCCGCTCTGCGGTGCTTTACCGCATGCGTGTTTCAGCGCGTTCGGCGTCCCTCCGTCACGAAAATAGGGAGACGCAGCGATCAGGTTTTTAACGCGAAAGCGTTAAAGAGCCCGTTTCGCATTAATTCTGGAGGCGGTGTGACTGTCAGCGTCGTTGGTTGTGAGTGTCGACTGGATGCACGCGTTTACACGTAGAATCAAAAATATCGGAGATGTTTTAAGGGCTCTGTAAAAGGGCAGGCACTATTTGAATGGCAGGTGAGTTTTACAAACGACCCATACCATATTTGTAGGCAAAACGCACACTTCCAAAAATAATGATGGATAGAGACATGATTAGCTTTTTTGCTCACCATCATGCATACTATAAAGTAGCAGCTATTTGAATGCTCTGACTGTTAGAGAGGAAATACGCTAGGCAGCCCAGCCATTCCTCGCTCACACGGAGCTATCGCTATATACACACCGTCAATTCTTTCTTTGTGCAACAAGATATTACAATTATAGCAAAGTAGTTCTGCAAAACCTACCTCGAGTTTTTTTTAGCAGCTTCAGCTCCAACCTAGCATGCGCTCACGTCTTGAAATTCTAAAACACGAACTTCGCTTATGTGAGCAGAAGTTAAAGAATTGACCTTAATTCCGTCGACATTTGGAGACATTTTTTTATTTATTTAATAACACACCCTAACGGCCCCTGTGGACACATATAGGGGGGATAGACGCAATACAGCAGGGTTAAGTTCACAAACGCAATACTAACACAAATGCGTATGATGGTGGGCTAATACGAGACACGAGAGCGAAGTGGACAGACGTGTGATCGTCATAGGGGGGATAGACGCAATACAGCAGGGTTAAGTTCACAAACGCAATACTAACACAAATGCGTATGATGGTGGGCTAATACGAGACACGAGAGCGAAGTGGACAGACCTGCTATCGTCATAGGGGGGATAGACGCAATACAGCAGGGTTAAGTTCACAAACGCAATACTAACACAAATGCGTATCATAGTGGGCTAATACGAGACACGAGAGCGAAGTGGACAGACCTGCGATCGTCCTGTCCGCTTCGTTCTCGTTTTTAGCGCCGTTACAAATTTTCTAGAAACTAACACAGAACATGAAAAATAAAAATGCAAATGCGAAAAGCACAAGTTCACACGACAGAAAACATGGCAGTGCCATGCAGCACTCGGTAAGGCATGAAACAAGGTGTGCAATAATACAGGTAATACCGGCACGGGACTAAACAAAAAAAAGCTATAAAATATTACACTTCTACATTCCACACCTCGTTTATTTACTAACAAATGTGTCGTGATTGCAAACAGTTACAACATTGTTCGGCCACTTATTGCAATGATAAATCGCAAGGAACAGTGGTGAGTCACGAAAGAAGTTAATACGGGCAGATACGGGCAAATACGCGTGGCCCGGGCGTGGAAAAAATGTGACGAGCTGGTTTATTCTGTGACTGTAAGAAGAGTGAACCCCCGAACTAAGGCATGTGAAATCGTTGCTCTCCTTGTTAACACTCTTGAGCTAGTATCTACCAAGACTTAACTGACGATTTCTGTCCCGGATGGGACGTCGGTAAAGTGCACACTTAGAGATGGCAACACAATGAGAAAGAGAAGCTCTATTTATTAGAGTGACCTTATTTGATCTCCCAGTTTTCTTCTAATTCTCTGAGCCTCCTCTTCTCCACTAGAACGGCTGTCTGGCCATCAGTTTCGAAACAGAATACCGCGCTCTCGAGTGACCCTTGCTTGACATTTTTGGGAAATAATTGCAAATATGTAGGCGTTTTGTGATCGCCACTGCTCATGTCATGTGTTTCTCATCGCCCCAGAGGGCCTAGTTGACGTGGATTTTGTGAAGGGACTTTGCTTTTACACTTTGTCTTGCTTACGTTAGCTTCAACACCAGACCTTTCAAGTATGGCAATATTTTTCGGGGTTCCTTAAAAGCTATACATAAAATGTGACCACCGAAGAGGCTGTGACCACCGAAGGGCTAACTACACATGTATTTAAAATGACAATGAGTACGAAGTATATGTGCTAAGAAGCCAGCAATGACAGACACTGAAAGCGAGATAAGTTCAGGGTTTACAACATCGAGGTGGCAAGTTCGCAGAAGGAGTGGTTTGGTAGCTGAGCTGCATTGAATATGCCTTTTATAGCAAAAGCAATTATATAAACACACTCGGCTGGATTTTGCCGCCGGCGTCGACATCGGTGTCTATGTTATGCACCGTATATGCATACGTATCTATATATAGGAAAACGCAAGAAACAGAAAAAATCCAAAAAAAGCACTCCGACGCGCGGATTTGAACGTGGGACCTCTGCATTGTGCAAGCCAGGCGTTAACCACTAACCAACCGCTGAGAACGTTTTTCATCGTTGAAATGGTAAGCCATTTATGTGTACCACTTACCGCTGCTGTGTTTTTGGTATTACCAGAAAGATGGCGCAATGAGCGCACGTAGCCACATCACGCAGCTGTGCCCGCTCTAATATCCAACGCGTACTTTGCCCAGTTTAGATAAGGGGAGCGACGCTCCCTCGCACGCTCTTCTCTCGCGGTGGCGAGGATGGCAGGATTGTAAGCCTTGGCTGGCCTCGGGCTTTACGTAGAACGATTCTGCTGTAGTTACCACGTGCACAAAGGTCACTGCAATCACTGCAGTCTCCGTTCGTGAAAAGTGCGCGCTGTTCAGACTCAGCGAAGTAACAAATGAGACGCTTATTCACGTGCACCCGTACATGTGAGTACGTTTTGTGCGTAATTTGTCTGCGAGAAACGCACGGCACGCTTCGTTCTGCTTTCCATTCTGCGCATGACATTTCAAATTACTGCTATCGCGTTTATTGCTTCGCCTTTGCGGCAAAGCTGTGACTTTCTTTCTTATTACTGTGGTAATAATAATTGTAATAATAATTGTAATTGTAATAATAATAATTGTAATTGTGATTATTGTAATAATAATGAGAAGAATGTTAACGTCACGAGATTGTATAAAACTGGAAATAAAAACTTCCTTATTCAGAACTTCATAATTAAAACCTTATACGTTTGTATAAAAACTGTACGTGCAATAAACTCTTCTTTCGCATTCAGAGCGCGAGACGACACCGCAGAGGAGAGGACTGTCATGACACACGGAACGCTGTAAATGTCTGCCTTCCACTTTGTCGCGCCGTCTCGTGTTGTAAATATTTGAACTAAAAGTCAACTTGCTCAACACATTGCTCTAATCAATTCTCACTATCCTTTCGCGCCGCAGCCCCGAAGTTAACCTGCTAACTAAAGACGGCTCGTATATAATCAACGATAAAACTGTTTTTGTAGAGTAAGCTACACTGTATGAGGTTTAGCAGCATCGTGTGGCTTATCGAGAACCATGCTCCGCGTACCCGAGAAGCAGGGACGTCTCACAGCGTAAATCTGACTTGCCGGAGGTCTGGAAGCTCCAGGAGCGACGTGTCTATAGTGGGCTAGCGTATGATTCGCATGAGCCCCTCAATCCGCCCGACCGTTCGCCTGTAGCTCACGGTACGTATATCCTTGTACAGTCGAGCTAAGTTACTGTTAATTGTTCAGCTATATGGTCGGTTAATATGCTTAACCTAAAGCGTCCAGTTGTTAAGGCTATCCGCTGAGCACATATGCGTCTTCGCAGTGCAAAAAGCAAATGGCTGATGAATTATGTGATTATTGGCATGTATTCAGTGAAATGACCCACGAAAGCACAACAGAGATCCGCGCGTGAGCTCATGTACATGGACGTGCACAGACGAACACACAGAGGCACAAACAGAATCGCTTTCATTGTTCATTCTCACGACTCGAGTTTCCGAGCAAAATCTCTTGAGTTCCAGCAACGCTTAAGTGCCCGCACAGAACGTAGCACCCACACTATGCGTTGTAGGGCTCGACGGGCCTCCGTCTTGGTGGCCCCGTCCAAGGACGCAAACGAGGCGTGAAGCAGCATTAACAGCGGCAGCAGTCAATAGGCGCGGGAGGGTCGATAATTGAGAGACGGTGCCGCTGCGTAGCGCACATCTCGTGAGCACGCAGGCACGCGGCAATCTACATGACCGATGCGATGATTAAACGGCGACGTCTCCATCTGGGTGGCCCCCGTTCGCCACCAGGGCACACGACAGACGGTGGCCGAGGGGGCACCTAGATACTTTGGCACCATTCGCGGAAATGGCGGCTATCACTGTTAAATGTACAGGCCGCCGAAGAAATCTTGCGATAGTTGGATCGTTGGTTCAGTTTGCTGCACTGTTGCGATAAACATTTATAGTTTTTCGATTAAATGCGCGGCACACCATAAAGCTTCAGTGTTGGGGCTTGATAGGCGAATGAAGAGACTGATAAATTGAAATGTATTGCGCAAGTGAGAGTCATTCTCGTCATTTCTGTCAAAAAAGAAAGAAAAAGCTCCCGCACAATGAAGAAGAGAAAAAAGTAATTCTCCAGATTTCGACCCAACTTGTTCAGAATTCTAAACTAGAATTTCCGGCATTGCTTGCACAACACCTCACGTATAAAAAGTTGAAATGAAGCACTATATACGTGAAGACTTCTATGGACGCCAAGTTGCTTCACTCGTGCTCCTTGAAGTACCCACAGTATTTTCGGAAACGGTGACGAAACGGTGAGGAGGAAGGAGAAGCCAATCAAAGCGGAATGCACGTGTAACCGCGTTTCGAGGAGGCGTCCAGTGGCTGCCACGGCGCATCCGCCTAATGTACCGCGTCCTCGTAAACAACGCAGAAGCATGCACCCGTCTCTACAGTCTGCAAAGACGCGTGATGACGCAGCGGCAATTTTCATGCTCCGTGCCCGTCACGCGAGAAGCACGAGACAAAAAGAAAGTAGGTGTTGAATCGGCAAAATAGTTGGAACGCCCGCGACGCGGGAGAGCTAAATAAATTAAAGGGCGAGAAGGCCCTGGCAGGCGCGGGAGCTCTTGCGATAGGGCGCATGCAGGCAGGCCTTGCAAGGGCATTGCGTAAAAACCTGTGCTCCAACAAGCGTGTCGGCGAGAACAAACGGTCGTTTTTCGAGGTGGCACCGATCTCCCGCCCCTCGTCGGGCCGGAGTAGCCGTTCTGGGAAACTTCATTCTTGAAGAAGTGCGCCCGGCTGCGTTGCCTCATTCCTGACCAACCAGTGCGCCACGCATCGTCCGGTCACCCACTGCGCGCGCACATCTCTTTCAGCTCGTTATACGAAGCTCCCACGACACGAATCACGCTTGGGCTATGGCGAAGCGCCATTTCTGAGAACTTCAAATTGAGAGGTGTCAAGGCACGTATGAAAGGCGAAAGCGGCCGCGCACACGCCACCGTCAGCGCCGGAAGCTCACTCGATGCCAAATACGTGAGCTCATAAATACGGTGAAAAACTGCGCTGCGAAAAGCTCGCCGCATCGCTTACGGGCACAATGACACATGATATCTGCGTAGAACTCAGTTTGGCACCTGTACTAAAGTCATTCGCCGTCAAAGCCTTTTTTGTTGCTGCTTGACTTCGAAGCGTAACGAAGTAGTCATTACAGTGGCACAACGAGCTGAGTGCATGTGCTTTTCAAAACACATTGCCATGGCCACACTGCGCATGCGCAGAGCGCAATCGTTCTTACACGCCGGACCAAAGAGCATAGTCTGACTTTAGTTGCTGTTTTTTTTATAAGCTCTGATAAAAGAAAAGCTATGAGAAGAGGGTATTGCCTTCGCAGGCCGACAGCAGCTTAGACCGCTGCTTAGGCCTGAACATTTCCCGCTGGTTTTAGGGCTTGTTATGGCCAGAGGATTTAGCTGCACACGTTATGAAGCAACAACAGAATTAAGTGACGCTTCGTGACTGCAGGTGACAGGTATTTGAATGGTGTCATGCCGACACACAAATGAAAGAACGGGACAGATATGAGTGCATGCGCTTGCGCACAAGGGACAAAAATGCGCCGATGCCAGACCCACGCACAAATAGCTTGCCTGTTAGTTCACTCAAGCATACGTTTGTGATAGAACTCCCACTTTCCTTTTGAAATCGCCTTTCTGTCATTTTTGAGAGGCTGTGAGGGGGGGGGGGGACTGTATGGTTGTCCGGTATTGTTGGTGCATGTTTGTAAGCATTCACCGCATGCTCAAAGATGAAAGGCACTCGTACAGCACCAAGAAAAAGAAAAAATAACGTAATTGCTCCAAATTTTCATTTAAGAAGAATTATGAAGTGCATATTCATGGCACAGTTCGTCTTATTGCAGTGATTTACCCCAAGACAAAAAGTAACTAATTGATTAATTTGTGTGGTTTAACATCCCAAAACAACCATATGATTATGAGAGACGCCGTAGTGGAGGGCTTCGGAAATTCCGACCACCTGGGGTTCCTTAACGTGCACCCATATCTGAGCACACGGGCCTACATTTCCGCCTCCATCGGAAATGCAGCCACCGATGCCGGGATTCGAACCCGTGACCTCCGGGTCAGCAGCCGAGTACCTTAGCCACTAGACGACCGCGGCGGGGCAAGAAAGAAAAGTAGATTGGTATATAAAACTGCCAAAGAAATAAGGAAACTCGTTAACATCCCGTGACGCGGTGGCGAATGAGCAGCAAAGCTGTTCAGCCTACGACACAGAGTTCACGCGGAATTCCAAACCGAAGCTAATCGACTTCAGTACGTTTTTTTGTAGTGCAAGTAAAACACACGAAGAAATGAAAGCAGCCCCACCGCAGTGGTCTAGTGGCTAAGGTACTCGGCTGCTGACCCTCAGGTCGCGGGATCGAATCCCGGCTGGGGTGGCTGCATTCCCAATGGAGGCGGAAATGTTGTAGGCCCATGGGCTCAGATTTGGTGCACGTTAAGGAACCCCAGGTGGTCTAAATTTCCGGAGCCCTCCACTACGGCGTCTCTCATAATCATATGGTCGTTTTGTGACGTTTTGTGTGACGTCATATCAATCAATCAATAAATCAATCAATCAATCGATCAAGAAATGAAGGCACATATAGAAACACAAAGCGCTCTGTATATCTATATGTGCATTCATTTCTTCCTGTCTTGTACGTGCGCTAAAAAAAAAAAAAAAAACTTACTGAAGGTGATCTACCAACAAGCCCACATCCCATCTCTCGGGAAGCAGACCAAGCCTGAGCCAATACCTGCTCTATATAGGGCCTTTCAGAGACACACGGGCACAGTCCGGCCATGTCACGGGAAAAGGACGGTGAAAAAGGCGGCAGTGATGTTCGTAAAGACGAAACTCAGAAATTGATTGATATATATGCGGGGTTTACCGTCTCAAAACCACCATATGATTATGAGAGACGCCGTAGTGAAAGGCTCAGGAAACTTTTACCGCCTGGGGTTCTTTAACGTGCACCCAAATCTGAGCCCACGGGCCTACAGCATTGTCGCCTCCATTGAAAGTGCAGTGTCCACAGCCGGGATTTGATCCCGCAACCTGTGAGTCAGTGGCCGAGTACCTTAGCCACTAGAACACCGCAGCGGAGCTTCCCCGAATACTCAATAAACCAAAGTACAAGCAATGTACTGTGTACAGTCGACCGCAAAATTTTATGGAACAAGCGAACGCCGCCCTTAGAGCCAGTTTCCGACTTTTCTGCTTGGTCAGCGGAGATCCACAGCAACTATACGCACAAAACGCCCCTTCTCCTTCATCGATTGTCTGGTTATTTCATGACTGGGCGCAAACATTTACCACCTCCCTGTCTTTAATGTGACAAAATCTTTAGCGGAGGCCACTTGCTTTGGTCTCGAGAGCAGTCTATCAGAATAAATATTATCAATAGTTACCCAAAATGCCTTGGCGGGCTACTTAGTGTGAATCCGTTGTGCTTTTATAGCGCGAATTGTCAGTACAAAGTGCTTCGTCCTGTCTTATTTCTTGCGGTGTTGTTATGTGCTGAAGATGCAGTATGTTATCAATAGTTATGCTGATGGACTGCTCAAAGGCACAGCAACGGAGGCAGCGGTAGATCTGTACATGCTCAATTCAAGCTTGCAATAACAGAGCTGGAGCTGAGCTAGTTGGTATGTATTCATTCTATAAGAGACAGGGCATGCAAACGTTAACATAAGAAGCAGGTCAGCCATTTGTGATGCGCCGTCGTTCCCCTTGTGTTGGCACACCCTGACTTTTAGGTTTATTTCCAGTGGTTGATCCAGATCAACGCTTTCTGCTCTAATATGGAGCTAGTACATTCAATTGGCAGACAGGGAGCCTGCATGAATTTTGCGTTACAATGACAGGCCGAAAGCATCCATAGATTATGAATCACTCCATCGATCAAGAATTCTTGTTCCGCCGAAATTGGTGGATTTGGCCTGATGTCCGCGTGACGTATTTTGCGCACCCACATTTTTGACCTTTACCAAAACTGCTGCGTTACTGCGTTATTTGGTATATGTTTACAGAAGCAGAAACCATGAATGACAAGAAACAATCTCTTGCAATGCGGTTGTGTTCACAAGGAATGCGACGCGGGCTTGCTGGTAGCACATCTTCAGTAAGTTTTCTTGTAGCACACATAAAAAACGGAACAAAATGAAGGAACATAAAGACACACAGGGCACTGTTCTTTCTGTTTGTGAACATCAGTTGGCACGCAAACGTAGCCAATTCAGAGTTCGGTTCGAAGAGAGATAGCGTGAGGTGGCTGTGTGCCAATGGTTTATTTCGCTCTATCTACCGCCTGCCAAAAGGTCTAAAGTTATAGACTTTGTAGAGGAACTCGCTCGGCGATATCTACATGAGGGGGTACAGTCCTACTGTGACGGTGGTACAACGCAAAAAAAAAGTTTTTCTTTTTCAAAATGCTCTTTTCTTAGAATTCCGCAGGCACCTTCGGCTGTCGCGACGAGTAACGCAGCAACTCACTGCAATAATTGCCTGATCGCCTACCTGCCCATCAAAGCGCCACGGTGGAGCGGCTACAAAGCCTATAAAAAAGTAAATGCGAGTAATGCGAGAATTTGCGAATTTACTGCAGTATGGCGCCTCCTCGATAGATTTCCGTGTACCGACAGGTCACGTCGAAGCGCATGCATTCCTTTGGAAGATTTGGTGAGAGAGACACCAAACTGTTTATTGCCGGCGTGCACCATGGCTCCACTGACGCATTTCCGTTACAGATGTGATGTTGTAAACTATAAGGTAACCAAAGGCAATGAAAAAAATGCCCGAAAAAAGTCTGTCACTGGGAGTCGAAGATACGATAACTGGCCCCGCCGCGCGTGGGGCGAATCAACTCGCACACAAAGCGGGCGTTGTTCAGCTTTATCCCGGTGGCACATTCACATACATCATTTACCGTTGGTGGAACTCAGTTTTCGGTGGATTCAGCGGGATGGCGTGGAGGGGCGCTTTAAAGGTCGTCGCCGCGCGGGCTGCGATGCACGCGTGAATTTATGCAGGGTATGGTCGCTCGTGCGCCCGCGCCTATCCCGCGATGAGGGCGGTTAGCACGTATTTTTCTTTTACCGCAAGATTACATTGAAGTTACAAAGAGCAGGTATGTCTCTTCGCCGCTCCACCGGCGATGACATGTTTACGAAATAAGCACACTGCTCTCTCACAAGGAAGTAGCTATTCTCACAGTAGTTAGTTCCCGCTCGGATTGTGCACTTGCGAGTTCCTTTCGAGCGCCTTTCATTCTGTTTGAACAGAGCGCTTGAAGTGTGAAGCTGTGACAGTTTTTAGTCCATGCTCAGCTTGGGTATGTACGTTTCGTGAGTCATTTCGTTTTGAGAAGCGGGCTGCAAGTTTCCAGTAGTTAACAATATAATTCGTTGTAATTGCTTTGATTCCTTCCACTTTGTGGCGAAGCAATGCGCAAACTATGCTCAACTGTATACGTCTGTGAAGACCCGTTTCCTTTTCGTGTTATACCGATTACTATGAGAGAGAAATTAGCCATGTTCTTAGTCGATATTGCTATATTTTCTTGTCTATGTCTTTTTTTTCCGTCGCTCTACCTTTTTCTGTCTTTCTTCCTTTTCTTTCTCTCTGGTCTCTCTTTCTCGTTGTTTCTAAGCCTCTTTTTCTTTGTTTTCTTCTTTCCCTCTTTCGTTCTTGCTTTCTTTCTCTTTTACTTTTTCTCTTCTTTTGTTTTCTTCCTTTCTTCTTTCGTTCTTTCTTTCTTTCCTTATTTCTTTATTTCTTTCTGTCGATATACTCGTTCTCCTGCCTACTATGTTTTTCACATCGTTATTGTAGAACTATTGAATGTTTTTGCCGCATGAATTGAATAACCCCTCTAGTAACAGAAGTGGCCCATTTTATATATTATTAAGAGAAGACATGGGCGGCACACGCCACATGTTCTAGCTTCTCGCGTTAACCAGAGTGTTTGAGTGGTGGACCGACAGAGACATCTGGACACGACTAGCGAAACGAGCTGGAGACGTCATTGAAAAGCAGAGCTAGGCAGCCTGCATAATTGATCCTACCGCACCCCTCACCCATTCCATTGATGAAGTTTTTACTGACTCACTCTAAGCATCACTCTACTGATGCCCCAGCGAGCATAAGCAGTAGAATTAAGCACGTGGAACCATGTGACACTTGATGGCAGAATCATGTGACACTTGATGGCAGGTATGGCTTGGCCTTCAATGAGGATTTTAAAGAGTATAGAAAGAAAAGAAGTCTTATCATCAACATTCGTTAGAGCACGAGAAAAAAAGCTGACTTCATTACCAGAGCACCGATCATGCCAGAAAACACTTATTCAGGCAAATAGATAGAACTGAACTCCGGCGTTTGGCAAGCCGAGGTCAATCTGTGCTCCATTTTTTAACCGCCAGAGCAGTTAGTTCATGAGTGACTGTTTACATTTCATAAACTCTCTTTTTATGCCTGTTCTAATTCAGATCTAATTCAAATCTAGACATTGTTCTGTCTACTACGTAGAGAGTTTTTCTTCTGAAGGAACAAAAACATTAAGTAACCAAAACATGTATGTATCATTTGATTGATATGTGGGGTTTAACGTTCCAAAACCACCATATGATTATGAGAGACGTCGTAGTGGAGGGCTCCGGAAATTTCGACCACCTGGGGTTCTTTAATGTGCACCCAAATTTGAGCACACGGGCCTCAACATCTCCGGCTCCATGAAACATGTATGTCTCATAGCAAAAATTACTATATTAGAAACGAATGCAATTTAACAGCGCTGAAACACGGTAATTTTAAATCGCGATCAGGGTGATCCCAATCGGTTTTCTTAATTGCAATCAGCTTTATAGCCGCTGTTACACGGGCCAAATTAATTCGGTTCGAGCTTGGTTCAGATGAAATGCACGAGGTGGAACCTGCGTGCCTAAAAGGGGCGGTGGTATTGGGGCATTCATTCGTAAAAGTACAGACTAGCAAAGGGTCTCAAACAGGAGTTCAGAAAACATATATCGAAAAGGGAAAGTGGCATGACAGATGACGCTTCTGGGTTTTGTATACTTGTGGAGGGAGGAAAAATCCAGAGAGGAAAACAAAGAAATGTTGCAGTGCATAAAAAATAACATTGATGAACTAGGAGAAGAGTGCGTGGTAATTAGAAGGTATGGATGCGCACATAGACGATATGGATGGATATATTGACCCAACAGGCATAATTCTAATGGATATGTGGGAAAGACATGATTTAGTCGTTTGCAACAGTACCAAGAAATGCGAAGGGCAGATAAAATGGTAGGTGGGTCGGCTGCAGTCGACGATAGATTACGCAATGATGTTACATAGGATGTATGACCGCTAAGGGTGATGAACATAGATGAATATGGCTCCAGAAGCTCAGGTAGTGATCACAAACGTATCAAGCTGAGTTTTGGAAGACAAATGAAAATCGGAAAGAGGCAATATGAGCATCCACATGGTAATATTTATTCAGAAGGGTAAATAGAAATAGCAACCAAAGAGATTGAGAAAGTAATCACCGAGGATACTACAACAGAGTGGACGTACACAAATCTAACTCAATTCTTTGAGTTAGAACTTGCTAATGTACGAGTCAAGTCAACCGAGAAGGAGACACAAACCCAAGAGCTGCTGGGATGAGCAAGGTAAAAGAGCCAAAGTAAGACTCCAGGAAGCCTCCAGGTAACACAAGTTTGCTAAACAAAGGGGTGCACTGGAAGATAATGTGAAAAGAAAATGGGCCCACTTTTTGAGCTGCAGAAGGGAAGCGTCCGATCTGATCAGTAAAAAGATTAGAAGAAATAGGCTCAATGGATGACGGAAGTAAACAAAAAGGATAGAAAGGCAGCTGGAAAGTTCTGAAGCCGGTACCATCTCCATTCTCTGAGTAATACGACTAGCTTGGAACAGTGGTTTATAGCTACAGTTCGAGGGGTTAGACTATACGAGGATGAGGCAAAGGATTACATAAAAAGAATAATGACAGAAAAATTTAAACATAAAAAAAAGCGTTGCATAAAACATACCAGATGAGGTTGAACCAATTAGCACAGTGGCACCACTGGAACAACTAGAGTGGGAAAGGGCAGAGAAAATGGTTTCTAATAGCACATCAACGGGTCCTTATGGCATCCCAGTTGTGTGAATAAAGAAAGTAGGACCAAGGTCTGACAAACAATGAGAGAGGCAGCGAGTGAACCAATAATAGCTGCTGAAGCCCCCAAACGGGTGGAAACTAAGCAGGATGAGCAGGATCTATAAAGGAAAGAGGACCAAAGTCGATATAAACAACTACTCTTCAATAACAGTGACATCACTAGTTTACAGGCTGGTGATACAGATAGTAAAGGAAAAACTACAGACATGGGTGAAGAATGAAGGGGTGCTGGGAGAACTACAAAATGGGTTCCGTATACGAGCGAGGTTGGAAGACAATTTGCTTTTATATGCAGTGTATTGAAATAGCGGAAAAAGAACAGAGGCCCCATGTAGCTTGCATTTCTAGATATCAAGGGAACTTACAATAGTATAATTCAAGAAGACTTGTGGGGAATACTGAACACACTGGATGTGGAAGATAGAATAATCATTCTTCTAAAAGATATTTATAAAGGTAGCAAGGTAGTTACAAAATGAGAACGGTATCCGAACCTGTAGAGATACAACGCGGGCTAGGACAAAGACGTCCTATGTCACCTGTATTATTTTTGCTGTATGTACGGGGCTATAAGCCAAATTAGAGGGATGTCAACTCGGCTTCAGCCTCTTTTTTGCCAAGCAAGGAAAACACGTTGAACAGTCATTACCAGCATTGATGTATGCAGATGATATAGCATTAATAGCCGACAACAAGCAAGATACGCAGGAATTGATAGACATCTCTGTTATTAAAGGAGATATGTTAAAATTGAAGTTCAGTAGGGAAACATTGGCAATCATGGCAGTGAGCATAAGATACAGAAATTCACGCTATAAATAGTGGATAGATACATATATTAGCGCATATGGATAAATAATGTGGCTGAGCACCTAACGGTGCCCGAAAGAGAACTAATGACTAAGCCTAGCAGGAATGCAGCTGTAATGAAAAATGGGCGCTGTTAAACTACAATAGGTATGACGTTGTAAGAGGAATTCGGAAAATTGGCATGGTCCCGGGTTCGGCGTTAGGCAATGCGGTCTTGCGCATTAAATCAGAAGTTCAAGCAAGACTGGAAATTAAACACCTTGGCATATTTAGACTTGCTTTGGGAGCACATGGGAATACCCCAAATCAGGGGGTACTTGCTCACATGGGATGGACATCGTTCGAGGGCAGTGAAGCTATAGCAGCAAGATAGAATTTGAGGAGTTATTGAGAAAAATAGGAGAGGAGCGTTGGGCTTGGAAATTTATCAGCTACGTGCACACGAAGAATGTTGATACTAAATGGAGCAAGTGAACTCGAAAATCGTCGATCAAGTATTTAGACAACAGCAGAATACCTATATAGTCAAAAGGAACCATCGCTTAAGAAGAAGGTGATGGAAACAGAGAGGGACATGTGGAAGATGGGAATGCTTACGAAATCTTGACTGGAGACCTAACAAACTTTCAAGCAGAAAATTGGAAAAAAAATGATCTACGATAATTCTCGGGTTAGTTCTCTGCTGTTTGGGGCCAGAATGGGAGTATTACGGACCAAGACGTACCGAGCCAATTACGAAGGCACAGACACAGTATGTAGTGCATGTGGATAGGAGGTGGAAACGGCTGAACATTTGATAATGTTCTGTAAAGGGCTCCACCCTATAGTCCAATATATTGGTGCGAAAGTTTTCAAAGCATTTGGGTTTAGGGGCAAAGATGACAAAATAGACTTTAAATGGGCAGAAATAACCAGAAGGAGACTAACTAATTGCTGCATACAATCAAGGCGCGAGTGAAATTCCATCCTTCAAACACGTAGTTGTATTACTTAACTTATGGATAGGTGGCGTTGCCGTGCACCACCCGGTCTAAATGGCGCAGCCGGATACATCTATCCATACAGATGTCATTGACAAAAGTCAGCCTACATTATTTCTATTGAGCCCTTTATCAGAAATATTATTAGTGCAATAACCACTTGATTATCAAAACTTTTCGTGCCACTACAAAAACTATTTCATTAATATACATTTCAACGAAGTTTTCTCTGCCATTATCTCTATTTAGGTGCGTGAGATTATCTCCACTTTTAAGTCTGATTAGAACCGCTCGAAGCTTTCTACTCGCAGCTATCTCGTTGTACTTGCCTGAATTTTACTTTTAGCTATTCAGCGCTCCCATTCGCTCCTGCTAGTGGTCATATACTGTAAAGGTCTCTTCACTCGACCACGAAGTGCGTGGACGCTGCCATGTAGTGAAAAAGCTGACAACACTTCTAATTAGTTTGCTTCGAGGTGCTCCAACTTCTCCAATGGCGTGAAAGTTGAAATAAGCGTGGAAGAAAACAGTCGCATGCTTATCGTGTATTTCTCCCAGAATTACAGACTGTGAATACTAACCTTAAATACACAATATTTCAGATATTGTTTGAAATAAACAGCTTGCAATTTCCGTTTTTATAAAAATCTAGCTGTTTTATTGTATTTTGTTTACTATACAATCGAGTTTTTGTTAATTGTGTTTAAAGATGCTCGGCCAGGGGGCGCTGACGACAGTGAAATCGCGATCTTCCAGCGAGATCACAATGCACGGATCGCGATAGCCTTGATCCCTATGAGGCCTGATCGCGCCGAAAAGTGACCGTGTAGCACCAACTAATCCGAATCATGGTTAATCCAGATCGGTACTGATAGCCATAAAAATGCCCGTGTAACACCGGAGGACAATACGTTCTTAGTGTAAATGGACGGGGCTCGGTTAGAGTTCCAGTGCAAGAGCACTGGCTATTGAGCACAGTGAAAGCTGAAGGAAAGAAAGTAGAACTACGTGTGATTCCTTCTGATTACGCAGTGAAGACAACTGTAAATGGATATCAAGAAAATAGACGTTGCGTTGTGTTCAACCAGAATTCTGTGGCGATGATAATGAGGATGGTAAAAGGCAAGCAAAACAAACGAATGCACATGATTTCTAGCGTAGACATTTGACTCTATAACATTAGGTGAAAGAAAGGTGCTGGCGTTTGCTTTCCAAGGCAGGAGCTCAAGTGCTCCTTTACTTTGTGTCTGTCCTGTAATACAGTTCTGAATTCATGCTGGCGTGGCTGCTGCGAGCGTGCTTTTGCACAAGTGATCAAACTTAATAAGGCCACAAATCCAGCAGGATAACTGATTGCTTGCCTTTCACTTTAACCATGCGTGCTGGAACATGTTCCTGAAAAGAAATAAAAAAACAAACAGAAGTATAGAGTCGTGCTGGATTGCGCAGTGCAGCGAACAGGCTTTCCGCAATCCCGGATATTCGTGGTCATAGGTCGCAACCTCGGAGCGTGCTTCACCAGGCGTGAATGTTCGCGCGGAGCCGGCCGCACAAGCGTCGTCGCGCCCGACACACGTCGATACGGCTCGCTGCGTCACGCTTTCTCGTTACCGGCGATTTCGCCACGGCTCAGCCTCCCGAACACTCCTCGACTGGCTTCCCTGCACAAGCTTTACTACATACCTGTGCATACCCTCCTGCGCAGTGTGTGTTCCCGTTCACGTGAGTCTTCTGTGCCATAGTGCGAGTGCATGTGCTTACAGTAAACCGCTCAGGTACAATACTTAGGCCAATTGGTTATGATAACTAAAATTTCATGTAAATAAACACGATATGATCATGACGGACGATCATGACGGAGTGGAAGGCTAACGTGCACTGACATTGCACAGGCACTACACGATCCTCAACTATTTCGCCTCCACCCTATAGTCCGACCTCCACGGCCGAAATTGAACTCGTGACCTTCGGTTTCGCAGCCGAGCAGCATAACCACTGACTCACCATGGTGGACTTGTGGCGGTTGGTCGTATGCATTTGACGAACAGTGCAAAAGGGGATGATAGAGTCAAGGACAGCAAGGACGAGTCCTGGCTTATGCTACGTTCACACTGAGCAGCGACAGTGATGCTTAATTCGCTTCGGTAGCACCGAGATCTCCTGGAACAGCACTGCATGCGCCGAACGGTCCTGGAGCGATTTTTGAGGCAACTATCACCGGATTCTTTCAGCATGAACCAATAGGGTCAACAGTAAAAAAAAAAGAAAAATGACAGCACACTGGACATAGTACGATCGCTGAAACCCGTAATGACAGGGATGTTTTCTGAGGTCACTCCGTTCTTCTCGACAAAGGCCAAATGAAGAACAAACGCTGTTGTCATGAGTATAGCAATATATTTGACTTAATATTTCAAATACACCATGCCACAACCTCAAAGATCAGGTGGCGATATCTCGGTGCGACGAAGATAGATTCTTGCGTTTGGCAAATAGAGACGGACCAACCACCACTGTTCGCATCACTTCTTCTTCAGACAAGGCTATGAAGGTCAACGACTTTCATCCTGTATGGCTGATTCGCTTTGATGACATGCGAACATAACGGGAGTGGAGTGCCGGAGGTACAATGTTCCGGAGGGCCACGGGAGCATCCAGGAAATTCGGAAACTGCTTTCTGGTTAATGGTTTTCACTGAAGGTGGCGCTGTGTCATGTTTCAACGTTGCGTTTGGCAAGCAGTGGGAACGATGCAGAATTTCGGTGTTGCAGACGCTGATGGCGGATCCCCTAGTTATTCTCTGGTATGAATTCCACCCATCCAAATATTACAAGCAGGGGTGTTGCATATCTCTGCCTGGAGCCGGGGCTGAGGATTTTGTGCCCACATACCATGCAGCTGAAATTCATAATTAGGTGAGCTGTTTGAAGGCCGCTGGCTTTTCGCAATCAGTCGTAATGGCTGTTGCTGAGGTACTCCTGCAGAATTTTAAACGCGAAACACGAGAATCGACAACTGCTAACCAGCCTTCAAGCATTACCCATGATGTGTACTATATATACTCCTAAGCTCTTGCAGAATCTCGAAAATGTCGCAGGTAGGCCTGGTGTACAGCTGGTGCTTTTAGCACCTGAGAAAATCTAGAAGGTGTTCCAACGCATTTGCAATAGAAAAAAGGGTGGATGTAAAAAGAAGCACGTAAGACATTTTGTGAAATGTTCCACAGGGGTCATGTACTGGATACTCTTAACCTGCGGCAAGTCATGTTTCAGTAAAACCAAAAGTATAGCGGTAATGATTGGTTAAGGAAGCATGCTGAAAAACTAAATAACAGAGGCAAATATGCGCACCTGGTGTCAAATACTCATATTGTGTGGCTTTGACGCACGATTCTCTCAGACAAAGACTATTGGTGGAAGTACAAGAAATACAGCACATGAAGTGTTAGAGGCGTTTTTCATAGAACAGAATTAACACCGCTACGTAAGCACGCGTTCGCAATCTTTGTTTCCTGGCAAAATCCACTTTATCGTTTTTTGCCTGTGAGAAAAATGCTTGTCTTGATAGTATGTGTTATTGATATTTCTGATGGTATTGTGCGCATGTGGCCACATGTTCTTTATAGTAAAGTATTCGGGCCGTCAATAAATAGTTGGAAGAGAGGGCGCTACGTGTTTGGTGCCTGGGTGAGTACGTGAGTTAATGTGTCACGTGTTTCGCTCTCGAATTAGTTTTTGGAGATGTGTAACTAACGAGCCGAACAACTAGTTTTCTCAGTTGGCTTTTGCACAACATTCCGCTGCTGCGCGACTCCCGACATAAAGCAATGTCGTCCGTGAGGACACGAACCTACTAGGAAAAATATTGAAATGTATCATGCTAAATTGACTGTTTCTCGTATGAAAAACCGACCTTCATGTCATTACACCACAACCAGAGAAATTTTCTTCCTAATTAGCAACACTATCCCCACATACTATGCTCAAACAGCTCAGATAGTATAATAAAAGCGAATCTGCTTGGAACATTGAGGCTCATTACACCGAGTATGACGCGAGGTAGAATAGACCATTTCATTGTTTACAAACACACACCCTTAATTGCATCCCGTTTCGTCCACCGACGTGCCAGAATAACATCGGTGGACAAGAAGAGCGTTGGGCGGTGGGAACAGCGGTGGGCAAGAATAGCCTCACTGCCACATTTTTCTAAATTTTCTTAATATACATAATCTACAGTGACATGAATGGCCTAAAGCAATATGTTCGTGAGGCACCTCCTCCGGTCACCAGGTGTTAAAACTTCCCTTTGCAGCAAAAACTATATAATTCTGATTCTGCGTCTGGATTTCAGTAATTCTCGTGATCAATAGTGATATCTTTTACGAAAACTGATGTGAAACGTTCAAAACTGACTTATGTGTCAGACATGAAGAAAAGGATGTCTTTCAAATGGCATGGCCATAGCACAATTATTGCACAAACTGCCACCCCTTCCCTGCTCCAACCTTCATTATTCAGGCCCACCGGAATCCTAAATTTCATAACTGTGGCCCGTTACCGGTGGTAAGTTGGAGACTCCTCCTCTAAGATGAATTATAATTTTTGCAACTTTTTCGCGAAAAAAAGGACTCATGGGGACATTTAGAGATGGTACCGCGATCAACAACGACACCTAAGAAAAGACGAGGTCACATTTTGTAGTCGGTTCTTTTTGTTTCACTATGTACACAGTGCTGAAGAACGTTATCGATTAGGCATAAGGATTTAACCGTATTTTTAGCACACTAACGTGAATGTTTTGAATTTCCAGTAGCATTTACAAGGATTAAGGAAATCTTTGCATGGCATAATATATTGGTAAATGGAGTGACACTGAAACTAAAATTGGCAAAGAAAAACATATATGAAGGAAAACACCAGTTCAAATGGACTCCTACTCCCATAGCGCTGATGTTCGATCACAGGAATGTGCAGGTTAGATAGGCGTATGAAGCTGTAAAAAGAACCTGTGTTGCCAGGACGTTTGAACACCGTCTTCAACCACTGAGTGCATTGTAAAGCATCAATGCATTCAGTGCTCTTAGAAGTAATCATCAAATGACTTTATTAAAGGAGTTGATCGCCTCTCGAACCTTCTGCAAAAGCTTTGATAATCCTCCATGTACACGAATGGACTTGCAAGGCTTTGTCGCATGTTTCAAGCGTTTCTCTCTCCATTCCTACTGGCGAGGACACTAAAGGATAGGAAGGGGGAGAGGAGGAGGGAAAAATAAGCAGACGGATAGGGAGGTTAGCCAGTTCTTAGACCGGAATGGACAAGGGGGCAATGATAACATCCGTTTGTCCGCGCTGGTCATACCCTTGAGCGCTAATTTCTTGCTTTTTTTTCTGTATCTCTCTATTCGAACGTGCACTTTCCTTTGGAATGGATTGTGAGCGAGCGCATGGGAGTGAAGCGCGGTCGTGGGAACTATGCAATTCACACTACCCAAACCAGCCAACGGCCGCGTACCTTGTGATAAGGCGCGATCATGTGTGTTCATAGCAATCTTTTTTTTTAGAAAAGCCAGTGGCTGGCAGTTGACTCAGAAAATTACCTGAAAATTTTAGGCCGCGTGCTGCGCTTCAATATTTGACTAACATTTTAACAGGAGCCTCGATTACCAATTGGGGTGGTTTTATGATCAAGCTGAAATAGTGTTGCACGGCTTGTTTAATTATTTTAGAAAACATAGATGTGTTTGGCTAAGCCAATGGAGCTTGAAAGCGATTTCCCAGCTATGCATGCCGCAGGCTAGGCGCGCGCCATGAGTGGTTCTTCTAAATGTAGGATATTGAGCAGAGCGAGGTGTCCAATTTCATTAAGCTCATAATAAGGCCGCTCGTGCGAAGTACTTTAGAAAATTTTGGTAAAGCACAGTTCTGCTTTTGACCACACAGTCCGTAGCAGTCGAATAGAGCGCATGTGCAGAGATGTGTTTTCGAGGGCGAATTTCAGCATCGTGGCTTGTTTCTTCGCTTAACTTGTCCTGCCTTTTGCGTTGTCTCCTCAGCAAGTAAATCTTGTACTGCTAACTGTATCATCCCCAAGCTTGGAACCGTCCCTCTAATCTGTAGAGCTTCCCAATTTCCCTTACGTTAACTACCGCGCACTAAGAAAAAAAAGGCTACGAGAAGCTATAAGTGGTACGTTAGCCTGGAAAGTGGAGCCCCGGAACAAAATCTGCATTCTATGCTAGCTCGATGTGCGCAGGCCGTATCGTCCATGCACCCCAAAAGGGGGCAATGATCACGGCGCGCGCAACGCCATCGGCGCCGTACTCGCGCCTCATCTCGGCATGGATCCGCTTGGTCGTCATTATAATAATTGCCTCCTGATCCTCCCACGAGGTCAGACGCGAGGCCCGCATAGCGTCCCCCGCCGGTGCGCATCGCCTCTCCATTGGCGCGCGCAGCCCGTGACGTCGTCGTCTTATCGATTCGCCGCACTTTTTTGCGGTCCGCGCGACATCCTAATCGGCGCGCGCGCACCGTGAAGGCTCGCACCTCTTCAGTCATGCTTCGAAGGGGCCTCGCTTGCATGCACGCATTACCGCATTCGTGATGGCCCGCCGCGCTGCACCAACGGACGCCTCGGGCAGAAAGTATGCCCGCACTCTGGAGGAGGGCGCTACCCGTGCACTGTGTCGTACCTTTCGCTCAGTGTGTGTGTGGTTAGAGTATTGCGTGTGCACGACGGGGCGTCGCGTACTTTGCAGCTTTCTCGCGAGAAACGGAGAGCCGAGGTAGGGAAAGGGGCGGCGTAGTTAATAAATGAGCGTGATCTTTTAAGCAGGTGGGGCGGTGTCACGTTTTAGAACGCTTGTTACGCGCGGCCAAAGCGTGAGACGTAGAAAGGGGAGGGGGGCACTAGCACCGCCTTTTGTCTTTTGGGCGCCCTCTCTCTCTCCAACTGCCGGCCCGGATCTCCTGGACGCGTTCGTTGTCCGTGATCGCTTCCAGTACACAACCACCGAGGAACGTGGCTCAACCATTGTTGTTTGCGGTGCGCTCGCCCACCCACCGAGAAACAGAAGACGCGCCACCAAGCGGCCACCGAGCGCAAGTAGAGAGCCAAAAAGTACAGAGAGAGAAGGAACGCTGGGATATGGTGTTGCCGCATGGTGTGACCCCTCGGGACGACCTCGACGGCCTTTTCGCGCCGCAACGTGAGATGGCTCAATTTGGGGTCCTCGCGCGTTAATTTCGATCCCAGCTCTTCCAGCTGGCCACGGCTGTATGGTCGGTTTGTATAGTGCGAAATCTCTTATAGAACATCCTAGCTGTGAGAGTGAGCCTGCTTGCAGAACTACAAAGCATTAGACTGGTACTTGAGACCCCAGCATCTTTTGATGCTGATTACTTCTGTATTCTTGTATCCTATATGGTCTTATTCTTCTTGCTCATTAAGCGTAGGCTTGCCGCGAAGAACTGCATGGGCGCAGCTGCCGAGTTCAGTGCCTTCACCAAGCGATTGCTCCACAGTCTCTTCACCAACGGAAACGCGTTATTGTTTTCCTTCGTGCGTGACATGTACGTGGCGCAAGCTCATTTACTCCAGATACACAAAAAGTAAGCACAATTATGGCATGGAAGAACATAAAATGAGGTAAAACACCAATGAATCATGTCCACAGAACCCCAAGCGCGGACTGAAGGCATCGCGTGCCTATCTCCATTTCCACCACCTCGATCACAGGGTTCTAATGACACATGCTTACGCTTCACGTAACACGCTACTGCATACACAAAGAAAGCTGGCAGGGGTAGCCGAATTCAAAACCTATAAATAACATCGACCTGTCCATGAATGGATCTTTAAGGGCGACAAGCACAATTAACATGAAGAGACAAAGATGCTTTCAGAAAAAGAGCTTGCAAACAAAGGGAAATCTCGTTGACAAATGGTGGCTACCAGAACCGCGTAAATCGTCGCTGCGCAGATGGTGTGAAACAAAAGGCGGCCGGCGCAGCCGCATGAAGGCAGCGTCGCGAGGGGCTCACTGATATACGGCCCGGCGGAATGGCCCCCCGCATGTCGGAACCAGTCTCACGCTACGTGCTCCATCGGGAGCAGCTGATAGTGGGGCGAGCCATCGCTGTTCGCATTCATGTATGCGAGACAATTGCAACGCCGCGGGCAGCGTGAAGCCGATTTCATGGGATCGGGTTTTGTTGCTACAAGGAAAAAGTCAGGATTCGTGTGAAACGGCATTCACTGCAAGGGAAATAAAGAAATGTAGCGGAGGAAACTGCCAATACACTTAAGAGCCGCCACCTGACGACTACAACAAAAACTAGACACTACACGAGAAAAAAGCAGTATCATCTCGAAGTGTTCTACTTATATTGAAACAATGCGCATTCATCTAGCATCTGGCTTTGGCATGCATCAAGCATTAGTCATCTGGCCAGTGATAAGCATGAGCACTTAATAATAAGGTTACAAAGGCACCGAGAATGGTAACGTATATCACCAGATTCATGCCCTTTCCTTAATTTAATAGGCATACCATCACCTTCTTTTATAACCCTATAGCAGTGCAGCGACGACCAGTGGTGTTGAATTAGGCTATATCGGTGTTCTTTATTACAGACATTTAAGGTTACAGATGTCTAAAACACATATATGTATTACGTTATGCTTATATGGCTTCAGGAACATTTATGAGAAGTGTAATATGAGCGTAATATGCGCGTGCTTGTGGCTGTTTGGGCTGTTAGGTGTTTAGCAGTGTATCTGTCATAATCATTAGCCAGCTAGCTCATGAAGTAGCATGTTAGGCCAGTAGCGTAGTGAGCCATTTTTTCAGGAGAGTGGGGCAGGGTTAAGTAAGTATTTTTTTATGTTCAGGCGTGCGTTATAAGTCACTCTGTAAAGACGCAGAGAGGGGTGGCGTTTGCGGAATCGATGCACTGCATTCTTTAATGTAATAGTCGTAACACCACCATCTTTGGTTCCCCTGACCGTGCAGTGCGGAGCAGATCTGTTGAAGTTTGAAGTTTATGTGCAGTTTCGACAACACTTTAGACATGCACCATCATGGTGCCGGCGCAAAAAGGCGGGGTATTACACGTCTGACAAGGCTTTTGGCACCACAAGTGCAACTGACAACAGCGAAAAACATGAAGAAATGACAAACACATGCACATGCGGACCTAATTTGCATTTTTTGGTGTACACATAAATAATAATTATAATAGTTCAAGCTCTATGCACCATAATAATATCAATAAATCAAACAAGTCCAAACATAAAACTGAACATATATAATGCATATAGATAGATATACTCTCCTGCAATATTTGGAGACAAATATTTTAGAGAATACAACAACAAATGAATAAATGAAGAGTGAATGGAAGAAGCCCGTAGCTTCATTTCGCTCTCCTAATTCAGTTATTATATTGAGTTCAGGATCTTTTTACAGTGTGTGCGGTGGGTGGAATGTCTCCAGAGTGGCAGCTAAACATCGGTGAGTCGGAGTTTCACTACGCATCGCGATCAGAATTGCCCCTTAGCGGGCCCGTGCCTCATACCTGGCAAAGTCCGGGTATGGGGGACAACGAGATGCCGCTAGCGCCAAGCAGAGCACCACTTATCCATCCCGCTCGACTTCAAGTTGCTGCAGGCTCAGCAACAATATCAACGTCCCATACAGAGAACAGCGAGGCCTCGCAGTGCAAGAAGAGGCGTACAGAGGAGGAAGAAGAGGTTGCCAACGATGACGCTACATCGACGTACTCGCCTAATGACATGACACAGATGGATACAGAAGCACCCAAGGAAGACGAGGGAGCTTACACGGTGGTCACCCATCACTAGAACCGAGCTACGGGGATACCGGTGGTGTTCAGACCAATCGCTGCCGAGGACTCCTTCTGGAAGGTGAATCCCGATCGCATAGCATCTGAGATAATCTCTGCTATCAATGAGAAAGAAACATCATCAAGAATCAACAGAGACGGAAGTTTTTGTGTTGGAGTACGGTCTTTGTACTCGGCAAACAAGTTGCTGCTGATCAAGAGTCTGGCTGGATTGCCTGTACATGTGATGATACCTCAGTCTTACATGAAGACCCTAGCAAAGATAGGAGATGTTCCACTCGAATACAGGGAATATGACCTACTGGAATATCTTAAAGATGCTGGAGTAATCTCAGTCACACGACAAAAGAGATGGGTAAGAAATGAAGATGGAAGTGCCACAATGCAGCCCATACGTAATGTAATACTCCAGTTTAGACATGACATGCCATTGCCAAAAAGAGTTGCTCTCGGTTTTACGGTTCACACTGTCGAGGAATACATTGAGCCGGCGGTAAGGTGTTACAACTGCCAGAGATATGGGCGCCAGGCTAAGACTTGCAGAGGAACCAAGAGATGCAAGGTATATGTGCGGGCGCACATGATTACAAAGAATGCACCTCGAAGCGTCAGCCTAAGTGTGCCAGCTGTGCTGGACCACATCCGGCGTCGTTCTCAGGCTGCTCTAGAAACCGTTTGGCATCAGTGGCACAAAGAGAGAGAATTGTAAAAGGGTACCATAAGATACAAAGAGGTCCAGCACCCAATGCGGATATAGTCGAAGACGTTCCTGCGGCACAAAGAAATGCAAAAGAGTGGCGCCACGACTCTTACTCGGAAGTATTGAAGTGCTCAGCACCAAAACATCGCGTTGGCAAAGAAGTCTGGGCCCAGGAACATGCTGAAGTGGAACATTCTGCCGGGCCAGACACAGCCAAGGAGCCACTGACTATCAAAGAGAAGGGTCACAGCAGCTTGCTGAGGAAAAATTCTTCAAGAAATGCGATCTCGGCGGAGACAGCCGGAAACGAGCAAGTCATTTTGCCAATAATCTTTGCGGCTCTCAAAGCAATTCTACCATCCCTGCCACAAGCAGTTTCTTTGCCAGAAGTGAAATTGCTGCTAGATGTTGAGCATCTTCTCTTGTCGTAATCATGGCTACCGGGCTATCTAACTGGTACAAAAGAAGTGCAATATTCCAGTGGAACTGCAACGGTTTGCAGAATAAGAGTGGAGATTTTCGGAAATTCGTCGCTCAGCACGGGTTTCCGATTTTGTGTATTTCCGAAACAAGAGTATCCACTAACTTTCGCTTGTCCAATTATGTGGTGTACCAAGCAGAACGTCCTGCTGCAAAAAGCAGAGTGATGTTGTGTGTGAGACGCGATATTCCGTCGACACTTGTGGCTACTTCAAAAACAGATGCGCCTGAATTTGTTAGATGCAAGGTGAAGTTTGGTAACGTTACTGTAACTATAGTTAGTGTTTACGTGCACCCTCAAGCAAACGTTTCATACGCAGAGTTTGCTGCAGTGTGTAGATCTGACCATGATCCTATAAATATATGTGGTGATTTTAACGCGCACCATGAATGTTGGGTAGTGAGCGTTGTAGTGTAAGGGGATCTGCTGTAGTAAAAATATGCGAAGATTATGGTTACACTATACTAAATGATGGTTCTCCGACGTTTCTACGGGGGCATAACTACTGCAGCGTACTAGACATTACTGTGTGCTCCTCTGAATTAGCGGCTGGAGCAGACTGGACTGCAGACGCTGACACAAGAGGAAGTGACCATTTGCCAGTATTTATATATCACCCAAATTTGAAGAAAACGAGAAATAACCGCACAACAAGAATTACAAATTGGGCCATCTTTCGACAACTACAGAGACAAAATCTTGAACCCTGTTCTGACGCAGAAACGTATGCATCGAAGATAAAAAATTCTATAACAAAAGAAACTCGTGCGGTACCCATTCCAGATGGCTATTCGGTTGTTGAAGCTGAGTATGAGAGGCTTCGGGCAATACGACGCCGATCTGAAAGAAGATATCGCAGGTCGGGTAATTTAGAAGATTTCAAGGTTGCACAGAAAGTACATTCTGCAATGCGCAACCAACTGCAGAAGCTTTCAACCAAAGGGTGGCAAGATTTATGTGCCTCACGTTCTCCATTTACCTCGGCGCCTCAACTGTGGAACATGGTACGCGCCCTCCGACAGCCAGTAGTCCACTCGAGACCACTACAGGCTCTAGCGCTGTCTCGAGGAGTTAGCGAACGTGTGATTGCCGAAGAATTTTGCGATCTTATACTGAGAAATGGAGAGACCGCCCAAACTAGCGAATATAAATCCTCAACAGAATCAGCTTCGGCGGTTGTAACAAAGTTCTTTGCGATCAGTTCATCAGATCTGGATGACAGCTTCACACCAGAGGAGCTCCAATATGTGCTGTCTTCAGTAAAACGAACAAGTTCACCAGGAACAGATGGAGTTACATACGCTGCTCTTGCTAATTTGCGCAAAAAAGGAAAATTACACCTGTTGGACATTTACAATAAAAGTTGGCAAGAAGAAAAAGTTTCGGAAAGTTGCAAGATATCAAAAGTAGTACCGTTGCTAAAGCCAGGGAAGAGCCCTATGCAGTTGGACTCGTTTAGGCCGGTTAGTTTGACAAGTTGTTTTTCAAAAGTGATGGAAAAAATGATCAATGAATGAATTTTATGGTGGCAAGACATCATGCATTCACTTCACTTCAAGATAAACACTACAGGGCAAGAGCCGCATCTTACAGCAGAATCGGCCCTTGTCCTGAAGCCACGCTATTCAACTCGAACGCCGCTACACAATGAGAGCGACATTCATTCAGTAATCTCGACGTTCAGTTATATGCACATGCTTGTTAGCTTTCAAGACTCTTTACACATGGGTTGAAAGCTTTCGACATGTATGTGTATGAGTGACTTGTTTAGTTCGGACCTGACCGTGTACATTGGTTGTACCGGCTTGGACACTCGCAATAAACGATGTAAACCTTACTTGATTGACGTTGTTTTTGCCAGTAGAGGCCAGCTAGGTCGCCTGGCGATAATTACAGACGCGAAGTGCGATTAAGCAACGAAAACAAAAATACCAGAGGAAGCGAGCAGCGCGAACCAACCGCGAGCCCCCCTACCTGCAGCGGAAAAAAAAGCGTCTTTTTATTGATGATGATAATACTACCAGTGCCATCTCGCCTCGCGGTATTGCAGTTCAGTACGTCGCCGCTACGTATTTGCATGTTATTTTGATACAACAGCCCAAAGCTACAGTTTCCGTTCTCTGAACTGGTAGGTGTTCTGTGGTGTCATACAAAGCGAGTCAAACAAAGTATTGGCAGGCTCACATATACGTCATTGGGTGCTCTTTGCCAAATGATGCCAATAAAACACTCGTTGGTAGTCTACGTATTCCCATGCAAACGTTTTTTTTTTCATTAAATCGTTTGAACAGAGGTCTCCATACACTACTTCCACCTTGTTAAGACCGTCATTAGAAAGCCCACTTTATGCTTGTACTGTTTATATCCCACCGCTTCAGCTCTCCTGAAGCCACACCAGCTCCTTGATCTTAGTACATGAGCCTAAGATCATCTGTTGGTTGATCATCTGTTGAACTGCAGTGGAACAAAGTGGCTAGTGTTGCCTGTTTAATTCTTTGAATGTCTCAAATATTGGCCCTGATGGCAATGCCATAATAGTTCTGAAAACGATAAATGAGAGCATCCGTTAGTTCTTCTCTTCGTGCAGACCCGGTCTATCGCTTCTTTAACTTTCGGAGCTGGCAGCCAACACACTTTTGCGCGTGTCTGATGCATTCGAGCTTTCTGAAACTGTTCTTGCCATAAATGTACTTGATGACTGCATGACGTTTTGAGTTGCCGTCTCCAAGATAGTCCACATATTTCAAATTCCGTGCCTTTTCGGATCTCTTTATAATGCAATACAATCCAACTGGTTCCTTGCCTTCAGCATTTCCGGAGTGGTTCACATTACAATTTGAGTGTTTTGCTTTCCACTCCTCAAATTCAGGGCTTGTCGGACACAATTTGCTTGCACACATTGCAGCAGCCTTATACTGCCTCTACATCAAAAACTTTTCCTGTGTCCAATGATATTACAGACACGCAACCATTCAGTGACGACTGCCCACGTTTTTGCCATGTCCAATCTGCGGACGCCCCGAACTCACCACTTTTCAAAGGCTGGGACACTTCAGCATCAGCATTATCTATCGACATTGACTTTGATGCGACGAGTTGTGCAGCTCCAGCAAGCTTCATTGATATCTTGTCGTAAACAGAACGCTGCGCGGGTGGAGGCAGGTTCATAACATTGCAAAATGTTTCGGCTCATGTGTGCCCCTTGCGGATCTGTCGCATTACGCACACAAATAGAAAATTGTTTTCCATTGCGTTTTCTACAGTCTTCAAAGCGTGAAATATATACTTGAAGCCACAAGCAGAGAACAGAACAGGACAAGTGCTAGACGCTCGTCGATAGAGGCGCTCCTCCCTTTTCAAAGATGCAGGTAGTCAGGCAAGCGACTCAAGAAAACACAGACGACAAAACAGCCACGTCGATGACCCTGTTATCTCGTGGCGACAAACTGGACTATGCTTCGCTGCAGCCGCAGCCCACATCACCAAGTTCCAATGCACTTGCAGAGATGCTCGAGCCAGCAGGTCTGCCGGGTGTTCCGACTGGTTTGTATTGGTTCCCAGAAAACTTGCGCTTCGTGTATTTTCGGGCTCTAAACTTCCCCATACTGTCGCCTTAGTGATAACTAAGCGATAGTGGATAAACGCATGCACCTCAATCGTTAAAAATTCCGGTGCGCGCACGTGATTCCGTCAGAGTACACGGCACGTGTGCGTCCACCTTCTAAGAAATCTATGACACACACTAAAATAAAAATGATGCGTTCACATTGCTGTTAGAATATTATTACGATTCCAAACTTGATATAATTGTAAATAACGAAAGACATGATTTATATCAAGACAATCTCGTAATAAACAAAACTTGCACTTACAGTTTCGGTTTCGTAGATGATGGGAGCTCTAACAGCTCTTTTTAACGAAACTGCGTAGATGGAAACCTGATACAGCAAAATGACTGTCGAAGAATGGCGCAAATAACAATATCAATAATCAAAAATTACAAGTGTCAAAAAAATGCGCAGTTTTCACATGGCCTTATGCCTTGAAGCCCCAACCACATTCACTTGATTTCCCAGCAAAAGTGACAAGTGGCAGCGACAAACTTGCTCCGTCGCGACGGCTGGAACCGCATGTCGGAGACGAAGTGTCATTGTTGCTTGAATGAAAACTAGCGCGTGCATTCCCGTAAATTGTGGATAGAAATTGAAAAGCTGGTCGATGACAATATGCCGAATTTATCACTGTCTTGTGTGACATAAGGAAGCCACAAAAGCTTTTCACCACCTTTTTTTTCGCAATATTTGGTTTAACCACGACCGGCTACCCAGAAGCGTACGCTACAACAGCTACGACGCACTTCACGCGACGATTTCGCATTGTAGCAAGCCACCGAATTGCCGCTTGCTACAATGCATCGAGTCATCAAAGCAAACCTTCCATAACGAGATTAAAGACAAAATACGGCCGCTCTCTGTCTCCGCGTGAGATGAGAATGTAAAACAACGTAGCCGATACCTTGCATTCCTTGAAGTATACGCGCGGATAACAAGCATCGAGAGCAAATTGCAACCGAAGCGAGGACCAAGGGTGCAGCTATGTTGCCAAAAATCGTCACGCTGGCTTCCGGACAACACGCTATATTTTATAGTTTTCCAGAAACGCGCGACGCGACAAGCGGCGGCGATGGATGGTCCTTCGCGACAGCAAATTTTGTCACTCGTCGCTGTCATTTGTCGCTGTCGCGAGGAAATCACGTGCATGTCATTGGGGCTAAAGGATCCTTCAGACACTTTCATCAGCATGGTGCTCCGCAGTTTATTTTGTGACGTGCTGCGCATGTTTGTGCTTCACAATTAAATATTGTTGTTGTTGGTTTGTGAAGTATTGTTCGTATTTAGGGTGTATACCTTCTTATCTTTCATTCTGCTTTAATCACACACCTGTTTTGCTCATTTCCTTTCCTAAGTGTTTTTTTATTGTTGCTATGCGTGCAGACCCTATAGGCTTCCTTCTGAGTATGTGAAAGAGAAAGGTATATTCATGAGTTTTTAATAGCTTTATTACTGATAGTCTGGCAGCGACTTATCGCTTTCTTGCTTAGAATTCCTTTAACTTCGCGGAACACTGGTCACCAGTTTCTCATTTTCTTTCATTGAATCAAGCTAAATAAAAAAACAGGCGCGCCTAAAGACGAGGACAGATGCAAGCAGTCACAAAAGAAAAGCGCAAAACCTCAAGATAGGAATGTGCGCATGACCTCAGGCTCACTGAATCTTGCAAACCTTGCTCGACCTTGCAAACGAACTTGCCCATTAGAGCAAGTTGACGTGCAGCTGTTCGGTTAGAGGCAGTGTCATTCGAGCCTCCGGAGCATGTCGTGATAGGTGCTCCTCGACGATAGCATAATTAGTCTTTTTTACAGCTGAAACAAAAGGTCTGGACATGTGATTGACGGCAAACAAGGATAGCATCACAAAGGAAATTACAAAGGTGGCAAAAAATTTGCAATGACGCAAGTGCGCCGTTGAGACATCAAGAGAAGTACTTTGGTTTAGACTAGCTAGTTCATAGTACTCATTTCGAAAATGGCAGTGCAACGACACGACGAAAAAAAGACAGAGAGTCAGAGAACATTGCTTTTTCAAGCAATGCATGTGCGATCGTCTATCTGTCTATGTTGTCTCTACAGTTTTTTGTTGCCTCTTCAGATATTCTATATTGTGTTCTACAGTATACTGTTACTGGGTGATGCCCCGCCACGGTGGTCTAGTGGCTAAGGTACTCGGCTGCTGACCCGCAGGTCGCGGGAACAAATCCCGGCTTTGGCGGCTGCATTTCCGATGGAGGCGGAAATGTTGTAGGCCCATGTACTCCGATTTGGGTGCACGTTAAAGAACCCCAGGTGGTCGAAATTTCCGGAGCCCTCCACTACGGCGTCTCTCATAATCATATGGTGGTTTTGGGACGTTAAACCCCACGAATCAATCAATCAATTACTTGGTGACACCTGATTCACACACATTTTTCGAATGGAAAGTCCATTAAGTTCAGTGACGTGTGCGTCTTAATTTTTTCTTCCTTGTTCTAGACCAGGGTTCGGGAACCTTTCGAGGACAATGACCACGTTGCATTGGGCCGATATGGCTGGCTCCACGTAAATAATCGGAAGGAGGAAGGGGCGTGGGGGTCACAGACAAAGGGAAAAAAATTCTGTTCATTATAAATTACAATAGCTTAAAATATGGGTATAGAACACGCATGTGACAAGGATCCATTTTATAAATACGTTACAAAAAATCACATCATATTCGCGGAGTGAATGATTATGAGTGGGGTGAAGCGTCCGTTCTTCCACCCGTGTTTCCAGTCCGTCCATCCGCGCTTCCGTCGGGCCGTTTTTGCTTCCGTCCCTCTGTGCTTCCGTGCTCACTTCCGTCCATCCATCTATCCGTCCGTCGGTGCTTCCGTCCATCCGGCCCTACGTACTTCTTTCGGTGCGTCTGTCCGTGACTCCGTCTGTCTGTCCACCCGTGCTTCCGTCTGTCCGGCCGCAATTCCGTGCATCTGTGTTTACGTCTGTCTGTCGATCCGTGCTTTCATCTGTCCGTCCATGCGTGCTTCCATCCATGCATCTGTTTTTCTGTCCGTACGTGCTTTCTCCCGTCTTTCCGTCCGTGCCTACGTCCGTCTGACCCTTTCTGTCATTTGTCTATCTGTATGTGTGTCTGTCTGTCCGTCCACCCATCTGTGTCTGTCCGTGTGTCCATCTATCCGTCAGTTATAAGAAATCGCGAACTATACCAAAACCACTAATGCCATCTAGTGATATTATTTCCAAGGACATATACACACAACGCCATCTATTGACCAACTCGTAAACTTGCCGTGGCTACATACTACTACTACTACTACTACTACTACTACTACTACTACTACTACTACTACTACTACTACTACTACTACTACTACTACTACTACTAGAGATGAGGGAACGACTCACAGCTTGAGGAGCTTCACCCCTAAAACACCATTTCAGGTCAAGATTGCCAGCTAGGAAGTTACATAGGAAGGTGGTTTTCTGGTGTCAATCTGGCGGCCACATAATGCTGCCTCACGGGTCGAAAGTTGCCGACCTCTGGCCTAGACAATAAGACGGATCTTTGAATATTCAGCTGTGAGGGTAACCCAATGGTCAACCCTCAAAATGAGTCTGGTTTACCTTTTCTTATGTAAAAAGAAGAGACATTCATCTCGTCATCACGCACTTATAGGAAAGTTCTGTAAAGGTACACTTTAGCGAATTTTAATTGTTGTTTTTAACAGGTAATACATCATTGTTTCAATATAATCAAATAAACGAAAAATTATGATAATTGTAATAATAATAAATCTGTGTTTCGACAAAATGTTTACCGATTTAGAGTTATAATACCAATTGATGGGGTTGTTCAGAAAAGAGTGGTTAACATTTAAGAGTACTTGGCACTCTTAATTAGAGTGCGCAAAGTGGTCCGTAGGCACAGTTGAGCTGCTGTGTGTTCAGAAAAAGTGGTTAACGATTCAGAGTGCTAGGTACTCTACTATGGGCGTGCTGAGAGCTGTTCCTTAAGACTCACACTTTGCCTGCACGATGTGTTTAGAGAAACGTATTTTCACGAAGAGTGAACATCAATTACAATCCAACAGAACATCGTGACCGGACAGAACATCCACAGATTCACCAAAAGTTGTTACAAAAAGTTATGTTTACATATGTACACGGAACACAACATACACACATACACAAGAATTGTTACAAAAAGATAGGTGTCATATGCACAATAAATGGTAAACGAACAACACACAAAGGAAATGTAAAGATCTATATGTTAGGTATTTAAATAGTATTTACAGGGTATTTGTGCGAGTATTAAACAAATAATAACCTACCAGAACCAGGCAGGCCTGAAAACAAGCTTTACACTTCGCTCGCAGACGAACACGAAAGGGCGGGACCAATGACGAAGGAATTCCTCCTCACCCAGAAAGAAGAGTTCCTCCGACATAACAGATAGTATGTCTTTGTACAGTCGCTCCAAAATCGGGAAGAGAGCACGGCAGCGACGACCTGCTGCAAGAGCCTCACAGCTATTAGCTAGAACAACGTCCGGAAGAAACAAAGCGGTTTACTCCGAAGCCACAAAATAATTAGGCACAATAAATTTAATAAAGACGCTGCAATGAAGAGCTTCTAGGTATTGTCCTACGTTTGGGGAACACAAGTGGTGCTGGTGGGCGCTTAAGCTTTAGGGTGATTATTCTGAATTTGCCTGCTTGTTTAGACAGTGTAAAATCATTTTAGGGGCTGGAAGTAGCGTACCGTACAACTTTAATGAAACATTACAAGGCATATTAGCCTAATACCGCCTTGTTAAACATTCAAGGCAAGAATTTAGTAACAGTGCGCAAAATAACGAGTGCGACCTTTAAGGTTCTGCGAACTTGCGTAGTGAAGAATCACAGCATGTCCAGGGAGCGAATGAAGATGAGTGGGGCGGCTTCGAAGGGTGTTATCGGTATACCGTGAATCATCGAGTGGCCCCATCCGTCCGTCCGTCCGTCCGTCCGTCCGTCCGCCTGCCTGCCTGCCTGCCTGCCTGTCTGTCTGTCTGTCGTGCGTCTGTATGTACGCACGTCCGTCCGTCCATTCAGTGAACATTCCAAGTACCACCATCTCGCAATTTTTCATCATATACAAGTACTGCCATCCAGCGGGCACTTCAAGGACAAAATGAGAGGTGGCTACCTACTAATAGTACTACTACTACTATAACATACATCGGGGACGCACGACCCACGACTGAAACAGCTCCACCCCTAAAAGTGGTTACCATTTATAGTAATTGGTGTTTAGAAATATTTATTGATTTAGAGCACGAGGTACTCTACTGTGGGCGTGCATAAAACCATCCTGTGGGTCGTGACAATTACAGAATAATCCTAAAAAATGACCGACCCCCAACGTTACATTGTTTTTTTTTTCGGGAACGGATGCGGTTCTACAAATAAGCTGGCGTAAAGCCCTTGTAGTTGCTCTAACAAAAATGAAACTCGATTAGCAATACTTATATATAATGAAGTATTTGCGGCATGATTCAAATGAGGACAAAAATTATTTCGGCTATAGCATGTGCTTTCTAGCTAAAATAAATATTAGGACTACACAAATTTAAAGTGACACATCACCATGTATTCATCATATACAAGTACTGTAATCCACCGGACATTCCAAGGACAGAATTGGCCCCGTATCTGCATGTGTCACTGCAAATGTCATCAAAAGACAATAGTCTTGCGTCTGGAGAGAGGGAAAAACATCTTTTTTTATGTTTTGCGCAATGAAATTTGTGAATTCTATTCTGGGGGCTCCAAGTGCCCCGATCTGTGCAGCAGAGGCAAACGAGCGCATAAAGGCACGTCAGACACGAGCGCTAAATGGCAGTGATCTTCGAAAACGAAGAATAGCGCGCACGCCTGTCTCGGAGGCGATAAGGTGTGGAACGCAAAGCGACGGGCAGGTGCCACCACCGTGTCGTCTTAGCGAAGCGTTGGAATCTCTTGCCTTTTTGTGCAAAGCGTTGCATTGTCAGTGCAGCGTGATAAAAACTACGGTTTTTTAAAATCACTAATCTGCGCCTTCTTTAGTTGAAGAAACACACCACAAAATATTGACATGTTGTTATGAGCCTCAGATATGCGCAATAATTGCTTTTAAATTGACAATCACACAAAAATGAACGCTGAAACTTGAGCAAAATTGCTGGGTGCTGCATGGGAATAGGGTTTGATTTTGGCCGCTTTGAATAACGTTTCGGTGGAGAGCAGACAAACGGACAGACAGACAGACCAAATGTTTGCGTCAAAGTACCCGAAGAAAGACTATCGTCTTTAAAATGAGAGGTGGCTACTACATACAGGAGACGCACGATCCACACCTTAAGTACCTTCGCCCATAAAAGGTCACATAGTAAGTGCCCAAGAAAGTTAGTAACAACTCCTGTTACTAACTTCATGCTTGTGGTTACAAGCTTACGGCCATTTCTTTTAAATGCGAAGCATTTCTTGGTGAACTTCGGTGACTTTGAGCGTATCTATCTATCTATCTATCTATCTATCTATCTATCTATCTATCTATCTATCTATCTATCTATCTATCTATCTATCTATCTATCTATCTATCTATCTATCTATCTATCTATCTATCTATCTATCTATCTATCTATCTATCTATCTATCTATCTATCTATCTATCTATCTATCTATCTATCTATCTATCTATCTATCTATCTATCTAGCCGCCTGTGACTTTTAGCTCATCTGGCCGTTTCAGGACACGACATTGTTTTACAATGGTTGCCGGGCCACTGTGGCATCAGTGGTAACCACCTCGCCGACGACGCTGCCCGATGTGTCCACGATGGAGCGCCCACACTGTTAATACCCTTGTCAAGAGTAGACGCAGCTAGAGAACTTCGTCACATCGCGCATAATGCCACGCTTGCGCACTGGAATTCTCCACTTAACTCCAATCATCACCCTAAGAATCTTAAGTCATTACTCCAGAAACAACTGCCATCCAAGATTTCTCGACGTGACGCTACAATGCTGTGCTGGCTGTGGGCTGGGGTAGCGTTTACTAAGTCAATCAGTCATCGCATTGGCATGGCAGATTCATCCATGTGTGAAAGCTGCAACTGTATAGAGACTATTGAACATCTCTTTTGCCACTGTGCCCAATTTGATGAAGATCGCCGGACTCTCCAGTGTGCCTTGAATAGACATGATGACCGGCCTTTAATGAAGCAAAGATCTTAGGAGCCTGGTCGCGCAGCACATCAGCACAGAAAGCCACACGGGCCCTCCTGAGATATTTGACAGCAACTTCATTGAGGGACCGCCTGCGAAACTCGGCATTGTGTGTGTGATGTGACATGTGTCTATCCTTCTCTCTCTCTTTTACTCCCCCTCCCCAAGTGTAGGGTAGCAAACTAGACGCATAGTCTAGTTAACCTCCCTATTTTTCCTACATTCCTTCTCTCTCTCTCTCTGGCCGTTTCTATATTGGTGTCGATACCAAAATTGGCATGATATAACATGACTGTATGAAGAGCATCTTTGACTTGTCACAACATGAAAATCATGACATGCATTTTATGAATATCATGATTTACAGTTCATGGTCCTGCAGCTATTGCGGTGGTTCCGTTTACATGGCATGTTGCAAAGTTGGTATGGTATGACATGATTGCATGGCGAACACAGGCGACAGACCCTAACATGAAAGTCATGACATGCGTGTCATGTGCCAACATGACTACATGCCACACTAATGATGCGCTCGCGGTCGTTCTGCTAGCTCACATATACCCAATTCAGTATTACGGTACATGAATGGACGACCAAAGTATGTTACTGGTGGAAACATGATAATCATGAGATGCGTGTCATGTAACAACATGACTGCATGTCACGCTCATCGTTTCACTAGCTTCACTTATAGCAAATTCAGTATTATGGGACGTGAATGAAAGACGAAGGTTTGATACCGGTGCAAACATGATAAACATGACATGCATGTCATGTAACAACATGACTACATGCTATGCTCATGGTGCTCTCGTAGGCGTATCACTAGCTTCACGCGTAGCAAACTCGGTATTACGCAATGCGAACGGACGACATAGGTAAATGACACATTTAAACATGATAATCCCGAATTGCGTGTCATGTAACAATATGCCTACATTCCACACTCATGATGCACTCGCGGACGTTTCGCTAGCTTCACATATGCCAAATTTGGTATTACGTGACATCAATGGATGACGAATGTGAATGGTGCAAACATGATAATCAAGATATGCGTGTGCTCTGAGAACACGACTACATGCCACAGTCAAGGCACCGTTATATTTCGACGTGACGCGGTGCGCGTGCTCGCCGGCGTTCATTTCGTCGCGTCACGCCGGCGTCACCACGCCAGGCGCCGGTTCTGCCATATACTCATGCGCCGCGTTGCGTTGCTTTGACGCATGCGTGTTGCAGCGTGCACGGCGTCCCTCCGTCACGAAAAGAGGAGACGCAGTGTTTTCTGGATACGCGCTTGTTGCTCTCAGGCCACGCCGGCGGACGCTGGTCGCGCCGGTCACGTCTGGCATCAGACTATAGACCGCTCGCGTTTTGCTAATGTAGCGTCACTGTGCACAATGTGCGTGCGCGTCCACGCTATATTGGAGTATTTTGGGCCCTTCAATATGTGCTCGCGGCCATTTCGCTAGCTTCACATATACCAAATTTGTTGTTACGTGACGTCTATGGATGACTGGTGCAAACATGCTCATCCGGGCACGCATGTCATGTAAGAACTTGACAACATACCACACTCATAGCGTGCGCGCGGCCGTTTCGATTGCTCCACATACACTAAATTTGGTATCACGTGACGTGAACAGATGATGAAGGTAAACGACACATCCAAACATGATGATGATGACACGGAAGTCATGTACGGCATCACTTACCTCCAACTCGTAACGTTGTGCTGATGGAAGTGACATATCAACTTTCCTCATTCGTGCTGCACATATCATCAATTCTTACTATGCTGGGATCTGCAATTTTTTTGTTTGAGTGCACACGTATAGGTACGGTGATTCGGCCGTGACAGATTTGGATATGTTCGAATGCAGTTCGAATTTAACGAACGCCTCAGAATGCAATAATGTGGGCCGCATTAGTCAACCTACGTTGCGGGTGAATGCAACAAACACCAGCTCGAATTTCACGCGAATGCTGCATGAACATCTTGGCGTACATTCAAGCTTTGCAAGCGTTACATAAAACAAAGCAACATACTGCAACACGCAGCAACTCGAGTATCACGATAGTTTGAAGTTGAGTGCCGGCGCAGATGCATACACCCGACACACGTTAGATCACCCACCAGGAAGAACACCTGTGATAGTAGTCATAACGTGTAATTATACAGTAGCAGTTGAAATTAGACCGCCTGACAATAAAACGCTCTTAGGCACGTTTGCTTCTGAGCGCATAATGAACAGGCATGCTATAACAATGAACACAACAACAGGTCCCAGCTTACGCGTCTCACGCGCGATCAACGCTTACAGCTTAGAAACGACGTCTTCGCCCAACGATTATTAAGCCAATATCTATTGAAGGCGGGGCTCTCTGGCAAAACCACTGACGTCAGAGGTGGGTGCCACTACAGCCCAATTCAACTCCTTCGCTGCAGTCAAACTTCACATTCACACTATACTTCAAACTCCGGACAAAAGGAAAAGCTCTCCGGCGCAAAACATTGCCTTTATCCTAATGAAATGATACACACAACCCACAAAGTCCAGCACATACAGCCCAGCTTAGTTCTCCGATGACCCTCCTTTTCACGCGTTTATTCTCTCCTAACTTCCTCCCGCCTCGCTCAATTTTCACATTGTTGCCTTTGGAGTGTTCGCCTTGTCGGAGTTTTGCTGATTTCGAGTGGCCGCACTCGTATTTGGACGCTTCTTGTCAGCTGACAAGATGAGTGCACCTGTTTTGCGAGCTAATCGGCTACTTCCTATGTGTATGTTACGTTGAGCGTACACGTTGCGGGTGGTAAAAGGGCATGTAAATTAAATGCAAAAAGTTTCTAACGGCTAAAGAGTATATGGACGCTGCCTTTAAGATTGTATCCTATATTGTTGGCGTTTGGGAGTAGTATTTAAAACTCGGGTAAATAGATAGAGAACTAGACAGTGGCCATCGGTAGGGAGCCCGATACGCTTATTAGTAATTATAACTACGGTTAGCCCAACAACGTAAAATAGTGACTGAAAAAGTAAAGAGCCCCCTACGCGATGGTCTAGTGGCCTAGGTACTAGGCTGCTGACCCGCAGGTCGCGGGATTGAATTCCGACTTCGGCGGCTGCATTTTCAATGGAGGAGAAAATGCTGTAGGTCTGTGTGCTGACGTTTGGGTGTGCGTTAAAGAGCCCCAAGTGGTCGAAATTTCTGGAGCCCTTCATTATGGCATCTCTCATGATGAAGCGGTGGTTTTGTGATGTTAAACCCCACATATCAGTCGAAAAGATAAAGAGTGAAATATTTAAAGTTTTAGAAAGCGGCGTACTCAAAACGTCGAATAATACGTAGAATCACTTACGAGCTGTACGCGTCACGTGGATTTATCATTGTGTATGATGTGGTGCCGAGAATCATTGGGGTCTAGCAATTCAAGCTGACACTTTATGGTGAGTGATGCAAACACGTCATTACTACAGTACAAAGTTTCTTTTCTTTCGCCGTTTTCTCTAGAAATAATTCACTTCTTACTTTTTCATCCACTATCCTACGTTATTGGGCTAACCATAGTTGTAAATACTAATACGTATATCTGATTCCCGGCTGAGGGCCACTGTCGATTTATATACTCGTTTGCCAGAGCTTTAAACACTACTTCAAAATGCCATATACAAAGGATGCAGCAGTTAGAAACTTCTCGCATTTAATTTTCATGCACTCCAACCGCCCGCGACCTATACCCTCAACGTAACAATGACAGTGAAGTTGCTGAATAGTTCGCAAAAGAGGTGCGTGCAAATCGTCAGTTGAAAATAAATGTCAAAGTAGGAGTGCGACCACTTGAAATCAGCAAACCCCCGACATTGCTGATACTCTAAAATAAACATTATCTGAATTAAACGAGACACGAAGAAACTAGAAAATAATTAACTCGTGAAAAGGAGGTGCATTAAGGGCCCTAAGCAGACCTAAGCTCGCAAGGTCAGATCTTAAAAACCGCACCGGGTCCCTTTTTTAAGGAAAGTGGACTTTCAATGATTTATTAAAAGAAGGCCAGGGGAGCTACGAGTCAGGTGAAGTTGAGAGCTGATAGGTGGTCAGGTGGTATTCTATTCTGCTAAGAGAGTGCAACAGGACCCCATATATAGAGATAGCGCAGCAGCCTGGCATGCCATGAGAAAATTTGGCTCCAATTTGTCATTGGACCATTCCCAATTTCGTTTTACTTAACGCGTGATGAAGGAACCCTCATAAAAAAAAGAGGTCTGGGGTGCGACATCACTGGCGACCAACTGCCGGTAATGCACTCCCTCACGGTGGCAACATTGACTACCCTGGTACAGCACCTGGCCACAACCTCGCATGAATACAGCAATTAACCCTTGATCCTCAGTTCCCAGTGGCGGCGAAGCAACTGTCCGAGGCGGTGGTCAAATCTGCGACGCAGCATAGGGGGCAAAGAATCTCTGGGTCCGGACAGGTCGCCATTAGAAATTGAAGTTGGCTACGTTCAACGCAGCGACGACTCAGTGAGCGATGGAAAGGAAAATGAAAGGTAAAATCTTAAGATACAAGAAGAGAGCAGAGTGGACCTGGGAATGAACTGGGGTTAAGGATATTGTAGGCGACATGATGGCGTCCGACGTAGACGTGCCGTCGTCGCAGCTTAAATGAGCACATGAGATGGACAGTAGGAAGCGAATTGCTGAAGTAGAGGAGCGGCCGTGGAGTCCAGCCAGCTAGAGGCAAATGAATATTCTAGGCTCCACGCGCTACGAGCCACCGGCGCCCGCCATCTTTTTCCCTAGCCGGCTGGCCGCCACTAGCGCTACGCTACAAGGGCTCCCCGCCTAGCATGTTACGCAATAAAAAAGAACAAAATGTACAAGAGTGTCCGGGCCGCGAATCAAAAGGGTCCGTGAGCAGTCCTGGTCGTCAACGGGAACGGGACTATTGGCAATCAGTGGGTCTCTGGCGGGCGACACTGGGAATGGTGGAGCAATCGAGGGTCGCGATGCAGGTACACTGTTGGAAGGAGCCAGCGAGGGTCGAGATGAAGGGACCATTTTGGCGATAGCGAGTACCAACGACAAGGTGAAAAACGGTGAAGGGCCGAGAAAACACATATGCGGTTCTGGTGCGGTCGGTTGTCACGCGCACTTTTGCACTGATGCATGAAACATGGTTTGTAACAAGCGCATATTACGGCCAGTCCAGTGAGTCTAGTTGTATGTCCATGTTGGTGCTGGTGGGAACGTCGACAGAGAGTGTGGTCCATTCAGGTATTGTGTTGACGATGCTGGTACCGTCGCTTCTGGTGGCAGAATACTTGCTGCGGCAGCCGCCTGGCCTGGCAAATTGGGTGCAGACAAGTTGGAAGTTGGACTGACGAAGTGTGACATGGCTTAGCGTGATGACAGGCCGACTCAGAGGGCACTAATAGATGGCTTTTTTCCGGCCTTTAACGACGTGTAATGCGTAGGCGTACGCCGATGAGTCCTCTCGTTGTTCAAGCGAGAGTCGGTGTTGGGTGACGCGAGATTGAGTGGCGTGTCTGTGGTGTCACAATTGGCAAGGGGCCGTCGACGGCGCTGTAATTCTCGAGCACGCGTATGGAGCGGTAGGCGAATGGTTTAGCGGCACGGCTGTTGAGGCATACACGGTGTGTTCCATTTTTAGTGAGCCAGGCAGGTGGGCCTCGAGATTTCCTGTCATCGTCGCAGCGTAATGCAGGTTCAGCCATACATGCTTAGAGGCTTAAAATTCTATGGGATACATCGAGGATGATGTCAGTAGGTGCTAGTACTCCACGAGGTTTCGAGCAGCAGGTACTGGTGTGCAGGGAAAACTGATGACGTTCAGCATCACAGCGGGCCCTGGGTTCATAGTGTGAGTGGTGTCACGGGCCTCCACAGGTGCTGTGTCAGGCGTGGAGTTCGCAGGCAGGTCAGCTGGTCCGGCTGAGGTCGTCAAATCGCCCTGGGCAGACAGGGCAGCATATCAGGTCTCTGCATTGAATACGACGGTGCACGGATCAGCGGCCGGTGTCGAATCTGCGAAGAAGCGAAGTGGCAATGCATTTGTAGGAAGAACCAGCACATTACAAGCAGGATGCGTGGCTCCTGGGTCGTAGGTCGCTCGAACAACGGGTTGATTGGCGCGGTCTCCATTACCTGAGTGGCTAGTGGTTTTCGGCAGAGAAACGGTCTGGACTGGTTGTAGTGCGGGAAACATCCTAGAAGATAATGAGGCAGATGCCGTCGTGTAGCATGTGGGAGGAAGAGCAAGTTTGAGGCCCTAAAACTTGAGCACGGTATCTCGCAAGTCGTCGTACGGGCGAGGGCTCCAGGAGAAGTATGTGAAGCGGCGATTTAGGTCATCTGGAAGATAGTATTTCAATAACTTTCATGATTTGACGCTTCTTAATGAGATTCTTCGTTTCCTGGGAAAGCTTGCCAGTGTCCTGTCTAACTACCCTGCCTCCAACTTCCACTGCACACTCCGTAATGATACTCGTCAGATTATCATTCATTGTATCTATGCTAAGGTTGGTTTCCTCACTAAGAGCCGAGCACCTGTTCTGAAGCGAGACTCTGAATTCCTCTACTTTCCCTCTCAGTGCTAGCTCATTGATTGGCTGCTTGCGTATCAGTCTCTGTCGTTCCTTCCTCAAATCTAGGTGAATTCGAGACCGTACCATTCTATGGTTACTGCATCGTACCTTGCCAACCACTTCCACATCCTGCACGATGCCTGGGTGTGGACTCATTATAAAGTCTATTTCGTTCTTATTTTCGCCATTAGGGCTCCTCCATGTCCACTTGCGGTTTCCTCGTTTTCGGTAGAAGGTATTTAAAATCCGTAAATTATTGCGTTCTGCGAATTCTACTAGTAGCTCTTCTCTGGCGTTTCTAGTACCGATGCCATAATCTCCTACTGCCTCGTCTCCAGCCTGCTTCTTCCCTATCTTTGCATTAAAGTCTCCCATCAGTATTGTATACTGTGTTTTTACCTTACTCATTGCCGATTCCACGTCTTCCTAGAAGATTTCAACTGAAGCATCATCATGGCTGGATGTAGGCGCGTAAGCCTGTACCACCTTCATCTTGTATCTCTTATTCAGTTTAATTACGATACCTACCACCCTTTCATTAATGCTATAGTATTCCTCTATGTTGCCAGCTATGTTTCTGTGAATTAGGAAGCCCACTCCCAGTTCTCTTCTGTCAGCCAAGCCCCGATACCAAAGGACATGCCCATTCTGCGGCACCGTATAGGCCTCATCTGTCCTCCTAACCTCACTAAGCCCTATTATATCCGATTTAACACCCTCTAGCTCCTCGAATAGTACAGCTAGACTTCCCTCACTAGATAAGGTTCTAGCGTTAAACGTTGCCAAGTTCAGGTTCCAGATAGGTAATAGTGCACTTCAAGTTGTAAAAGACTATGTCTACTTAGGGCAGGTAACAACTGCGGAGCCGAACCACGAGATTGAAGTGACTAGAAGAATAAGAATGGGGTGGAGCATATTTGGCAAGCACACTCAAATAATGACAGGTAGATTGCCACTATCCCTCAAGAGGAAGGTATAAAACAGCTGTATCTTGCCGGTACTTAGCTATGGAGCAGAAACCTGGAGACTTACAAAGAAGGTTCAGCTTAAATTGAGGACGACGCAGCGAGCAATGGAAAGAAAAATGGTAGGTGTAACCTTAAGAGACAAGAAGAGAGCAGAGTGGATTAGGGAACAAACGGAGGTTAAGGATATCATAGCTGAAATCAAGAAGAAGAAAGGGACATGGGCCGGGCATGTAGCGCGTAGACAGGATAACCGCTGGTCGTTAAGGGTAACTGACTGGATTCCCAGAGAAGGCAAGCGGGTTAGGGGGAGACAGAAGGTTAGGTGGGCAGATGAGATTAAGAAGTTTGCGGGTATAAATTGGCAGCAGCAGGCACAGGACCGGGTTAACTGGCGGAACATGGGAGAGGCCTTTGTCCTGCAGTGGACGTAGTCAGGCTGATGATGATGATGATGATTTTAATAACTTGTACATGAACTCTTGGATCAAGATGCCCTTGCGATCCAAGGCAACCACAAACTCCTGGAACCAATACTCTAGGCGAGAGGTCCGAAATGGCGGAAGTGGCGGGTCGAATTGCGGCTGCTAAGCGTGCACTGGCTGAAACATGACCGCGGAGCTCGGGGGCAGTTTTTAACTCGAAAGTGTTCTAGGCCGGGGTCCACGATGGATCCACTTACGTACATCCGTCACGGTAGTGACGTTGAAAAAGACACACTAAGAGAGTGCAAAGAGAAAATATTAGAAGGAAAGAATTCGTCGCCCATAATCGAACCAGCAACCTCTCGATTTTCAGCACGGCGCTGACCGCTATGCCACAATGCGCATGTTGGCTGGATTGAGTGGCAAGCCATTTATGCACACCGTGCACCATTTCTCAGAGCTTCGAAACTTAAGCGCATTTTCGTTATCAGTAGCGAGATGACGCGACGGGCTCACGTTGGGCACGCTCTAAAAGACGTCGCCTCCACGATGCGCAACCTCCACTGAGCGTGGTCGGTCAGACCCACAACTTCGGGGGAGGACGAAGGTCACTTCGTACGCCGCCGCGGCCGCGTTTACGGAAGGAGCACGCTGCTGGCTCAAGACGCAGAAAGAATTGTGGAAGTTGTTCGCGTGTCCTGTGTATACCTGTGCGCTCATTTTGTGTGTCTTTGTATTTGAACAGCGCGCTTTGAGTGATGAGCTGTGACAGTTGTTTGTCCGCGTTCATCCCGTGTATGCTACTTTCGTGCGTGCTTTCCGCTTGAGGCGTGCGCTGCAAGTTTTGAGCTGCCTGCATTCTTAACGTGAATTCTCAATTTGTTCCTGTTGCTGAAAGAATGCGCAATAAACGCTCAACTACCTCTTCAAATATACGTTTCGCTTTAGTGTTATAACATCTCCTATGTATGAGGATCAGCCGCGTTTTCTTTTTCTGTAGAAGGAGGTACACATATGCGATATGCGGTGAAATTGTTTACCCCTCTGTAAGCCATTTCCACTAAACGAATGAATAAATGGGAACGCGACTTCTTCGATAATGCGCTCCTTATTTCATAGTCTGAGGTTAGCAAACATTTCTCACTGTCCTCAAAAACTCCTGCTTCTTTGTGAAACTCTGGAAACTCATACAGAAGCAGGACCTCTTGCACACAATTTTATTTTTTTAGCCGATCAATAATGTAACTTTAACAACAGTGAATATATGTCATACTAATAACCAATGGTATGCAAGTGTCCTGCTAAAATAAAAAAAATGTTAAAATTCAGTGCTCACTCTACATTGCGATGAGCAATTAAATAAAGAGCACTGTTGCGGTGGCGGGAAGCTTGCCATTCCTGTTCTGATCGGGAACACGAGATGGACGACAGCTTTGAAATAAAGCGACATTCCTGGATAGGAGGAAACTATTTTTTGATAAATCTTGGCATATTTTTCTCTTCAGGACGAGTGGACAAATTATTAAATGCGTACTCATTATTCAACAATAGCAACGCGTTCTCAATGCGCGTTTTACATCTCCAGCACGTTCTCCACGTTGTCGCTGCAAGTGCACGGTAGCAGTAAGAACATAAGTGTCAAATCCTTTCGCAGAACGCGAGCCTCGGGCGCTATAGATGTCTGACAAAGCGCTAATGTAAGTAAGGTGTGCGGCACCTGCAAGTGGGTGTTGGCTGCCGACCTTGCAGTACTACGCGAAGCGCCTCATACTGTTGAGACCGATGAATTCCATGGACTGGCGCCACCCTCAAGATGCCGCTGCAGCTTCGCCGCCAGCTGTAGTTAAGTTGTGTGCGTTAGTAAGTTTGCTGAGGCAGCAGAGCAAAAAGAGTAGAAAGGCAAGGGGGACAAGGGCACGCGGTAATTGATACCGCGCATGTCAGTTGTCGCAATAATATTTGAGTACTATATAAGAATTAACAGCACTTTTCTTTTTTTACTGAATGTGTGGCATACGTGCGGAGGTTCGTGAATTTATACCCCCTTCATTGCATCTTAGCGAATTGATATGGTATGTTGTCAATATTTAAAGAAATAGATTACCGCACAAAGCCACAGTGAGCGATACAATTCTCACGCCGTAATCGGAATGTTAAGAGATATTAGAGATGTTTCAGAAGAAGCCTCCAACTATGGCGCTTAGGAGCTATATGCTGAAAAATAACAGGGCTAAGTAAGGCATGATGAGATCAGGCAGTATGCGAGAGATTATTGGCAAGCTGTCCGCTCATTAAAAAGTAACACGTGCTACGTGACGCGATCCACAAAGAAAAGAGTGCTCACACTGACTCGACATGGCTACAAGCGGCGCTTGCTAACACTGCCAGGTTTGCGTGCACATAAACACCCGATGATGTGAACGAGGGGACGATCGCCGCTGTCGGTCAGTTGGTATACAGAGCATCTGATGCGTAATCTGACGGTAGCAGGTTTGTTCACTGCCGGCAGTGATTTCTTTTCTCGTACAGTTTTACTCACTTCGAGCAATAACTTGGTTTGCGTGGGTCGATATATTAAGCGCGCATCGTGTTCACCGTGTTCCTTCGTCCTCGTGCTTTTGTTGCGAGTTGTTTCCCCAGTTAGTGCATTCAAATCTATAAGAAAACTACTTCAATACATCCGAAAGAGCCAAAATAACGTTCCCTCTACCTTCTTTGGCCGCATTATCTCCTAGATTTCCTTATGATTGTGTCAAAGAAACGAGGCCTCAAAAGCTTGCCTCCTTTATTTAGGGCTAAATATAAGGAACATAGAATTGTGGAATGTATAACTTGAAGCTAGAATAGGCTTCTGTTGCAATACAGGTGACATTCAGAAAAATCTGCGACATCATGAACGTTGTTCCGTAAGACCTAATTGAACAGAGAATCGGCGGTGAATCCATGTTGTTCAATTCACAAGGGTAGAAAATTACATTTGAAGGCAGCAGAAAAATAGGAGATGTGATCGAAGTAGGAACATATTGTAGATGTTCGGATGAGTTGGTCGATGACAGGATCGAGCAACAATGAATCGAGGCTTTACGGTGGAATGAGCGCAGAAGGGTTGTGATTAATGTAACACAGAGCGCTTGTTTTACATCACCGCTAATAAGTTGGCTGCATCAGTACTGTTGCATGCATGATTCAATTATTTCCAATATTGCAGGGTCTTTCTCGTATGCCGAGGGCTGCGCACGGGGGTGAAAACATAACCAGGAGGCACTTGTGGTATCCCCTGAAGGTTCATCTGCTGGAATATAAACTGTGTTCTCAACTTGTGCTTTCCCGCTTTTAATGTGAGGACAGTGGGCTACCAAGATGCAGTAGAGCTTTGTGAGCCCAGAGAATGAGAAAGACCAACAACATGCGTCTGCGTGAGTGACGTATATGAGCTTCACTAGTCCTGACTCGGGAATGCTAGATATTAAACAAGATGATGGCACCAAAGATGCTCACAGGCAACCTATAGGTCACCCGTACGTACATTAGCGTTGAAAGCTATTACAGACTACCACGTCCACGAAATGCAATAAAGACACCAGTAAGTTTACAACATCGGTCAAGAGGTACCTGCAAAGCAGCACACACGTAGTCAGTTGCCGGCCCTTGCTTCGCTTTGTCTCAGTAAACTTACGCGAGGGTGCAGAAGCTCGAAAAAACGCTGCATCTAACTATGCACAGTGAGCACACGCGAAAAGGTGGCTTCCGTGCAACGCGCACTCCCGAGGTCTCCCTTCCTAATGACGTCGTTGTTATCTTTACGGGCAACGATGTGCCTGCGAGGCAACCGAGAGAACACGTGTGCAAACAGAGAGAGGAGGATAATTAAGCCGCACCGACCAACGGGGCCGAACCACGCTCCAGGAATTCGCAACAACCGCACTCTGTCTTATTCTGGGCTAGCCCTGCGAAACATTCCCTGGAACGGCGCCTGGTCGAATGTGGACGAACGCCGTGGGCTGAACAGCGCCGCAACGGGTGTTCACTCAGGGTGCAGCCGCCGCCGCCACAGCCGTCGGAACCATCGCCTGATTACGGCAATTTGGGACTGCCGGTTTGTTTCAGATGTTAGGGCGATAGCCTTTGCTGTCCGAGTTCGCGTACATACACCCGCTCTCACCTGCACCGCTTCCGCGCAGGGCAACGTTGGAAAGGAAGCTCGCGGAAACACTCCCGTTTTTCTCGACGACGACCATTAGTCGCACACACTGCTGCACCTCAGCTATAGGCTGGCATTACGCTCTCGAGACACCCGTGCTGGCAAACGGGGCCAGCTGGATGCCAAGGTCAGGTTTGTTTATTAAGGCGTCACTTGTAACTGTCAGGAGTAGGTTGCGTGTTCGGTGTTTGGGGGACAGAGTGTATACGTTGCTCACCGTCACATACAGTGCCCTCACCACACTAAAAACAAGTCTTAAGACAATCTGTTCGGGCGGATGTAGATAAGGAACGATGATGTAGCTTCTGCTTTAAAACGCCTAATGAATGCCCGTAGAGCAATTGTTTCTAGCATTTCAGGAGGCACGCAAGTAATAATTTCTGAAAATTCAAACAGTGTTGTTTTTAATTCTTCATGCCTTTTTTATTGTTTTCAATCACCAGCTGTCGTGCAATTGAGTAAAATAAATTATTCAGTAAAGACCAACCGAAACTCTTCAATGTATTCAGGGAGCCTGTTTGCGTATCATATGATCTGTAACAAGCGTTTACGTTGCCCTTAAGTGCAGTATTGTCAAACAGTATAAATGAAGTATGCGACACGCAAGGAAAGCAATTACGAAAATGATCGGAAACCTTCGTGGGCTGTTTTACGTATTTTCAGTTGAAGATCTGAAATGCTGATTCTGCAGCTTTTACCAGCTTGAGGGACCACTCGTGGGCACGTTGAACTTTAGTTGAAGCACAAAACCAGGTGTCTGGTTTAATAAACGCTCAACGTTATACTTTTGTCTTGTTTCTGCTAGTCGTTACATTGTTCCTCTGTCTCTGTTTTCTAAAAGCGAAACTTTAGTCGAAATAACGACTTGGGTTGCAGTGGTATATCAACGTTTTAAGACATGTACATTGTCAACATTGTCAAAAATATCACTATGGTTACTGAAAAGTCAAGTTGAACGTAAGAGAAGACATGAACATGCAGTGGGACATTCCGAGGACGTCAGTTTAACGATGCCCTCTGTATAACTTTGTCAGGTACTGAATATTGCACAACGAAACATATGGCAGTGATTTATAACATGGGTTCAAATCCTATATCTTGGTTTCTTTTCAATAATGGGAAAGAAGAACGTTCAGACTTGCCATTCCTAACGGCGCAGCCATGCGGGAAGTTTCGTTTTCCCCGGGCACGTTACCGAGCTCACGCAATTGTTTTAGTAGTTTAGTTATAGCGTTATTCAGTAGTGCCGTCATTGCTTTCGTCACTCGTGGAACCCAGTTACAGCTAAAAAACGCAGCACCAACGTGATGCCCTTGGCTCCGTTTCCGGCTACGCCTCATCGTTTTAATGCGATAGCAATTGTATGCACACTGTCGCCTGGTTTTAGTCGCCGGTGTCAGTGTGGGCCGTCATTCACCATATATGTGTACGTATCTATATATTTGAAAAAGCAAGAAAAAAATATAATCTAAAAAACACTTCGGCACGCTCAATCGAACGATTGACCTTGCGTATCTGAGTGTGGGGCGTTAGACACTGAACCTCGAAAAAAAAAAAACCGACTTAACAATTGAAAGAGCAAACCAATTATATCCTAATTTTTATTTACATAGAACTCATCTGGCAGCGTCTTGTAACTGTTGTTTTTGCGGAGTACAATAGAAAATTGAACATTATCTCATATCCTGCAACAGATATTCAACGTTGTGGAATAATACTTTAGGTATACAGTTTGCCGACTCCTTATACAAAATCCAAATTTACCAAATGTGCTTTCGTTCGGGGCTTTGTCCTTGGGCCTCAGTGACTAGATGGTTCGCGATGCCTTGGCGGAGTTTATTAATTCAATTGTTCAAAGAGATTCAGATCGTAGAGCCAACTCACACGCCTATTTTCTAAATTTCGTTCATATTCCAAATTATAGTTCCTAAATTACCCAGCTCAATGTTACTACCTATGTTTGTACTATTTTTGTTGTATTTGCAAATTTCTTACATTACTACTGCTTTCATCTTTAACTGCCCCATCAAAAATCTTGGGTTGGTGGATGCTGGTATCGTTGGTAGATATGGGGGAAATGATAGTGGACACGGTGGAAGCTGTAGTGGCCATAATGGCTGATGACGGCGAGAGTGAAAAAAATGGTGGCAGATGGTGGTGTCGGGGGCGAGCCAATGGTGGTGTCAGCGGAAAATGCCGGCTGGTGATGGCAAGAGTAGAAAAAATAAGGTGGCAGATGGTGGTGGTGGTGGTGGTGGTTGAGATTCAAAACGTGTTTGGTGGGTGGCTTGGTTAACAAGCTAGATGACGGTGGCATGATGGAAGATTGGTGGATGATGGTGGCATGATGAAAAAGCAGGTGGCAGTATGTGAAGCACCTAATTATTCGTAGTGTTTCACTCTGGAATGCCCAGAGAAATATGTTTACGGTCGAAAGAAACCAACGCCACCCATTACGCTTTCTAGCACGTTTTTTTTCCTGTTGTGTCAAAACGATTCAACATTTGTGGAGCGTAGAATGTGGCCGTAAATGTTTACATTTCGTAGACTTATACATTAGTTTTACATGCGCGATGTAGTCTTTTGTTTTGATGTTTAGAAGACAAAAAATGTCGCTGTGAACCGCGACAGTAAATGTGTTATATCGCCGCGCAGTTGTCGAGAAATAAATGAGCTCTAGTTTGCTATAGCCCGTTTCAACGGTAGACCAGAATACAGCGGTCACTTGGTGCCACGCTAGAAACGCAACTCTGGCAATTCTTGCAGGCCCAAGTACTTGAGCCATACTTGTGAGTTATCAAAGTGCGTGCGACGCTAAAATGCATAAACGTCTAGCTTCGACATACGTCGAGGCGATTTCCAGTGAGTTTGACTTTCACCCATCTATTCTACCACCATGATTTCCACCAAAAATTAGGCATACCGACCGAGCCCGTACAAGTGTTATCGGCGCTTCTGGGTTTCAAAATACACAACTTAGAGGAGTAAGATACCCAATACAGAACAACCATGGCACCGCCATGGTGGTCGAGTGGCTAAGGTACTTGGCTGCTGACCCGCAGGTCGCGAGATCACATCCCAGCTTAGGCGGCTGCATTTCCGATGGAGGCAGAAATGTTGTAGGCCCTTGTGTTCAGATTTGGGTGCACGTTAAAGAACCGCAGGTGGTCGAAATTTCCGGAGCCCTCCACTACGGCATCTCTCATAATCAGATGGTGGTTTTTTGGACGTTAAACCCTACAAATCAATCATCACAATCATGACATCTTTTAACCTAAATGAAGCATTTTATAGTGTACAGCGTCCGCGCAAGAAGCGGCAAACATCGATGCGACGCGGTTCCAGCACTTCCCGTAAACTTGCGCCTCCCGTCACTGAGAGCCGCCGGTTGTACTCACCAGCCCCCTGCCTTTCATGCGAGAACACAGACTTGTTCATTCGACCCCGCCGCGGTGGTCTAGTGGCTAAGGTACTCGGCTGCTGGCCCGCACTTCGAGGGATCAAATCCCAGCTTAGGCGGCTGCATTTCCGATGGAGGCGAAAATGTGGTAGGCCCGTGTACTCAGATATCGGTGCACGTTAAAGAACCCCAGGTGGTCGAAATTTCCTGAGCCCTCCACTACGGCGTGTCTCATAATCATATGGGTGGTTTTGGGACGTTAAACCACACATATCAATCAAGACTTGTTTATTCGTATGCTTACTGAACCAATATTATAGTATAATTTTTCCTACGCACTGCATTCGTTTTGACCAAGTGGTTATGTAGTTGTTGCTAACGATAGAGCTACAGCAGTGCGCTGGCACGACTGCACTCTACGTTGAGCGAAAAACATCGTATTACTCGTTCACTTGTATGGGCGTAAAAATCAAATTAGCCTAGACGCGTCATAAAGCCTGAGCAGATGTCGCCCTTTATTACGAGTGAGAAACGGATAATCAACTTAACAGACTGCCGGTAAACTGTACCTGCTCCTCAGTCGACTAGGTTTTTTCTTGTAGTTGTGAATTGTAAGAAAAACATAACGCTGTTGCCGCTATCAGAGCGCAAATCGTTCTAGGGTGCAGTTGTGTGTTTAATGAATGTGGCAGGTTTAGTAGCAAGTGCAGATCCCGTGTAACTGGAGTAAACAACGAGCAAAACTGAAGTTGAATGATCAGTTCACAAGTTTAATGGCGATTTAACAGGGAGATTCATACAAGTTGACATGGCGTAGTGGTTAGTGTGTTGAGTTGAAAGTTCGAAGGTTGCACGTTCGAATTCTCCTAGTCAGCTTTTTTTTCTTCTTTATGGGTATTTTTGCATCGTTTTTTATACAATTATTTTTTTATTTTTAGTGGCAGCTTATGACGGTGGTTTTAAAGCCATTTCGCGCTACAGCATTGCCAGCACTCCATCGTACACCATGTCCCACCATGTGCCACCATACACCATGTGCCACCAATATTTCGAAATCGATGTGCGGGGTTTAACGTCCCAAAACCACCATATGATTATGAAAGACGCCGTAGTGGAGGGTTCCGAAAAATTCGACCACCTGGGGTTCTTTCCGTGCACTCAAATCTGACCACACGGGCCTACAACATTTTCGCCTCCATAGGAAGTGCAGCTGCCACAGCCGGGATTCAATCCCGCGACCTGCGGGTCAGCAGCCGAGTACCTTAGCCACTAGACCACCGCGGCGGGGCGCCACCAATATTTCCAGCACCATAATCCACCAAATTGATGGATGGTGGAATCCACCATTCCTATGGTGGGTGTTTTTTTTTTCAATAGGGTATACGGCATTTAATCAAATAATTTTGATTTTCTTCTGAAAGCTATTCGGTTCTTGGGCGGTTCTTGGGCGATTACACAGCGAGGTTGTTTGCCACTGTCCAAAGTTCTACTCTAGTCTACTATATCTACCGCTTGGCACTGATGGCGTCTATATCGGGGAAAAAGCGTGTTTTCAGCGTTATCGACTAGATAGTGCGATGAGCATGCTTGGAGCCGATCTCGTCGTGATGCGGCCATGTGGATTCATCTCCCAAGTAAAGTGACCTAGAATATGGGGAGTGTCCAAAGCGCCGGCTCACGCGTGGACCTTTTGGCGGTGAGCTTCCGTGCCGCGCCGCTGCTCGCAGGACCCGTGGGCTTTCCGCGCTCTGAAGCGCGTGGAAAGAGAGGGATGTCTGCTATGCGCCGTAGTTTTTGCGCTGTATTTGCACTCACGACATTTGAAGTATGCTCAACTTCAATAATAAGGTGTGGAAAGGAGCTTGGTCGTCGTTAAGAGTTGTGTTAGTGTCTGGGGCAGCAAGGGAACTCAGAAACTGACCTTTGAAATGGCATCAATGAGGTCATGTTCGGGTGCTAGAGTTCGAGTACGCTAATTTTGTAGCTGTATGTGCGCAAAAACGCCTAACATGAAAGGAAAGAACGAAAACAACCTGAATCGCACGGGCAAGCGAGTAATAACACCATGCATACAAGAAATGCAAATAATGAATAAAGTAAAATACTTTTTCAGTAAGCTGAAATACCCACGTGCAGTGACCGCTTGGCTCGCCATTACGAGCTTTTTAGTCATGGTCGCCTATGTTTCGCAGCCACACACGCGCACACACGTTTTATTGGATAACTTTCTAGCCTTGACAACTACTTTTTATGAACTTTAGATAAGAACACGGCCGTATCACGTGCCGCAATATCTTTTAACTTATTTCGTTTTATACCTAGCGTAAAGCAAGAAAGTTTGTCATGTGTAAAGCTTATTTTCAATTCACACATTCGAAGGAAGGTAAGTGCCAAAATAACACATTTTATTCCATGTTCATATACACGTAATATAGAATAGTGCCCTAAATACATCCACACAATGTTAAATTAAAGATATAAACAGCAGCACTCTCACTGTGCAAATTAACTTAGTGTAACGAAATACGTCGAGGAACTAGAGATGTAAAGATGTTCCGTGACTTTAGCAAATTGTATAAATACATATTTCCCACATACCCTAGCAAGATGAAAATTTTCCAAGCAATAACATATATTTTAAACAGGTATAGCAACTGTATGTTTCGGGGCAATCTGGAATCACTTGTGCGTCGGGATTGTCCTTATGTAGACGAATCACATCAGCATAAACATTTCGAATGAGGTAAAACATGAAAACAATATTATCTTGTTATTAGTCAAGTGTTTTTATAACTCTAACTGTTTAATGATTGATAGTAGTATATTTACGAAGCCCCTAACATTGAGTATACGAAATAAATCCCTAAAGTTACTTACATGTTTAAATTCACTGAGTGTTATGCTTTTCTAACACATGGGAAAGCCGCGTCAGTAAATAATGCCCCACGTACGCTTGTTTTATGACGTTCGCTCGTAACATTGATTTGTCTCTTGTTTTTCTGTGTACCTAATATTTCTTGTACAAAATTTACGAATGCGCTCAGTTCTTCAAAATTTATCGGTAAGTTGTAACCGAGATAGGTGATGACCACGTTTCCATCATCCGGTGGAGACGAATCAGACCACACGTCTTATTTTAAGACGAGAGCCTTAGATTATTCATGAAACGCGCAAAATGGCCATCGGCGTCGGTGTTACGCCTCAACGGCGATGGCACGTATGAGCATAGGCGTGCACACATGGTTACATAATTCCCAGTGATTGGGGAGGGGGTGAAGATTCATCGCAGCGTGCCCCCCGACCGATTATGTCAAAGTTTGGGGCTGACTTTGAGCCCGCTACCCACATGTCACAGCAGCCCCTTTATATTGTCAATACTTTTGGGTTATCACTTAGCGCCCACCCCCTCTTAGGAGACTAGAGAGGCAGCCGCCCCCCTCTCTATGAGCACGCCTCTGCGTACGAGTGATGGAAAAAATTATCATGTGATGACGTCATCATGACATAAACGATGCCAAAATTTGTGACGCCATCATATCGCCTTATTATGGCATCGTTGCTTCACACTATCTCCGTGATCGGCCAAACCAATCACGAATGCAGTGCAAAACAAAGTGAGATGCGGAAGCTTGAATTAGAGTGAGAGAGAGAGAAGAAAAAATATTAGAAAAGTAGGGAGCTGTTAACTAGACTAAGTCAAGTTTGCTACCCTACACACGGGGAGAGGGGAAAATTACTTGAGACCCTACAGGTAGTGCAAAACCCCGTTCGATGCAGAAAATTCTCGGGGGGAGGGGTGGGGTAAATATCGACTGAAGAAAAAGAACGCGAATTTCCCTTTGAGCTGCCTAAGGCGACAGCACAATTGCACAATTAAGGACCTTTCGATTTGTTATTGTTAATGGGGACGGAAAGGTAAACACGTCCAGTTATATCTCATGGCCGATAGTCATGTTAGTCTTACAATGTTGCCGATCATAAACCAATCGAACGAGACGCCAGACTTACGCCAATTACCTAGGTTTTTTTTTATTTATTACCGCGCCCACACCGATGGGCACATACCGCTTTGTATGAACTATCTAGGCTTTCAACCATCCGAGAAAACAAGATAGGGCAAAATAAAAGAGGTCTCGAACGTATTAGCATGAGCTAGCCACATACTGCTCACAGACCTGCAACATTCTAGCAGTTATTTATACGATTTCTAGCTTATGATCTTATGTAGCCCGCCCGCAGTGGTGGCCTAGTGGCTAAGGTACTTGGATGCTGACCTGCAGGTTGCGGGCTCGAATGTCGGCTGCGGCGGCTGCATTTCCAATGGAGGCGGTAATCTTGTTGGCTCATGTGCTCAGATTTGGGTGCGCGTTAAAGAACACCAGGTGGTCGAAATTTCCGGAGCCCTCCACTACGGCGTCCCTCATGACCATATGGCCGTTTTGGGACTTTACACCCCACATATCAATCAAATCAATCAATCAATCAATCATCTTCTCTAGCATGTCTACATTCGTCATTCCACACGTAACTAAATTAAGGTTCCTTCGCTCATGATTAAGTGCGTCCAGAGACCGTTCCTCAGGTGGCCGAGTATGTGTGTACCATTGCGGTGATATACCAGCTAGACGTAAGGAAACCATATCTCCCTATCGCAACACACAAACACGTTCTAAGCATGGTGAGTAAATGCAGTATTACGTTGCAGGGACATAGTACTCAATATCGCCCAAATTATCGCAATGTTGGCTAACAGCCGCAAAAATATCAGGCGCGTAGCAGACGCCCGCCGCTTTGCCGCGGCTTCTATCGCGGGAAAAGCCCACGGGTCTGGCACGCCGGTGCTGCGGCGTGGTAGTTCTCCGAAAAAGGTCCTCTCTCCTCCTATGTATTGACGCGGCACTCTGGACACTCCCCCATATTCTAGGTCACTTTATCTCAAGCATGCTTTGCGCCGCGGAGGGGAAGGGGCCCTATTCGTGCGCTTATTAGATGTAAAGCAGCTCTTTGACTAGCCAGTGTGGCGCTGTCCCTCCGTATACCCCAACTGCGCATGCTCACGTCTCGTACCGGCCCAGAAAGACACTCGAAAAACTGTCGCTCCCCTCCCCCTCTCTCATCTCGCAAGGCCGACGCAGGCAGTGTCTGCTAGTAAAAAACCAACCGCTTGTGCTGCACAACCGTTTACTTGTCACCGTGTACATATGTAGGCACTGGATCGCGCGTTCGTAATTCAGTCAAGGGTACCTTTACTTTGCTTTGGTGGGACATGGTCTAAGATTTCCCTGTGGTGGGGGAGAATCACGCGCTTTCGGCATCCGCCGGAACAATTGCGTTTAGTTGCCGGTCGCACAAAGGTCACTTCGCTCGCTGCACAAAACCCGTTTGCGAAAAGAGAGCGCTTTTTGAAACACAGCGAAGTAACAACTGGGACACTTGTAAGTGTGCACTCATGTCTGTACCTGTGATTACGTTGCGTGCGTCGTTTTCGTTTACAGAACGTGTAAAGTGTCGAGCTGTAAACATCGTTAGTTCGCTGTCATGCTGTGTGCGTTGTTTTCGTGCGTAACCTATGTGTGAGCAGCGCACTGCACGTTTCGAGCTGCTTGCCGTTCTCAGCGTTACATTCCAAGTTGTTGCTATCGCATTCACAACTGCACCCTTGCGGCCGAACTGTGACTTTTTATAATAAAAATGGCAGATCCCACGTAGAGTGGGAATCGAAAATATGCGAAGCACGAATGAGAAAGGTTTATATGTACCTTTAAAGTCAACAGAACGTTGCGAAGTGGAGGAAAATGATGCCGTACATGACTTTCATGTCATGATTATCATGTTTGGGTGTGTCGTTTACCGTCGTCATCTATTGACGTCACGTGATACCAAAGTTAGTATAAGTGGAGCTAGCGAAACAGCCACGAGCACACTATGAGCGTGGTATGTTGTCATGTTCTCACATAACACGTGTGTCAGGATTGTCATGTCTGCACGAGTCATGTACTTTCGTCATCCATTGACGTCACGCAACAGCAAATTTGGCATTTGTGGACATAGCAAAACGGCCGTGAGTGCATCATGAAGGCCCAAGATACTCCAATGTAGCGTTGACGAGCGTGCACGCTGGGCGCACTGACGCTACGTTAATAAAACGCGAGCACTCTATAGTTTGACGCCGGGTCCGACTGGCACGAGCAGCGTCCGTCGGCGCGGCCCGACGGCAACCGGTTCGAAATGCGACATGCTGCATTTCTCACCGATGCGCATGCGTTACCCAGACAACACTGCGTCTCCTCTTTTCGTGACGGTGTCACAGGTCCCGTTAATTAGGGAGAAGATCGCCGGGCTAATTCCAAGGGCCGAAGTATCGGCCCCCCGAACCGCACCACGAAAGCGTGGATAATTTAGAAGTGGTCCTTTTTGGCGCGCCAGCGGACGCTGGCTGTGGCCCAAAGAACAAGTCAGAGCCGAGAGTTGATAAACAAAACAGAATTATATTCTCAATATAGGCAGATCAAAAACAATACACAAGTATGCATACTCCACAATAGTTGAATACAATATGTCACCCACCAAACAACGTACTACACAGTACAATCAGCCACACTCGAAACAACGGACACTGACAACAATACGCACTACAATGCAGTCGCTTACATTGAACAACCAAGGCGCTTAAAGACTAGAGAGATAGAAACCCTCCAAAGTTCTTGGAACAAAAGTCTGGATGATACTCTTCCGAGAATCACTCACTCAAAGTCCAGCGTTGTCGTTCGCCTGCCCCCGAAATTTCTCCTCCAGGAAACCTCCCCGAAGTTTCTCTTCCAGGAAACCTCGCGTCTCCAATTGGCCACTCTTCAAGCTTCAACTTCTTTGCCGGAAACCCGTCGGCTTCACGCACGCAGCTGTTGCCACGCGTCTTCGCTCGATAGCGGTAAACACACGCTCTTGCCTGTAGCTCGAGCCTTCACCCCTCAGGTGGAAATCCTCTTCTTCTCCTGCTTTGTCCCTACGGACAAAACCTTCGCCGACTACACGGCGGAATCCCTACGCGCTCTGGCGCTAACTTCCGTCTTCTCCTGATCTCCCATTTTCGCTGCTCGGTTAAATACCTTCCGCGCGCGATTCCAGAAAATGCTCATCATTTCGTCGGCGCGATGCGCAGCGAAGGCTGGGGGAAAGCGCGAGACGGTACGAGGGCCGTCCGTGACGGATGACTCAACCCGGCATCACCACGCCCCTTTCCATCTAGAAATTTCGAGTGCTTGCTCGGCCGCCGATGTGGGGTGAGGAGGTTCGTCAGCGAACCTACGCTTCCGAGGGGAGAGGGACGCGTGCCCGGGGAGTCTTTGGATGCTTGTTTTCTTTCTTTTTATCGTTGACCTCGCGGTGTCACTCCGGCGTTTCGTCGCGAGAATTTGGTGGCGCCCCCTTTTTTTGAGCGCTCGTTTTGTGACAGACGGAGGGACGCCGGACGTGTTGAAACGCGCATGCGTCAAAGCAACGCATCGCGGCGTGCGCCTGCGAGTATATATATGGCAGGACCGGCGCCTGCCGTGGCAATGCCAGCGGGACGCGACGAAATGATCGCCGGCGAGCACGCGCACTGCGTCCCATCGAAATGTATTGGCGCCTTGACTGTAACATGTCATGTTTTCACATGACACGAATCTCATGATTATCATGTTTCGATGTGTCATTTACTTATGTCGTCTGTTCGTGTCGCGTAATGCCGAGTTTGACACATATGAAGCCAGCGAAACGGCCGCGAGCGCATCATGAGCGTAGCATGTAGTCACGTTGTTACATGGCACGCATCTCATGTTTATCATGTTCGTACCAGTATCCTACCTTCGTCATCCATTCACGTCCCGTATTACCAATTTTGGTACACGTGAAGCTAGCGAAACGGCCACCAGTGTATGACGAGTATGGCATGTAGTCATTTTGTTACGTGACACGCATCTCATGATTATCATGTTTGCACCAGTCACATACCTTCGTGATCCATTCACGTACTTAATACCAAATTTGGTATATGTAACGCTACCGAAACGGCCGCGAACGCATCATGAGCGTGGCATGTAGTCATGTCGTTACATGACACTCATGTCATGATTTTCATGTTAGGGTCTGTCGCTTGTGTTTGCCATGCAATCATGTCATATTGCCACGTTCCATTTCACAAGTTTTTGTTATCGTTCCGAAACACCACACGATTCTCGGCGCAAACCGCGCCTACAGGTTTCGAGAAGGTTCCGGACTGTAGTAGATCATTTCGATAAGATCACGCCCACTGTGCGAACGGTACAGATTGTTCTGGAACCTACGCCACCGCCAGCGATAACGCTAGAACATTCGACGGCAAGAGTATAAATGCCGACGCGCTTCGCCGCCTGTCAGTTGTTGATCGAAGGCCGACGCTGCGTTCGCCGCTATCAGTCCGAGACTGCTATCTGTGCAAGACTGCTGCTGTAATTAGACTTTCCCTCTACCGGGCACAGGTTCGCCCAAATAAACAGTTAAATCCCAACACGAAGTTTTCTGTCTTTGGCCACGTCACGACCCCGTGACATCTGGTGGAGGTGCTGCTTCGTTCATGTACCGGACGCCCCCGTCAAGCCGTGAACCCAGCCCCCTTCGCGGAGAAGACACCGACGCCAACCAAGAGCAGCGAACGAGTCGCCGACAGCAAGGTCTGCCACCGGAGTACGGCCTGCTACAAGACAAGGCGCGGAAGACGAAGACCATGACCTCGACTGCAGCGACATTGACAACCGGAGCGTCCAAGCCCGCGATCGTCATTCATCACCCCAGGGAACCACCAACGTTCCATGGCTCATCGTTTGAAGACCCGGAAACCTGGCTAGAAACATACGACCGTGTGGCCGCCCTCAACCACTGGGACAACGAAGAAAAGCTCCGTCGTGTGTACTTCTACCTGGAAGACACCGCAAGGACCTGGCTAGAGAATTGGGAGTCCACGCTCCGCACGTGGGATGTCTTCTGCGGCGCATTTCTTCAAACGTTCGCAAGCGTCGCTCGCAAAGAGAGGGCCGCTGCTCTACTCGAGACCCGGGTTCAGCTACCAAATGAAAAGGTTGAAATTTTCACAGAGGAGATGACCCGCTTATTCCGTCACGCTGACCCAGACATGCCCGAGGAAAAGAAAGTTCGTTTCCTCATGCGAGGGGTCAAACAGGAGCTCTTCGCGGGACTAATGAGGAATCCACCGAACACCGTCCAAGAATTTGTATCCGAGGCGACCACCATCGAAAAAACGCTGGACATGCGCACCAGACAGTATAATCGTCGCCTGACTCCAGAATGCGCTGCTGCTCAAGCCAGTGACTCCGACGACCTGCGTGAAACGATCCGAGCGATCGTGCGGGAAGAGCTGCGCAAACTGTTGCCTTCGGCGCAGCCTCAAGTGGATTCGATCGCCGACATTGTGCGAGAAGAAGTCCGGCAATCGCTTCGAATTCCCGAAACACCGCCGCCCGAGCCAGAAACTATGAGCTACGCCGCTGCAGTGCGCCACAACGCTCCTCCCCGTCCACGCCAAAACGCCACCCCGTCACACTTCCGTCGCCAGACGCCACCGCCGCCACCACCCCAACCGACGTCCTACCGTTCCCCAGCGGGCCAGCGCAGTGCACCGAGGAAAACGGACGTTTGGCGTGCACCTGACAACCGCCCGCTCTGCTACCACTGCGGCGAGGCCGGGCACACATACCGCCGTTGCCAGTACCGACAGATGGGACTGCGTGGCTTCGCCGTCAATGCACCGCGTCCGCAGCCAGGAGATCGGCCACGTGACATCGCCGACTACTTGGCAGGAACTCAATGGACACCACGAAGTCCTTCCCGTTCGCCGTCGCCCAGCCGCCGCATGTCACCGCACCCCCGGCAGTACTCTGGCCCAACGCGGGGCCGGTCTCCTAGCCCGTATCCGGGAAACTAAGGGCAGCAACCGATGGAGGTGCGGTTGCTGTGCGACGAACTACCGAAGATCCTCCGACGACGACGCCGACGCGACGGAGCTCTTTGAACACAACCCCAACCAGGCAAAGCCCTGAAGGCAAAAGCTCACTTACCGAAGGTGGCCTGACGACGCAACATGGAAGCAGCGGAACAAGCCGACGCAGCCGTGACCCGACGCCACGCCCTAACTGTAATGCGAGACGGCGAACTAGCGACCTCGACGTTCTTTTCGATGGCCACAGTGTGACTGCTCTCGTCGATACTGGAGCCGACTATTCTGTCATCAGTGGGTCGTTCGCCGGGAAGTTAAAGAAAGTTAGGACAGCTTGGAAAGGCCCTGAAATCCGCACAGCCGGAGGTCATCTCGTAACACCTGCAGGAATCTGCACAGCGAGAGTCACCATTAACGGCCGTATTTATCCTACAGACTTCGTAATCCTACAGCGTTGCTCGAGAGATGTCATCCTTGGCATGGACTTCTTATGCCTCCATGGTGCTGTCATCAACCTAAAAACAAGGTCGATAACGTTATCCACAGAAGAAGCACTACCGCCGCGCACGCCGTCAGGACACCATGCCTTGAATGTGCTGGAAGAACAAGTCACCATTCCGCCTCGCTCAAGCGTCATTATTCCAGTCGGCGCTCCTAAATCACACAACTTGGAAGGCGTCGTTGAAGGCAGTCAGCATCTGTTGGTCACCCGAAATATTTGCGTCGCAAGAGGAATTGCAGAGCTGCGGGGAGGCAAAGCAACGGTTATGCTCACGAATTTCAGCAATGAGTACAAACATGTGAACAAAGGAACAACGGTCGCATACATCGAAGAAATTGTCGAAGCCACCAGTGCTTTCGCCCTCGCCGATTCTGCGGAACCTGCTCAGAGGAACCAAGCCCCTCCCATAGCTTTCGACGTCAATCCCAGACTTCCGAACGATAAGCAAGAACAGCTCAAGGCCCTGCTCCTGCAATACGAAGATTGCTTTTCGTCGTCATCGAAAATTCGGCAGACCCCAATCACGAAACATCGAATCATAACCGAAGAAAATGCCAGACCACTCCATCAGAGTCCGTACAGGGTTTCGACGCGAGAACGTGAGGCAATGAAGAGACAAGTTGATGAAATGCTGCGAGATGACATTATCCAGCCGTCCAAGAGTCCGTGGGCATCCCCCGTGGTGTTAGTGAAGAAAAAGGATGGGACCCTACGTTTCTGCGTCGATTATCGCCGCCTGAACAAAACCACAAGAAAGGACGTGTATCCTCTCCCACGAATAGACGACGCCCTTGATCGGCTCCATAACGCCAAGTACTTCTCGTCAATGGACCTCAAGACTGGCTATTGGCAAATCGAAGTCGACGAAAGAGACCGAGAGAAGACGGCGTTTATAACACCGGACGGCCTCTTCGAGTTTAAGGTGATGCCCTTCGGTCTTTGCTCAGCGCCTGCAACTTTTCAACGCGTTATGGATACAGTACTGGCAGGATTGAAGTGGCAGACTTGCCTTGTGTACTTGGACGACGTCGTCGTGTTTTCCTCGAGTTTCGACGAGCATCTTCGGCGCCTTGAAGCTGTACTTCAAGCCATCAAGACGTCCGGACTCGCACTGAAGCCAGAAAAGTGCAGATTTGCGTATGAGGAGCTCTTGTTTCTGGGGCACGTTATCAGCAAGTCTGGAGTTCGTCCCGATCCACGGAAAACAGCCGCTATCGCCGACTTCCCGCCGCCCACTGACAAGAAAGCCGTGCGCCGATTTCTGGGCCTGTGTGCCTATTATAGGCGGTTCGTGAAAACCTTCGCCCGCATCGCCGATCCTCTCACTAACCTTACCAAGGCCGACGTGGAGTTTAAGTGGGAAACGCCGCAGGAACACGCTTTCCAGGAGCTTAAACATCGCCTCCAGACGCCTCCGTTACTTGCCCATTTCGACGAATTCGCCGAGACAGAAATACATACTGACGCAAGCAGCGTAGGTCTTGGCGCCGTTCTTGTGCAGAGGGCTGACGGACTTGAAAGGGTTATTAGTTACGCCAGCCGATCGCTATCCAAAGCAGAAGCAAATTATTCCACAACAGAAAAGGAGTGCCTCGCCATCATCTGGGCTACGTCGAAACTTCGCCCCTACCTCTACGGCAGGCCCTTCAAAGTTGTGAGCGACCACCACGCCTTGTGTTGGCTAGCCACCTTGAAGGACCCTTCAGGTCGCCTCGCACGATGGAGCCTGAGACTTCAACAATATGACATTACTGTCATTTACAAGTCCGGCAAAAAACACTCCGACGCTGACTGTCTCTCTCGTGCGCCTGTCGACCAACCGCTACCCGACGACTCGGATGACGACTACTTCTTGAAAACGATAACTACCGACGACTTCGCTGAACGACAGCGGGCCGACCCGGAACTTAAAGCCCTAATAGAATACCTCGAAGGCAGGACTGCCGAAGTCCCGAAGGCATTCAAGCGTGCACTTGCGTCGTTCTTTCTACGAAACGGTCTTCTACAAAAGAAAAACTTTTCACCGCTTCGAGCTAAGTACCTCCTTGTGGTGCCTTCAGCTCTGCGACCAGAACTCCTGCAGGCCCTGCACGACGATCCGACGGCAGGGCACCTCGGTGTTTCCCGCACGCTCGCGAGGATACAAGAAAGGTACTACTGGCCACGTCTTACCACCGACGTCACTCGTTATGTGAGGACATGCCGGGACTGTCAGCGACGCAAGACACCGCCGACAAGGCTAGCGGGACTTCTGCAGCCAATTGATCCACCTTGCCGACCTTTCCAGCAGATTGGTATGGACCTACTGGGGCCGTTCCCGACGTCGGCTTTCGGAAACAAGTGGATCGTGGTAGCTACCGACTACCTCACCCGCTACGCCGAGACAAAAGCCCTGCCAAAAGGCAGTGCATCCGAGGTAGCTAAGTTCTTCGTCGAAAATATCGTCCTACGTCACGGCGCCCCGGAGGTCCTTATCACCGACAGAGGAACGGCATTCACTGCCGACTTAACTCAAGCGATCTTGGCATACAGCCAAACAAACCACCGCCGGACGACAGCGTACCACCCACAGACCAACGGCCTCACCGAGCGGCTTAACAAGACGATCGCCGACATGCTGTCAATGTACGTCGATGTCGAACACAAGACGTGGGACACCATTCTTCCGTATGTGACCTTCGCATACAACACGGCGGTGCAGGAGACGACGCAGATATCTCCATACAAGCTGGTCTACGGAAGGAGCCCGGCAACGACGCTCGATGCCATGTTACCCAACGTCACCGACGAAGAAAACCTCGATGTGAGCGAGTACCTTCAACGCGCCGAAGAAGCCCGACAACTTGCGCGTCTTCGTATCAAGAATCAACAGACGACCGACAGCCACCGTTACAACCTTCGACGACGCTTCGTGGAATACCAGCCCGGTGAACGTGTTTGGGTGTGGACGCCGATACGCCGACGTGGACTAAGTGAAAAGCTTCTGCGACGGTACTTCGGACCGTACAAGGTGGTTCGACGTCTCGGCCCACTTGATTACGAGGTTGTCCGCGACGGCATCACGAACTCTCAACGACGCCGATCGCGACCTGAAGTCGTCCATGTCGCGCGCCTCAAGCCGTTTCATGCACGTTAACAAACTGAAACAGTGTTTTTTGTATTATTGTTGTATTGTAATTTATTCATTGTACTTCTTGCATTATTATTGTACCTTCATCTTTAGTTAAAGCATCGGGACGATGCCTTTTTTTTCAGAGGGGGGCAATGCCACGTTCCATTTCACAAGTTTTTGTTATCGTTCCGAAACACCACACGATTCTCGGCGCAAACCGCGCCTACAGGTTTCGAGAAGGTTCCGGACTGTAGTAGATCATTTCGATAAGATCACGCCCACTGTGCGAATGGTACAGATTGTTCTGGAACCTACGCCACCGCCAGCGATAACGCTAGAACATTCGACGGCAAGAGTATAAATGCCGACGCGCTTCGCCGCCTGTCAGTTGTTGATCGAAGGCCGACGCTGCGTTCGCCGCTATCAGTCCGAGACTGCTATCTGTGCAAGACTGCTGCTGTAATTAGACTTTCCCTCTACCGGGCACAGGTTCGCCCAAATAAACAGTTAAATCCCAACACGAAGTTTTCTGTCTTTGGCCACGTCACGACCCCGTGACAATATCATACGAGTTTTGCAACATGCCATGTGAACGAAACCACCACAAGAGCTTCAGGATCACGAAATTTAAATCATGACGTTCAAGAGATGTCATGATTTTCATATTTTGACTAGTCGAGTATGTTCCTTATAAAGTCACGTTATGTCATACCAAGTTTCGTATCGATACCATTATCGAAACGGCCAGGAGAGCTAAATGTCGTAGACGGCTAGGCAGATAGATAGATAGATAGATAGATAGATAGATAGATAGATAGATAGATAGATAGATAGATAGATAGATAGATAGATACGCTCAAGGTCACCGAAGTTCGCTAAGAAATGCTTCGCATTTAAAAACGTCATCGCACTGATGCTTGTGAAGCGTTCGTACGAGTCTGTCTGTGGTTTTACGGGCGAAACAGGGAAGTTTATTGCAAACTGGTAACAACATTTAAGGTGAGTACAACTGTCTGGTGCAACAAAATTGCTTCAGTGGTGTGTACAAACAAGAGAACATAGACAGGGTGTAACACACAGCACTTCCAACATTCTCACAGATCACGAATCACTCAAGAAAACTAAGAGAAAAGAAACGCAAAAAAGCAGTAAATTGGAACAGATTCACATATTACATGCGACGAGAAGCAATTTTCTCCCCCGAGTTAAAACGGCAGTAAAGGAAGTTCAATATTCCCGTTCCGAACTCCAAAAAAACGTGTATGCCACATTCTGATAAATGCTTCTTCAGCCTGAGTTTCCATCTGTTTGGTAAGGTACCGAACCATGATCATTCTTATCTTCTGTAACGCTGGGTATGCAGCTCGTTGGTGTCGTGGCCGTGCTTCGGCCATACAGCGGCGACGCCACAAGACGAACGTTGTGACGTACAGTACGAGTTGTTCAAATAAGTCCCTTCTGTGCTGTTCGCTCGAAGGAATTGACACTCCGAATTGACGACGCCCGACGTGCCACACGCCTTTGGCCACTACGCATTCAAACATCGTGTGGCGGATCGTTTCTCTCTTCCCGCAGTTGGGGCAGTGGTCATTGGGAACGACGCCCCACTTTAACAGTCTCTAACGAGTGTGCAACGCGTCCCATTGCCGCAGCCAATCAAATTCTCTAACTATTTCCGGTACGTGGTTGTTCCGCCATTTCTTCCACTTGCTGGGACTCCATCTCTTTTTTTCCTCGTCAGTAATCGAGCGACAGATTAACAATTCACTAATGCGTGCGGGTGCGAGCTTTGCAAAAATTTCTTCGGTAACGTCGCCGTCAACCGAACGCTTGAGGCCCTCTGCTGCCTTATAAAAGGCATGTGGGTGTTCTGCTCGAGGTCCACGGTACCTTTCCGACGTGAATGCGGCTCCAAGAGTTCCGGTCCAATACAGCAATAAGCTACGGCCAGGATAGTCATTGTCCTGAAACAATTTGTGAACTGTTTCAGCTGCAAGTGCCTTTGTGAATGTCGCAACATCGGGCAGACTGAGTCCTCCGCAATAACACGGCCTTCTGCATCGAAGAGGCAATGCGCACCCCGCCTGAACCTCGGATAGAGAAACACGACACCAGTGCCACGCGACTGCGTCTGCGTTAAGGAGAAGAAGGCTTCAACCGAAAATCTAGTACGGAAGGTTATGATGTCGTGCCGCGTTCGAAAGTTGGTTTCTTGCAGAAAAAGCACGCCGACCCCGAGCGAGCGCACAAGGTTCATTATCTCCTGTTTTTTTACAAGATCTTCGAAACCACGAACATTGAAAGTCATGAACAATAGCCTATCCATTTAAAATAAATTTAGGGGGAAACGAAACAATCGTTTTGGATGAAGTCAACGTGATGATACTCGAAGGACTGGCGCTGAGACTTACTCACGCGCACAGATAGAACGGACCCAGTAAGCAACACTAATAATAACAGAAATAGTACACGCAGCATGCAACGTAACTCACATGATGCAATTACTATAACAGGGCGTAGCCACCACAGCATAGAGCTCACAAATTGGCACATGAAGGTTCCATCGTGAATGACAGTAACATATTGTCGCGGGTTATAAATTACAGGGGTTTATTTAAAAACACGGACAGTGGGTCTTGTAGAGACGCTCTCAGAGAAGGCCGCTAAGATTGTCGTTTTTTTCACTCTGCTGCGCTGTGCCTCTCGAGCAAATCCGCGTTCCTCGTTGTCTTGCGGCCAGCGAGTGTTTACATCACTGAGAGTGGTAAAGTTTCATTCGGACCACGTGCACTGTCTCAGGCAGATGCTGGCGACGTTTCGAACAGGAGGAGGCGTCGGGCACGACTTCGTACGTCACGTCGCTAAGACGGCGCAAAACCTTGTAGGGTCCGAAGTATCGGCGTAGAAGTCTCTCCGAGAGGCCTCGTCGTCGTACAGGAAACTAAACCCAGACTCTATCTCCTGGTTGATAAATGACGAATCGATGGCGAAGGTTGTACCGTTGGGCGTCAAGTTGCTGCTGGTTCAGTATTCTGACGCAGGCAAGCTGCCTTGCTTCCTCGGCGCGCTCAGTGAAGTCTGCGGCGTCTGTCTCTGAATCCTTGCAATCGTAAGGCAGCATGGCGTCAAGCATTGTCGTAACTTCTCTGCCATGAATTAGTGCGAACGGCGTCATTTTGGTTGTTTCCTGGCGCGCCGTAATATACGCGAATGTGATGTACGGCAATATTCGGTCCCAATTTTTGTGTTCTACATCGACGTACACGCAAAGCATGTCAGCGATTGTTTTTTTCAGTCTTTCTGTAAGCCCATTAGTTTGTGGGTGGTAAGCTGTCGTCTTCCTATGCGCTGTGCCACTGAGCGTAAGCACAGTGCGCAAAAGCTCGGCTGTAAACGTGGTACCTTTGTCTGTTATGACGACAGCTGAAGCACCATGTCTGAGAACAATGTTCTCATTGAAGAACTGGGCCGCTTCAGCTGCAGTGCCACTCGCGATTGCCTTGGTCTCCGCGTATCGGGTGAGGTAGTCCGTCGCCATTATAACCCATTTGTTGCCGCTGTCCGATGTTGGGAATGTTCCCAGCAGATCCATTCCGATTTGAGAAAACGGGGTTTCTGGCACGGGCACAGGATGTAATAGCCCAGGGAGTTTGACAGGTGGTACCTTGCGCCGCTGACAGTCAATGCATGTTCGGACGTAATGTTTAACCTCTGCTGCGACTCTTGGCCAGTAATATTTTTCTTTGATGCGTGTCAGTGTTCTTGTGAAACCGAGGTGGCCCGCAGTAGCTTCGTCATGGGAAGCTTGTAAAATTTCGCTGCGGAGAGCTCCAGGAACTACCAGCAGATAGCTTCTACCTGTTGATGAAAAGTTCTTTTTGTACAGAATACTGTTCCGTAAACAGAATTACGATAAGTTCTTCGAAAACACTCTTGGTGCATTGGCGGCTCGTCCGTTCGAGAATTCTATAAGCGAGTTGAGCTCCCGATCATCTTGTTGTTGCCGAGAGATGATAGCTGCATCAACAACTCCTAAAAAACCTCGGAAATCATCATCCTCTATAGCCGGCGATTCAATCGGTGACCTTGACAAACAGTCGGCGTCTAAGTGTTGCCTTCCGGACTTGTAAACTATGGCCATGTCGTACTTTTGGAGCCGTAAGCTCCATCGTTCTAAACGTGCAGAAGAGTCTTTCATGTTGGTCAACCAACAAAGAGAGTGATGGTCGCTTACGACTTGGAAAGCGCGGCCATATAAGTACGGGCAGAACTTCGCAACTGCCCAAACGATGGCCAGACACTCCTTCTCCGTTGTTGAGTAGTTGGACTCGGCACGTGTCAACGTTCTGCTAGCGTAGGCAACCACTCTCTCCACACCATCTTGGCATTGTACAAGAAGTGCACCTAGGCCCACATTGCTGGCGTCTGTATGGATGGCTGTTGGTGCATTCTCGTCGGAGTGAGTGAGGACAGGTGGAGTTTGTAGACGCTGTCGCAGCTCGTTGAACGAAGCTTCTTGCTCTTCACCCCATACAAATGCAATGTCTTCCCTTGTAAGGCGGGTGAGTGGAGAGGCGATGTGTGCAAAGCCTGCTATAAATCGCTGGTAGTAGGCGCAGAGACCCAGAAAACGCCTGACCGCTTTCTTATCAACAGGCCTTGCGAACTTTTCAACGGCTGCTGTTTTATCTGGGTCAGGCTTCACACCTTCACGACTGACCACGTGTCCCAGGAACTGGAGTTCTTCGAAGCCGAAGTGGCATTTTTCCAGTTTGAGTGTGAGTCCAGCGGACCGTATGGCTTGAAGGACTGGCCGTAGCCGCTTTAGATGCTCTTCAAACGTGGCCGAAAAAGCGATCACGTCGTCGAGGTACACAAGGCATGTTTTCCATTTCAGGCCGGACAGAATGGTATCCATTAGTCTCTGAAACGTGGCTGGGGCTGAGCATAGACCGAAAGGGAGGACTTTGAATTCATATAGCCCGTCTGGCGTCACGAAGGTTGTCTTTACTCGGTCATGCTCATCTGCTTCTATTTGCCAGTATCCACTTTTAAGGTCCATTGACGAGAAGTAGCGCGCATGCCGTAGCCTGTCCGAAGAGGCATCGATCCGTGGTAATAGATAAACGTCTTTTTTGTAACATGATTCAGCTTACGATAATCGATGCAGAAACGCAAGCTGCCATCTTTCTTTTTCACGAGTACCACTGGCGATGCCCAAGGACTCTTTGATGGTTGGATTACATCATCCTCTAGCATCTTCTTGACTTGCTGCTGGATTACCTAACGTTCGATCTGAGCGACGCGATATGGGTTCTGTTGGATCGGTCTTGCTGTTCCTTCCGTAATTATGCGATGCTTAGTCAGAGGCGTTCGACCCACTCGTGATGTCGATGAGAAGCAGTTCTTGAACTGGTCGAGCAGCTCCATAAGGCGGCATCTTTCAGTCGGTGTTAGATTAGGACCGATATCAACTGATGGTGTATGTGGAGATGATTGAGCTGTGGCTTACCCTTGCATTGGAAGACAGTCGTGAGAGTAGTCGAGCTCTTCGAGGTACGCCACAGCCGTGCCTTTACCGATGTGCCGGCGCTCATTCGTGAAGTTGGTCAGAAGCACGTCTGCGCGCCCATCCACTAAGCTGACGATACCGCGAGTGATGGCGATGCCTTGGTGAAAAAGAAGGTCAGTGATGCGTTCGGCTATGGCGTCTTCATTACAGTGCACGGCGCAACACACGGAAACAAGACTACATGACAGTGGTGGCACGCAGACGTCGTCGTCGACCACACGTAACACCCTGGGTTCTTGGTCTGGATCATTGGTCCCAGACTTGTCAGCGGCGAATGTGATCACACCATCGCGTTTGTTGACCACAGCACCGTACTCTGTTAAGAAGTCCATTCCCAGTATCATAGGTTTGCAGCACTCCGGTAGGATCAGAAATGTGGCTACAAAAGCCACATTCTCAATAATGAGTCTTGCTGTACATTTTCCCGTGGGAGTCAATATCTGGCCTTTAGCATTTCGGATATAAGGGCCCGTCCATTCCATCCTGACTTTCTTGAGTTCGTCTGCCAATCGTTCACTCATTATGGAGAAGTCTGCACCCTTATCGACTAAGGCCGTCACTTCAACGCCGTAAATCGTCACAGCAAGGTCGGCAGTCACAGTTTTCTCGGCGAAGTCTTCATCGTCGCCTCTCACGTGTTTCGGCAGCAGTGGGGGATTTTCGGCAATTCGACGGCTTGCAACCTTCCCCCCAGAGGTCGCTGCTTTCAGTTTCCCCGCCGTGGGCTGGGAGACCGACCTCTCACGGCGTCAGCAAAACTACGGCGGCTTGGTGAAGAGAAGCGAGCTGGGGATGGTGGGCGCATCCGGAAGGTAGAAGAGCCTTCCCGCCTGCCAGCCTGGTCGTCGTCGATGGGGGCACGGCTTTCGTCGAACTGTCGGCGTGTAGCTGTAGGTGCACTACCGCGGTATTCAGCTCGGCGATGTGCGCGAAAACGCTAAATGTGCCCTGGCTCTCCACAGTTGTAAAGAGTGGTCGGCGATCCGCAGTGCGCCGTATGTCGGTCTTCCGCATATAGGGTCGCCTGACAGAATCCTGCTGAGCCCAGGCTGCCACAGGATACGGTTCGAGGTACTGCCGCACTGGCATGGGCGTGGGTCGACGAACACCGTCTGCATAGCTGTATCTGTTCGGCTGGTATGATACTTCTGGAGCGAATGGACGACGCACAGCGTCTGCATAGGTACACGAGTTTGGACGGTGCGGTGGAGCGGAATATTGCTGAGGAGAGGCAAACGCTTGTCGAAGTTCATGGCGAACGACTTCAGCGACGGAGGCGGCTACCGTGGACTCCTGCGGCGGGGGCGCCTGTGACTGCAATGTGTATTTTGCGTTCTCCTTCGCGATCTCCTAACGCACGATCTGTCTAATCAGGTGGCGTAGAGAAAACTCGACGTTTTCGGTAAGTGCGGTGGCGCCTGCAGCTGCGCTGGTGGCCGGGCGATCAGACTGTCGGTACCGTTGTTGCAGCGCACGCTCTATTGCGGTGGCCTCCCTGGTGAACTCGTCCACTGTTGTCGGTGGATTGCGCACAAGACCAACAAACAGCTGCTTTTTGATGCCCCTCATCAGATGGCTTAACTTTCGTGCCTCGGGCATGTTGGGGTCCGCGCGGTGGAACAGGCGCATCATATCCTCAGCAAACTTGGCGACGCTTTCATGCAGCTGTTGGGTGCGTCCTTCAAGAAGGCGTTGTGCGTTTTCGCGTCGGTCTGCGTTACCGAAGGTGTCAAGAAACCGATGACAAAACTCCTCCCATGTCGTCATTGTTGCCTCCCGGTTTATAAACCATGTCTTCGCGCCGTCTTCAAGGGCGAAGTATACGTGGAAGAGCTTTCCATCGAGACTCCAGTAGTTCGATTTAGCTACCCGTTCGAACTGCTCAAGCCAGTCTTGCGCATATTCGTTCGGCCGGCCATGAAATGGTTCAGGAGTGCGCATATTCTGGACCGTCACCTGTGCAAGACTCCTTGCCCTTTCTTGAGTAGGGGTGGCTGTCGGAAGTGTTGCCCCCTTTAAAACGCCATATTCTGGATCAAGACCTCGAAGGTGACGGCTTTAGCGGCGCACAGGCTTCTCCACGCGGGGCTGTCTCGTAGGGCTGGACTCGGGGCTTCTCACAGGGGTGCTGATCATGAGGTGGTAGTACCCAGCACCTCCACCAGTGTCGCGGGTTATAAATCACAGGGGGTTTATTTAAAAACACGGACAGTAGGACTTGTAGAGACGCTCTCAGAGAAGGCCGCTAAGATTGTCGTCTTCTTCCCTCTGCTACGCTGCGCCTCTCGAGCAAATCCGCGTTCTTCGTTGTCGTCGCTATCTCGCCGCTAAATGCAGCTATGCACGCGGCATTATGGAATACTAAAGAGTTTGCATGCATCAGAGACAACAAATGCATAGTGGTTGTACGGCTGGGAAGCAAGCATTGCAACGGTAAGGACAACAGGAAGCGGAAAGAATGGATGTGGGCAGCACAAACTAAAAAAAACATTGAGTCCTCACCCGCATCACGTGATAGATCTCGGTTTGGCGAATCCACTCGGGGCTTTTTGGATGCTCCGGAGGTGGTGACATCACTTCCACTATGAGAAGAGACACATTGGTAATGATATATCGCATGTACGTTCGTCCCATTTTGGAATTTGGTTGTGTACTTTTCTCTGGAGTTCCAGCTCACAAGTTGCGGCCTCTAATTCTTCTGGAAAGAGAAGCTTTGCGCTTATTATGCCTTGGCCTTCCCAAAACAGTTGCCAACAATGTGTTGTATCTCGAATTGAGGGTCCCTCCGCTTTCTTGTAGAATTCGCCTTCTGACTGTTCAGACATTCTTAAGAATTCATGAATCACCATTACGACATTCAGAAACAGCCTTTATTTCCACCCCGGAATCATTTTTTGCTGCTAGATGGCCGCGATTCCACACGCCACAAATTATATTTGTGCAAAATTTACTGGAGCCTCTAAACGTACGACATCATGCCGAGTCGTGATAATTTAGCCCCGGTGGAAATTAAATACGACGACATTTTTCCTAATAATGCTAAATTACTTCCCCCTTAACATTTTGGATGGTTTACTACAAGATCACCTGCGCCGTATTACAACGAACGTTATTATTGCTACAGACGCATCGCAATATGACGAAAAGTCAGGGGTTGGTATTTTCAGCCCGATTTTAGATTCGATTTATTTCCTTCGACAACCCGATTTCATACCTGTTTTTGTGGCTCAATTTATGGCAATAGTAATAGCCTTACGCATGTTAGATACAGCAATCACATCAGCTGTCATAATAACAGATTCCCTATCTCTCTGTGCGGCACTTTCTGTTGGTGCTGATAATCAAATAACAAAGGCGTTCCGTGCACTATTATCTGCGCATTTGAGAAAAGTACGATTAGTTTGGGTGCCTCGACATAAAGGTTTGTTTCTAAATGAAATAGCCAATTCCTTAGTTAAGTCGTCAATCAGCCAACCAATTCTACCGCTCTGTCCATCATCCGCTTATGTGAGTGCTACTCGATTCCGCAGACGTACGCTTATGCAAGTCTTTAAAGGTTCAGCAATGACAAACTCTACAGAATATCGCCATTTATTATATCCCTGGCGAAGAGACTTTTGCCGCACTCGAAAACAAGAAGTAGCTATCACAAGGCTGCGTTTCCGGGTACCAAATCTAAATTTCTATAAACACAGGTCTGCTCACGCACCTTCACCACTGTGTGCATTTTGTGATGAACTGGAAACAATAGACCATTTTTTTCACCTGCAGGCGGTTTAACACATTACGAAAAACCCTATTAGAAATACCTTTACGTGGTATTGGTATGGACTTATCTCTGCCTGTCATTTTGTCTTTTGGAGCTTCCATTTCTGGTTTTTCTAATGCGACAGTATGCGTGGCCGTCCGGGACTATATTGATGTAACTAATAGGTTGACTATTTAACCAGTTTCATTATCCTAACAGGTCCACATAATTATATACGTATAAAATCAGATTATTGCTCTATTCTAAGAATTAATTCGTTTATGTAAATATTTTTACGCATTACATAAAGCACCACACTTTCCTAGGCTATCGGAAATCTTTCTGTTAAACCTCCATCATTCCAAATCTGAACAGTAACTTTTGAAACCACTCGATTTTTGGCCAATCCTCCACAGCGGGTATGCGCCACTAACAATAGGAGAACAACAACAACTTCCACTGCTTGAACTACCAGGCTTGGTGCGGCGCTCAGAGTTTGTGGCTCTAGACAAATTGCTGGAAGAACACGTATTTTCAGGAGACAAAGATACCGATTGTGAGGCTTGCGAAAATCTGTGACTCCCTAATTTTCGTGATGGTGACCGGCTCCTACGATGTCTGGATGTCTTGTCGGACGCTTCTTCTTGGGCCTGTACAGCGTGTGTGCGAGGCGTGTTAGGTTTCTTTGAAGACGTGGTCTTTACTTCTTTCGTGGGGGTCGTCTTCACGCTACCTTCCAAGCCCACAGGTGGCCGTTCATGGAGCTCGTCACTTTCACTTGTTGCCTCAGAAGGTCGGAGCGATTTTCCCGGTTGGCCAGCGCTCCGAGATGCTTGGGACGCTTCCTCCAGCGGTGAAGCGTTCGAGGATTGTTCATTTTCTGTGGCCTTGAGTTTGTAGCGAGAGAGGAAGACGGGACGGCGGCCAACGTGGTCGTGTCGTTCTTTCGCCGTCTTCCTCTCACTCGCTACATTGGTCACCCGGAGAACACGCCCTTCGCCGAGTGGCCCGCTGCCATGTTCCCGCAACTCTGCCCGCCAGTGCCGCCGTACCAGTCAACCTACCCCAAGGTATAGTTCATGCAGCTCGATGCCATTCTTGCGTTGAATGGCGTCACAAACCAGCCGCTGATGCACGCCATTCTTCATGACGCCCTTCCAGTAGAGTTGCGTCATCTCACTGCCAGTTCAAGCACCAGCCCGCAGCCTTACCATGCCCTTTGCACTGTAGTGCTCGCCCGCAACGGCCTCACGTACCGACCGCTTCCAGGGACCCGCGACTTTGGGGCTGTCACTGCGTCGCAATGTGTGCTACCAACCGGCACGCAACCGTCTAATGACCACGACCTCACCACTCCGGCTACGACTCCCTCTGCCTCAGATCCGGTCACAGGAACATTGAATCCTGCACGCGACCACGACGACGAGGTAGAAGACGCTCGCACTTCTACTGACTACACCACCGTGAGCTGCGTTCCGTTAGCACCCACGTACAAAGGTTCACCGCAGATGCCTGCCACATGCACAATTTCCGTGACATCAACGGCACGCGACACCTCAGCGACTCCAGACTCCACGACGGCTACCTTGCCGCCCGCCTCGGAGCCTGGCACAGGTGACCTTTCGCCCGTTATTGACTTCCCAACCTCGAAGCTTTCGCCTTCAACAACGTCCGATAAACGAGACTTAACCTCTCGTCTGGCCACTAGCGACGCGTGGCCTGCGCCCGACTACCCATCCGCCAAGGTTCTGGACATTTGGGCTGAATGCAACCAGTCAGCCACGAGGTTAGTGTTTTCATCGTCCTCGGCCGACGACGTGGCAGGCATGCTTACCACCGGCTCGTCTCGGCCGATCTCCATGGCTCACAACACGGCTGACACGTCAGGTGCTACGACGGCAACATCACCGAACTTCCTGGTGTCTACCACGACTACGGACACCGTCACGCCTGCTATTCATCCCCCGGTCGCGAAGGCTTCAGTGTCGACAATGTCCGAAGGTGCCTCTCCACTCACCTCAATGATCTGCGTGTCCTGCCAGCAGCAACCATCCTCGCCCTCGCAGTCTCTCGCAGGCGAAGTTGAAGCCACAAGCTGTCAACCACGACCAAACTTCCGAGATGTTGCGACTATGACCGACACTCCTAAGGACGACGTGCCTGGTCTGCCTATGTCGAAGCAGACCGCACATCTCACGCCTGGCATACAGGCACCCATCTTCCATACCGACCTGAGCCGACTACTGAAGGTGTTTCCCCAAGTCAAGGTACGCCCACTGAGCCTCCTCGAGAGTCCATATCTGCTGGATCCCATGACACGCCTCCTACTGAGTTATTGACGGAAACCGTAGGCGAGCTGGCGTGTAACTGGGCTGTGGGCACACCCTTTTACAAGCCGCATACGTCATTCACCTCTACCCAACGTGTACAATGCTACTTACTCACTGCCAACGTAAGTGGTCAAGTCCACTCATATTTAAATACCCCTCACGTCACGACACCTGCATACCGACATCGGCACCAGTGCTGTGCACGCCCGGGAAAGCACCGTCAAAGCCGTTGCTTGTCGATGGGTGGTCTGCAAGACTTCACTACGCCACTTCTAAGTGCTTCGCGCGCAGGGGCCAAATCGGCTTTTGTGCACCCGTCGTCACCTCACCCTGAACGCCTCTCTACCTGCAGTGCTCACTCGCGACACCCTGTGCGCTCCCAGCTAGCCCCAGCTGGTCATCCTGTCACCCACTTATGTGCAAACACAGTTTCCGAACGCTTACTTCTTTGTCCACTGCGCAACTCTCAGTGTCGCCCACCAGAGACCCACTGGTTCCCGATGGTCACTACACGTTGACAAACTGGACTTCCCAAACGGACACCTTGCGGATTGTCGTTCATGTATACAGTCTCTTTCTCTTTCTTTGTTATATACACTTCAAATCGCGCAAAGCGCTAGAGAGGAGCCCTGTAGTGCATGATCATCATCATCATTTCTCAATCACCGCGCCGCGTCTCTCGCGCAGCTGATGCGAGCTCGAGCTGCGCGAGGATTAGAGAACAAGCTGGCGCACTTGGTGTGTCGCACGTGGAAAGCCACGCGGCTCCGCTTCAGGCGTGGAATAAAGTGGCGAGAGAACGACACTACGACGTTGGCCACCGTCCCGTCTTCCTCTCACTCGCTACAAGTTTCTCTGATGAAGACGTAGCAGACGCACTCAGCGTCTCCACAGCGTTCGTTGCTGGGATCCTGTGGCGACGTTGTGGGAGATGACAACGCTGCGGTGTCCCCAGTCAGCACAGTAACGTCGTTGTCACTCGTTGTGCTTGGTGACGCGGCATCAACGCCGCTGGCGTCTTCTGTCTTCGCGTCATAAAATTCTGTGTCAGTTGCGCTGTCTTTATCCCAATAATCTGGAATCTTCTGTGGCCGTGGCTTGGCTTTGCATTGCGAAACCTCCATGTGCCTGGAGGTTCCAATTTGGGTTGTTCTCTTCGAAGCACTCTCTCCAAGTTCAGGGAATTCTTTCAGTGACTGTGAGGTGCTCTGCGCTGCGTCTGCGTATGACTTGGGACGGAAGAAATCTTTCGTCGCGTGGTCCCCATTACAGCGCTTACACTTGGACACACATTGTCAGATGTATGACCGAAGGTGCCACATCGTTGACAGAAGGTTGTTGTGCAAGTAGCCGCAAGATGATCTTCTCTGCTGCAGCGTGCGCATACTCGCATACTCTGCGCCTACCACGACACTCGAGCATCACGCGGTGACCTTGAATGGATAGAAAGTTACGGGCGGGCTTGGCCATCTCGATTCGGACGATGTGGGTACCAGTGTACGTTGATTGATGCCTTTGCCAGGTAACAAATGTGATACCCTTCACTTTTCCGTATGGCTGAAGAGCTGAAATAACTGCGTCATCTGACACGTACGGCGGTAGGTGGAACACACTGACTTGTACGCTTGGCGACCCGACTGCTTCAACTTGTACCTTGTGACCTTGAAACTTGAATCCTTGGTTTACCATCAACTTGGTCGCTTGTGCAGCTGACCGAGCAGCAACTAGGAACTTCGAAGCTGCGAGGTGTTGCAGGAACAGTACCCCTTCACTCCCCATGACGTCTTCGAGGCCATCGATGATCTCGTCGATGGACGCCGTCCTCTCCGGGACGGTGAAGTTGAAGCAGTGCTCCTTGAGGGGGAGCGCCGCAGGCGTTGACGCCATCCTCGCTGGTTCCGGCACGGGCCGACGACGATAGGATCAGGCCTAAAAAAAATTGCCCGCAGCTTCCCTCGGGGGAACACTGAGGAGGATGCGGAGCATATAATTGGTTAACGGGGTGTTAAAGTGCGACTTACTTGGGTCGATGGCTAAATTGGTTAACGTGGTTGTGAAATGGGGTGTTAAATTGCGACTTACTTGGGTCGATGGCTAAATTGGTTAACGTGGTTGTAGGAGGGGGTGTTAAATGAGTGAACACGTACACACGTATGCGAAAGGGCGGCACTGGTCGAAGGGACGTCGGTCATTGTGTTTGTGGATTCGTTGGAATTCATTTCACCGCGACCTTGGACGTCGACGCGCCGTACAAACCAACCGACGAGCGGCAACTGAGCGAGCGAGCGCCGACCTTGAGTATATATACAGCGCGACGGCGCATGCACTGTCAGCTGTCGAATGTTCGAGAAGGGGGAGAAGCGCAACGGCACATGCGCGCGCGTCAGCTGCCGATGTTCTCGAAGCGCGACGGCGCATGCGCGCGCGTCAGCTGCCGATGTTCTCGAAGCGTGACGGCGCATGCGCGCTACATTATACAGCTAGCGAATGTTCGTGAAGAGAAGCGCACGCGGTGTGTAGAGGAGGAAGGGTGCACAGATGGTGGAGGAGTGAAGCGCGCGCGGTGTGTAGAGGAGGAAGGGATGCACAGATGGTGAAAGAAGGAGGAGGAAGCTTGCGGATGGCGCCGCACTACAAGCCTCGAGTATTAGATGCTCCGCATCTAAAAAACTGGCTGGCAAAGTCGCGAGTGGACACCCGGCAGCAATGCCACCGGAACGCTGACCGCGTTGAAGACTGGAACGCCGGAGCTCCTTATAGCGGCACCCATTCGTCCCTCGTAGTCGTAGTAGCAGTGTGTAACCAGTCTTTTATTTTGACCCCAAGGTGGTGCCGGTGAGAGAGTTCACTGTGCGTTGTTGAACAGTACAAAAATCGCAGTGTGCGCGTTAACTAAAAGCCGAATTCCCCTGTCTTTCATTCCCCCTCAGCAGCCATTGGCATGTACATTGAGCACTATCTGACAAGAAACGGTTGCTACGCTATACTCGCTGCGCCTAACCTCCTTGGTTTTAGAAAGGTTTAGCGAGCGTTGGGCCGCAGTGCCATGAATACAGTGAACTAGTATATACCATGAACTCGAGTTGGTTAAAGGTGGGAAGTAGACCCGAAGCGCAAGCCGTAAGAAAGTGTGCGTGTGCCACCACTCGTTTAGTCCTTGAAATGTCCGCTGGATGGCGGTGCATATGCGGAATATATGATGAAAAGATGCGAGCTGGTTGTACATGGAGTGTTGAATAGATGGATGAATGGACACATAGACAGATGCATGGACGGACTTGCGGATGGTCGCACCGACGAATGGACGCAGGGGCAGATGCATGGACGAACGCAGGGATGGACGCACAGATGGACGTCCAGACACACGAACAGACGCACGCACGGATGGGCGAATGGACGCACAGACGGTCATACAGACGGACGCATGGACGGACGGAAGCAAGAACGAATAGACGGACGGATGCTTCGCCCCACTCTCCATCATTCGCTCCGTGGATATGCTGCCATTTTTTTTCCTTGCGTGTGCACAACCAGCTGTAATCACTCGTTACAACGTTACGCCCTGTGCTCACTGACAGGATCCAGCAATAAGGGCGTTCATTGTATCACAGCCTGATCAAAACTTATTCGGAGAACTGGACTAGTTATAACTGGATGAACGACGGTGTGCGAGTCAGTGCGACGCGAGATGCCATGGCTAGCGGCGTAAAATATTGAGCTGCGCAACTTTGCCAGTTGAGTTACGCACATCCTGCTTGCTCTTGTGTTGTATCGTTTATGTTCATATTGGTGATTGTTTACTCTATGACTCATTTCTTTCCATTTTCTTTCATTACCCGCGGCAGTTGAACCCAAACATTTCCTTTTTGATGAAAGTTTTAAACCTTCTACGGGGCGCTCCATGAACATAAGCGAGGAGGAAAGGGAAAGGTTCGCTACCTTTGAAACTTGTTCCATCTAGGAACCTTAAGGTTTCCTCGATGCGCGCGTTCCCTCCACCGCTTTGGAGGGTGGAGACTACCGCGTCGTCTGCTTCGGAGTCCGCCATTACGATGCCGTCTCCGCAAGCCGCTTGGACGGACTTGCGGATGGTCGCACCGACCACCACGATGGCCAGCCAACGAGTGTGTCGCGGCTGCATACAGCGTTTGTTGCGTCGAAACATGCGGTACTGAAACAACATGAGAGAAAAAATGGCAGATCCCACGTATAGTGGGAATCGATGATATGCGAAGCACGAATGAGAAATGTTGATATGTCATGTTAAAATCAGCACGACGTTACGAGGTGAAAGTAAATGATGCCGTACATGACTTCCGTGTCATCATTATCATGTTTGGATGTGTCGTTTGCCTTCGTCATCTATTCACGTCACGTGATACAAAGTTTGATATATGCGGATATAGTGGTTATGTGGATGTTTTATCTGTGGACGCACAACTTGTACACAACTCGTTAGATGGCAACATCAATTTCCCGAGGGGTCTGTGCACCCTGAGACACTTTTTTTTCTCCTAAGAGATATTTTAGCGCGAACAAAGAGCTGCAAGATTACCGTGCACCAACTAAAAAGCCGAGTCTCACAATTATAAGAAAAAAATGCACTCTTCATCTTCAGTTAAGAAACTAAGCAGTGGCACGCATGAAAATGCTGGGACGAGGAAAATTGCGTGCAAAATTCGCAAGGCTAGATCTGCCGGCTACCTACAACATCCTAATCCTGGATGTTTGGTGATTGATATGTGGGGTTTAATGTCCCAAAACCACCGTATGAATATGAGAGACGCCTTAGTAGAGGGCCCCGGAAATTTGGACCACCTGGAATTTTTTAACGTGCGCCTAAATCTAAGCACACGGGTCTACAGCAGTTTCGCCTCCCTCAAAAATGCAGCCACCGCAACCGGGATTACTACTACTACTACTACTACTACTACTACTACTACTACTACTACTACTACTACTACTACTACTATATCGCGCACACACGAGCCATAGCTTAAAAAGCTTCGCCCCTAAAACTATGGACTATCTCCTCGAAGGGAACCCTGATAGGATACGAAGCAGCAGTGGTACGCATGACGTTGACCTTGTTGAAACAGGCGTCGACACGGGTGTTAAAAAACGGTTTGAAGCGAAACTCGGTGTAGCGTTTACTCGATTAAACGATGGTTTGAAGCGCAAAGACACAGGAGGCGGGATGCGTTCAAGACGTTTCTTCTCGGCTTCCTTGGCTCGCGTCTCCTCGGTTTTACCCGCGAGCCGTTTGTATTCTCGAACGCGATCAGTGCTCTTGACTCGCACCTCGTCGGTGTCGCTGGTCTGCCACTGCCAACGCTTGCATTCGGCTTCCCTGGCTCGCCCCTCGTCGGTGTTTACGTCGCTATTCGCGAACGCTGTCAGCTTCGCTAACTCTCACAACATCAACAACAGCTCAGAAATTTATGCGCACACTAGCGGGAAGCATGCCGCGACAGCATCCCACCCATCGGAGCGATCGCGTGGCAAGAAGCGGAGCGCTGTCCACATTGTCGATGCCACGAGATTCTCAAAGCGCGCGCAGCACGCGAACCAGCCGGCTCACGGCTTCTTCTCGCCGACAGATAGAGGGAAGTGGCACAAGTGAGATGATGTCCACGTGAGCAGTAGACTAGAGCGTTGCGAGCAGTGGAGTGGCTGAAGCGAGAGAGAGCTGACACGTGGCAAGCACGTGGCAATAGACGGAGAGAGACGTCACCGCGTAGGAGGGCGTGAGCTACCTGGAACTGCTCCAACACCTACGACGAGGGGAGTGGCGCGGACGGAGCGATAGCGTGTCACAGCTTAAAAAAGCTGTTTCGCTTTTAAAGAAAACGAGAAGCGAAAACGGTTGCGGACTGTGCGTAAGACGGCTGGCGGAGCAATCCAACCCTGCACGCCACAGGGATGCATTTGCGTGTTGGCGCCACGTTATGTCCTCGTACCCAATGTATAGTTGAAAACGCCGATGTTACGGGTGCGGACGTTCCTCTCCTGGTGGAACGGTTGAGGTGCTCACCAAGAAGCGAAGATTGGCTATCGACTGAGAAGATGATGTGAGCAAGGCTCGTTGACGTTATGGCGTACCACTCTTGCAAGCGAAGCTCAAACATCTTCTAAGTTTCCAATGAGAGGCGACGATCGGCGTGTCAAAATAATGAACAGAAGTATACTTGTGCTGTTGTGTGGTTGTTCCGCACACTGTAGAAACTTCCAGATCCTAACAACTACGGACATAGTGTAGGTGCTTCTGGTCCTTAAGCGGCACTAAAGAAAAACAACGAGTTGTTTTAGATTGATAAACTGCACCTTGACAACTATAGTGACATAACGTTCACTGTCGTAAATTTATTATTAGTGGAGAAGACCAAGCTTGAAGTTTCATTTTTAAATTTAGCGCTGTAGTTACCACGCTTGACGTTAGAAATTCCACAATACATTTTAGGAGTGAAGCTCCTTAGGCAGTGGGTCGTTCTCTACGGAACCTTCTCTATGTCAGCTACGGAGAGGATCAATAGATGGTGTTGTGTGCATATGTCCTTGTAAATAATATCACTAGATTACACTAGTGGTGTCCGTCGTATAGTTTGCGATTTTGTGTAGTTGACAGACGGACGGACAGATGTACAGTAACACAGACAGACAGACAGACAGACAGACAGACAGACAGACAGACAGACAGACAGACAGACAGACAGACAGACAGACAGACAGACAGACAGACAGACAGACGGACGGACAGACAGACAGACAGACAGATGGACGAGAATGCAGGCCCGTGTGCTCAGATTTGCGTGCACGTTAAAAAACCCCAGGTGGTCGAAATTTCCGGAGCCCTTCACTACGGCGTATCTCACAATCATATGGTGGTTTTGGGGCGTTAAACCCCACATATTATCAATCAGGATGGACGAGAAGACAGACAGACAGGCGGATGGACGGACAGACGGCTGTGCGGATGGAAGCATGAACGGACGGACGCTTCGCCCCTCTCATCATCATTCTCTCCGGGGATATGCTGCGAATTCGTTTTAGTTATTTGCGACATTAGCTGGATGAAATTTATTGAACCTTTGTATGCTATGTCTAAGGCACTCACCGATGGCAACGTTCTGCAATTAGAAAGTCGTAGCACCTAGTAAACGCCTTTAAAGTTTATGACGTCACAGTGTCTGGTGCGGGAATCTCAAGGTGGCGTCTCCAGTCACAGTTTGTTTTCGCGGGTTTTCTCGCTTACCAAGCATCGTGTCGTAATAAGAATGGTGTTTTGAGGATGGTGAAATTGTACTTTATTAAAATACTTGAAAGTGTTCCTAGTCTCTAATAATGTTTAGTATTTTCTGAACAAGTTAACAGAGCCCTAAACAGCAAGCAGATTGCCATCTCAAATTTCCTAGATGTAAGCAACACACAAGTGGCGAAGTAATATCGATTCACTTTTCTCGATACGAAATCACTTGCTGTCTAAAGGTATGAAGACATCTATGCAAGGACTATGGAATGATCCGGGCAAGCGCATTTACAGGCTTGACTTGTAGTGTTTTTCGCCTTGCGTTCCGACTAAGGAGAGACCAAGAAACGCTACTACATAGACTGCGGCTGGGTGTTGCATACACGCGACGATACGTATGCATGATAGGACAAGAGCAAAATCCTAACCGCAACTCGTGTAACACGCCAGAAACTATTAATCACATCCTGTGTGTGTGCCTTTTATACGCAGTTGAAAGACCATCTCTTAAGTGCTTCACAGATGACCTAGACTGCCGATCCATTTCGGAGGGGAAACTTTTGGGTGTTAGGGAACGTGTGGATCACGCTCAACGCAGTTTAAAGGTTCGGCTCACATTTCTAAGCAAGACAGGTTTAGGTTCCCGTCTCTAGAGAATCTGCTAATGTGGAGACTGTTGTGCGTGTACTACACCGAACGAGACATTGTGTGCAGTGACTCATTGTGCTATACCACAATCACCCCTCATCATACCATCCTCTTTCATTCCCTTTTCCCCGTACCCCCGTGTGGAGCAGCAGGCCAGAAACCCGCTTTCAGGGCCGACCTCTCCTCCTTCTTCTCATTAAACACCGTCTTCTTCTTCTTCTTCTAGATGTAAGCAAAGCTTTCGATTATGTCAACCACTACTTAAGTAAGCTTCATGACTATGGCATCCGTGGCAAAATTCATCGCCTTCTGAAATCCTGCCTATCCGAGCACTAGAAATTGCGCAAAGAAAGGACAAGCTCTAAGCTAGCATATGGATGTTACTCATTAGTAAAGCCCGCGAATGCTTTAGCGCAATGACTCTACGCATCATATGCGTTGTATTTGTATAATGTCACTTGAGCTACTACGTACATATAAAACTAATTGAAATCAATCAGCCGCCTACAAAAGAGGGTGCTTATTATTACTACCTTTTCGGAAAGGACGGATAGTGCAAAACCACTCTTTCAACTGATGCATGTTCTTCCGCTAGACTTTGTTAATGTCTCCGGTGTTCATAATGCCACGTTCCATTTCCCAAGTTTTTGTTATCGTCCCATAACACCACACGATTCTCAGCGCAAACTGCGCCTGCAGTTTTCTAGGAGGTTCCGGACTGTAGTAGATCATTTCGATAAGATCACGACCACTGTGCGAACGGTACAGATTGTTCTGGAACCTACGCCACCGCCAGCGATAACGCTAGAACATTCGACGGCAAGAGTATAAATGCCGACGCACTTCGCCGCTTGTCAGTTGTTGATCGAAGGCCGACGCTCCGTTCGCCGCTATCAGTCCGAGACTGCTATCTGTGCAAGACTGCTGCTGTAATTGGACTTTCCGTTTACCGGGCACAGGTTCGCCCAAATAAACAGTTAAATCCCAACACGAAGTCTCCTGTCTTCGGCCACGTCACGACCCCATGACAATAATGTAGTACACAGAACAATAAAACATGACGACCCATTCCCATTAAGCATCTTTACGTTACCTGCACGCTGTACAATAGCTGCAGCAAACAACTGCTGTGAGTTGAAGCCTATACCGCAGGAAGAAAAAAAACGTGCTAGAAAGCGTTATAACCAGCGTTGGTTTCTTTCGACCATAAACATATTGCTCTGCGGCTTCCAGATTGAAACACTACAAATAAGTGATTTCACATACCACTATTTGCTTTTACAGGAAAAGCTGTAATGCGACCACAACTCGGGTCTCGCACAGTGCCGTAGTTGTCTGCCACCGCCGCCACCATCGCCGGTGTTCGTAACCACATCGCACGAAATTAGTAAAAAAAAAAAACCAATGACACAGTTGGGCTCGAACTCGGGTCCGCTGGATGCCAGCCCAGTATTTTACCACTGAGCCACGCCGGTGTATTTTTGTCTTTAATGCAGGAAATAATGCAATCAAATGATGTGGTGTACAGCTATACAATCAATCGTTTCAAAATTATGCTCACGTGCACACATGAGCAAGACACAATTTCATACAGTACAATGAACCTTGAAAAGTCCAGTAAATAAACACGCATGTCCTGAAGTCCAAGCCACTCCTGAACAATGTTGAAAGTCTCTACAACACTACGTACATTGGCTGCCTCTTCTCGGAAAACAGACTTTCTTGAGCGAGCTGGCTCAGCATGTCTGTCAATCATGTGGATCCTACATAATGAATAAAGGCCCAATAAAATAAATAAATGTGTGGCACCTACTGTTAATGGCCTTTTGTAACGGTAAGAACTTACCACCATGAGCTGTAATAAAAATTTTTTTCACGGTTCTCTTAAGGATGTCCCAGAAATGACACGCATCGCAGGAATGAATAAAACAATGCTCGATTGTTTCAGGATCGTTGCACAGACCAGGGCACTTATACACCTTTTTCATGAAGCCACGTTTTTACAGGTAATGTGGAATTGTGTTGCTTAAAGAAAATGTTTTCGCTGCTGCTGATATACACCTTTTATGCACATGGTAGAACGCATCATGACCAGTTCGAGATAAATATTGCTGTCGGTAAAGAGGTTAAGGGAAAGGGTGCTGACAAGTGCAGCAGTGTCGTTCTGTCTACACTATATAGATATTCTAAAGTGAATCTGGCTTTCAAAAACTGCATGGCTTCCAGAATTCCTTTCAAGAAACTCCACAATTGCGAGTTTTCAGTCACTCTCGTCGTGACAAAAAGAAAAAGAAGGTGGGGAGCAAGTAGATTCCGGATAACAGTGAGCAAGAACGAGGGACACACATACTTAAGGTAAAAAAATTGCCTCACCAGTTGTTGTACAAACGAATGCACAAAACCAAGTTTCTTTTCTCAAGCGAAAGAATATGGTTGTCTCTTCACTTGGCTTGCCATGACGAATTCCAAATGAAGCAGGCAAATATCTTGTGAAATGCCTGGATATGTACGCGAGAGCAATGCAATACTTCTACTATGTAGACAAGCTTTGATGCAAGGAAAATGTTGCATGCTTTAGCTCTAAAAAAAGAAACGTAACGATCCCGTTCTTGCCAAGTTAACACGTTTATACGTATGGTGGTTATGGCGGACGTCCAACGAGGGCCCGTGTTATGGCAGTTATCAAGAGACACACCGAGATAATGAACTGGAGCTCCATTCCAACAATTATTTGCAGAAACCGAGAAAGTTAGTGCCCACGTGCCTAGCCAAAACCCTATGGGTTTACCAAAATTTATATTAGCTTCAAAATTTCACAAAACACGTAATAGTGTTTACTGCTTCCTGAAGACTCGGTTTATCCACGCAGAAGAAAAAAGTGTCATCTGCGTAAGTTAGAACTTTAATTTCCTCAGCTTCATATCTATATCATCTAATACATGAATTAAGCAGTACACTTAAACAAAGGGATTCCAAGTATACTGCTAAATGTAAAGGCGAAAGCGGACACCCCTGACGTTCTGATAAATTTACCTCTATTATACCTGAAAGCGTGCTACTCGCAATACTTCTTGAGGTGCATTTTTTATAACATAGTAGTTTGCCATTGTGTAGTACATATTCTAACTGGAGATGTCTGAGAAGTCGATACGATAAGTAAAGTCACACCCTATTGAAAGCCTGAGCAAGGTCAATCTGAAGGAGATCTACCTGATTCATACTATCGTCAATGGACACAAAGACTGATCACGCTACATCGATATTCGTCTGAATAGAGCGTCCTCTTATTCCACATGTTTGATGGGCGCCTACACCTTTAGTAATCACTGTTCGCAACCTGTTCGCAAGGTTTTCGCAAATATCTTATAATCAACGTTACATAAAAACAAGGCCCTTGTCCAGTCATTTTTTTTAAAACTTCACTCTCGGTACTTTTCGCCGATAAAGTACTGTGGCTCTGACAAAGGAAGGAGGAAGTTCCCCAAGTTGATAGGCTTCTTTAAAAAGTGCCTGGAAGAAAGGAATGGGGAGTTCTTGATATCTTATGCAAAATACCGCGCTAAGGCCATCTGGGCCTGCAGTTTTGCCTGGTGCTTGTTCGCAAACTTGCCTTAGGCAGGCTTGATGTCGGGGAAACAGTCGCGTTTATATGACTTCTAAAGCGTTTTAAAACAGTGAAAGAACAAGCAGTCGTCGCACAGTGCGAATAGCGTAACGAGTGGGTCGTCCAATGCTCCAACCCATCACAAAAAAAACTTCTTTTTGTTCAGCTATTAACAGTGGTTGGTTGTTCCTCAGAGTCTTGGCGCAATCCACCATGGGGGATGGGCCATGAAACGGATGGTGCTTCATTTGTGAGATGGAATTGTTTTATCAGCTGGGTTATTTAGATAGCGAAGTTTAAACAAAGAACCAATTGGTAAACGATAGATTAGAAATGAAATAAATAGAGGTAGCAAAAACGAACAAGCTAATATGGTTTGAAATAACGTGAATCTATGCCTAAGTTTAACATTCTATTCGTTTTGTTGTCTTTAGAAAATCACATACGGGCTCGCAAACGCTTCGTGGCTAAATCCCTTTTCAGTTGCTCCAAAGGAAAGGACCACTGGAAGAGATAAATTTAGAGTCAACCTACGGAGAGGTTCTTCTAACAGTCTCTTCCTTTAATTTGTATTTAACCTGCATGTTAAGAAGAAACGATGAAGGTATTCACTCTCGATGCAGTGTAGGCATAGGGAAGACTGCGCCAGACCGGAGCTCTGTAGATAAAACCTCGGGGGGGGGGGGGGACTCGGCATTGTAGTCTTATAATTGATATCTCCACCATTCTAGAAAAACACCATCAATGTTTCCAGGGGTACTTAAGCTGAGAAAAATCAGATGTTGCCAAGCAAGATTTTTCAAAATAATCTGATATGACAATTTTTTCAAAGCGTGCTACAGCGATAAATGCTAGCGTCGACGATATAGAAACTATGGGATAATTCTGTGAGGCCACTGCGAGTGCATCTGCATATTCATTTAGGCCCAAACCATAATGCCCTGGTATCCACACCAAGCGAATGAGTCGTAAATATCTTAGGGCAAGGGCATAAGATACTTTTAAAGCATTGGACATATTCGGTGCAGTTAATGAACTACACACAGACAGGCAGTCAGAAAGAATAATTGCGTCTGTTATTTATTGAGGCAATTTTCGTAATGCTAAGAGAATTGCAAGTAATTCCGCTTGATAAACAGATGTAAAATCAGGTAAACAATTTGAAAAAGATCAACCCAACACTGAAGATGCGATTCCGACTCCTGCCTTCTCTTCGCAAACTCAAGTATCAGTTGCAATTACAATCTTTATTTCTAATCTTGCCAGGTGGTCTTTTAAAATGACATTTAGGTGTATACTGTGAATATTTTTGCAACTTTTCAGGAAATATATTGTCAATTTCTATTTTCATTGTTTGAATATGTGTTCTTAGTACCATTACCTAACGAAGGTTAACTTGTAATGTTTCCAAGAGCTTCTGTACGACGATGACTTGTGGTCGCCTTAATCTAGACCACTGTTGGTTAAAAAAGGACGTCAGCTGAATAATGACAGCTGAATAATGAAACATATTGCGACCTCCTCTATTGGGTTGCATATACTTTTACAAAGGTATGAACTGCTAGTATTTCGAACCTAGCACGAAGAGAAGGCAGGCGTGCTTCCTCTTATAAAATAATAATTGCGACAAATTTAAGGAGCTCAAGACATAAACGTAACGCTTCACGTTCTAGTAGTACCAGTGGTCTAATTTTGTAGGTGGGTGCTCTAAAAAACAAGATGCAGTCAAACCCCAATACTGGGCGAATATACATACAATATATCATGACCAGCACATCACGACGGGAACCAGAACGTTTATTGGTGAATCTACAAAGCATCCCAAGCGCCCATGCTTATTTATCTGCCATATTAGCAGCTGAATAACCACATAAATAAATATAGCTACTTCAGCCATAATTTTTTATCGTCGTCAGCTATTGAATGAACCTTGACTCAAAATTCCTAGCAAGTGTTTAGCGGATATGACACTTCTTAGAAGAATGACGTAAAATAGCATAGCGAATGCCGGCCTACAACCCAAATTTTTTTATTATAAATGCCCTAGTGGGTATCAAGCAAATGTGCTTGCAGTAGTTACCCAATGAGTGTTTAGAAAAGGCTCGGAAAGGCCACTCTTGTAGCTTTCGCTCTGACTGTGCTGCGCCTGCTGCTCAGGCCTGGCGTTTTTTTTTTTCATCGTGCCACCATCATTTAGCAAGCTTCCTTCATGCCACCGTGATACAGCCTGTTCGCCAAGCCATCCACCAAACACGTCTTGCATCGCCGCCATCAGCCGGCATTTTCCACTGTCACCACCACTAACTCGCCTCCACCACCACCATCTGCCACCATTTTTTCCACTCTCGCCATCATGAGCCATTATGACCTCTACAGCTTCCACCCAATATTTTTTCTAATATATCCAGTATTTTTTTACCATATTCACCAACGATTCCAGCAACCAAGGATTTTTAGTAGGGTATTATCAAAGTTTGTGCGAGCACTAATGTGCTGCGCACTCTCTCGGCGGCACGCTTCTATACTTCAATACTGTGACAACTTAGCTGATCCTACTTCAAGTTCAGTTTTTAGGATTGCAGTAGTCTGCGTAAAACCACACCAAGAAGATTATAAAATCAATTAGTCTTCTAGAGGTATAACAAATGTCTGACGTTTTTTGATGTTGCTGGTATCACGCCTTCAGTATTGTGGCGCAATTTTATGCCATTGACCATGTAGTTTCTCATGCATCCAGCTTCAGGAGCACGTTTTTCATAAACCCGCGTGGCACCAGACTATCATATAAAGAGAGCATCCCATAATCATTTCATTTCTGTTATTGCGGATGTCGTTGTAATGTGGTTGCATATAATGCGTCCTCTTCCATAATGCACCACTTGAAGTTTGGCGGTGGCTGATGATCGATAGCCATTAGTTAGTGTAACATTCTACATCTCATCAAATGCTTCCTGTCTTTTTACTTTACTGATGTCAAGATGCTCTCACCAAAAAAGTAATTAAAGGGAACACATGCTTAGCACAAGTGAACGGCACTAAAATCACCGTACTTTTTGAGTGAGGCTCGAGTTACCACGGAAGAGATTCTGCCGCTTATAACACTTGAGCACCGGCAATTTTACGGCTTTTATCAAGGCAGCAGTAACACCTACGTCGTTATACTTTCAGAGCACCTCCGGTTCGACGCGGATTATGCGCAGGCATTAGCGCATGCCCGAGCGAAGGCGGACGTTCCAGCGGCCAGCCACTCCTTGCTTCATTCGTAATTTTAATGGCTCGTCTCGCGTTTCAAGGCGTGCCTTTGAGTTCGGGAACAGGTAGATCGGAAAAAAAGGTGCCAGAATCGATGGTGCTAATCAGCTGTGTATGTGCTGGTGCAACGGTGCGGGGTCATATATATCGTGGGGTGTGAAGACAAGCGCGTTTGCACTCTGCATTATTACGACCCTCGGGACCATCGACCCAGCGAGGCTACGTGCACGAGCCATATCAAGCAGGCGCCGAAGAAATCGTTAAACCCGCGTACGTGTACATCGTGAGTAGGGGGTTTTATGGGGGAAAACATATTCAACTCGTGCGTACACCACAGCCGCCAAAAGACTTGTTATCGATGTTGCCAAGACGGCCGTATAGGTGCGAAGAAAACATCTTGCTGGAGCTTGAGGTACTGCTAAGTGTGGTGGAGCATGAAAAAAGACGGATGTTCACAGCTCCGGACATCGCGAGCTCAAGCGAAGGTTGGAAGTTCCTGGAAAGATTTACCCCCGTCTCCGAAAAGCGATCTTGAGCCACGTGCAACAACAACTGTGATTTTTTGCCTGCTATTCCTCCTTTAATACTTTAATTTATTGTCGCGATGTTTTGACGGTGCAGAAAACGGAAGAACTGGGTAATACGGAACTCCTTACTGAGCGTGCTTATGCCGAGGAGAATAAACATACAAAATACAAGCACTAAACGTGGTGCACTGGTAGCATCCAGCACAATCGTCTTTTATCCATGTCTGCGAAAAGCGTCGGCTTTTACACGTGCTTCATCGAACTTACCAGCGTTATCGATGGTGCGTGCGTCCGTTAGCACCGGCATCTTGTTGACCTTTTGTGTTCTCGGTTCTCGGCCGCAGACCCGAAAGTTGCAGGTTAGATCCTTGCCGAGGCATTCACATTTCGATGAAGGCAAAGTGCTAGGGGTGCGTGCACTGTGCGATGTTAATACAGACGAGATGGTTGAACTTTCCAGTACACGGTAATCATATACTCATATATTCACTATCACATAGCCCCATGCTTCGTGGGTCCTACATTTTTCCTTGTTCTTGTCGCACTGAAACATCCTCATTGAGTACCAACTAGCCCAGCTAAGTGTGCTTCTACAAAAACTTTATCGGAAGAGCTTTGTACGATTTCCACTCCCATTAAAATTTTTAAATGCAAACCATTTCTTTGTGAACTTTGGCAACTTTGAGCTTATCTATCTATCTATCTATCTATCTATCTATCTATCTATCTATCTATCTATCTATCTATCTATCTATCTATCTATCTATCTATCTATCTATCTATCTATCTATCTATCTATCTATCTATCTATCTATCTATCTATCTATCTATCTATCTATCTATCTATCTATCTATCTATCTATCTATCTATCTATCTATCTATCTATCTATCTATCTATCTATCTATCTGTCTGTCTGTCTGTCTATCTATCTATCTATCTATCTATCTATCTATCTATCTATCTATCTATCTATCTATCTATCTATCTATCTATCTATCTATCTATCTATCTATCTATCTATCTACGACGTTTAGCTCTCCTGGCCGTTTCGATCATGGTATCGATACCAAAATTGATGTTGAACAACATGATGGTATGACAAGCATAAGTAACTTGTCATAACATGAAAATCATGACAAGTATGTCATGAATGCCGTGATCTATTTTCATTGTATTCCTGTGCTTGAGGTGGATTCGTTCGCCTGAAATATTGAAGAACTGGCATGGTATGACACCGCTGCATGGCCAACGTAAGTGACAGACCATAACTGGGACATATTGACATGCATGACATCTAAGTCGTGGCTAGATGCAACGCTCATGGTGCACTCGCTGTCATTTCGCTATTTTCACAAATACAAAATTTCGTATTACGGTATGTGAATGGACGACGAAGGTATATGACTGGTGCAAACATGAGAATCATGAGATGCGTGTCATGTAACAACATGACTACATGCTACGATCACAACGTGCTCGCATCCATTTAACGAGCTCCGCATATACCAAATTTGGTATATTTTACGTGAATAGATGACGAAGATAAATGACACGTCCAAACATGATAATCATGATATGTATGTGTGTAAAACATGACTACATTCTACGCTCGTACTGTGCTCGCTGCCGTTTCACCTGCTGCACATATCACGTGACGTGAATAGACGATGAAGGTAAATGACACATCCAAACATGATAATCAGGACATAGCAGTCATGCTCGGCCCAATTTAGGTTCACCTTTTACGTTGTGCTGGCTGCTGGTTTTAAAGTGGCATATCAACCTACCTCATTCCTGCTTCGCATATAATTGATTCCCACTGTACGTGGGATCTCAAATTTTTATTATAATGAAACTTGCTAGCAAGAGTTGTTTGAGTGGCTTTTGCCAGGAGAGAAAGACAGAGAAATGTAGGAGAGGAGAAAGAAGGGGAGGGGATGCGCATGTACAGTAAGGGTGGTCATGCCGCACACCGAATTGAACTCGACCATAAGATACTTCGAGATAGGTAGCAGTGCCATTGAAGTTCTAAAAGAGTACGTCTATTTAGGAGACGTAGTAACTGCAGAGCCAAAGCACGAGAATGAAGTAACTAGAAGAGAAAAATGGGCTGGAGTACGTTCAGCAAGCATTCTTAAATCATGAATGGTAGAGTGCCACTATCCCTCAAGGGAAGGTATGAAACAGCTGCATCTCGCCGCTACTTATATAGGGAGCAGAAACCTGGAGGCATTTAAAGAGGGTTCAACTTAAGTGGAGGACGACGCAAAAAGCAATAGAAAGTAACATAGTATGCGTAATACTAAAATACAGGAATAGAGCAGACTGGTTCACCGAACAAACCATGGTTAAGAATATCATAATTGAAGTCAAGAAGAAGAAATGAACAGTAGCTGGTCCCGTAGCGCGTAGCCAGGATAACCGCTTTTCATTAAATGTAACTGACTGGATTCCCAGAGAAGGCAAGCGGGTGAAGGGAGACAGAAAGTTAGGTGGGCAGATGAGATTAGGAAGTTTGCGGGTACAAAGAGGCCGCAGCAAGAACAGGACCAACTTTACTGTTGTAACATGGGAGAGACCTTTGTCCTGCAGTTGGCGCTATCAATCTGCTGCTGCTGATGACGATATGCTTCGTATTTAAATGCTAATTGCGCGCGCACACACACTCGTCTTGCTCCTATGCCATATGTAGCAATCCACCACATTTTACGAGGACGGCAGAAAAACTGTGTGCGTCCACTTAACTTACAGGGAGCCTCAAAAATCGCTCTCCTGTGATGCTATCCCCGCACCCCGCCCAGTCTAGTTGTTCGGAGTTGCGATGCATACTAGCTCGACATTGTCGTGCATGTTTCAGTTGGGCGTACAATTAATGCGACAAACTCTCGGAAAGTGGCTAACTTTCTGCGAATAAAAGCGTTGATTTTATTATATATTGAGGCTTGGAATATAACCTTGTTTTTATTTCTTGCTGAATGAAATTTAACTAGGTGTATCATACTATACATGGGTGTGGTTTATTGTATTGTTTCCTGAAAGAAGAAAATATCATTTATTTGATATAGAGCTGCTGAATGTTCACAGGCGCGCTCGATCTTAAAACTGTGTCGTAAAATGATAGTAACAAAACTGCAGAGCTAATATGTTGGACAACTCTACGCTGTTCCCTTATCTTTTATTGTTGAAATTAAGATCTTCATTTTTATCCCAAACAGAAATATTGAACAAAGTCTTTCAGGTGCTCCGTCACCCACATACATCCATTTCGACCTCTGGCTATATCCTGAAACACCCAGAAAGCAGATTTCGCTAACAAATAATGTTGCGTGATATAACCGAAAACGCAAATCAGTATTACATGCCCACAGCTTGCGTGTTCCAAACCAATTACCAGCCAAAAGGTGCGTGCGTTTTTTCGGTCACAACACCCTCAGCCAGACTGTGAGTATAGCTTAGACGAACTGAAGTGTGATCTTGAGTTACACCGTACAATGACAACTGCGGGACCAGAGGGCGTTACGTATGTAAGAAAACGAGACCGACGCCATGGCTGCCGGGTCTTCTTCCCTTTAGTTCACAACAAATTTCCATGATGATGATGCCTATACCCTAGATGTGGTCATCGTCTATATTCAACGCATTCCCGCCCGCGCCAAACATTATATATGCTCAGTCTAAACACGACCATTATCAGCACTTAGAAGCTTCTAGTGGCTTTCATATAATTAACGAATGAGTGGTTAAGGTGATCGCTAATTCTGCTACATCGTTGAATTCGCTGCAAAATGTCTTGTAGCGATGTCCCGTTTTCACTTCTCTTTGCGTTCTTAAAGCCTCCTTGGCAGACCCTACCAATGGGGCGCTGTATCCTGGCCTCGCGAATCGTATATAAAACGCCATAGAGAAGTTCTATTGGGCAGGTAAGTACACAGCTGGATCTGTACACAGCTGGACACAGCAGACGCTGCAGCTCGTGCTCAGGGGAATAGTTTGGATGATCAGCGTTCAGCTTATTCGAAGCCGCTTTCCTTCGGGTATTCTACACCTGCGTTTCATTTTCCTGCTGCTTCAAAAGGCTGTATCTACAGCATTGGTGTGGCGACAAATATATGTACCACTGGCCTCATGAATCTCCAAGGTGTCATTGACGAAAAAATCTTGCGATAAATGAAGATATACCATTGACTATAGTCGGTGGGCTTTCGGGGTTTTTATTTTTGCGCACATCCAGGCATTGCGAACCCGTGCCCGTCGTCCTGAAGGGCGAGTCACTAGGGAGCCGAAGTTGATTGAAGGGCTCCCGTCTCGCGAGCTTCCAGAGGATGTTTGCATTCACGTGGCTGTGTTGTCAAGGTATACGTCATTGACCTTCATGAACTGTCTTGCCTTGCGAAAATAGGGCCATCATTGTCAAAGATGAGCCAGTGCAAATATCTGCGGAAAGTTGAGAACTTTCAAATTGAATGCCGCTGGTCCTTCTCGCACGTGTGCGACTCTAGGTAGAGGTGATGACGTAACTTAAGGAACGGTCCTGCGTAGTTATCAGAACTCTGACGTCACTCCTCTACGTAGAAATTGGTGCTTTGACATCACTTGCAGTAGCGCATAACAATGCGAGTATTATATGAGGGGACGTGTGTAATTTGTGTAATCTTCTGGTTGAAAGTGGGGAGAAATAAAACACACAAGCGAAATGTGCGTGCGTTTTACTTTTTTTACTTCGAATCACTGTTATATGTGACGCTAATGTTACGCAATTATGTATGCGTTCGTGTTTTCGCCGCTCCCGCATCGCGTCGGCAGCAGCACCTCAGCAGCTGAGCGGCATCGGGAACGAAGACCTGCAGCTCATCGGTCAGGAGCGGAACAGTTCGCGTGACGCTGGCCCTGATGACGCCTCTGTTTTTGCGCAGCCGCTCGACTGCTGCCGTCTGTGCGAGAAGTCCTGGAAGGGCAATGACCAGGGGATTTAGGCACCTGAAAGAATTTCGCGTAATTAGAACCCGAGCCGACACCTGGAACATCCAAGTATCTTCTACAGCTCGTGCATAACCTGTTTAGGGGCGAAGCCCTTTAGGGTCCGGCCTTGTGTCTTCATGGGTGTGACAGGCACTGCAGCTCGGGCTCCCTCTACGCGCGCGATCTCTTTCTGCGACAGCAAAAACAATGGAGCGTTCACCCCCGCCATGCGCTCTGGGTTTGAGTGGAGACCGCTATAGGGCACTGCCGTGCCGCTTGCTACCAGCATGCGATCGCTTTCTTTTCGACAGCGAAGACAAAGGAAGACAAGACGGCAAAACTGGATATGTAGCTAAGGGCTCGCAGACCGGCTGCAGCACGGCGACGCAGACAAGCAGATCGAAAGTTGTGGGCTCGTGAAGCTGCAGCGAAATAGCAGCGCCTCCATGCTGACCTAAAGCTGAGGGCTCGCGAAGCTTTAGCGAGACGCCAGCGCAGACAAGTGGACCTTGAGGCTGTGAGGGCTCGCAAATCCGCTGTGGCACGTCGACGCTCTCAAGTGGACCAGAAGGCATCTATAGCGTGGGAAGCGGCTGCAAAACGTGGAAGGTGTTATGTACAGCTACTGCTACGTACCCCAACCAGATCACTTATCCGCTTTGAACCACGTATATAGAGGAAACGTATAGAAACGTTTGAACTGTTTCGTCTACGTGGTTTTAACAGAATACGTAGTTCTCGCGCTTCGACCATTCGCCATCATTCAACTGGTGGATATGCTACGATTTTTTCTTCCATTCTATGTCCTTCTTACATCTTCCCATCTATGTCCTTCTTCCAAGCTAGCATGGAGAATGGAACTTCTAGAGATATCAGTGATATCCAGATATCAGATACTCTGGCTGATTTATAGGCATTAGCTTGTGGAATTGCAGTGGTAAAACCAGGAAAGAACCCTCTACGTCTTGATTTCTTCCGTCCGCACAGAGCCGGAAGCTGCCTCTAGAAATTGATAAAAAAGTGTAGACAGTGAAATTCAGTTGTCGTGTGAACACGAAAAAGTGCAAAAGTGCTATCTAATTGCATGACAGGTTGTCGGCAAAGGCGTTGCACAATGGATACGGTATTAGACATTGTCACATGTATTGAGTGTAGACGAATGTGCGAAAATGTCAAATTACACAGCAGTTTTCCTTGACATTCAAAAAGCATGCCACTCCGTTAGTCACGCTCACGGGCTGGCTGGGATGTCAGAGCTTGATATATGTAGTCGATAGCTACAATGCCTGCCAACTTATCATTGTGAAAGAAAAATATTCGTGAAAGTAAGTAATACACAAATAATTACCTGAGACCGGATTTTAGACAAATGCCTATTTGGTTCCTTGCTTTCCTATTGTGCCAAATTGATTTATTAGACTGAATTATGGGTGAGGATGGGCTTTCAAAGTGTTTTATGGTACCTTAATTGCTTATTTTCGGCATTTGCGCCTAAATGAATATAAGTGCCTGTATAGAAGCCTATTTTTTTATATTCTTTGGAGACGTACACCGCATCTATTCGAACCAGTTATTTTCGATATACCGGTGATAATCTTTACGGGATTATTTCTATTATGATTTTGTGTTTTGTTTTCTTATTCTGATATGTGTGCAATTCTTGAGTGTTCCTTGTTAAAACTGGTTTAGCATGTACTACTTTTCTACATGAGAAATATGTAATACCAACTCCTGTCTTGGTTTAGGTGCTGACGGCATGATTAAAAACAAATACAACATTTTTTTAAGAAGGCGCCTATATGGGCACTCTTTAACCGCAAATTTACTTTGCAGCGCAGTTTAACATCGTTATTCATGCTACCGGGGGACGTTGACCTCTAGGAAAACTATGCGGTTCAAACAAGCTTGTTAGTTTAACAAACTTATAAAAAAAACCTTGCAGTCGTAAAGTGATTCCAGCCATCTCTTTCCAATACGTTGACATGTCGCTAACCGCTGGAAGAGGAGAGCTTCAGGACGCAAAAAAGGCGCTATTTCTGCAATCGTAAATGGGAGAACCGCGCCGCGTCGGCCATGGAATGGGGAGAGGAAAATAAAGATTGGAAGAAAAAACCCGGACAAGAAGAGGAAAGTGACGTTTATTGCCGATGACGTGTCAAATTGCTTCTACAGCCGCTTATCTCTTCCGGTATCTTTAAGGATGTGAACAACCATCAAGACATCTATGGGTGTGGAAGTGGGTGGGAAATATGATGTCCTTTTCTGCGTTCGTGGTAACGTGGCGAACGAATGCGAATTTATGGAGCGCCTTCAGGAGAAATGACAGATTTGATCACAATAAAAAACAAACTGCGATAGGCACGTGGCTTTAGTGTTGTTCCGAATTGCTTTCGGAACGGGGCCTTCACCAGGTCACATGATAAATTGTTGCTAGACCCTGGAAGTTCTTCCATGCCTAATGAAGAGCCGTGGACCACAATAACTTTTCAGGTTAGCATAGGCGTATCAGCCTGGGGGGGGGGGGACAAGGGGGGCTCGAGCCCACCCCCTACTGAGAAAAGTTGTGGGGGGGGGGGGTAGAGCTCCCCCCACTTTCGACAGTGGTCACTCTTGGCTGCACACAGGGCAAACCAACAAGTAATAAGTAAGGCGAAGTTTTTTGTCCCAACAGTAATCACTCAATTACGTTCTTACAGGAGAATAAAATGTTACGAGGCTATGCTACAACATAGTGAAACTTTGACAACATTTCCGCTGTGATGATTTTTCTTGTAGGCTCTTTGCGGTGCGAATGACCTATGCGACGCTTTCGCGTCTTGTGCTCTATATTATTGCACATGACGCAAGCGCTGAACAGGCACCCTATAATATTATATCACTTGTTCATGCTTTTATTCTGCTGTGACCTGTTTATACAGTTACGGATGGAAACGAGACCGGTCAAAGACCGGTCTCGGTTTTATAGACCGGTCAAAGAAAATGCTGCTTCTGGAAAATTATTTTCTTCGAAAAGGATATATCATCTCCGCTGCTCGGTCGAAGTTCTTGCGAGCTGATGAGTGTGACGAATCGTTCTTGATACTTATTTTTTCCGTACTGAAATGCCAAAAATTGTTTCCGATTTAGTTTCTGATAAACCTGATCAGCCTTGCTTATGGTAACTTGGAGCCATAGTGGCAGCTTGCAAAGTGGTCACAAATAAAGCAGTGGACTTGAGCTTAGCAGGAAGCTCAGCTTCGAAGCTTGCCCCACAATTTGATCTCAGCGGACAACGGAGAAGGTGAAAAACCTTGGCTTTTAGCACTTTGGAGAATTAGTTAAGAGCCGGGATATAGTTGGTTTTCACTCAACTTGAATTGTCTTCTACAGCCAAAAATAGATCTCGGACAGTAAAGAAGTGCACACGTGCAGCGCTGCTTATTTTTCTATATTCCTCTTTCTCTCCACAAGTATGGACTCACAGAATTGCGAGTCCATACTTGTTGAGAATACTAAACACCGTTATGCTGCACGTGGAAATATTTTATTAAACTCATAATCCATCTCACCAGCTGTTATATGTAGCCGTTGCTTATGTTATCTGCAGATAGACTGCTTGAATTACATTTAGAAGGGGATGCTCTCCGGCTTCGGGATGTCATGCAACAAACACGCGATTATGTGGCACACAGAAAATTCGAAAGGCCGAAGAACCAATGGGAAACAACATGCCGTATTGAAAATAGGTTATTCTCTTCCTTTTTACGTGGTCATGCGTGAGTGCTCTTTACGCGATGGATCGATTTCACGTCATTTGTTGCCTCGCGTGACAAGCTAGCGCTGTATGCATGACAATGACTGCTTACACCAATCATATACACCTAACGACCATTTCAAAAGAAAGCAACGAGGGATGGTTTAACTTTATAATCACCAACATTTTCTTATTTCGCAGGAAATAGTTGTTTACGCCATTTGTATTGGCATATTTATGCAGGTGCCTGAGGGCCCCTTAAGAAATCCTAATACAAATACAACGAGTGTATACAATGTAGTGCGCCCCTAACACCACATGTTATGCTTTTGTACAGAAAAGAGTTCAGAAGTTGATAATAAGTAAACAGTAATATAACAATAGCAATAATAATATTAATTGCACGCTTTAGAAACAGTGTTCAGACTATTAGCAGACAAGGCAAATTAGAATGCACACAAGCCAGAGTATATTCAAGAAAGTGTTACACATATTATGAAAAAATATAACAGCAATCAGTCGACGAAAAATCGTGGTTGATCTCCCCGTCTTGGGAATCGGCATGCAACACGAAAGTATAAAACGCACCTTTACAGGGGCAATTAAACGTTCACTCTACATTGATAAATGAGGGTTTGCCGAATGTACGTTTTGGTGTTTTCCGCCATAGCCAAATTCAACGCGGATGTATCCTCGTTGAAGCTTGGTATATTTTTATCCCAATTACTAACATCAATGATAAATTTAATGAATGAACTATTGTAGTAATTTTATATGTTAACCGACAAAGCATAATCAGAGAAAGAGGCGGGATAGCAAGATGAGCTTCGCATATTGGACGCGGAAATTTGGCTAAGGGCGCCATTTCTTATATATATATATATATATATATATATATATATATATATATATATATATATATATATATATATATATATATATATGTGTGTGTGTGTGTGTGTGTGTGTGTGTGTGTATGTGTGTGTGTGTGTGTGTGTATCAGCTGCCGAGTGTGGTAGGTTTGCCCCCCCCCCCTCGCGAAAGAGTTGGTACGCCACTGCAGGTTGGTTCATTACGAGGCGCGCAGTCATGATGTGAGTAGGTTTCATGCACACGCAGGGTCAAGTGCGCATGGCGTGCCTGAGACAGGCCAGGCACGCTAGAGGTGTTGTTTCCATTCCGCTATCTCAGTATTGCACTGCTTGTTTCTGTGGGATGAATCTCTCAGTGCTCGCACGTTCGCAGAAGCTGGCACAAATTATGTATCCTGAACGCGATTCACCGCGTAACAGAGCCGGAACTGCAGTTAAGGACGATGTATCGAAAACGCGCCAAGTGTTGTCAGGGCTGCTCCCGACGCGATGCGGGAACGGCGAAAGCACGAGGGCATTCAGAATAAAGGAACATGAGCGCCACATATTGATGCGATTCGAAGAAATAAATAAAATGCACGCACATTTCTATTTTGTTTTACAGTGAAAGTTGTTATGAGATTAAACTCGGGTAACGCGCAGTTGTCCACCGCCGCTGCTGCCGGTGTGCGAAACCTAGCACCGATGATAACACAGTGGGGCTCGAACCCGGGTGCCAGCCCAGTATTCTACCTATGAGATACGCCGGTGCTTGTAAATTGTCCAACTTACTTTTGGAAGGGTTAACCTAGAACCAATGAGACAGTGGGGCTCGAACCCGGGTCCGCTGTGTGCAGACCACTATTCTACCACTGAGCTACACCGATTCTTGTGACTTGTTGTCAAATTTGCCTTAGGCAGGCTTGATGTCGGGAATGCAATTGTGTTATTACGACCTATACAACGTTTTAAAACAGAGAAGGAACAACCAGTCGTCGCACAATGTGAATAGCGCAACGAGTGGCCCGTCCGATGCTCCAACCTATTACAGAAGCTTGTTTTGTTCCCTTTTTAACTGTGGCGCATACTAGAGTCATAATTCCTCATCGTCGGCAGACACTGCATGAAAAATTGGCACAAAGTATTTAGCAATCGTTCAGCAGATACCATGCTTTTCAGAAGAATGACGAAAAATAGCAAAGCAAATGCTGGCCGACTACCCAATCAATTAATAATAATAACCTAGCGGGTACCAAGCAAGTGTGCTTGCCGTAGTTACCCAATGAGTGTTTCGAAAAGGCTCTGAAAGGCCTCTCGTCTAGCTTTCGCTGTGACTGTACTGCGCCTTCCGCACTGGCCTGGCGTCTTTTTTTTTTACTTCTGCCCACTTTCATTCATCTGTTTTGGCAACATATTATATAAAAACACTTGTCGCCTCAAATATTTATCGCAATTTTATACGCGACTGCTAATGATGTCAAAGCACCAATGTCTACGTAGAGGATCCACGTTAGAGTTTAGATAACTACGCAGGACCGTTCTTTAAGTTACGTCAACACCTGTATGTAGGGACGCGCGCCCGCGAGAAGATCCAGCGGCATTCATTTTTAAAGTTCACATCTTTCAGCGGTTATGATCCTCGCAAATCTCTGAAGAGGGGAGCGTGAGCGCCCAGTTCATGCAAAACACTTGTCGGCTCAAAATTAATTATCAGACCTGTCGATGTGACTTCTGAAAGTGTTCACCGACAGAGGAACAACTGACCCGGTGCGACTAAACCAGGCTGACTCGTGGCAGACGTACCTTCTAGCCCTTTGGCGGTATAATTACCTGCTTCTGCGCATCCCGAAAATAATAAAGCGAGCTGGGAGGGGGTTTAATAAACAGATAAATTTAGATTTACCATGATACAGAATACAGCTTAGAGACTGCCTCACACAAACCTTCAAAAAAAAATAGCAGATCCCACGTAGAGTGGATTGGATTGCATAAACTTTTATTTCGTCCTCCAAAGCACAGATCACTGTGTTGCGGACAGCTCCCACGTGGGGACTGAGATGCCAAGCTCCTCAGCCGCCTCGCGGGCTTGGTGGACAGCCCAGAGCTGATCTGCCAAGGACGAGCTGCGGATTGCCGCCTCCCATCTGGCAAAGGTGATGTTCGATATATGAGCGAATTTGGTGCACTGCCAGAGCATTTGTTCTAATGAAGCTATTTCCTCGCAATGTGGACAAAGATTACTTGGGTATAGTTCAGGGTACATGATGTGTAATATTTTCAAAGTAGGGTACATCCGCGTTTGCAAAAGCCTTAATGTAAGTGCTTGGGGCCGGGTTAGACTTTTGTGAGGTGGAGGAAAAATCCTTCTAGACAGGTAGAAATTTTTTGTGAGCTTGTTATATGTTGTAAGAATTTCCCGGTTATCCCCTTCACCGGTAGAACGCATCCCCGGGGAGGCGCGGTTGGAGAGTTCTCGCGCCGCCTCGTGTGCTGCTTCATTGAGATTTGGAGGGGAATCGTTGATTTGCCCAAGGTGAGCTGGGAACCAACTCAGAAGATGATGCGTTATGTTCTTGCCTTGCAGTATTCTCAGCATTTGTTCAGAGACCGTCCCCTTGGCGAACGCCCGTAGTGCTGTCATGGAATCACTGTAGACTACTTCAATGTTATCCATCTTGAGTGCTAAGGCGATGGCCACCTGTTCCGCAATGATTGGGTCTTTCGTCCTGACCGCCGCTGAGTTGACGACATGGCCAGCCCCATCGACCACCACTGCCATAAACGCTTTCCCATTGGCGTAAAAAGCCGCATCAACAAATACAACCCCTCGTTCCTCGTTTGAGACTTGACGAAGTATAGTCCTGGCCCTCGCTACTCTTCTTCCGACGTTGTGTTCTGGATGCATGTTTCTTGGCATAGGAGACACCATGATATTCTCCCTAATGTTGTCGGGGATATCATTGTAATTGTGTCTGATTGCCATTGGGTGTTGGCCCAGCTCCTGCAGGATCATTCTCCCCGACCTTGTTGTAGATAACCTTGCAAACTGTGCTCTCTCTTGGGCTTCTGCTATTTTTTCGAGCGTGTTGTGAATGCCAAGCTCAAGCAGACGCTCGGTGCTAGTATGTATGGGTAGGCCCAGGACCTTCTTGATAACTTTCCTGAGGAGCAAATTCAGTGTCTCGGACTTTGCTCTTGACCAGTTGTGCATTGCTGCCTCGTACGTGAAGTGGCTTAGAACAAACGCATGCATCAAACTTATGAGGTTGTCTTCCTTGATCCCATTTCTTTTGTTGGCCACTCTGCATATGAGGTGCACCGCACTGTCTGTTTTCCAAGTTAACTTGGCTATAGATTTGCTGTTGGCGCCGGTAGACTCTATCAGCATGCCCAGGACTTTGATGGAGTCGACCCTCTGGATGACATCCACTTGATTTGTACGGAAATGGATGTCTATCTGGTTTAAAGGCTTCCATGCCCTGGGCTTCAGTCCCCGGCGTGCGGTCCGATACAGTAAATGTTCTGACTTACTCGAGGAGCACGTGAGCCCAGAAGGACGAAGGTACTCTTCTACGGTGTCAATCGCCTCTTGCAGGGCGCTCTCAATCTGCCCCTCGCTTCCACCTGTGCAGCAGATGGTAATGTCATCTGCGTAGATGCTGTGCTTCAATCCTTCAATGCTCGATAATATCTTTGACAGTCCAATCATGGCAATGTTGAACAGCATTGATGAAATCACTGCCCCTTGTGGCGTGCCCCTTGCTTCTAGTTCGATTGCTGCGGTCTCGATATCTGCAATCTTCATCACGGCTTTCCGATCTGTAAGAAAGGACCATACGTAGTCATAGAAGGGTTTCCCCAGATCAAGCTTGGAAATTGCTTCAAGTATGAATGAGTGGTGGATGTTGTCAAACGCTTTTTCTAGATCTAGGCATAGAATGGCTCTCACGTCTCTGGTTTTGTTGTCGATGACCTGGTGTTTGATAAGTTTCAATGCACCTTGTGTGGATAGCCCTGCCCTGAATCCAACCATATTTTGTGTATATATGTCGTTATCTTCCAAGTACTTGTTTATCCTGTGCAGTATGGCATGTTCTGCAACCTTGCCGATACATGATGTCAAGGATATTGGCCTCATGTTGTCCAAGTTAGGGGGCTTTCCTGGCTTAGAAATAAGGATCATCCTGGCCAGCTTCCACTGCTCTGGCACCCTGCCTTCTTTCCATGCTGCATTGATCATATCCTTCAGGGTTTCAAATGAATCGTCGTCAAGGTTACGAAGAGCCTTGTTTGATATACCGTCCGGGCCAGGGGCCGACCTGCCGTTAAGATCATGCAAGGCTCTTCTGATCTCCTCGACGTTAAAGTCGCCCTCAAGACCTGGATTTGGCGTGCCCTGGTACTGTCTACTTGGTGGTGCCAATCCTCTTTTGATTGGGAGGTACTTATGCACGAGCTGCTGGACAACTTGCTGTTCTGTAGTGCGCCCTATCTTTTTATGCAAAATTTGAGCGATAACATACTTTTGATTTGTTTTGGTGGTGTTTTCGTTGAGGAGATGCTTTAACATATTCCATGTCTTGCCATTGCGTATCTGACCATCGACGGAGTTGCAGATTTCGTCCCATTGCTGCCTGGATAGTGCGCGACAATGTTCCTCGACTGATCTGTTTACCTCAGCTATCTTCTTCCTCAGTCTTCGGTTCAGGCGCTGACCCTTCCAACGGTTCAGTAGTGCTTGCTTTGCCTCAAGAAGATGAGCGACCGGCTATCTATTCTTTCAACCGGAAAATCTGTGGTAATGGTGGAGGAGACGGATTTGATGTCATCTTTAATCTGTTTGACCCACTGCTCCAAGCCTTGTCTGTTGCCATCTTGTTCCCTTTCCATCCTTATCTTCCTGAACTTATCCCAGTCTGTGAAGTGGAATTCTCTCTGCTTTTTACGCTCCACGGAGAAGGTAGTGGCAAGAATGCAGTGGTCACTCCCGAAGTCTAAAGCAAGGTTCATCCACTGGGCCTTCTTGATGTTCGTTACAAATGTAATGTCCGGGGTGGAATCCCTGCAGCAAAACGTACCAAGCCTTGTTGGTAGGCTGGGGTCTCTGATTAGGGTGAGATCAAGTTCACTGGCACTTTGCCAAAGTCGATTTCCTTTCCAAGTGTTTTACTTGTAACCCCATGTATGATGAGGGGCGTTGAAATCACCTGCAATGACGAGTGGACATTCCCCGGCGATATTAACAGTTTTCTTTAGAACCGTCTTGAACCCTTGCTTTTGTTCCTTTGGACTGCTGTATATATTTAGAATGAAAATGCTCTGACGATTGCTGGTACCTGGCACGAACTCTACCATGACGTGTTCCAACCGGCCTGCTTCTATCTTGAGGTCATGGGTTACGTGCGTTAGTTTGTTGCATACGAAGGTGCCGACTCCCCTTCCTTCAGTATCCCCTATTACAGGCCGGAATCCAGGCAACGTTGCTTGTGGTGAAAGGGTCTCTTGTCCACGTACAGTGGGAATCGATGATATCGAAGCACGAATGAGGAAGGTTGATATGTCACTTTAAAATCAGCACAACGTTACGAGGCGGAGGTACATTATGCCGTACATGGCTTCCATGTATTTGTAATCATGTTTTTGACGTGTCATTTATTTTCGTCATATATTCAAGTCACGTCAAACCAAATTTCGTATATGTGGAGCTAGCGAAACGGCCGCGAACGCGCTATGAGCATATAACGTAGCCCATTTTTACATGACATGCATATTATGATTATCAAATTTGGACGTGTCATTTACCTTTGGCGTCGATTGACGTCACTAGATACCAACTTTGGGTATGTGGAGCTAATGAAAAGGCCGCGAGTTCATCATGAGCGTGGTATGTTGTCACGTGTTTACATGACACGCGTGTCATTATCATGTTGGCACCAGTCGTATACGTTCGTAATCTATTTATATCCCGTGACACCAAATTTGGTATGTGTGGAGTGAGCGAAACGGCCGCAAGCGCATCATGAAGGGCCCAATATACTCCAACGTAACGTTGACGCGCGCACGCTGGGCCCAGTGACGCTACGCTAGCAAAACGCGAGCACTCTATAGCCTGACGCCAGGGGCGACCGGCGTGACCAGCGTCCGCCGGCACGTCCCGGCAGCAACCAGCGTGAAATGCAACATGATGCGTTTCGCGCCCGGACAGGGCTGCGTCGGCTTCTTTTCGTTTCGTGACGGAGGGGAGCGGAGCGCACTCAAACGCGCATGCGTCAAAGCAACGCAAAATGGCATCGGTGAATGGCATGAAACGCCAGCGTGATGCGACAAAATGAACGCCGGCGCGCACGCAGGCCGGGTCACGTCGAAGTGTATCGGCACCTTGAGTGTGGCATGTAGTCATGCTCTTACATGACTCGCATCTCATGATTACCATGTTCGCACCAATCACTTGCCTTCGTCATACATTGTTGTGATGTAATACCAACTTTGGCATATGTGAAGATAGGGAAACGGCCATGAGCGTTTCATGAGTGTGGCATTTAATTATGTTACGTGACACGCATGTTATGATAATCATGTTCGCGCTAGTCACATCCTTCGTCATACGTTTGCGTCACGTAATACCAAATTTGGCCCATGTGAAGCTAGCAAAACCGCTGCAAGCGCATCATGAGCTTAGCATGTAGTCATGTTTTTACATGACACGCATCTCATGATTATCATGTTTGCACCAGTCACATATCTTCGTCATCTATTCACGTCACGTAATACTAAATTTCGTATATGTGAAGGTAGCAAAACGGCCACGAGCACAGTATGAGCGTGGCATGTAGTCATGTTTTTACATGACAAGCATCTCATCATTACCTTGTTTCAATCAGTCACATATCTTCGTCATTCATTCACGTCCCATAATACGAAATTTGGTATATGTGACGCTAGCGAAACGGCCGTGAGCGCATCATGAGCGTGGCATGTAGTCATTTTGTTACATGACACGCATGTCATAATTTTTATGTTGGGGTCAGTCGCTTGTGTTCGCCATGCAATCATTTCATACCATGCCGGTTATGACACATGCCATGTGAACAGAACCACTGCAAGAGCTGCAGGACCATGAAATGTATATCATGACGTTCATGACATACATATCAAGATTTTAATGTTATGACTAGTCCCTTAAGCTTGTCATACAGTCATGTTATGCCACACCAAGTTAGGTATCGCTACCATTATCCAAACGGCCAGGAGAGCTAAAGGTTGTAGACGGCTAGATAGATAGATAGATAGATAGATAGATAGATAGATAGATAGATAGATAGATAGATAGATAGATAGATAGATAGATAGATAGATAGATAGATAGATAGACGAATAGATAGATAAATAGATAGATAGATAGATGATAGATAGATAGATAGATACGCTCAAGGTCGCCGAAGTTCGCTAAGAAATGCTTCACACTTAAGAAGGCAAATAATTGCATAATTATATTCAATCGTTGACGCCTTTCCCCATCACAAACAATAAAGCATTTATTTTCCTGTCGTAAATACAGGTCACGTGCATCATTGTTCGATATATTTTGAAATTTTTAAATTTTTTGTGCCTGTATTTACAATTTTTGAAGCCTAAAACAGTGTCTTGCCTGCCTATTTCTTCTGGCACGTAAAACTTGCTTTTTAGTGCCTAAAAATGCGCCCCAATTCCATCACATGGGGCGTGCCACAAGGGAGTGTAGTGTGTACGAATCGCTTTATTTCAGTGATGATAGCACAGCCACGAAAGTTACCGTCTGAATTGAGCTATTTTTGTTTATTCACAGTTTGATCTCTAAACTGAATTTTTAGATTGGTTTCAGTTTCATTTAGGTATCCTGACACCCAGTTAAGGTATCCTGCCCATGCCCCTTTGTCGGGGAGCGCCATTCTGAGGTCATCATCATCATCAACATCACCATCACCATCATCATCATCATTCACTCGATGAAGAATATATCTGTAGATGTGCCTTACGATCAGATATACATGACATTCATATATTGCTGCAACAAGGCCTTCACATTATCGAGAATTTCATGAAAAAAGTTACGAGTCTCGCATACGCAAAGACGAAGACAGGCATTGCCTTACACTAGACTACAGAAATATTATAGCGTACTTTCGCTGGCAGGAAGAAGGCTGATGTTTGTGAAAGAACATAAGTTTCCAGCTACAATCATTGACCGAAAATTGCCGTGGCATGGCACATTCACTCCATACGAAAGTGGGTCACCACAGTTACATACGAACTTCACTGAGTCACTGGCACAACAAGAGATAAGTGGGTGATCAGTCCAATCACTTTTGAAAGTGCATCGTGCACTAATAAAGAGAAAGATATCTTACTTGGTGGCTATTCTACAGGGGTTATCGCAAACTACCAAAGATCATCATCAGAGCAAACTGGCTGGGGTGTATCTAGGAATCACACAGGCAACGTAAAGTAATGTTGTAATGACTTAAGCTCTTTATGAGGCATATACTGTCATAAATACAGTCGAAACTTGGTGCCATGTCAACAGAATTTAACTAAACACGAGAACAGTCCATTGAACCTTGCACTGTAAACAAAAATATACCCATCTGGGAGGAATTGGGGAAGGATGCGCCCGCTCTTTTCCGGTGACCCTTCGTCACACCGGATTGTACCGGAGCAAATACATTCGTTTTCCACCGTTTTCCTCCGGTGATCGCCATACAAAGGAAACTGGAGGAAAACGAGGCCAATCTAGTGCTTATGCTTCCTTAGTTTCTCCAAAAATGCTCTTGCGCATCGCTTTTGCCTAGGTGGATGCTACCCGATTGCTCCGGGTCATCGCTCACTGGCATTCATCGGCTGTTCGAGGAGTGACGTAGGCAATCTCACCGCCGGGGAGCCGTTCCGCTAAAATCCTACATGGGGCAGACAAAGACGGTGCGGTGAGAGTTGGGCGAAGTGTTCGGCCGCATTTGAGGAAAGGAAATCGTTCTGAGCACCTTCTGGGTATCAAAAGCGACAAGCAGCACCGAAGGATACCAACGACAAAAGGGAGTTGTGCGAATGGTAATAGTGCGATGGTTCCTGGCAGCGAAATGTGATCTCGCGATGTTGAGGAACCCGGCAGTTGCTGGTGCGGCGAAAAAATGATGAGTGAGCTCTCCTTGAATTACCTGTGTAATTCTTGTCAGGTGGTGTTAAGATTGGATAATGTCGGGTTCATAAACCATACATGTGATCAATTTTTGGCTACTTTCACAAGACGTCAGTGAAAAATCAGCGCAATTCTGATAATGCGTGGTGTGGACTACGTGTTTTTTAACCATAACTTCGGTAAAGCAAGACGGAGAGGTGAGCTAGTTTGTACTTGTTCATTATGGCGTAAATGTAGCGCAAAAAAAAGTTAACACCACAACTGCTCATGAATGTTCACTTTTTTGCACTCGTCCTTCCTTGCGCAGCATTACCACCATAATAACTTCGGTAAATTGAATCAAGTCGCTGTAATATTCAGAGCTCTAATTCTATAAGCAACAATAGAAAATATGATTGTTTTAGGTTCATTCTCTCAAACGTTAATAATTGTTAATAAAGGTAAACCTTACTGGTTAAAAGATATTTTTGGCCTTGTCAGTACACATAAACGGTAACATTTGACTGCTTTCAATATCAAATGCCAGATCGAGGTCTACCACTGCAAAAATTTATTTTGATAGAACATCTAAGTTGGACTAATAAAACGTGAATAACTAAAGTCAGTGTCAATTATTTTTAAATGTAGTGTATTGAGGTAGGGTATTGTAAATAATACAGACTTTTAGAACGCATGTACGCACTCATATTTGTGACAAAGTTATTTTAGTTGGATAAATAGTATCTGGGATATTAATCTACCAGTATACTAGGCTCTTCGTGGGACGTCGTTCTTTTAGAAAAAGAAAGAGAGGGGCGAAAGAAACTGACGATATTAGAAACGAGGAATGCACAAAAAAATGGCAGCATATGCACGGAGTGAATTATGGAGAGTGGGGCGAAGCATTCGTCCATCCATTCGTTCTTGCTTCCGTCCATCCATGCGTCCATCTGTGTGACCGTCCATGCGTCCATCCGCCCGTCCGTGCGTGCGTCTGTTCGTGCGTCCGTCGCTGCGTTCGTCCATGCATCTGCCCCTGCATCCGTTCATGCGTTCATCCATGCATCTGTCTGTGTGTCCGTTCGTCCATCTATTCAATACTCCAAGTACCACCATCTCGCATCGTTTTCATGATATATTCCCCATATAGAAGCACCGCCATTCAGCTGACGTTCCAAGGAATAAACGAGAGGTGGCACACGCACACTTTTTTACGGCTAGCGCTTCGGGTCTGCTTCCCACGTTTAATTACCTTGAGTTCACGGTATATAATAGTTCACTGTATTCATCGCACTGCGGCCCAACACTTGCTAAACCTTTCTAAAGCCAAGAAGGTTACGCCCAGCGGGTATAACGTATAGCAACCTTTTCCTGTCAGATATAGTGCTCAATGTACATGTCAATGGCTTCTAATTGGGAATGAGAGACAGGAGCATTTGGCTTTTAGGTAACGCGCACGCCGCGAACTTTTTATTGTTCCACAAAGCACAGCAGAAATCTCCCACCGGCACCACCTTTCAGGTCAAAATGTAACACTGGTTACACACTACGACTACGACTACGAGGGACGAACAGGTGCCGCCTTAAGGTCCTTCGCCCCTAAAAAAACAGGAGTTCCTTGACAGAATGAGTCGTGCAGGGCTCGACGTTTCTGTGAAAGGGAGAGGGGGTAGTAAATTTAACCCAAATGACCGCCCGGCTCAACATTCTAAAACGGAGGGGACATTGTAATATAAGAAAGAGAGGAAGAAGAAGGCATATTTTCAAAAAACAAGCCGTATTTTCTGTGTTGATAATAGGAGAGATTACTATCTTTGCTGCTGCATTTTTTTTTTCTCTCTTTTCAGTGATGATGGCGCGGCTGTAGCAGCAGTTTTTTTTTGTGTGTGTGGACTATGGGAGTGCAAACAGTGTTGAGACGTAGTTTTGACCTGGGAAATACGACGACACTGGCTTGTGAACAGAAAAGCAAAGAACATTTCTTCAAGCGTGGGACGCTCGTCGTGAAGCTAGCACGTGCATCACCTTCTGTGGCCTCCGAACGTGTGCACGGACCTTTCAGATGAGTAAAGTGGTCGGCCTTCCGTTATTTGTTAGACAATGCAGTTGGCTTAGGTGGCGTAATGTTTGTGCCTTTTGTATGACTTATTTATTTTTTACGTTGTAGTGAACTTTTCGTTATTTTGTGCTTTCAGCTGTTCGTCTAGAAGAAATACATGCTCATACAATAACCACTTTTAAAATGTTCACAACATCAAGCACCAAAACAGAGCGGGCAGTGCAAATTAATAAATAGAACAATGCCAACTTATCTCGAAAATTATTTTAGGAAGGAGATGAAGTTAGGCTTTCTTTAAAGACAGGCCTGCCCCGCCGCGGTGGTCTAGTGGCTAAGGTACTCGGCTGCTGACCCGCAGGGTGCGGGTTTGAATCCCGGCTGCGGCGGCTGTATTTCCGATGAAGGCGGAAATGTTGTAGGCCCGTGTGCTCAGATTTGGGTGCACGTTAAAGAACCCCAGGTGGTCTAAATCTCCGGAGCCCTCCACTACGGCGTCTCTCATAATCATATAGTGGTTTTGGGACGTTAAACCCCACATATAAATCAATTAAAGACAGGCCGCAACTATGCAAGCTGTAAGAGTCCACTTTGCTAGAAGTATGACAATGAGCACGCACTTAAATGCGACGGTAATATTTAAAATTAATAATTGATAAAATTCAGAAATTATCGGAGGTGCATTGCTAATGCCATCTACAAGAGTACTGAAATAAGATTATTTTAGTCAAAAAATTGCTTTTGAATGTTTCAGCAAAGGCAGAGCTATCGATTTAGAAATATACCAGAAAACATTGCCCAGTTTTGAAATTTGTTCACGTCAGGGAGGTGTGTTTTTATCATCTTGCGCTCGGCTGTCTCACACCGGATTACACCGGATGTGCTTCTTCATATTGGACGCTCATCCTGTCTTTGTGTGTGTGTGTGTGCGTGTGTGTGTGTGTGTGCGTGTGTGTGTGTGGTCAGTTTTAGAAATTGCTTCGTCTCATACACTCACAAACTGTACAGTGCCGATTTCTCAGTTACCGTGCCTCTCGTATGCTTTGCAGTTCTCATGTAGAATCATTTTTTTGCTAAATTAGGCAGGAAGCAATCAGCTGAACCCTTGCGGCATGAATGAATACGATGGATGGTCCTTCGGGGATGGCGAAGAGTTGTTTTTGGCGGCCACGCTTTCATCGTTTGTCGTGCATCGTTTTGCAGCATAGTGGGGTTGTTCTTGAAGCGCTGCGCTTCAAACTTGAGTGCTGTTGATTTCATCTAATCTGTCTTATAGTGCTTTGTTTTTGGTGGCTTTTTGCATGTTTCTTTATTGATGTCTCCTTTTTCTAAATGCTGGGTAATCATTCAGAATTGACATGTTATTTTGAATAAATCAAAGAATGAACACTGAAGTGTTTATTTTTAAATTTTATCTGCTACAGCTCCGTAGAAAAAATACACAGTACCTCTGCAGTACTTGCATGAGAATAAGGGCTTCCTTCATCTAACCAATGCGTGAAACAATCAGCATAAAATAAATAAAGAGCAGAGCAAACACTTCAAAGAAGTACTGGTCCATATTACTGAAATTCTGTCCAGACGAAGTAAGTACATTCGTACAATACTCTGGAAGTACCACACAAAAGGTCTGGAGAGCCGGAGTGTAGAACCCGCGAAAAATGCTCTGGTGGTGCCACGTAATCAGTCCGACCAGCCGTAGGACAACGCCAACAAAATGTACTCAGGCAGCGCCACGTAATTGCTCCGGTTGGCTGGAGTGAAACATCTTTTAAAAGTACTCCGGGTGCGCCACGTACGCAATTTCTCCGGCGAGCAGGAGCAAAACGTTTGCTCCGGATAGCCAAAGAAAACATTGCTCCAAATAGGGGGGACGCTAGAGGAGAAGCGTTTTCCTCCGGCCTCGGAACAGTTTTTTTTTACCATCTGTATTATCTAAATAGATGATGATTACTACGATGAAATGTTGAAGAAGACAGACCATTATATCGGTCCTTAGAAGTAACGACAGCAGATATTTTCACTTCTTGGATGCTACAAATACTAAAAATACAGTTATTGGTAGATATTTTAATAAGTATTTTTATTATCTCAAAGGGACATGATCATGATAGTTACAGCAGCTGGCGCAATTCGGGTACTCTATATGCTCTGTATATCACCGTGCATACTGGCGGTTCTTAGAAACACGTGCTTTGCAGCTTTTGCGATTTCAGATTTCGTGTTAGAGCAAACATAGAATATACTTCTTAGGGTTGTGTTCTCTACTTCGGAACTGTAAATAGTTTTTTCTACGTTGTGCTTCATAAGAACAGTAAAAAAGGCGCAAAAATGAATATCTTTTAAGTGCTTGCCGGCTTATTTTTCATTGCAATAAAAAATTTTAAAAAAATCTCTACACCTTTCGTCACGAGATCATACGCTAAAAGATCATAGGAAAGCAAGTTCAATAAATCAGGTGATTGCTTTTCAATAAATCACAGCTCACCACAACATTAGTTCACCGCCTGTGCCTTGGTATACAGCATTTACGTGACACTTGTGACCACTCAGACGAGTTCGTACCATCGGCGTGAAATGAAACCGGAAAATCGTTGAGCATTAGAATTGGTATAGTGCATGCCTTCCAGTCATTACCGTTGACAGGCGTGCAGCACTCCGGTTGACATTACTTCGAATGTAAACGGCGATTGCTGGATGGCACGCACTACACTATTGCTGATGCTTGCAGCTAGTTGGGTTTCATGTGACGTCGATAGTACATAATCTGCTCCTCCAATGCGAAAATTATGATTTAGCACAAAAAGGTATTACGAACAAGTTTGTTACTTCTAGATAAAGAGCCATTAAATGTACAGAAAATACTCATTTTAGTGCTAACCACTGGTGTCTCGAAAACATCACTTGTCGCCTTGACAAAGATATTCTGAGAAATGAAATGTTTTCTGAAGTATTAACGTTCAGCATGTTGCTGACATTGCTCTTCATACTGAAAACAAACGTAGAATGCATGGCAATGTGTTCAATGCTACATAAATTATTTCTCCTAATGATGCTTTGCTCTGTCTGTGATTACGTACATAATATCTGATTTTAGATGCTTCGATGTGAACCTATTTTATCTATAGAAACTTGCAGTCGATGTTCGACAAGACTGAATTTGCACATCGTATGTTGGATTGTCTACAATTTTGTGCCCTTATTATTGTTGTTATTTACATTTTGACTGTTTAACGAGGAGTAGTTGTTGGCACCATATGGTGCCAACCACTGCTATTCATCGTTTGAATAAATAAAAATCGCTTCCTTGTACGTCTGCACAAATAAAGCACCAAGCCTACGCGTAAGGCGCACTACAGTCACAGCGAAATCCAGCAGAGACGCCTTTCAGAGCCTTTTATAAAAACTCATAGAGTAACTGCTGCATGCAAGCACACTTGCTTGATACCCACTGCGGCATTATAATTAAAACTTTGGTGTAGCAGGCTTGCATTCGCTATGCTATTTTGTGTCATTCTTGTGGAAAGCGTGGTATTAGCTAAAAACTTTCAAGGAATTTCGTGCCAATCGTTTATGCAGTGGCTTACGATGATGAGGAATTATGCCTGAAGTCGGTATGCACGACAGTTTATATGTGAACAAGTTAATATGTGAACAAGAAATCATACCATCTCACAAACCAATCGGCCAAATTCAAATAAAATGTGACAATATCTTCCAAACGAACGCTGAACACTTGCCTTCTAAATATTTGAATGGCTTATTAGAACACCTGTCTCAATTAGGTGCTAATATAGTAATTGCAACGGATGCACCTATGATCGGCGAGAAAGCAGGTGTGGGTATTCTTTCTCTCTCACTGTTTTAGTCCTGTTCATTACGCCTCCCAAACTATACACCAATATTTGAAGTGGAATAAACTGCCATTATACTACTTTTCAACAACTCTTTGCGACTCATTCGACAGCTGTGATAGTGACTGACTCATATTCCGCGTGTTCATTTTTATCATCGTTGTCGGCATCAGCCGTACTAGAAACTTTTGAATCATTAATCCCAGCAAACGTTCGTCTAGTGCGAATGATATGGGTGCCAGGCCATCATAGTATACTTATAAATGAGATGGCTGACTTACTCGCGTGAGCATGCCATGATCTTTCGATTGTGCCAGTCATGCCTCTTACAGCTTATGTAACAGCAGCGAGGTTCAGAAAACTTTTCCTTCTTGAAGACTCAGCAAAAATTACGATACCGAATCCAGATTTTTCACACCTGAACTTCACAGGGAATAATAAATGGTGTCCTACGCGTAAATTGGAAGTCTCCATAACAAAATTAAGTTCCCGTGTACCACCTCTTAATTTCTACTTAAACAGGTCTAGCCGGCTGCCATCCCCTCTGTGCTCAAGCTGCAATGAACCCGAAAATATTGACCATTTTTTTCTCACATGCCACTGTTTTAAAAATCAAAGAAAAAATTATTTCGAACACTTATTAAAAAACTAGCAATATCACTTACTACTTCCAATAGTTTGTCCTTTGAACTGCTTCATTAGGACTCACCGACAGGAACATCTGCGGGGCCATCTGCGAATTCCTATGTAACACAAGAAGATTACCTTGCTGAGCCATTGGTCAGCTCTCGATTTTTACTAACATTCAATATTTAACTATTACACTGTAATCACTTAACCTTCAGAAGAATTTTATATAACGATTACATCGGAGCTATTAAAAAAAAATCTATAATTTTTTTCTTTCACTGTTTTTTCACATGGTGCGAAAATAACCCCGCCAAGTCAAAACAAAGTAATCCTCTTTTGCTTGCCTGTATAATCTTAAGGTAGTGACTTACATTACCCACCGGCTCCTTGGCCAATCCCCCTTAGCGATGAACACCACGAAAAAGGATCAAGCAAGCAAGCAAGCAAGCAAGCAAGCAAGCAAGCAAGCAAGGGGTTGAAGCATCAGACAACCCACCCGTTACGGTATTCGCATTGTGCGACGACTGGTTGTTCTTTCACTCTGCATACTCTTAATAGGTAGTGTTTCAAACTCTTTATAAGTAGTGTTAACGCGATTGCTTTTTACACATCAACCTTGCCTAAGGCAAGCTTGCCAACAAGACCCAAGCACTGGCGTGGCTCATTGGTCGAATACTTGACTGAAACCCGGCGAACCCTGGTTTGAGCTCCACTGTGTCATTGGTAGTAGTTTTGTTATTCTAATTTCGTGCGACGTGGTTACGAACACTGGCGGCGGCAGCGGGCAACTACAGCGCCGCGCGTGTGGCACAAGTTTTGATCTCATAACAGCTCTCGCTCTAAAAACACGACATGTCACGTATAATCGGAATAATTAAAACATGTTTCTTAATCACACTGGGTACGTGTCACGCAAGTGTTACATGGAACCTTATGACTTTGCCTAAAACAAATGGATGGCAAAATTTTGCCGTCTTGTCCTTGTATTTTTCTTCGTCGATTGTATTGGTTATTTCATTGATCAAATTATTTTTCTACGAGATCCTTCTCACGCTGTTACGCTCAGCATGAATAGGACCACTTCCGGAGACAAACCCCCTTCTTTTGTCCTGACCACGGGTAATCCTTTTTAGTGTACGAAATAAAAATAAAATGAAATGAATAAATGAGTACACTTGAATCGAATAGTGATTTCGGCCATTTTTTAACCACAGTTTGACTAAAATTAGCCGGCTTATGATAAAAGCAGTAAGAATAGTAACAACAACTTGTTTTTTGCAAAGCCAGGTTGTCTCCGCATAGGTAGGTTTGTATTCATCGGGAATGAAGGCAAGGGGTGGACACTAGGACAGAGGAGAAGTTAACCAGACATCACAGGCGTCTGCTATCAACTGAAACAGCACAAACGATTGAAAAAGCTACTATTTTTTAGAAGAAGGACTTTAAGAAGTTTACTTATGCTGCTTCACCAAATCTTACTCCTTTAACTTCGGAATGGCCGAGAACGCTTTCTGCGATTAAGTCGTTGCGAGGAAACGTTACTCCACATCCTGTGTCACTGCACAGCATATGATCTGCAAAGAGAGCCACTGGCGTCCATTCTAGAGCACCGTCATTTTAGACTTATGTCGGTATTCTTGAGAGGACATCAAAGCTGAAGGCGACCGAGAAACTCCTGAAGTTTCTAAGAAAACCTAACTTGGACAAGCAGCTGTCATACCACTGTCTCTACCACGCTAACGTAATATATATCAAACTGACTGCACGTTTGTTGTATGCTGTGTTACCTTTCTCTTTCCACTATTTTTCCCTTTCAATCTCTCCCTTCCCCCGTGTACGGTAGCAAACCAGCTTTCCTAGCCTGTTAACCCCCAAACCCCGTCTTTTTCTTCTTTACCCATTCTTTTCTCCCTTGACAAAAACGTGCAGGGTTGTTCTTTTTTTGTGTGTAGTGGTTTTCTTGATTGAAAATAATTTACGGGGTACCAAGGCTCCAAAGTGTGCTACATTTTTGTTTGACCCACCTCAATAAAGTGACATAGAAACACAGCGGAAAGGTCAAAACCTTCACCAACTTCTAAACTTATTCATTTGCTTACATCGGGCCTTCGCTGTTATACTTCTTGGCCCGTTTCTGCAAATGACTACGCCACATTGTGTAGATTATTTTTGGTAGTTAGGGGGAAATGAACGTTTTAGAATAGCACAACAGTAGTGCCTTTATTTGAGCCACGTTTTCTTCATTCATTTCACGTTGATCGCTATATGAACTCCCCCGAGTAGTTGTTTGGTTCCGAAGACTTCAATTTGTAGGTGTACATGATGGGGAAGCAATAATTATGACCAATATTGCTATTGTTAATACAGAACAGCGCACGAGGAAAAAAAGCTCTGTCGCTTTGACAAAACGATTATAGCTTAGTTCACGTAGAGAACCTAAACAGAAAACACACACGAAACAAAAAACAGCAGTTTCGGGATTCCACGTAGATGCACAATGTTCTGCCTATATTGCCTAAGGAGGCCATAAACGTTTTGCATAAAGGCAATAACGTTTGTGGTGGGGCGTTAATTAACTCTCCCAAAAGGCACTGTAACGTAGCATCAAAAAAAAAAAGAAATGCTTATAATGACGGCAGTTCCACCATTCGTGAACGTAACTATTATTAGTGTTTTTTTTTTCATTGTCAAGGAGAAACCCTACAAACAAAACTATGGTTTTTAGGGTAACTAGCTTCTTTTTTGGAAGGGGAGGGATGTGCCTGACGCTATACGTACTAAGCGAAGCGGAAGCACAACAAAACAAAGCTTTGAAGGCTGTTGATGAGCCGCGGCTGCCCCGTCTGCAGGAGGAGCCCATGATAGCAATCGCGTACTAAGGTCAGTACCCCGCCTTTAACAGGAACAAAATGAGTAATTATTGGGCAGGACGACGCTGAACAAAGACAAGATGAGCCTCCACAGATTACGAAACTATAACTGCAATGAACTTGGTGACCAATCTTTAAATATAAAAAAAACAAATAACTTCGCGTTTGCCCATAGAGCAGAAAACAAAAGGAAGGTCGGAGATAATAAACCCTGCTTACAACATGCCTGCGTGCAGCGCCCCCCCCCCCCACGCCCCCTTTCTTACCACTTATTCACTCACGTACAAAGCTAACGTAAGAGGTAATCTGAATCCGTTAATGACGAACCTCCCGATCGCACCGTTACTTTTCTCCTTGAGGTCAGCCCACAGTGCAGCGTACTACCGTGCGCTGGATTAAGCCGTTCGCCTAATGGACCACCCCAAAATTGGTATCGTAATAATAACGGTCTCCGAGCCAATTGCTACCTTAGAAAAGAAATATGACAGTTGTACTTGCTGGAGTTGGCCTGTCAAATGCAGAAAAAAAAACTTGCCCACGTGGTGCAATCAAGTGGCCGTTTCAAACTGGTTTTCCTCGCGGACATCGCCGCCGAGATCAAACCAGGTGCGCTCGCGCAGTACTCGAGTGGCCAGCTACTAGGCGACACCTATCGCATCGCGATTCGCTACGGCCCATTCTCAGGGAAGGCCGGCGATTTGGAATCAAGAGCCCTGGAAAATGATGCGCAAGCCACAACGCCAATTCAGAATCGCACGGGGGGCTTGCCGCGGAAATCATCGGATTCAATCGCCACGCCGGATCTTGAAATTTTGATTCAATAAACAATACAGAAGAAAAGTGCCTCCATTCACCCATTCCTGTGTGGCTACAGCCTTGCCACTTACGGCAGCTTCCAGCCTTTTGTATGCTTTACGGAAGATATGCATTTTGATTACAAAGCACATACTCTAGAACGCCTCATAAATCACGGGTCCGATGGCTCAAGTACCACAAAAAATATCTATACATAAATAGCACGATAGCAATGCATTTAACGATGGCATGCGACATGTTTCGCCGTGTTAAGTCCCGTGCCATGAGCTGATGTGGTGTGGTGTGACACGATAAACACAATTGACAATTATTGTAAACGGAATGTCATATTATAGTGAAGCGTGAGTAACTGATATGGGTGGCGGAAAATTCATGGCTGTCCACGGTGGCACTGTCACTTCACCTGGAGGCATTATGAAGACCCCTCTTATGTCTCACACTTATCTCGCAAAGGGCTCATGGTCCCGGAATCAACGTCTCAACGAAGGTTCAAATGAACTAACGCATAACGACCGTGACTTCTGCGATTAGCTCCCGCAACGCGTCATTGCTACGTATGCGTCACATCTGACGCGTTCTACATGGAGATGTGCAAATTTGTTCAGGTATTGTATACCGCGAGATGGTGATATTAGCCCAATGCACGGCCTAATTCAATGCATTCATCCTTATTACCACCTATGAGACAAGCACTTGCCTTGACTGGCTGCTTACGTCGGCCATAATTGTGGAGTGAACCAAAGCTCATTCACGAAATATATCCTGCGTTTTAGACTTACTCGGACTCAAGACTCACAAAATTTTGTGGAGCCACACTCACTCGCACTCATACTAACAAAGACTTTTAAATGCGAAGCATTTCTTAGCGAACTTCGAAGACTTTGGGAGTATCTATCTATCTATCTATCTATCTATCTATCTATCTATCTATCTATCTATCTATCTATCTATCTATCTATCTATCTATCTATCTATCTATCTATCTATCTATCTATCTATCTATCTATCTATCTATCTATCTATCTATCTATCTATCTAGCCACTTACGACTTTCAGCCCTCATAGCCATTTCGATAATGGGATCGATACCAAACTTGGTATGCCATACCATGACTGTATGACGAGCATCATGACATGTATGTCATAACATTACATGTATGTCATGACATGTATGTCATGAATGTTATGATTTATATTTCATGGTCTTGCTGTTCTTGCGGTGGTTTCGTTCACATGACATCTTGAAAAACTCGTATGGTATCACATGACTGCATGGCGAACACAGCCGACAAACCCTAACATGAAAATCATAACATGCGTGTCGTGTAACAACGTGAATGCATGCCAAGCTCATGATGCGCTCGCGGCCGTTTCGCAAGCTTCACCTATACCAAATTTCGTACTATGGGACGTGAATGGATGACAAACATAATAATTATGACATGCGTGTCACGTGAGAACATGACTACATACCATGCTCATGATGCACTTGTGGTCGTTTCGCTAGCTTCACATATAAAAAATTTCGTATTTCGGGACTGTAATGGACGACAAAGGTACGTGACTACTGCAAACATGATAATCATTAGGTGCGTGTCATGCAACAACATGACTACAAGTCACGCTCATGGTGCGCTCGCGGCCGTTTCGCTAGATTCACTAATACCAAATTTGGTATTACGGGACGCCAATGAATGACGAAGGTATGTGACTAGTGCAAACGTGATAGTCATCAGGTGCTTCTCATGTAACAACATGACTACATGCCACGCTCATGATGCATTCGCGTCCGTTTCGCTAGCTTCACATATAACAAGTCATTTCGGGACGTTAATGGATGGCGAATGTATGTGACTGGTGCAAACATGATAATCCTCAGATATGTGTCATGTAACAACATAACTACATGCTACGCTCATCATGCGCTCATCATACGCTCATAGCACGCTCTGAGTCATTCCGCTAGCTCAACGTATACCAAATTTGGTATCAGGTGACGTGTATAGATGACAAAGGTAAATGACACTTCCAAACGTGATAATCATGACATGGATGTCATGTATGACATAATTTACCTCCGACTCGTAACGTCACACTGATTTTAAGTGACATATTAACCTTCATCATTGGTGCTTCGCATATGAACGATTCCCACTGTACGTGAGATCTGCCAATTTTTTTTCGATCAGACTCACTCGGGCTCAAGCTCAGCAAAATATTTCTCACCGTGATTCGCTCTGCAGACTCACGGCTCAATCTAAGTTTGAGTGAGTCCGAGTGAGACGACTCATGAGTCCTTTAGCCAAGAATTAGCTTGTTCGGACGTGGCTCCAATGCTCTTCAACACTGATATCTCACGTAATCAGTGGTCTTCTTCGTGTCATCTGATAGAGTACCTTGGGACACGAGTTTTCCTTACTTGTTTTCAACCGCTCATTTTTCTTGAAAGAGATGACAACGTATGATATATTCATCAAGAGCTTCCCTGGAGTAGTTGGTGGGAGGTGGGGGGGGTACTTAAGGCATGCTCCTACGTTATTTCCGTCTGTGATCAATAAGTATTGATATGATGTATGAACGATGCTGTTTTGCATTACGTGTGAGTAGATGTGAGTATAAACGTGAACCCAGCTAAGAGTGATCGTAATGCTAAATGAAGGAAGGAACGAAGGATGGAAGGAACGAAGTAAGAAAGGAACGAAGGAAGGAATGAAGGAACGGAGGAAGGAACAAAGGAAAGAACGAAGGAATGAAGGAAGGAAGGAACGATGCAAGCAAGGAAGGAAGGAACGAAGGAACGAAGGAAGGAAAGAAAGAACGAAGGAACGAACGAACGAAGCAGCGAAGGAACGAAGAAAGGAAGGAAGAAAGGAAGAAAGGAAGAAAGGAAGGAATGAAGGAAGGAAGGAAGGAACGAACGAAGCAAGCAATGAAGGAAGGAACGAAGGAAGAAACGAAGGAACGAAGAAAGGAAGGAAGGAACGAAGGAACGAACGACGAAGGAAGGAACGAAGGAACGAAGGAATGAAGGAAGGAAGGAACGAAGGAAGGAAGGAAGGAAGAAAGGAAGGAAGGAACGAAGCAAGCAAGGAAGGAAGGAACAAAGGGAGGAACGAAGGAACGAAGAAAGGAAGGAAGCAAGGAACGAAGGAAGGAATGAAGGAAGGAAGGAAGGAAGAAAGGAAGGAACGAAGGAAGGAACGAAAGAAGAAACGAAGGAAGGAAGGAATGAAGGAAGGAACGAAGGAAAGAAGGAAGGAAGGAAGGAACGAATGAAGGAAGGAAGGAAGGAACGAAGCAAGCAAGGAAGGAAGGAACAAAGGGAGGAACGAAGGAACGAAGAAAGGAAGGAACGAAGGAATGAACGAAGGAAGGAATGAAGGAAGGAAGGAAGGAAGAAAGGAAGGAACGAAGGAAGGAACGAAAGAAGAAACGAAGGAAGGAAGGAATGAAGGAAGGAACGAAGGAAGGAACGAAGGAATGAAGGAAGGCATTTCATGAAAATAAACCAGACGCGCGTCTAGTTGGCTGTTCTACGCTGGGAGAAGGAGATTAAGGGATGGAAATCGTGAGATGGAAAGAAGGAAACATAAAAAAAAAGGTTCACGTGAGCGCAAAGTACACTGCTGCGTTCGACAGTGGTGGACGCATTATTTCAGGTGTATTGTATTTCAGTGTAGACCATCCAGTCATGGTCCCTTCTGAAGGTTTGCAAGCACTGGGCATAGAAAATCCAGTACCTGTTGTACTCATTCTGCGTACGGAGATTTCAGCATGCCGTCAAACACGTTACGTGTACCTAGCAGTGATCGAAACACCATGATGATTAACGTCTCTTCTTCTGACCACTTGTGAGTCATGAATTTAGGGTTCACACTTGCCGATGTGCGCAGTAGATGCCGTTCCACATGACACGAAAATTAGGGATTACCAGTTTGTGAATTCACTAGCAGCGAGAAAAAAAAACGCCAGTCCCCTCTCGCTGCAGCGGTCTGCGGCAAGCTTCCAAAATGCTCGAAATTTTCGCTCTGCTCGCAGTGGCAGAAGCGATTACTGTTTGGGACCCGTCGAAATAGGACCATGCCGGCCAAGTTGTCCAAATTGTGTCGACGAGTTTTTTTGTGGTAATGGCCTCTGTTGCTCAATTTAAATTGTATTTAGATTTGAAAGTGTTCTTAAATGACAAAACACAAGTGATCTCCGTTACTATTGTTGGAAACCTAATAATATCATAACGCACAGATTGTTGCATTTTATTTTAAAAATTCTATAGTGTCTGAAACGATGAACGGTGGCAAAAAACGTTGCTCGCCGCTTCAGTCGCAGAGTGAAAAACGCGCACTGTTCGCGGTCCATGTGAAACGAAGCAGCCATTAGCAGCGGTTGCAAAGGGAGCGATTGGAGCGAACGGAACAGTCTTTTTCGCTGCAATCGCGGAATGTGAAACAGTTTTAGGTCTGCAAGTCGGGGCGACTTCGGCCAGAGAAGCCAAGCTGAAGATGAGAAGATAGGCCATAGGTCGGCAAAAAAAAAAAAAAAAACTGCTGCTTACAGCGACTCCCTCAAAAAAATATATCTTACGATTTCGGTTCGCTGGGACTCTGCCTCGCCAAGATTTTTCTGAGCCATACTTATTCGTACTCGAACTCAAAAAAGTTTTTTCAAACGGACTCCATCGGACTCATATTCACCGAAATATTTCTCACCCGGACACACTCAGACTTAGAACGGCTCAATGCGAGTCTGAGTGAGTCCAAGTGGGTCAACTCACGAGTGCATTTGCCGGCCTGTGCATGACCGTAACAATGCGTATGCTGTTTAGCCCGCCCCGAGAAAAAGCAAGGCCGTGCTTCTCAGGAGATATGACGTGCGTTCTGTTGCTTTCTAGTACGGCTGTGATGTTCATAACTCTTGAGCATGCCGCGGAGTGTTGACCTCAGCCCGTGTTGTGCGTCCAATCAGTGACGTTTATCTGGCTCTCACACCGCTTTTCTGAATACGATGTCACTATTAACTAGTACAACTACCAGAAAAGCTTGTTTAACTGGCGATCATAGACGTTCTTCGTCAGGCTAGGGATGTGCAACGAGGCGTCAACGTGGGTTCATCGCACGTTGATGCCTGCATAGTTGACATTGTGCGAGCTCGATCGTTCGGATGTAAAGCTAGCATTCAACTACTTCTGTACGGATATTTACCTTCGCGGTAGAGCAATCGCTATGGAGAATAGATAAACCTGGTTTCCATTTTTTAGCAGGTGTACACCCAATAATTTGGTTGGGTGAGTTCACAACTTCATTAAATGCAGCGGATTGAGGTTTGGGACTGTTCAGTGCCACGGGCGGCAGATAGTACCTGTCTCCTAGTTACCTCTTTGTGTTCGTTGGACAGTACATACTTGATTTCGTCGATCTGGGTTGATCAGCCCAGTTTTCTATCGGGGCCTTAAACATTTCTGAGGTGACTACATTTTCATTTTCTATATGTCGCCATTTTCATGAAATGTGTTTTAGGGCGGCTTGTTTCATGCGACAAAGTTTACTCGAGTCATCCGAGTATATATAGTTCAGGGTAGAAGTAATTTGGGCGCTCCAGGCTGAGGACGTTCTGGTTTGAAGTCACATGTGTGCAAAACCTAGTGCCTATCTATGAATATAGTATTAAATGCACAATTTATCTTCCTACGGTGCTTATGATGCCAGAGGTCTTCGCCTATTGGACCCTCAAATTTGTCAATAACTTGTCAATTTGTCAAATTTATCAATAAATTTGTGTTTTATTGCCTTTGATATTGCAGAAGCACTCAATGTCGTGCATTTATAGCCCACGTACAGCCAGTCAATTTAAGCCTACCGATGAACTTGGGTATGTTTTTCGGAAACAGTTCTGAATGATCACGAGCGCTTAGCTGTCAAAGGACAAAGGGAAAACAAGTACAAGCACTAGTTTAGAACTGAGGGGCCTCACAGGGAATAGAAACAATTAAGATAGAGATGTAAACTTTATTAATTTCCGGCAGATTGCTGGGATGGGCTACCACCTAGGGGCCAACGGAGAGACCGTGTCTCCCGGCAGCTTCCTTGGTCCGCTGGATTGCCCAAAGTTGCTTGTCCAGGTCCGAACTGAGCAGCGCAGTCCACCAACGCGCCCGAAGGTCTTCATTGGAGGCCGCGACCCCAGCATTTCTGACTAAAGCTGGGCATTCCCATAGGATATGGTCAAGAGTGGCTCTGGTGTTACAGTACTGGCATAGATTGGAACTATAGACGTCGGGATATATGTGGTGCATGATGGCAGGGTTCGTGTATGTGCGTGTTTGTAGCCGCCGCCACTGAACGGACTGGGCCCGATTTAGCTTGGGCTGAGGCGGAGGGTACTGCCGCTTTTGCAGTCGATAGTGTTGAATTATGTCATTAAATTTAGTGAGCCGATCGTCCCATTCCCACACCGGCGCAGAAAGGTTCGTTTGGGTGGCCGCTTGGTCTGACGTGACTCGGAACGTAAGAGCTCGAGTCACGTTGTGCGCCACTTCATTCGGACTGTCCTGCGCGTTACCTAGTGGTGTGCGGGCCGGGAACCACAAGATGTACACGTATGTGTTCACCTCGTGAATTTCGCGTTGTATAAAATTTATGGTGCCGCTTCGGCAGCATTGACGACATCGTTACGCAGGTAGAAGTCGCTGCCAGCGGCACGCTGATTTGTTTTCCAAACGACGAACTACTTCATACGAAGGCGCAGGCGCTGCCGATGTCTGGAACATCCTGAGATAGACACTTCGGCAGTCGCCCATGGTAGCGTAGACGCCGAGGGGCGCTGGGAAACGAAACGCCTAACCAACGCTGATATAAACGTTGCACGTGACAGAGGCCTTCAAGCCTAGCAAGCTTTCGGGCACAAGATTCTGTCTTTTAGTCATCTTAGGCGAATAAACAGGTGAACCCGTGGCTCCGCCGCGGTGGTCTAGTGGCTAAGGTACTCGGCTGCTCACCCGCAGGTCGCGGGATTGTATCTTGGCTGTGGTTGCTGCATTTCTGATAGAGGCGGGAATGTTGTCGGCCATTGTGCTCAGATTTGGGTGCACGTTAAAGAACCCAAGGTTGTCTAAATTTCCAGAGCCCTCCACTACGTCATCATAACAATATAGTGGTTTTGGGACGTCCAACCTCACATATCAATCAGGGGAACCCATTAACTTATTCTCTCCATGACTAAAATTTTCGCTGATGAACAACGGCAATTTTTTCACCCAACCGCGATGCTTTGAATACCGACACCAACGCCACGTTTTCTGCGAAATGGGCGGTTTGACGCGATGTGCTAAAGCAAATGACAGCATATTCACGGAGTGATCGATGATGAGTGGGGCAAAGCGTCCATCTGTGTGACCGGACGGACAGAAGGTCGAACGTATGGAGGTACGGCTGGAAGCACGGATGGACGGACAGAAGGCCAGACGGACAGACAGAAGCATGGACGCACGGACAGAAGTACAGACTGACGGACGCACGCACGGACGAATGAACGGGCAGACAGACGTACGGAAGGAAGCACCGACGGAAGCACCGATGGACACACGTACGGAGGGGAGCATGGATGAACAGACGGATAAACAGAATCATGGAGGCACGGATGGACGAATGGAAACACGGATGGACGGATGGAAGCAAATATGGACCGACAGACAGATGGACAAGACTCATGAACAGACATACGGACTGGAGCATGCACGCCTGGACGGACGAACGCTTCGCCCCACTAATCACTCACTCCGTGGATATGCTGTGAAAACCACTAACGCCATCTAGTTATAATATTCTCAAGGATATATACATAAATCGCCATCTATTCAGCAGCTGGCAAACTAGAAGTGGCTACTACTACTACTACTACTACTACTTCTACAAAGGAGGGAACGACCCTTGGCGTAAGGAGCTTCGCCCCTCAAAAAACAAATCCAAACAGCTGACTCTTTGGGTGGACCTTACGCGTAGGTGCAGTCATTGGCGCAAGTCTCTGACGCGCTCTCGTGACGAGATTTCAATAGCCGATGGAGTTCACGCTACATGGCGTGTTTCAAACTATCTTGTTGTTAATGTTCTGGTTTTCAAGGTTAAGATGAGGCTCACACTGTACGATTGATGGAGGATAAGAGGAAGAAGGACGTTTTGTCACATGTTACTTACGAACAATAACATTCCAATACGCATGAAAATGCGTCAAAATACTGAGGTTATATAAAGTCACTGGTCACGTCACTACTGTGAATAATTTAGCTCTGTGGACTTGAACTCGATCAGTGCTCAAAATTGCCTTCCTTTAAGAAGAAACCTTACTAACTCCACTGCCTGTCGGAATAATTTTCATTCCTGATAGTGTGAGCCATTTTCCGTGTTGTCTTGCTTATCTGCGCTGCATGCGTTGTCTTCTCGTTCTGTTCTGCTGCATCCTCCGTGTCTCCTCGACTTACCTCCTTTTATGTTGTAGGCTCGTATGGTGATAACAAAGGGAGTAGGTGCAAGTCCGGTGTAAACGATAAAAAACGAAATATCACGAAAACATTCTGGATGATAAGGTCAACCATCATAAACGGGACACCGAAGCAGAGCAATCTCGTTGTAGGAATAGCCGTGAGGACTAACATAGAGTAAATTGCGAGGTAATCGGATAAGTAATATTAGGCCTTCTAGGCTGACAGCGAGAGAAGATGTCATTCAATATCCGCGTAAAATGAAATGATAATTGCTGTAGGAGGCCTACCAATCAGGTAGAGTCCTCGGGTGCTCAAAAGCCAGCGTATACGTGGCTACATAATCGCGAAGTGGAAGCTATCAGTGGCTGCCTTCTCGCACTGCATCGGTGAGTTTCAAAAGGGGTGCGTTTCACTTCTCGTCCATTTCGGCCTGCGACGCGCCACACTGACGAGCGACGAAGCGAGGCGGCATCCATCAACGCGGCGACAGGTCGCGCGCTGCCGACAGCGGATATCCGACTATGACGAGCACGCGCGCGTCGTTCCGCGTGATCGACAACGAGGCCAACGGAGGGAGCCGCCGCGCACTTCCTCCGCGCATCCGACGAAGGCGAATGCGTGGCGTGACCATCGCGGAACACGTCCGCACGCAGCGCGCGATGGGTGTGGATCGCCAGATTCCATTCTCGATTTCATGAGCGTGTTGGATGCTTGCTTGCGTGCGCGCACGTTTGCCGGATAAGTGTCGGCGGGATGTTTTTGAAGCTCAGCGACAAGCTCGTTCTTCACCGCTCTTCTACTTATGGGTTGTTGTTTATGGTGGAAGGAAACAGTTTCTTTGCTGGGGCCCGCCTTATGGCTCCTTCGAACTATTAGGCACGCGGAGCTTGAGGCTTGGTGCCGAAGAGGTGCGGATGTGCGCGGCGCTGTCAAGGTTGCTCAATGTTGACAGAGTAACTCCGCCTCTGCTTTCCACATCTTCTTCACGCTCACCTCCGTGGTTTCATATATGCGATAAACATAATTGAATTCTTTAGTATGACGCACTGAAAGTGCTAGAGCGCATTCATTTCGTAGCCACAGGACGTACGAAAGATAGAGGTTTCATGATTTCGCCGAAGGGACCTGCCACACTCGAAAAAGAAGAAAAAGAAATAAAAAAATCAAAACAAAAATGACAAAAAAAACGGAACCTGAACCCTACAGATCTTACATATAACAAGCGCAAATGCGAATTCTCCTCAGTAAAGATATTTTATTATGGCAAGATAGCCGTAAATTCGACGAATTCAAGATAATCAAATAGTTAAAGCCGCGGAATATGATACCAGTAAACATCGACCAGGTTTAGCCGGCTCAAACCTCTTGATAGATTCATTGTCGACTAATTCATTGAAGCCTTATATTATGACCCTCACGGAGTAGTCCTACAGCAAGGGAAGGGGCTATGACATGACAAAAAAAAAACAAAAAACGGCAGATCCCACATACCGGAGAACCAACGTTATGCGAAGCATGTGGAGGGAAGGTGACCGTGTTGCAATTTTTTATTGAGCAACGCGTCATGAAATAACGCTAAATATGTGTACAAATGTTGTACGCACAGACATGCGTTGAAGAGTTGCAGATGTTTATACCACCGGTTGTTTGCACATGGGCAACGATGCCAACTGCAACATGCGTATTGCGTATCAGAAGCTGATATGAAGCGCTGATGTTCGCGAGGACGATGGCCCTGGACACTGCTACATATATCAACTTCAGCGCATGGCAACTAACCACAATCGACGTTAAACCGACATGACGGCTTTATCAAATCACTACATATGTATGTTTATAAAATCGGCTAGGCAGCCCTGCAACCACTATTGACGTTTCACAAAGATTAGCGTCTATTTGAAAAGTAGTTCCGATACCGGCCGTAGCTCTGTGGTAAAATGCTGCATTGCCACGCAGAATGCTTGAGTTCGATTCCAGCTGGAACCCTTACATTTATTCTTTGCATTTGTGAGGTCGACGCTACCGATGTCGGCAATTTCTTAACGCTTGCGCCTTAAAATTGCCCATGACTGTTCTCGTCTTTCCTGGGTAGATACTGTGTCACTCACCTGTGGCACATACCCGCATACCAGCGGCCCATACCTGCCCATGGGTATGTGCCGCTGTCTGGCGGGAAGTGTTTGACGACGTACGTGACGGGATTGTGACTATATTTATGTCTTGACCAGCGCGTCATATCCGTCAAACCTTCTTACCCTGTCATGCTAATTTTGGTTCACGCCAAGATAAGGAGGTGACCACGAGAGCACCCAAACGTAAGCGTCTAGATAGATAGATAGATACGTGCAAAGTCACCGAAGTTCGCTGAAAAATACTTCGCATTTAAAACATGACCAAGAAGCAAAATCACAGGCATTAGACTCAGTCCGCCTAAAGCAACATGCAAGAGCATGCTTGCTGCCGGCTATCCCATGTAGGAACGAAGCATCTCGCGGCCAGAAGGGCGACATCTATCATTCTGCGACCGTTCGCACCTGTCTACCCTGATATCTGAGCAGCCGAGCGAAAACGCGCGGCGCCGGTGTATAATGAACAGGCACCAGCTTTACTGGCTCCTCGAGGGATACACGTATGCTTAAATAGGAGAGACCTGCTTTTTTCGCTGTCGTACAAACCCAACTGCGTGGGTTTTCCCGTTGTTCTTTTACTCGCAGGTATCACTTCGTGGCGCGGCTTTAAACGCTATAGAGGCGAGCGCTTTGACTCGCCTTTACAGTCCTGGCTTTTTTTTTGCCTCTTCGTCCAAGCGGTGCTTGTCCGATACGTAACTTGAATTAGGACGGCGTCACTCGAAACACGATAGTGAAGGGACGCTCTGGGCCCTTGTGCGTGCCTTGCCGCTACACGATCTGAGCGAAAGCGACGCCGTCGATGACATTTGACAAATTGGGGCCACGAGTGGTTTCCGTGTTCTCTCGTATCGGCGTACAAGAGTTCGCTTAGCATCTCAGCATTCACCAAACGCCCGGACTGGAGGCAGCCATCGACTCTTCCGCCCCCTCGCTCCCCTCCCGAAATTCCGGCGTATCTAAAACACGAAGAGATCCTCGTATAGATCTTCGGAATCACGCATTCTCGGAAGTTATACCGATACACTCTCGCTCGGCCCTCCGGCACTAGGCACGGTTTGCATATCTCTGCTAGTTTCGTATAGAGGTATACTTTATTTAAAGGGACTCGCGCTGTCGTGCTGCGAATTTCGCATCAGCAGAACGTATACAGTGGGTAGTGAAGTGTGATCGCAGCAGGAATACAAGTTTTGCTGTTTGCCAAGGCTTATCGACAAGTAGCAGGACCACGTCCTGTTACCGGCTTTTGTTCTGCCTTAGATGCGCTACTCTGCCGCGTGCCTCTGTTTATGCTTGTGTTAGAGGCATATGCACGTGTGTCCTGAAGTCTGCGTTTATTTATGCTTAAGTATTCTTCGTTGCTAGTTTGTGAGTAGCACCAGCGAAGTTGCCATGTTTATCGGTCATGCCGTTTATACCTGAAGTAATGGAATGCAATAGTCACGTCGATAATGATCATAGATTGCATGAAATCACCTGCTAGTGGTGCTTGTCCGGTTTTTCTTGAAGAACGAATGACGTCACCTCATGCCATAAATAGCCTTTATTGTTTAAATACAGCAAGAAATCCGCAAGGTTAATGCCACGTCGTGGAGCATAGATTCTGATGTCACTACGTGTGACGTTGTGAGCTCTGGGAAGGCTTGCTCTGCCAATCGTCGTGAGGAACAGCCTCTCTCTGCCCCAGCGAGCGACTGTATTCTACGCACGCAACGTCGTGAATTACATTATGCAAAGTAATTCAGTTTTTTTCCGTCACTGAAGTTTACTTGCACCATTCCCACTTTATATGTTTGCATCATTCTGATAAACACAAGTTTGACAAAGATTCTTATTCAGCTCAGTTAATAATGAACGTTTGTGTGGTTCTGAAACGTCGAATAAAGATAAACACTTGATCAGTGACCGTGTTTCCTTTCACCCTCGCGGTGTGTGTGTGCGTGTGCGTGCGTGTGTGCGTGCGTGTGTGTGTGTGTGCGTGTGTGCGTGCTTGCGTGCGTGCGTGCGTGTAAGCGTGCGTGTGTGTCTGTGTGTGTGTGCGCGCGCGTGCGTGCGTGCGTGCGTGCGTGTGTGTGTGTGTGTGTGTGCGTGTGTGTGTGTGTGTGTGTGTGTGTGTGCGCGTGCGCTTATAGCAGCACTTGTAAAAATAGACTAAAAGTTGATTTGGCTCGCACATGTGTTACCCAATTTTGTTGTTTTCGTGTGATCCATTCCCAGACTGCTCACGTTGGTTGTCTTAATGTTCTTTTGCTTTGTTTTCGGGGAGAACTGCTTCAACGCTGGTATTTCGGAAGCAATGTGAATGCTGTAAGATCCGTCTTTGGTGTTTTGTTGTATCTAGTGTCATGCACGAAACGCTCGAAGCTCGTCGTGGCACTGTAACAGAGGCCCACATGCAGTAAGTGAGAACTGTGGCCCACACGCAAGCCGGAAAAGTGTCTCTCTGTCACTGAAACCGAACAACATAGACGTGTCTTACCACACATAACCGCGCTGCAAGTTAAACCTGGAAGCATATCCGGTGCCACTTCACGCATCAATTTTTAAGCTTTCCTCAAAACAGAACAATCAAAGTCAAATGAGCAAAAACAAAAACAAAAATGAAGATGCATCTGTTTCTTGAGAGGTTTTTATCAAACCAAAAAGGAACACGATCATAAACGAGGTTTCAGGTATACGTTATACGTGAAGAAATGCAATATGCAAATTTCAATTTGCTATAAGTCCGGCGTGACAGCCCTCGCCCATGTTGATGGCCGCATTTCCACCGAGCCCTTTTCTTCGGCTGCGCAATATTTTTTTGCAGACTAGTATGTTGTGACTTGCGACGCACTCAGATCCAGGAATGCGGGAAGCAAAGTTCGTAGTGCACGGCTCGAAAGCGTACAAGCGTCGCGCTTAGTTTTCTGTCGCTTCGCCCAGTTGTTGCGCCATGCCACGCCGGGACCCTACCGCCGGGCTTTGACCTATGGTACTTTGCTGCACTACACGAAGCTGATGTCGTCATCCCTGTGAAATAAGAAAGCATTTCTGACGCTTTAGAGCTAAGAAACCGATTCGCACTTGTAGCGTAGTGGTCCGCACATCCAGTTATCGTACGCGAAAGTCCGGGAGTAGGAGGTCCAATGCCCCGGTTGGTTGATAATGAAAGCTTTATACTCAGTTTTTTCTCCCAGCTAATCGCGTCTCTTTTCTTAAGACGCACTGATGGGCTAGTTGGTTCGTGATAGCCATAACGTTTGTGTGAAGACTGCGCATGTCTCTATGTTGTTAATAAGGCTGGGTTCGCGCTCAGTCTACATTAGTTGGAAGTGTTGCTTGTGCTTGTCCTTGTGTGTTCTTTTACTTGTGTTTGTGTTATTTTCAGCCAAAGCATGTCACTAATGATTTTTCTCGTTTGTTTATGAAAAAGGCAGATTGTTTTTTGTTAAAGAGGAGGTTGAAGGTTTATTGTATATATAATACAATAGAAATATGCCTCCTTCTGTATACAAAAACAGAAGCAAGCCTCGACGTAAAAATTTGAGTAGGAGCTCCTGTTTTTTAACACAAGTATAACTGTTAGCACAAGTATAAAATTTTTAACACAAAGGTTAACAGCTAGCAAATACAATCAAACAACCGTAATCAATGCTATTTTTCAGACCTATGATTGGGAAAAAAGCATGCATCCCCGTAAAAGAAAACTCTTTATAAAACAGACAAATAAGCGAATGAGGTGACCGTAACATCATCACACGTACATACCACTAACACAGTTTGTCTCGTAATTGCATGTATATGCACATACACGTGTAAGCATACGTAATAATCATGAATACATAGAAACATATATTTATGCTTCATCAGGTCGACATACATATGCACATACATACGGAATCAGATGACGCATGTTCTTCGCAAGAATTGTTTGCGATATCCTCAGAAACAATGTAATGAAATGATGGAAATAATTACTGATGGTAGTGAATTCCAAATTGTCATTCATGTTTATTTTTGGAAGCAGAAAGTAACTGTTTTAGGAAAACTATTCTTGTAACTTATTAGTACCGTGAAGATGTGTTCGGGAAAGTATGTAAGTGGGAACATAACGAATTCTACCTCACAAATCAAACTTCGAGTTTAAAGACGGAAAACAACGGTAAAATTTTGGGAGTGCTAAATAGGGGTGCACTGCAAACTAATTCACACCTTTAAGGGTCAATTTTTGATAAACCAACCATTTTACACCTATATTTCTGCCAAAATTATCCTGAAGGGTGTAATTTACGTAAATGCATTCTTTGTACACTCATTTTTCATTTTCGGGTGTACTAGAGCTGTATATTCACAAATTACACTCAAGGATGTTTCCTTGAATGTTACAACCTATCATACATGTATATATTTTAGAGCATCGTTACATATCACAACTTAACGAATGCAATCAAACTGCATGGCAAACTTTTGAATTGAATTGAAATAAATTGGATTTATTTCTCCTGTTTACAACCGAAAGGAAGAAACTAAAGGCCATGTGGCCTGACAAAGGCTTCTGCTCCTACGACAGTTTGGCACGCAGGCCGTACATACAAAATATACTGTACGGACATATTCCGCTGAATAGTCACGTAATTAAAATAGCATGTGTACAAAAAAGTGGAAAAGAGAGAAAAAGCACGTTATGCCAGCACATAAACAACAAAAAAAAACGTTACACGTTACATAATACGCTGATAGGTCATTTTGCACTGATAGGGCCCAAGTGAACAACAAAATTCGCAACTACGACACGGAAATTGAAAATACACACAGCAGCTTTGTCAGGCAAACTCGATATTTTGTGAAATGAGCAATGTTTTAAATGATTCACTCGACGTTTGCATAACTTCGCAATGAAATTCATGTATTCTATTGAGCAGTGAAGGTGCTTAGTAACTATGTAACTGTTTGCCATAATTTGTTCTTATTTTTGGTGTTTTCAGAGAGTGTTGCCGAAAGCTGTAACGCGGGTTGGTGGGTGCATCTATGATATAGTGTGTCCTGTTTTGTTTGATATGTTGCATTAACTAGTAATAGTACACCTGATTTGCCTTTAACATAGAGTACTTGATGAAAACAGGCTGTGTTCTAAAATTTTGTAAAGGTGCACGATAAACATCAAATGCCCGTAGGACTCTTTTTTGCAGCACAATCAGCTTCTTATATTTTTTTTGTGGTCGTGTCCCAGATTAATATGCAGTAGTTAGTTGGGAGTAACATAGTGCGTAATACAACGAAATTTTCAACCAAGAAGGAACCAGAGTACTCAATCTGTATAAGCAGCCAACAATTTTACTTCATTCCGTTACAATTTTGTCTACATGTGTGTTCCAAGCCTGATCTTCCTGAAACCACACTCCTAGAATTTTTGACATTTAACCTTTTTGATTGTTCTGTCATCAAAAACAATAGTCACGCTGCAATTTTGTGGTTTATTAGTCGGGGCAAATATCATATATATTATGTTTTGGAAGTGTTCTTTGTAATTTGTTCTGTCGTAACCACGAAGAGAGTTGCTTCATATAGTAGTTCACCTTTGACACGAGATCTGGTATAGTGGCAGCTTTAAAGAAAATGTTAGTATCGTCTGCGTACATAACTAGTTGTGGCGACTTGGGGATATCACGCAAGTGATTGATATACATGATGAACATCAAAGGTCCAATTATTGAACCTTGTAGGACACCCATAGTGATTTCCGCGTAAGACGAAATATCATTATTTATGCTGATGTACTGATATCGCTTTGTTAGGTAACTACACAAGAGTTTGAGTGTATTACCCCGTATACCATACTTCTCAAGTTTATCAATTATTAAGTTGTGGCAAACCGAGTCAAATGCTTTTCTGAGATCAACAAATAGACCTAATGTATACATTCTTTTTTCAATATTTGATATAATTTCATGTTTAATATAAAGAAAAGCTCCTTCACAAGATTTCTTTTCATGAAAACCATACTGTACGTCACTAATTACATTCTATTTATAAAAGAATTTTGTAGTCCAACGTTCAAGGCACTCTCAAAGACTTTCGATAAGATAGGTAAAACAGAAATGGGCCGGTAATTTGTCATAACATGTTTATCCCCTCCTTTGTAGATTGGGCACATTCGTGCTATTTTTAGTAAATCGGAAAATATACCACTTTTGAACATCCTGTTTATGATATGAACTAAAACGGGTGTGATAATATCCGCAATATATTTAATTGGTTCTTGTTTAACGTCATCATCACCAGCAGATACATTGTTTTTCACTTAAAGGAGTAGTTTAGTTCGGTAACTTTAGATGCTGTAACAGGCGTGAGTATAATTGAGTTGGAGAGGCTGGTACTGTTCACGATAGGTGTGGTTATATGTTCTTCCTTATTAGTATACTGCGCGCTGGGAACAAAATATTCATTTAAAGCAGCTGCTGCCTCCGTACCTGTCAACACTCCAGTGGGTGTTGTTATGTTGATGTCAGTGTTTTTTGTCTTCATAGCATTTAGCTCCCTGACTTCATTACAAACTTTTCTAGGGTAATTATTTATATTATCAAATGTTGTGTGTAATACCTAATTTTCGCCTGCTTCAGTTCAGTATTCACCTTATTTCTAAATTTCCTAAACTCGCTGAACAGATCAGCAGTTCTGCATTTTACAAACTTGTGAGACAATTGGTTTTTGTCATTATCATTTTTAACAAGTGGGTATTTTTCCAAGTTTTGCGTATCTTCCTGTTTTACCGTTGCGTAGTTTTAGCGGGAATTCTTGGTCATTACAGTGGATCACTTTTTTTCAAAGAACAAATCGTACGCAGCATTTGGCTCTAGCTTTTCAAACACGCATGACCGATCTGTTGACAGTATCAAAAAGCGGAAATTTCCCATTGCTGTGGCATAAAAAATACCTGACAGTATTTCCTTTTTCTCTCCCCCTCGCTTACGAACATAAAGAATGAAGCAGAATATAGGCAGATGATCGCTTATCTCAACAGATAGCAATCCCGCAACACAGTCAGTAGGGCGAATGTTAGTTATACATATATCAAGCAGGGCACACGTTTGTACAGTGAGCCTGGTAGGTTCCGTAAATACATTTGCTCATATGAACGAATTGATAAACCGGAAAACTGTTTAGATGATATGTCATCAGAAAACATATTTATGTTTACGTCACCCATTATGACAAAGGGGCAAGACGAATGGCTGAGAAAATTCAAAAGTTGTTCTAAGAAATTGGAAAACGTGAGTTTGTTTCCCAGTGGAGGCCGATATATAAGCACATTTGTGACATATACTAAGCGTATAATTATGCTCTCTACATTGCTCGTACATGAGATATTTCTTGAACTAGCTCATGAGGAAGGCATTGCTTAACATAGACTGCTTTGCCCCCACGTCTGCTGTTTGTCCTTACTAGACCGTGGTATGCACAAGTTTTACAATATGGGAGGGGGGGGGGGTCATAATTTATAGTGAGCCATGTTAACAGTACAATAAGATGTCGATATTATGAGTTATTGACTTGAACAGGCAATTCAGTTTGTCCTCTTTGTTTGTAATACTCCGCACATTCGGGCAGAAAAGTTTAAGTAGTTTGCTATTAGGAACTAATTTATTAATTTATTACTGGTGAAAAGATCTATGTTTCGATATATTCTTTTTTCATTTCAAGTTTCATTCTTCAAAATATGTCGCGCTATATAGTATATATAATATAGCTCTCCCTATTTACCTTATTCAGTAGATTCCTCACATGTTCAATGACTTAATTCATGGGTTGACTTACTGTGATTCTTACAAAAATTATTTTGCATTGGCTCGTGTCTATTCATTCCTAATGCTCACTGATATATCGCTAAAAGAGATTATGTTGCGCTTAAACATAACATGAAACGATTTCACACTGTTTTTGATAGTGCATCGTGCACGCTTCTTCATTTCAAATCAAACTTATTTGTTTTTACCAGACCGCCTATTTTATATATACTAAGATTCACATATTTCTTCGCACTGAAGAATTTAGCATCAATGCGCAAGTCGCTGGTTTATTCAGTGAGTTATATTTAGACCTATGATCACAGATCAGCTCAAATTGACTGTATGCAGCCTTCGTATTGCCATGGAACTAGGCATGTTTACATTGAACTGGTTGACCCCACTCTGCTGCAGCACGAATGCCGCACCGCGGGACAGGCTTACCGCAAATCCGCTAGGCACGGGTGAGCTCGTCTAATGGAACGCACCACTCTGTGGGCACTTACTGCTCTTTTTTTCCTTCCTTGGAATGCTTGCGCGTCGTACAATATACGCGTGAACGATCGCAGACGACACTCGCGCATTGTACCCGTTCCACAAGGAGGGATAGCGGTTGACTAATTGCAGCATTGTAATTGACAGTTCTTACTGTGGCGTTACAATGCACTGATATATCGCTCCTTTGTATCGTCACACGAAATTTAACACAATAAAAGCAAGCTTAGTTCATACTTTGTCGGTAAAAAAGCATATTTCTCAGGTACTTATGAGTGATTGCTGAATGACAGAACGCTATCTAAAAGAAGCTGATAGCACAGCCGGGGTGTCGCTAGGATTCATTCATGTACGGGGATAGAAAGTTTAGAAAAGGGGGCCTGACCCATCTGTATGTACATTTTTGCCTGTGGGTGCATACGTGCGGATCTAAATCAGAAGTTTTTTTTTTTTTTCGAAGTGAGTCAAATCATGACCCAAAAGTAACTCAGATGAGGCTCTATTGGCTCATACATATTTCCAACTTTCCTCTAAAGGAGTAATAATAAAACTATATTTATAATTAGCGATCCATTATTACTGCTCTAGAAAAATGTTGATAGCATGTATACGCCAATTCAGCGTTATTTGAGCTTGTTTGGGTTCTGGATTTGGCCCATTTTTTGGAACATAAAAAAGTGGGCGGAGACGTGTCAAATACGCAACAACAACCTCACCACCCTTACCTAACTTCCTAATTATACATATTATGCACACGTAACAAATTCGAACTCTAAATTGTCGAAACAACGCCGCACTGACGTCTCACTCGGGAAAAGAAAAGTATGCATCTCGAACTCGAAGGCATTTGTGCCTGTACACGTCAGCGGCAAAAAAAATTCCGCCATATCCACGAAGTGAATGATGATGAGTGGGCGAAGCTCCGGAGGTAAACCTGGTAAACCATGAATCCTCTGTACATTTTGCCCCCTCGATTTTATTACATCGCTCCCCCTAGCGTACGTCGCCGCACTAAATCGAACGATTGCCTTCAACCAATGACACGCGCCATATGTGACATCATTCCTATTTTATAAGATCTCGCGTCTTTCATCAACTACAAGTACCGCTTTCTAGTTTATAACATCTTGCATCTTTTCATCATCAGCTACAAGTACCACCATCTAGTAAACACTACAAGAACTAAACGAGAGGTGGCTACATACAGGAGACGGTACCGCCATCTAGTGAACACTGCAAGAACTAAACTAGAGGTGGCTACATACAGGGGACGGTACCGCCATCTAGTGAACACTGCAAGAACTAAACTAGAGGTGGCTACATACAGGCTACAGGGGACGCACAGCCCACGCCCTAAGGAGCTTCGCCCCTAAAAAGGGAGGGGGAATGTAGAGCTTTGTTAGCGAATAAATACGTTTTCAGACATGACATATTACATCGTATTATGGTTGCTTAATATAGCTTAGAAATTATATCATATACCGGTGCTGCAATAAATTTCGGTTTCTGTCTCGAGGTCTCGGGGCAACTGCGCATCGCCATCGTCAACAGGCAGAATTTGAATTGAATGGTAGCATGTGCATGTGCTTGTTTGCTGCAGGCTGGTGGTGGCAGATTGTTTTACGATTCACTTGTTTTGTCCTGGCTGTGTACTTCAACGGCTTCCACTGTGTAGCTCGCGCGTACTGAAGATATAGTAGGTGTCGCTGCAATCTGCGATCTGCCGCGCCTCGGCACGTACAGAACAACGACATCGGTGCGGCGGAGTGCCTGTGCACTGTCCACGATCTTGTCTAAATTAGTTTATATAATTTTTGTGTCACCCATTGTAGTTTCCTATTGGTTAGGGTATCCTATATGAGCAAAAACTCTTGGTATAAAGTCTGAAATTTGAGCATCCCGGTATATTTGAAACTTCTTGGTAGGTGCATGATTGACGAAACACGTTTTCACCACACGTACCTATGCTAAGGTTTTTGAAGATCCATAGTGTAGACTTGGCCATGGCGCTTGCATTCGTACACTAATATGCACAGATGCTTGTAAGCGTGTAGGTGAATAGTGGTAAAACTGAAGTGGGGTAGGTAGAGCTTTTTATTATAAGATACATCCTAATGAGGTTTTGATTGTTGCCATTATTTTCAAACGCTTAGTTGAATGTTGCGCATGTCTTACATGCAGAATTTCGAGAGGACAGCACACTACGTCTTCTACGATGGACTGGGTGCTGATGATACAGTGCACTCTTAATCACAACCTGAAAGCAGCTGTTCGGGTTCACGACCTCATTCGAAGAATCGGATCAGCCATAGGGTGCACCAAACATCATGTACATTTTTGGAACATTCATCTGACGTGAAAGCTTTCATCTCAAGCTATGTGAACTATATACCTATTTCGTTTTCCAAAATGAGTATCAGTTTGCCATAAAATTAACCGCAGTGCGTGTAGAAAAATGTGTACAGATGCATAATGTTAACTGAATTGTATGGTAAAGTGGAGACGGCCTAGATGTCTCCAACTCAAAAGGTTGATTCACAAATAGTCTGTCATGAACACAGCAGAAGGTCGTCTGTTTATTAAGCCCTGCATTTACGAAGAAATATAATAAAAGTACCTTCTCTCAGGTGCTGTATAACCCTGATTTTCTTCACAGTTCTAAGCCGGCTGCACTGCTACAGTTGTTTACATGTGCAGCAGTGGAAGATGTAGTAAAATTCGCTGTTGGGATAGTTGGTGCTTGTATGAATTAAATATTAGTCATTTTTGTGCCAAAATGACTACCACACAATCAACGAAAACACATAAAGAGGGCCGGAGCTCATTTGCAACTGTTTGTTTTTTGAAGAACCAGCCTGATATAAACCCACTTCTCTTCAACGGTTGTGCAACGTTTTCAGACCGTCGCTTACCCAAGCACGCTATAGGACACATCATCTCTTGATACCGTGTTTCCGACTCATACAGGATGAGGGAAGTTTCTCTAACTCAGTTGATACCCCATTTCTTTTGTGAAAGGCCTCCAAAATTTCGCGTAGTGTGAATACACATGAAGTGACATGCGCGCTTGAATGGGCCATATCCTCATTCTTTACCATGAGAACGTGTTTCCTCTCTCGATCGTTGACGCAGTGCCGCGTCTTGCTAACATGTCTCTTTCCGCATGATAGGGCTATTTCGTAAACCACTTCAGTGGCACACTTCGTGAACGGCCACGCATGCTTCTTTTTGAAGGCTTTCAGCTGTTGAGCATGATTTACAGTGATTCAACGGCACAACTTCGCTAATTTATTAGGGGCAGCGAACTCCAGCAATACGCCATGCCAACTTGCCACCGTTTGAGGTTGTGTGTAACCATGAAATATATCGCATGAATAGCTGCAAGTGAGCACCCGTCCTGTCAATGTTATTTCTTCGTTTATGGGGTCGTGGTTTTGGCACGAAATTGACTATTCAGTTCAAGTATTCGTATCTATTTACAGCACACATGTTTAACGTCTGTAGAACAATATTACATGCTCTTTTAGTATTCATGTTTCCGTGTTCAAAGTACAACAGCTGCGCCAATTGTGTTACTTGGATACCATTTCTTATTTTCGCACAAAGCCGGTCTAACATGCCAAACCAGCCTCAATATTTTCTCAGTACTGTTAATTTTATCAAGAAATATAAAATGCAGCAATCACCGTGAGTTTGTGCATCATCATTCGCTTGATTGATGTGTGCAGTTTAACGTGCCAAAACCACCCATATGATTATGAGAGATGTGATTATCAGATTTCGATCACCGGAGGTTTTTTTGACGTGCACCCAAATCTGAGCAAACGGGTCTATGGTATTTTGGCCACTATCAAATGTGTAGCCGCTGCAGCCGGGATTTGATCCCTCGTCCTGCGGGTCAGCAGCCAAGTACTTTAGCCACTAGATTACCGCGGCGGGGCCATCATCATGCAGTCCAATACAGATACGCCAACTCTAGCCCTAACTTCTTGTTCCATAACTATACCGTAACCTCAGGGCAAAAGAAAAAAAGTACAGCGGTTAAAAAAAATTCCGGACCTTGTTCGAAGACGTTCATAACACTTTTTAAGTAACTTTTTCCACAGTACGCTTTTCCTTTGCGGAAAAGTGCTTTATGATTTGGAAGTGGCTACTAGTACTCACTGTAACAGGACACAAAACATTTTTTTTCTTCAGTACTCACGCGTGCAGATGCCATAAAATAACGAGTACTAGTATTAGTGCTGTCAGTCTTTCAGAGTGATGTATGAGGTTTCTGCTGCCTTAAGCAACAATAAGAAAATAGTATGTCACTTTTTTTTTCTTTTCACCACCCCCTTTACCTGCTCCTTTACCAATCACTCGAATATCTGGGTCACCTGTCAAACAGTGTGACAAGCTCGGCAATTTTTAATGTGAGTTTCAGCAGTGTTAGCGCTTTGGCAGAGTACAAGAAACTGCTTTTATTGAAATGGCTGTACTGTCGTGTATTTTGATTGAATTAGCAGTTCTGCATATATTTTTCTTTTGTGTAATTCAGTCTCATTTGTAATAGTGTAGGTTTGACATTTGAGGCCAAAAATTCTGCGTTTATTTTTCCTGAAACCTGCTCCAAATTTAAATTTTCTGCTGGAAAAGCAAGTTATAATGCTTTAAAACATTGCTCCCAGATTCTAACTTGGCTGTTCCATCTCTGCTAGCTCTAACCTAATACTCGTTCAACCTGCTTTTGTGTGTGCGTTTTATATTTCATGTTGTATTGTTTATTTAGTTATTATTTATTAGTTTGACGTTGCATGTTATTATTTGATGCGCCTAATATTTTAAATGTTTACATCAACTACTCTGCATGGTAAGGTTGTAGTGACATTGTTAGGTCATTGTAATTTTGCTTATTGTTTTCACTTCTGTATTACTGTTTCTCCAGAATTCGGAATTTCTGAACCCATAAAGATTACTGTGAAAGAAAATGCCATTTTAAGACCGTTTAATCATTATATTCGTTAGGCAATCCTTTGTCTTGCATATTATGTATCAGGCATGCTACAACAAATGCAAACTGCGGTGTGTCAATGGCGCAATTGCAGTGGGCTTTGATAGATTTCAGTATATCGGAGAATTAAGGCATGCTGCATTGCACAACTGTTCTTGCTGTTTGTATTCTTCACTGCACTGTACTTTGGAGTTGCATTGAAGCATGTTGAAACCAGGTCATTTTCAAGTTCAAATAAAGGCTCTTCTGTTGTACTTTGATACACATGCTTATGTCCTTAGAGCTCCATGCCATACCATTCACGTCTGATTTCCTGTCTTCTTTCACAGCAAATGGCGTTCCGCTATACACACTTGAAACACTTGAAAAAGGCCCTTGATTGAGCTACAGTTTGTATCTGAAGCCTGTATGTGCTCTGTGCTTAATCGAATAAAGCTTGACTTTATTTTGCGCTATAGAATAACTATGTGAACGTCGTGTTATATGTGACAGCTCATTTTAAGTGATGCCTTCGTATTCAGCTAGGATTACATGTTATATGTGAGAGCCATATATGCCACGATTCATATACGCACCATAGAATAGTGCTACGGCCAGGGATTTTCAACTGTGGCAGGAGCCACTACACCAAGACGTCTGCACCTAAAAGTCTAGCTAAAAAGTAATCTTTTTTCTTTTTGCTTCCAAGGGGTCCTACTGGAAGAGGGTAACACTTGAATTATGGTATTTTTCACATGGCTGTTCGGGCGCAATTATGCAGAAACACTCCACACCCTTTTTGCTGCTGCCCTCTAAAAAGAGCGAGTAAAAAAGGTGTCATTTTGTTCCACAACAATAATCGTCATCTATATTTCGTTCCATTCTTGTGTTATCGCCCCGCGCCCGGTATATTCCTGTCACGATCGACATGCCCATTATCAGGGTTACATTGCATTCTCGATAGGAAAGTGGCCAGTACCGAGTTTTCAAGAAAGGAAGCGCACGCAAGCCTGATGACGATTGTTGTTGTGGGACAAGAAGACACCCTTTTCACTCGATATTTTTTTAGTGCGTGGGTGTATTACACCCCTGCACTATTTCTGTTGTTTGGGTGTAATCTGGCTATTAGCTCTCACACCATTAAGGCCACTTGGCTGCACATTTGCTTTTACACCCTCACACCTTTAATGCCACTGAGGTGTACATTTGCTTTTACACCCCAATAAAATGTTCAGAACATAAAGTGAAAATTTGGGAATACGCCCATTGTATAGGTGTAGTCCTGCTTGTTACACAGATTTTGTGAGGTGTTGGGGTGTGAGTTATAAGGCCCTATATAACACCTATATGGGTGTAATTTGATTTACAGCGATGCTGCTGATGCTGTGTACGAAGTACGAACTATGCGTTATAATCACAATGTCACGGGCTGCACAACTTGTCCTACAACATGTTCTCATTATTACGGTGAAATACTTGCAAGTTGCGTCGAATAATCCTTCTTATGGAATCCGACAATGAACCCACGAGGTCCTTCCAGATATCTTGTATTCAAACCATGTTTTGCAAAAAAAAAGCAAGCTTATAGACAGAGCGGCTTCAGTGGCAGACAACCTATTGAAGTTAAGTGTGGCATTGGACTAGTTGGTAATGCATTATTGAACTTCTCAGTGCAAAAACTTCCGTCAAGTAACACAAGAGATGAGGACGAGCGCCCATGGAACCTATTGAAGTTTAGCGTACTTTTTATTGGACATCGTAATATAGCAGGCAATAAGTGAACTATTGGTAATCAGTAGTGTTTTGTTCGTTAAGGATCAGTTCTCTTCTGCTTCAAGGAACAAACAACATGTCTTGAAGAATTATTGTACTTATTGGAAAATACTATACCACAGTCGGTCCACAATCTGTCATTTTAACATCAGTTAAAGAAAAAGGCGGGGGAGTCATCAATAAAAGTTGTCATGAAAATCGGTTCAAAAGAAACGGTTTCAGTAGTCCACGGATTTTGGGTTATGCATCCGAACGCCCTATACAACACCAAGAGCCTCTTAACAATACGTCTTAAAGGGCCACTCTATAAAGTTTTACCAAGGTAATTAGACGACGGAGCAGCTCCGGAAGGTCTTACCATGCAACGAGGATGCTCAAGACTGCATCCACGAGTCTCTGCGAGGCACAGTTCAGTTATTGATGTTTGTGCTTATGTGTGAGCACATTTTGTAAAAATGCATATGACACTAGTCACTGAAGTTATTCTGACTATAGCGCCTTTGTCGTAGGCCCAGGCAAACATGCCTAACAATGTCCCGCCGCGGTGATCTTGTGGCTAAGGTACTCGGTTGCTGACCCGTAGGTCGCGGGATGGAATCCCGGCTGCGGCGACTGCATTTCCAATGGAGGCGGAACTGTTGTAGGCCTGTCTGCTCAGATTTGGGTGCACGCAAAGAATCTCAGGTGGTCGAAAATTTCGGATCCTTCCGCTACGGCGTCTCTCATAACCATATGATGGTTTAAGATGTTAAACCCCACAAATCAATCAACATGCCTAACATTAAGCAAACAATCTTTTTCTATCTTTCTTTCTCTTGCAGTGCGTGTGCCGGTGACCTGCAAGCTCACCTCTGCAATCTGAACCAGACACTGTAAAATACTGCGTGGTGTTCCGAAAATGGGGCGCAGCAAGCAGCGAAAGACTACTGCAAGAACACTGGCATGAGGGAAATATCTGCGTCCGAAAATACAAGGAAGCGCATAAAAGTTAGCTAGGAAGCACGATAGAAAATAGGTTGAAGTGTCACATCATCATGACGTAATAAGTATCCCAGCATTTCGTATTATTCAGTTATTGCTACATTGCTGCATTCGAGTTTTGGTAATCCTAAATTATCACGGACTTTAGGCGATTATCAGGCTGAAACTGAGAAATCATTTGTCAAGTGTCTGTGACCACAACGGGTCAGCATATGTCAAACGAGATGCCGTACACGTTCGAAATTTGCATTCATAACTATAGAGTTGGCAACAGCGCTATATGCCACAGTTTCGCAATATGACAGACTCAAATGCACGAAAACAGCGTCGTTGAGGCATAGATTTCTCACAGTGCCAATTTCTGAAAGGGCTGTTCTAAATTTCAATGACAGCTAATGGGCACCGACCCACATTCTCGATTTTTACAGAGGTGCTTTCATGCCTATTCGTCCGTGACCAAAGCAAATGAATAAGCCTGGAGTGTTGCAATCCGCACAAGACAAGATAAGGCAACAATGCTAAGAGTAAGCTTCAGTAAGAATATTTGACACAATAACTGTCAGGAGAAATAGCGTTTGCATTCCAGCCATTGTGCAGATCGGTGAAGAAGAAATTAAGTAAGGCGGTAAGGTGGCACCACGGATGACGGGCAGAGATGTGTGGCTGGTTTCGGTGACAAAAATGTCCTCCGTCTAATATGTTTGCTTCCGAGAGTTGATACAATATACTTGAAATGATAACAGCGTGATAGACGAAAAATTAGTTGTCTCTCCTTATTTAATAAGTCATCTGACTTTTGCATTATTTCAATTCCAAATGAACGCGTTCTGTAACCTCCTCGGGATGCAATGGTAAACTTTCCAACAATGCAGCAGAGTGCATCGCTTATCAAAATACTTCTGTTTACACGCCCCAAAGAAGACTCTGAAAGAGAGCGCCTCTTTACACAATATTGTTACAGTCACAGTATTCGGCATAATTAACGCAACTAATATTCTTCTAGTATCAATTGGTCCTCAGACCATTGCAAATACATCGGGAGATGAATCTATCCTTTCATGCATGTTGAATTTTCACTAAACGAAATATACAGTCCCCCTCTCCATGGAACTGCGTCTTGGTTCTGGCGGCAGGCAAATCTATATTGTGTAGAGCTGTTGCAATGATGTACTCAAATTTGCTTTTTTTTTATTAGAACCCGGCCAATGATCGAGGGAGGCGAATGCACTAAGTGACTGCCATAGAAAACGTGGCCATAAAAGAAGCACTCTGACACAACAGCCGCAGCTACAGCAAGGTATGGAGTTTCCAGATGTAATGAAGCATTGGCGTGTCTCTATTCTCCCGTAACTATAAGATATGAGAGCCGTATATTCTCGGGCGATTACTTAGCTCGGCGGATCCCCAGCGCGTTTGCTAAAAATGGGACAGTGAAGCTGTAAAGGCTAAAACGATTGTAAAGTGTATAAGTATCTCATGGCTTGTTAGCGCTGGCTGGCTTGTACTGCTTCGGTATGCCACTGCCTTGCAGCTCATAATCTGAAACACCTGAAGGATTCGGCACTCGTCTATTCATGGCGGTATACAGATAAGATCCACTGAGAACACGAACACTGGTGAGCACAGCTATATCGTTGGCGAAACACATCTAAGATTATCCGGCCGAAAAACTCCCGGACGCAGCACTGACGTAAACAACGCAATAAGATGCCTCCTCTTAGCCACGCTATCTCCTCCGGTCGGCATGCGTTGTTGTGAACAGTATTTGCCTCTCACTCATGTATACTCGCCCTTGAAAACAATCAGTAAAAAAGTCACAGCTTTGCCGCAAAGGTCAAGAAATGAAGGCGATACAACAAATTGAAAGGTTACGCAAAGAATAGCAAGTAGATAAAATCATGCCCCGCATTTTTCACGCACAAATGATGCACGAAACGTAAAAACAGGTGCATATGAACACGAAAAACCGTCTCAGTTTTACTTCGCTGTCTCTGAAAAGTGCGCCTTTGTCACAAATGAAGACTGTGAAATTAGTGCAATGATCATTGTGCGCCCGGTAACTACAACCGAATCGTTCCGGTGAAAGCCCAAGGTTCACAATTGTCCCCACCGCGAGATAAGTGAGCGCACGCCGGAGCGTCCCCTCTCCGCGGACCAAAGTAAGCGTGCGAAATGAGAGCGCGTGCCGCCGCGTCGTGACAATCTGGCGACGCGCTGTCATTGCACCATCTCGCTGGTAATGCTAAAAAACGACTGTAGTTCCCCCGCGATGACCATCGACAGCGTTAATTGGCAGATGTAAATAGCTTGCCGTTTAAACGTTCAAGGAGATGCTCCTTTGTGGCTCAGTCGCTAACGCCTCACACTCACAATTCAGAGGTTGGAGGTTCGATTCCACACACTTTTATATATTTTGTCGCGGTACAGCGTGAACCAAAGGCAGATAAACTTTGACACAACGACTCTCAGCAGCCGAACAGCAAGATCGCCTTCTTTATCTTCAATCAGCCAGAGCTCCACTACCTGGTGTCCGCCAAATCCCCTTATCTTCGTTTTGGTCCACCAGTACACACGCGTGATTTGCCCCCCCCCCCCTCTTAATGAGCATCGTCCCGATGCTAAACCAGTAGTGCAGTTTTTTTTTCTGTTCTTTAAGAAGTGTCTTGCGCAGTCACTACCTTTCATAAGGCTTCATGCCCACAACGTGAACTAGTTCAGGACGGTGCTGGCGAAGCCTCGTACTATGTGAACTGTCGGGGACGACCTCGTAGGTAACATCACTCAGTCGTCGCAGTACTAGATATGGCCCGAAGTATCTCCTTAGGAGCTTTTCAGAGAGTCCTCGTTTCCGTATGGGCGTCCAAACCCATACTCTGTCGCCGGTCTGGTAAACGACTGTTCTGCGGCGAGAATTGAAGCGGCTCGCGTCGTACTGTTGTTGTTGCTGGATTCGCAGGCATGCTAGTTGTCTTGCTTCTTCCGCTCGTTCTGTAAACATCTTGGCGTCCGGTTCGATGTCGTCGCATTCATGCGCTAGCATCGCATCTAACATGGTTCGTACTTCCCTTCCGTGAATTAGGCTGAACGGGGTCATCTGAGCTGTTTCTTGCTTGGCAGTGTTGTATGCAAACGTGATGTATGGCAAGATTTTGTCCCAATTTTTGTGTTCGACGTCTACGTACATAGAAATCATGTCTTCAATTGTTTTGTTCAGACGCTCTGTAAGCCCGTTCGTTTGCGGGTGGTAGGCGGTGGTCTAACGATGGGTTGTTCCACTCAGCATGAGGACTTGTTCCAAAAGAGCTGCCGTAAATGCAGTTCCTCTGTCTGTGATTACCACACTTGGTGCACCATGCCGCAGGACAACGTTCTCGATGAAAAATTGTGCCACCTCCCCTGCTGTACCTCTCTGGATAGCCTTTGTTTCAGCATAACGGGTAAGGTAATCAGTCGCAACAATAACCCAGCGGTTCCCAGCAGTAGAAGTAGGAAGTGGGCCCAAAATATACATGCCAATCTGGTCGAATTGTGTTCTTGGGATCTGCACGGGCTGCAGGAGGCCAGCTGGTTTAGTCGGCGGTGACTTCCGTCACTGGCAGTCGAGGCAAGTACGAACATGGTGTTTTACGGCTATGGTCAGTCTTAATTGGCCAGAAGTAGCGCTGCCGTACTCTGGCCAACGTTCTTGTGTAACCTAAGTGGCCTGAAGTCACCTCGTTGTGGCATGCTTCGAGTACTTCGGAGCGAAGGGCTGCTGGCATGACGAGCAAATACGCAGATCCTGTGGAAGAGAAGTTTCTTTTGTATAGTACTCCGCTCCGTAAGCAAAATGATGATAGCGCTCTTACGAAAACAGTTGGTGCCTTCTGAGATCTTCCCTCCAGGTAATTAATTAGGGCAAGTAACTCAGGGTCACCACGTTATTGTTGTGCAATGGCGGTTGAGTCAAGCACACCGAGAAATGCTGTTTCCTCCTCATCGAATAGAGTCGCCGATTCAATGGGTGAGCGGGATAGACAGTCGGCGTCCATGTGGCGCTTTCTTGACTTGTGTACGACAGTCATGTCGTACTCCTGCAGCCTGAGACTCCAACGCGCTAATCTCCCGGTAGGATCTTTAAGATTTGTCAACCAACACAGTGAGTGGTGGTCGCTGATGACTTTGAAAGGGCGGCCGTATGAATACGAACGAAATTTTGTGACCGCCCATACCACGGCGAGGCATTCCTTCTCAGTCGTGGAGTAATTGGTCTCGGCGCTTGTTAGTGTTCGGCTTGCATAGGCGATTACTCTTTCTGTGCCCTCTTGCAGCTGCACAAGCACAGCTCCCAAACCAATATTGCTGGCATCAGTGTGTAGCATCGTTGGGGCTTTCTCATCAAAGTAGGCAAGCACTGGAGGCGTCTGTAGTCGCTGGCGGAGGTTCTTAAAAGCAGCTTCCTCTTCGTTGCTCCCTCGGAAAGCAACGTCTTCTCTCGTGAGGGGGTCAACGGTGATGCGATGCGTGCGAAGTCTGCGATAAATCGCCTATAATACGCACATAGTCCGAGGAATTGTGGGACAGCCTTCTTATCAGTCGGCACCGGGAACTGTGCAACAGCTGCGATCTTTTCAGGATCAGGACGAACGCCTGCGTGACTGACAACGTGGCCAAGAAATTGCAGCTCTTCATAGCAAAAGTGGCACTTTTCAGGCTTCAATGTCAAGCCCGCAGACCGTATGGCTTGTAAAACTGCCTCAAGTCTTTTAAGGTGCTGGTCAAATGTTGCGGCGAAAACTACGACATCATCAAGGTAGACCAAGCAGGTTTTCCACTTCAACCCAGAAAGTACGGTACCCATAAGTCTTTGAAAGGTAGCAGGCGCTGAACATAAACCAAAGAGCAAGACTTTAAATTCATATAAGCCATCTAATGTCACAAAAGCAGTCTTCTCGCGGTCTCTTGGGTCTACCTCGATTTGCCAATACCCACTCCTTAAGTCCATCAATGAAAAGTAACGAGCATGTCGAAGTCTGTCGAGAGAGTCATCTATACGAGGAAGTGGATACACATCTCTCTTTGTCACCTGATTGAGTTTTCGGTAATCTACACAGAAGCGCAGGCTGCCATCTTTTTTTTAACGAGGACTACAGGTGACGCCCAGGGGATTTTTGAGGGCTGAATGACGTCATCTTCTAGCATTTTGTCCACTTGCTCTTGTATCACTTCGTGTTCCTTTGCAGCCACGCGATAGGGGTTTTGGTGAATTGGTCTCGCTATGTCCTCGGTAATTATTCGATGCTTGGTGAGGGGCGTGCGGCCAACTCTTGATGTTGTTGAAAAGCAGTCTTTGAATTCGGCCAGTAGCTCAAGAAGCCTTTTTCGCTCGTTCTTAGGCAAAGCAGTGCTAACGTCAAGAACTGGTGTCGAATCAAGTTTTGGCGCCTCGTCGACTTCTGCCAAGTATGCTTCTGCGTCTGTGATATCGTCGAAGTAAGCGACGGCCATGCCTTTTGGAAGGTGCCGGCGCTCATCACTAAAATTTGTCAGAAGCAAGTCCGTGCGTCCAGTGGCGACACTGACGATATCTCTTGCGACGGAAATGCCGTGTGTGAATAGGAGCGAGGTTATTCGGTCTGCTACTCCTTCGCCGTCAAACTGGACAGCGGCTGCCACAGAAAGAAGCGTGCATGACCGAGGAGGGAGAACCACATCGTCATCAGTTAGACGCAATTGGTTTGGTCGCGCCTGTGTACAATCAGGTGCGCCCGAACTGTTGCGGAATGTAATCAAACTGTCTGGGATATTGATGACGGCGCCGTACTCTTGTAAGAAGTTCATACCAATAATTAGATACTTGCAGCATGCGGCGAGAACGACGAACGACGCAACGAAAGAAGAACCTCCTATGTCAATTCTCGCTGTACATCTTCCAGAGGGCATCAATAACTGACCACCTGCCGTCCTTATTTGAGGGCCTGTCCACAGTGTCTTCACTTTCTTGAGGCGGATGGCGAGGTCCTGACTGATGATAGAAAAGTCGGCACCGGTGTCGACTAAGGCTGTTACTTTCTGACCGTCAAGAAAAACACTCAGGTCAGCGGTCACAATGTCGTCGCTCTCACGTCTTGTCGGATTTACAGCGTCGTGTAATGGGGGCTTTTCGTCGTCATCTTCAGCAGCCGAACAGCAAGATCGCCTTCTTTATCTTCAATCAGCCAGAGCTCCACTACCTGGTGTCCGCCAAATCCCCTTATCTTCGTTTTGGTCCACCAGTACACACACGTCAATATATATATATATATATATATATATATATATATATATATATATATATATATATATATAAGTCAAGTAGATCCTCCAAGAGAACGGTAACAACGGAAGTGTTTAATTCGACAGTTTCGGCCAGAGTCTGGCCTTCATCAGGAGTCAATGATGACTCCTGATGAAGGCCAGACTCTGGCCGAAACTGTCGAATTAAACACTTCCGTTGTTACCGTTCTCTTGGAGGATCTACTTGACTTATTGCAACGCTACGGCCATTTTCGCCACCATGCCTGCCTATATATATATATATATATATATATATATATATATATATATATATATATATATATATATATCGCAATAAAAAGTGACTTAAAACGTTGCGTAAAAAGGACAAGGTGGACTGCAATATCTCCGCGATCGTAACTGCGTGTTCTTAATAAGGCAGCTTTTATTTTCAACGCTGTCAACTTATAATCTTATTTTGTAGCATTGCGTATGAATGGTGCTGTAGAAAACTTAGGTCGTGAAAAGGAAGCTGGCCTTTAAACCAAGAAGTTCATCGCTTGTAAGTGATTTATGCTATCAGCCGGCTCCCTCCGTTAACGATATCTTCAGAATTAGCGTATGTTGTCACTTCTTGTACTCTCTTCATCATGCCCAACTTGAGAATTTAGAGTGAGTACGATGTTTTCATAGATACAGCAAGAAAACCAGAGGTTCTTTGCCTAATTCTCTGGACATAGACAGCATATAACCTCGATACCATGAAGAATGTATACGAGCTACGTTAACGAATAGAGGCTTTTTTCGAATGCAGCCACATTTTTTTTCGGCACCTGGACCGAGTAAAGCAGTGTTTACCACAGCTCTACCACAATTTATTGAGATTATTTCACCGTCTGTGATACGACCTTTAACAGTGGTGAAAACGGAACGTGGTCGAATAGAAAAGTAAGCAAAGGCATGGTGTTCTACTCGTTTCTCTTGGGGAAGGAAAGGGGGGGGGGGAAGAAGTGTGCCTCTATCAGTTTGTTTTGAAGTGACTCTGCTGCCAGAACATAATCTGTAAGTGAACAAGTACATGAAACTAGTCAAAATACGTTTCATTTTGTTGATGTTTTTTATTGCTTCTAGACAACGCTTCTATACTATGGTAGAACTGTAGCTTCCTTTCTACCCGACACCTTCTTCAAGGCCTGCAATAAATCTAAGCAAATGAATCTTTCGTGTGAGACTATCCCGGCACAACTCATTAGTTGGCTTGACAACACGGGCTAAAGCCAATAAAATAATGAAAATATTAATATGCGTGATCAATATATCAAACTATGGGGACCAAGATTTCACTGAAGGAAAGCTTTTGAAGAACAACAGGTGTTTTTGCTGCTCAACGGTGAGGACAACACCTTTCTCTAGCGGACAGTTGCTGCTCAATATGGGAACATGCGCCATGGACTGAGAACTGCTCCAGGCCACAAAGCCAGAAGAGAACAGGCTTCAACATTGGTTTGATGGGTTCACGTCAGCACTGCGTTTCAGAAAACTAGCATTATCCAGCACGTTTCTGAAGTTTCTAAAAACTAAGAACAGTGTTCCTAATGCGAGGTTAAGATACATGACAGATTTTTGAGCTGCTAGAGTAAGTTATGTTGTGAAAAAAAAAGAGGTTTCAAACCATGATGACTCGAAATTTTCAAACATTTGCGATAGACGACAGTAATAGCACAAAGTTAGAAGACAGCAAGAGGGACAATAAGTGAAGCACTGACTGAAAAGAATAGTTCTTTTCTTGCAGGAGATGCGTCCTTGCAAGCGTGAATAAAGAGTTGGTGCGCATGTCACATAAAATGCTTACAATGATAACAGAAATTCGCGCGAAGGAATGCATGGTATACTTAATAAATAAGACGACCGACGACGTTTTGATACAGAGCGCACAGACTGGCAATATTTTTAGCGCCGGTTATCTACCTTTCAAGCTATTTTTTGTTGTTTAGTTATATTGTTAAATGATTTGCTAACACTGGCATATGTATTACAGTTGCACGAATAAACACACGTGAATGGTTTTTATTTGAACACGTTGCTAGAATGTTTCTTGAAACAAACGTTTTGGCATATAAGCAACTGCCTAAAGTGGTGTGTACCTGAGAATAAATAAATAAATAAATAAATAAATAAATAAATAAATGTAACTTGAACTGCTTCGTCAACGCCACCAAAAAGCAAGTAGATATGTCTCTATCATAGATTTCAGACAGCCGAGAAATCTTTCCAAGTGTATATGCCTTTTATACGAACACACCAAGCTCGCAAGGAGTGCGAGACCCCGGGTGCCACTGTGAAAACTCTGCCACTTTTTACTCTCACAGTTAAATTTCGCTAATGCTGATAGAACCCTATAGCGTCATGTCAAGGAAGTTGCTATTTTACCGCAAACTACGCACTAGTGAGGCCGCTAAGGGGTTAAGCATTGTGAACACTGGTTCTATTGGGGCACAGTTGGAATGCTGAACAACAACGAAAAAATCAGAAAGCCCTGAAAATAATACAAGAAAATAAGATCTATGTGAGCATTGTCATATTCAATATAAGTTTTGAATACCACGGAAATCATCGATAAAAGCACCGTCACACGCCACAGCACTGTTCCTCCACTGTTTGATATGTGATGTGTAACGTCCCAAAATCAACATATGATTATGACAGACGCCGTAGTGGAGGGCTCCGAAAATTTTTACTACCTGAGGTTCTTTGACCTGCACCCAAATCTGAGCACACGGGCCTACAGCATTTCTGCCTCCATCGGAAATGCAGCCGCCGCAGCCGGGATTCCATCCCGTGACCTGCAGGTCAGCAGCCGAGTACCTTAGCCACTAGACCACCGTGGCCGGGGCTTTCTCCACTGTTTTTCTAACAAAGCTGATGATCAATCAGCTTTGCAAAACCAGCTTTAGAATCATTGTGTTCACACAAATATCGCACCATGCAGGGGTATGTTGCTCGTTGAAGAAGTGTTGACAAAAATTTCCAGAGCTCTATACTACGATGTACCTGATAATCATATCTTCATTGCGGCATGTAGATCCCCATACATTATTGTTACTGATCCCGCGCCTACAAACTTCAGCTCAGTATGCCCACTAGGGAATCCTCACACTTTTTATTTGGAGTAGCTTGCCTCATCCAAAGTTGCTCCATAATAGTTCCAAAGGTGAGCCGAAAGGTCGAACCTGATAAACTCAACCTGTATTATTTTTCCTCACAGCCGTTCCAATCTCAAACCAGTGCAAGCCCTCGGCGCTTCATAAAGCTACTGCTATAGTCCAGCTGCTACAGACAATTGACAGTGTGCGCAAGGAATAACCCCCCAATCAAAAAGAACTTTTCCACATCTGATTACGAAGACGCCTTCGTAGAACCACAACAACGGTATCAGGAAAGTTTGGCGATGGAGGCAAAACAGTTGTAGGCCCGTGTGCTAAGATTTGGATGCACGTTAGAGAACATAGGTGGTCATTATTTCCGGAGCCCTCCATTACGGCGTCTGTCATAATAATATGGTGGTTTTTCGATTTTAAACGCCACGTATCAATCAATCAATTATGAGCATTGCTGTCGCATTTAGCATGATCTGATTTTTTAAAACTAAACTTTGACCACCCAAATATAGGCTAGTGATACATTATTTGTTGGGATTGAACATCCTAAAACTACCATATTATTATGAGAGACGCCGTAATTTACAGCTCCAGAAATTTCGACCACCTTGGGTTAATTTAATTAAGGTGCACCTAAGTCTAAGCACATAGGCCTCAAGAATTTTCGGCTTTATCGAAAATGCAGCCACCGATGTGCCGGTCAGCAGCCTTGTGCCTAAGCCACTAGACCATCATGGCGGACTAGTTAGGCTTGGAAGAATAGCTAAGGGTAATGACAACAGCTAATTATTCGTGCTATTCGAAGTCTGACTGAAGTGAACAGCATTTCTTGTTCGTTTCGAAAGATCGAATGGCTGCTTTTTATGTTGTTTACTTGAATTATGCATTCCTTTCCGCTGATGTGGCGCTTTCTTATGACGTAAATGTTTCTACAGCATGCAAAACACCGCAAAGCGGTGTTCACTGTTTCAGTCAACAAATTTCTTCACAGGAACCATAGAGCAGGCTTAAACAGGGTTCCTCTAAGGAAACTAAAATCCTTCTTGAAGGATAAGTAATTGTCCTTGATAGCAGCAGACAAGGAGGGGGTTTTGTTATTATTGCGAATGAACTCTGTAAGAAAAAGGCCAGTGAAGTGGTTTTGTCTGTTTTCAAGCCCTAAGCTGATGTGTCGTTTCCGAAGGTTAAAACCTAGGCAAAAAGTCTGTGTAAATGATTGAATCTTGATGGTTTGGTAAAAAAGATAGATTGCGGGAAAAACCTTAGCATGGAAATTTTCTTTAACGCGAAAACGCACAAAGTTAACTGTCCTTTCCGTGTTATAGCACCAGAGGCTAACTCATGGCAGAAAATGCTGGCACAATTTCTTCAGAATAAAGCGATGTTATTAAGCATAGACGATCCGTTTCTAGCTAAGAGTTCCGATGATGTGATTCCCGTAATGAAAGATAAAGAATTTTCTGGCTACCAGGCATGCTGAATAGATATTACAAATGTGTACCACTCATTGCCACACAGTGAGTTTCTAGCTTGCATTCACGGGTGCATTGACACTTTTGGCGTTGTGAATTATCAGAATGCAGTAGGAATATCGGTTAAAGGTCTTATGGAGCTGCTTGAGTATTACCTAAGATCGATATTTGCAGAGTGGGATGATCGTATTTTCTTGCAACGTCATTGGATGTGCATAGGATGATGCCTTGTGCCCATTTTAAGTGATTTATTTTTAGCCAGCCGTGATCTTGCTGTTCAGAATTGCTTGGAATCTACATCTGTTGAAAATTATTACGCTATGTTGACGACTTCCTCGTGTTGTTTCAAGCTGAAACCTCGTCGGCCGTTTCATCTTTGACTAGTATATTCGAAATTTTCAGCAAGTGCCTTTCTCCGCTAGTTATAACACATGATGTTTCGGACAGAGGAACCATCAGGTTCCTAGATTTCATGTTAACGTTGAGTCCTTCCCAAGTGTGGGGGCCTATGAGCCGCGCGCAAACAAGTCAATCCTTCCTTTTGAATCGACACATTCAAAAGCGGTGAAGCGCGCTATGGCTAAGACCTGCTACACAAACGCTCTGTGAAGGTTTTGCCATCATAAGATTCGGTCCAACTTTAATAATCAAACTGAACGCCTCACCAAGGCTGGTTTCCCGATGTACATTTTGACCACCGATGAAGTGTGCATCAACATCACAACATCACAGAGGTTAAGCCAGCGCCACTACCAGTGCGGCACAGCTATTTTCCAGTGCGCCCAGCGAAGTGCCAGTAAATACCAGCGTGTACCAGTGCCAAAAACGTACTGACATCACGCTGGGACGCTATTTTTGCAATACGGTTAGGAAGCATGGTTCCACAAAGACTCTCTTAGCTCAATAAGAAACAATCCTACAAGCTTTTAATGATAAAAAGTTAATTTGGGAATATTCATCGATTTCACTAAAGCATGGGATAATGCAAATTATAAAATATTACTGAATAAGCCACGCATTTGTGGTATCAGTGGTATAGCCTCACAGCTTTTCGAATGTTACTTATCGCATCGAGCACAATATGTAGAGCTAAGGAAAGCCGAGTTTTCAGGCTGTAGGAGTCGGAGCTCCGCGGGGAGTATTCTTAGGCCACTCCTGTTTATAATAATGTAAACTACATGCCGAACATTTCAAAATGGCAAAATTTATTTCCTATGCGGATGGCACAGCAATATTTATTCCCGCTACATCTGAGACTGAACTTGAAGCCTCAAGTGAACATACCGCCCCGAGAAAATAAAGAGTAGGCTGAAGCAAACTGTTTGTGAATAAATGCCCTCAAGACAAAAGTCATGGTTTATATGCAAAAAAGGCAAACAATTGCAAAGTCGAATAAAAATGAAGATAGGTGTGGATGATTTGGAAATTGTTAACACAGTCTCCACATTAGCTGTAACGTGTTCCAAAGACCTAAGTTGGCGAGATCACGTCAAACATCTTGGAAAAAAGCTTTCTTTTGCTGTAGGAACCGTAATTCGCTTAAAATATTTTCTTCCAGTCAACATCAAATGTTTGCTTTACAGTGTTTTTGATTCTGCAATACTGCAGCTTTGTTTGGGGCATGACTACGAAGAAAATATAACTAAATTGCACTTGCTCCCCAAAACAACTGTGCGCTCTATTGCCGATGTTCCACGCTCCTTTTATACGAAAGATTGCTTAGTAAAGCTTGATATTCTACATTAAGTATTTTTATACGGCTATCGCCTAATTTTTTAACCTACGAGTCATACTTAAAGTCCCAAATATTATTATATTTTCGCTGCCTGATTAGAATGAAAAGCGTAGTATTTGTCATACTAGGCATAAGAAAAAATGGCATGTCCAAACACCTCGAAAAAAATATGACGAACAATCACTAAAACATACTGTGTCAATTATACTTAATAAACTTACAAAGGCCGATTTTGATCCTCTGCACAACTCTAATCAAGAAATAAGGCTTTTTTGTCAGTCGTGCCACAGTGATTACTAACGTTATACATAATATCTTTCTTTCCCTTTTTCTTTCTTTTATTACCCTCTAGTTGAAATTTTGTTGAACATATTACCAAAGAGCGTATAGATGTGCGTATATGGACCAGTTTATATATACTTGTTAATCGGTTATGAAAATGCGAATCCATGAAATCAACATTTTCGTTCATAGGCACATTTTTTGTGCAGATATATAAATATGTATTGATATACACAAACTTGCTGTTCTTCTATTGCAAATGTATCTTGTATCGCGTATTACTTTGTTTTAAATGTGTTGCGCTCATTCTTTCTCTGCAATGTGGTGCTGTCATTTGTAAAATAGGGCAGGACCTCTGTCAAGCTGTAGTAGCCTTTAGTCCTGCCCCCTCTCGATCAAGTGTGAAGAGGAATATAACTGATTGATTGATTAATTGAGTGATTGCTGTGTTTGCACTTTTCTATGCAAGAAAGAAATACGTCTTCAGAGCTCTATAGCAGAGTGTTCTTGTCTTCTCGTGACAAGAAAAATTATGTGTTTTGGAATAAGAGAGACACTTGGTTATCAGGAGAGTGACGTGAAGAAAAGCTGAGAGAAGAAAATAGCAAAAAAAACGAGTAGAGTTGAATAGTTCAGATAAAAGCAGCGGTTCTGCGAAAGCACAATTGATAGGCATCACGCAAATCTTTAGTCTACCAAATTTTTAACAAGTGTACGCGAGCGCTCTTGTGCGTCAGTGTCACACACTTTATCTCACAGCAAAACCTTCATCTCTATTCAAATTTCATGATGAAGTTATGGAAGTGTCAAATGATTGATTCAAAACATTGCTCAATGCACACAATATTGAGCTTGTCTGACAAAGCTGGTGTGTGTATTTTCAACTGTGTTGTGTTAATTGCAAATTTTAGTTGTTGACTGGGGTCAAATGACCCATCAATACATTATGTAGCATTTTATTGTTGTTTTTTTGCAGGCATGACGTTTTGTTTTCGCTTTTCTACTTTTTAGTGCACGTGTTTCATTTCATTTTATTTTATTACCTTGAAGACCCCACTAGGGGGTGTTACATAAGGGGTGGATGTAGAGAAATTATACAAAAAAGAAAATGCTAACCATGTATGTTAATTGCGAGACAGACAATGTGTTACATTTTGTAAAAATAAACTCAGGCAGGTAATGGCGGCAGTGCTGTGGGAAAGGTCGTTCCATTCAGATGATGCTCGTGGAAAGAAGGAGGCAGAAAATGTCTTGGTATGGCTGCGTGGACGGGTGACTTGTAAGGCATGACCGGTGCGATGAGATATGCGGGCTGGAGGGGTGATAAAGTCCGGTCGGTCACGTGAGCTGTAATAGAACTTATGGAATAGAGCTAGGGTGGCAATGCGATGACGAAGTGCAAGAGGTAATAGAGATGATTCTTCTTTCACTGATGACACACTGACATGATATGAATATGATGAATGAATAAATCGTACCGCGCGGTTCTGCAGTGCCTCAAGTAAATTTGTTAAGTAAGCCGGAGGCTGGCTCCCGATGGCAGACGCATACTCAAGCTTTGGCCTGATAATAGATTTTTAGGCTAGAAGTTTCTGGTGTTTGGGAGCGTGGCGTAAATGACGTTTCAGAAATCCAAGTGATTTGTTAGCACCTGCTATTATGTTTGTGACATGCGCACCCACGTTAGATCATATGACAATGTTACACCTAGATACTTATAAGATTCGACTCTGTCCAAGTCAACATTACCGAGTGTGTAAGGAAAAGTTAAAGGGTTTCGACGACGTGAGAAAGATAATGATTTGCATTTAGTTGGGTTAAGTGTCATGAGCCAATAGTCACACCATGCTTGAATAGAGTTAAGATCATGTTGAAGTGCTTGCTGCTCAGATGGATTAGTAATAGTACGATAAATGACGCAATCATCGGTGAACATGCGAATGTGACATGAAACGTGCAAAGGTAAGTCGTTCATGTATATTAGGAACAGTAGAGGACCTAACACCGAACCTTGGGGAACACGGGACGTAACTGAAAGAGGGTTAGACACACACTCATTAACAAAAGCTGATTGGGAGCGATTCCTCAGAAATGCTGCAATCCAATTAAGAACGTTATGGTTAATGTTTAAGCTAGAAAGTTTAAAAGAAGGAGCTGATGAGACACTTTATCGAACGCTTTAGCGAAATCTAAAAAGATGGCATCAGTTTGCTGGTTAAAGTCTAAGTTTAAGTGTAAATCATGAAGGAAGTTGGCTAGCCGAGTTTCACAGGATAGACCTTTGCGAAAACCGTGCTGTGAAGGATTAAAAAAATCATTTAGGTCTAGAAAGGTTATTATTTGTGAATAAATGACATGTTCGATGATTTCGCACGGTATACTTGTTAACGAGATTGGACGATAATTTAATGGTGACTGCTTACTGCCAGATTTATGGATGGGAACGACCTTTCCCACTTTCCAGTCATCGGGCAAGTGACCTGTTGAAAGGGATTGAGAAAACAAAAGACACAAGAAAGCAGCCGAAATGTTCTTAAGTATTAAGTAAAAACTTCGAATTAATTTCGTCAAAACCAGCTGATGATGCTAACTTGAGACGTTCTATGCAAGATATTATGTCATCAATGGAACATACAATGTCAGGCATTGGTAGTTCGCTGGTAATACACCGAGATCTTAGTACAATCGGAGGCATGGCATGGTCATTAGTAAATACACTTGCGAAGGCGGTGTTAAATACGTCCGCACATTCTGCGTTACTTATAACATCATTGTTTTCATTAGCTAGTGTTATTGTGTGTTTTTGTTCTGGGTTAATCACCCGCCAAAATTGCTTAGGATTTTGTGTTAACCTCCCTGCCTTTCCTTGCATCTTTATCTCTTGTGTTAGCATACAAGAGAGGTAATTTTGAAAGAACTTGTACTTAGCGTTTTGTATTGCCGTGAGGTATTCGGTTTCCGCTGAGTAGTACTTATCCCACAGAAGTGGGATGTTGCTCTGTTTAGCAGCTCGGAAATATATGATTTTTCTTATTTTCTAGTCGATTCAGTGATTTGTTGAACCATGGTTTCTTTTTGTTAGCACGGAAACTACATACCGGAATATACTTCACAATTAGCTCTAGCACTTTGCTCTTGAAAAGCAACCCGTTTTCTTGAACTGGATGATTACTAAATTGCGTCTCAAATACCGGGAAAAAGAGGGTTAGCTCGCTGTTAATAGCTTCATAATTGGCCTTACCATAAAGTCGAATTGTTTTTTTGTAAGTTTCACATACTAGCGGGGCAAAGTTAAAGGTTGCATGAACAACCTTGTGGTCGGTTATTTCCCTTAAGTGTGTTATGGATTTCATAGAGTCGGGGTTGTTTGTTAGTATCAAATTTGGGTGTCTGACGAGCTCTGTGCGACACGCGTTGGTTCAGTTATCAACTGCGAAAGGTTGAAGTTCAGACACACATCAACAAAGTTAGTTGCTTCTGGGCTAAAAGTTGTGTAGTTATGCCAGTCAATGCGAGGATAATTGAAATCTCTGAAGAGAACGACGTCAGCGTTTGGATGCACTCTTGTAAGAGTGTTTAGAATGCTGTTCAGTTTGCACGGGAAATCGGGGTTACTTTGTGGCGGCCTATAGCAAACGCCTAAAAGTACGGTTCTCGGTACCGTGCGGCAGATGATCCATAATATTTCAACGTCCAAATCAATGTGTAATACTGAAGAGTACAGCTGCTGATTCACTGCCACAAGGACCCCACCCACACGTCCATCTGTGCGATCTTTGCGATAAATATGGAAGTTAGGCATGTCGGCTAGAACTTCATCGTCACTGACGTTGCTACGTAGCCATGTTTCAGTTAATATGAGCACATTGCTGGTAGATGATGAGACAGCATTTGATACAAGCTGACGTTCCGGCAAGAAGCTGCGAATATTAGTAAATATTACAGACAATGTAAGGTTAGCACGAGGAACTTTGCTATGATGGTTTTTTTTTCTTTTACAGCCCATTGATTGCTATTTGAATTTTCTGATAGATTGCGATACTTCGTCATAAATGTATTTCTTTGAGCCAATAGAAAGTGTTTTGTAAGACAGTTGAAAGCGATCAGATTTAGTTTTGGCAAAAGCAACCAAATGCTTACGAGCGTTTCTGACCGAGCGGGAGAAGTCCTGTGCGATACTGTAATTAGTCCCTTTTAATTTTCGAGCATTATAAAGAACAGCTTCTTTCGTTTTGTAGAAGCTAAACTTAAAGATGATGGGGCGACCACGCTCGATAGGGTGACGGCTCAAGAAATTGAACCCTTTCAATTTCTTTTGGATTTATTGTAAGGCCAAGGTGGCCACGTCAGTGCTGTATGACCAATTCTTCGGTTTGGGTGTAACTTTCTGAATTACTATGCTCGGGCAGGCCATAAAATACCAAGTTGTTTCGCCAGGATCGATTTTCGGCATCGTCAAGACGTGTCGCGAATTCGAATACTTGGCGAGCTGTCTGGGCAGTGTTGGACATTATGTTGTCTATTTCTGCGCGAAGCAAAATAAGGCTCTGACAATGTTTTTCAGAATCATTTATCCGCTGACTCAACTGGGCGATATTGTGATTCGTGGTTGGAAGTTGGTATTTCAGGTCACTTACTTCTGAAATTAGTTTGGACTGACCAGCTGATATTTTATGCAATTCGTCGAGTATAGCGGTTGTGTTAGGACACGGATTTGACTCGACGTCGCCCGATAACATGAGCAAGGAATGAATGACGTCAGCACACTCAACAACAATGAAAAGCAGCACTGTGGGCTCGGCAGCTGTAGCAAAAAGTAGTCGCTTGATTTCTTTGAGAACAGAGCGTACGGTTTACTAACCTGCATGGCAAATGTAAGCGGGTTACTGCTCTGTGCTGTAGCACAGCTGTCGAGCCCACGAAGTGCCGCGGTAGATCGCAGCTTTTTTGTAGGCGACAAACAGGTTGATGTTCCGGGCGATGCGGTCTCCCACGGTGAAGTGAGGACCGAGTGTTCCAGGGTTAGCGCCATCTGGTCGGTTGAGGTGCTGGCTTCCGGTTGTTGGGTAAGGGGCGTTGTTCGGTAGAAGGCTTGAGTTTCCCAGCCATTTCCTTGGAACCGGCGTGTCGACGCTGTCTCGGTGCTGGCGAATGATAAGGCAGGCAACAGCCCGCGCGAGATAGCAAGCGTGAATACCTGCATGGCAAAGGTAAGCGGGTTACTGCTCTGTGCTGTAGTGCAGCTGTCGAGCCCACGAAGCACCGCGGTAGATCGCAGCTTTTTTGTAGGCGACAAACAGGTTGATGTTGCAGGCGATGCGATCTCCCACGGTGAAGTGAGGACCGAGTGTTCCAGGGTTAGCACCATCTGGTCGGTTGAGGTGCTGGCTTCCGGTTGGGTAAGGGGCGTTGTTCGGTAGAAGGCTTGAGTTTCCCAGCCATATCCTTGGAACCGGCATGTCGACGCTGTCTCGGTGGTGGCGAACGATAAGGCAGGCAACAGCACACGCGAGATAGCAAGCGTGAATACCTGCATGGCAAAGGTAAGCGGTTTACTGCTCTGTGCTGTAGCACAGCTGTCGAGCCCACCAATAGTTTGTAGTTTTATTTTCGTAAATCTTGAATATGCACAGTATATATTGTATTGACTTGTGTTACGTACGGCCTGCGTGCCGCATTGTTGTAGGAGCAGATGCCTTTGTCAGGCCACATGGCCTTTGGCCTATTCTTACTTTCTGTTCTAAAGAGGATAAATTCAGTTATTTCAAATTCCATTCTTACGTGCCACTCCTTACATTGTCACCGGGTCCATGGTGATGAAAGATATGTGGGTAGTTATCAGCATGGCGTTGCACTCTTGAGAACCCAGCCATGGTGGTCTAGTGGCAAGGTACTCGAATGCTGTCCCACAGGTTGCGAGATTGAATCCCGGCTGCGGCAGCTGTATTTTCGTTGGAGCCGAAAATGCTGTAGGCACGTGTACTCAGACTTAGGTGGACATCAAAGAACCCCAGGTGGCAAGAATTTTCAGAGGCCTTTACTACGGCGTCTCTCATAATAATATTGGGGTTTTCGAACGGCAAACCTCACATATCAATCAATCACTTCTTGTACGAAATTGGCAAGCATAGATACTTCGTTAAAAAAGACCAAAACAGGCCAGATTAATTTTATCGTTTCAGGAAAAAAAGAACGTCCATCTTACTCACCCTCCTAGTTTTAGAGGGGGGGCGGGGACCGAGCCAAGCTGCTAGCAAGGCGAGGATATTTAGGCGCATGCCCAAAGACCGTGCTGGCTTGGGTCCATCGTGCGCTTGGATGATATCATTAGGACGTGCCCTTAAATTTGCGCACTCCATACACAGAAGCACTTGGTGTAGCCGGCTGTAGTGCTCGTATTTCGCGTTTCGAAGATGGACGTTACACGAAGCAATCGATGAAATATGAAAATACACCACACGCGTTCGTTGAAGACATAAATAGAAGAACCTGGCATGCCCGTACGTCACTTGCCGCCTGGTGTTGGGGTGGCCAAGACGGTTGCAAAGTTGATCATGCCGATGGGCGCTCACTACAACCTGCAAACCTCACTTCATAAGAAGACGAGCTAGCGAACGCGCCATAGCTCGAGAATGTATGTATAACTGCCCTAGCTGTAATGGAAAGCGACTTTTGAAGGTTCGTAATTAAGAGAACTGAGGTTGTGCAGGTACTTGTCGTTTCACTCTATGCCATTCCACGGAGAAGGGAGTCGTTAGCTTGCACAACTTTCGAGGATTTGTCACCGATTTCTGGTCATCTTGTACTGTTTGAAAGAGCACGTGGTACTCTTAGCACTATAATTAAATGAATTGGTAGTAGGGTTTATAAAGAAAGCTTTGCATGGTTGTAAAAAACAATGAACGTTTAATGTGGTTTGCTTTGGTTCTGGCCAACAATATTTCTGGCTGGTCATCTTGAACTGATCATGAAAAAGATGTGAGTGCGCTAAGCTCTCTCCTGTGTGTTGTAGGGGCAAAGAGACAAAAATCAATAAATAATCAGAAATGACGCAGAGTGCTTCTACGGACCTTGAGGCAAGCTACAGTCTTCTCTTACGGTGCCCACGGCCTTAGGCTACCCTTCACGCCCTCCTAATCAGCTTTTTAGCTCATTCACGTTGTTGGTGTTAGAAAGCGATGTTTCCCACAGTTTCATGGAATGTGGGATTCGCACGTTTGCGCTCATCACCTTCCACGTTCAAGAGAACCCAAGTTTCTCTGCCAGAAGTTGTTGCTGAGGCTGACACTGGCTTTTACGCATATCTTCAGTAAACAGGCGTTTCATTTAAAGACTGAAACAATATGTTATTTTCATTCTTTCTCCTCCGCTGTCTGGAATCATTTGTTTCATTCCGGGTCACAGCGTGTGCTCAACATGTATCCCGATTTTGAATTATACTGCGCGTTATAGAATGACCATAATTGGGCGCCAATTCACTTTTCTGCTTGATCTTTTCTTAGCAGAAGAGCATGTAATCTTCGCACAGAGTACGACGTCATCACGTTTTCTTAATGACGTCGGCGGTAATGATGAACGCCGCGGCGGCAGCAGCTGGCTGGCGCTGCTGCCACTGAACATCCGACGACCGGTCCACATATTGGGCTCCGCGTTCTCCATTTCGTCGGCTTTCGATGAGCAGACGGGCCTCGACGAGAAGTCTGCTCATCGCTGAATCGAAGACGAGGCGTGCACGCGTTCGCGTGCTCCAGTGATTAATTGGGGCGTCCACGTAGGCGCCGTGCGCAGCGCACGTACAAACCTATACTCATCGCACGCTTCCACGCCTCCGGGATCATCGTTCGCCACTCCCCCCGATTAAAACGAGAGGAGATAATTAAGCAGGCTTAATTGTAGCCAGACGGAGGTCAGCTTTTAATCAAGGCAGAGAGAAATGCCGGGAGGGAAAGACTCCTTTGTTTCGCGCTGTGTGTGTGCATCCATGAAGACGTAACAAAAGTGTAGAGGGGGGGGAGGCTGAAGTAGGGGGTCACGGTTCAAAGGATCCCCAACAATGCGCGATCAATCTGTGGCCTCCAAGTACAAGCTTGGCCCGCGCACGCGCGCCTGGGCAGATCGCGTTTTCATTAGCGCTGCTCTTGTGTAGCCCGAGACTTCAGTGGGAGCAGCGGGGCTCGCTTCACGGGGGCGCCCTTGGTGGAATAGCGCGGCTTCATGCACGGCCCGGGCGTCCCCGGAAACCCTGAATACAGTCACACAGACGACGAGGCACGTCATGTCGCTCGAGTCATTATTCAAACTGAACAGGAAATGGGATGCGAGCTTCCCCCTTGCCCGAGAAACTGCTGATGCCACTTGAACGCGCACTGTCACCCCCTCCTTCGCTCAACAACGAACTTCCCGCCTATTATGCGAAGCTTTATGAGCTTACTTAGCGCTGTTTTTGTTAATGAGGTCAAGGTGAATACGAGTTCTGGGGTCAGGGCGACTGGTCACGGAAGTTCGCATTACGTGTATTACAACAAGGCGAAGCAAAAGCTTACCGCACAACATCGGCGGGCGTTCTCGCGAGTTTGTCGCAATTAGGCGGCACTCAAAGAGCAGCAGAGCGTAAGAAAGTGACGGTTTACGTATTACGTATAGTGTAGAGAGTGACACACACTCTTTGTTTCGCTTGCCTATGCCATAACACCTGCTTTGGCGTACCGATGCCTTATTATACCGATGCCTCTTAGATTGCCTTGTTACAGTATAATGGAATAAAAAAAAACTAAATAGCCGCAATATCCGTTCCAAAACATTAGGTAATGTTTTAAAGCACCGCCAGGGCATTTTAAAATTTACGGAACATCTTTCGTCTCTGCTCCTTGTTTGATTTTTTGACGCTGAACTGGCCTAATTTCATGAGCATCGCTGTTGATTCACCGCTATTTAACATAGGAACGCGAGGTGTCACTGTTCAGAAAATGTGTTTGGGGTTCCTTGATGCTCGCAGCCTCATTGGAGGGTGGAGTCACTCTTTGAAGGAGTTAGTGCCGCCTTCCGATCGGCGGCCGCCATTTGGCTCCTCCCGTCTCGTCACGGCTGCTTGAGTGAGACACGTGCGCCTCGTTATCTCAGGCAAAAGCCCGGGTGTTGCATGCCAATGTGCGCAAACCACTCGCGAAATGACTACAGGATGTTGAAATTCCTGAAAGATCTGAAAAAGCGGATTTTGTGGCTTGTAAAGATCAAGCGCGACAAGTGGCAAGCCACGCGCCATTCGTGTTCGTGCAGTTGAAGTTTTGCCATTTCAGCATTTCGAGAGTTATAACTTGAAGCGCTGTCAAACGGACACTTTCAATCGTGGTCTAGCCTGATGTGATTGACTCTCTTACGCCTGCTGCAGAAAGTCGCCAATTACTGTGAAAAAATTTGATCCCCATCGGGCTCAATTGCGATCACCAGTGATCCGGGTGCAATACGCGTTCATTGGCATGATGTGTACATGCGTTTTGAACTCGTTCATTTTGGATAGCACAAAAAGCGTTATTCTTAATCGCTTGTTGTACACCAGCAGCAATTGCGCAAAGATGTGCGCCTACGTTGTGCGCTTGTTGCTACCGGTGCCTTCAACTACTTCTTTTAGGGGCAAAGCCCCTTACGCCGCAGGTCGTATGTCTTGCGTCGTCGTAGTCGTAGTAGCCAGTAGCATTGCATTGCATGTCAATAAAACAGTGTCACAGCATATCCACGGAGTGAATGAGAATGAGTGGGGCGAAACGTCCATCAGGCCGTCCGTGCTTTCTTGGGTTCGTTCATCTATTCGTGCATCCCCGCGTTTGTCCGTCCAGCCACCCATGCGTGTGTTCATCCGTGCGTCCGTCTGTGCGTCCGTTCATGTGTCCGTCCGTGCGTCTGTCTGCCCGCCTGCGCGCCCGCCCGCCCGTCCGTTCGTTCGTTCGTTCGTCTGTCTCTCCGTCCGTCCGCACGTCCTTCCATGCATTCGTCCGACCGTCCATCCGACCGTCCATGCGTCCGTCTCTGCATTCGTCCGTGCGTCAGTCCGTGCGTCCCTCTGTCCGTGTGTTCTTGCATGCTTCTGTGCATCTGTCCGCTCATGCGTACTTCCATGCATCCGTCTAACCATCCCTGCGTTGATCCGTGCGTCCGTCTGTCTGCGCATCCGTCCGTTCCTACGTTCATCCGTGTGTTCTTGCATGCTTCTGTGCATCTGTCCGTTCATGCGTACTTCCATGCATACGTCTAACCATCCCTGCATTGATCCGTGCGTCCGTCTGTCTGTTCATTCGTGCGTTCGTCCGTCTTTTCGTCGGTTCTTCCGTCCACGCGTCTGCCCGTCTATGCGTCCATCATTCCGTCCGTGCGTCAGTCCATCCGTGCTATGCAGTGCTCCGTGGATATGCTGGACGGACGGACGCATGAACGGACGTACGAATGGACGTACAGACGGATGGACGCATGAATTGACACACAGACAGATGCATGTACGGACGCACGGACAGAAGCAAGAAAGAATGGACGGATGGAAGCACGAATGGACGCTTCGCCCCACTCATCATCATTCACTCCATGGGTATGCTGTGATTTTTTCTTCTCTCATGACAGCACGTATTGTTTATTCGTTTTTTCAACCAGCTGACAAACAGCAAACTGTTTTTACACTTCTGTGAAAGGTACGCAACACACAGACATATTGAAAGGTTACGCGACTTTGGTGCGTGTGTTTCACATCTTCACATCTTTAACCGATATAAGTAGTTACCGACTAGTCCAAAAAGACGCTAATTGAATGTGTTAATGCAGCTGGCGTGGGCAATATTGTTCTGCTGCGAGCAACTCCAGCTGCTAATGTCACTTTGAAAATGAAGACTAGGTACTATAAATGTGAGACCTTCACGCTCCCGATGCGAAAACTTAGCATTTCTCTCATGTTGTTCGAGTACTACACGTTTGGACACAACGAACTCTGAATGCAGCCGCGCAACACTCGTCGCCTGGCCGTCGTAACTATAGGCGGCTTGCGGAATTCGGATCGGAATTATCGTAATGGCTGACTCCGTAGCAGACAACGTGGTTGCCTCCACCCTCCAAGGCGGCGTAAGGGGGCGCGCACATCGAGGAACCACACTTGTGTTCTTTTTAGTTAATATCAGTAAAACGTTGCTTCGACGGAAAACAACAGCCCGCATAATTCTAGCTTGACCGGCATAAAAAAAATAACGCGTTAAGAATTTTAGGGGCGAAGCTTCTTATAGGGGCACCTGTTCATCCCTCGTAGCCGTTGTAGTATGTAACAAGTATAACATTTTGACCTTTAAGGTGGTGCCAGTGAGCGATTTCTTCTGTGCCTTGTTGAACGATGAAAGATAATGCTCAATGTACATGCCAATGGCTGCTGAGGGGGAATGAGAGACTGGAGCATTTGACTTTTAAAAAACTCGCTCGCTGTAATTCTCATTAGCAGCCATTGGCATGTACATTGAGCACTGTCTGACAAGAAAGGGTTGCTACCTTATACTCGCTGGGTGTAACCTCCTTTGTTTTAGAAAGGTTTATCGAGCGTTCAGCCATAGTGTCATGAAAACAATGAACTAGTATATACCATGAATGAATTCGAGGTGGTTAAAGGGGGGAAGCAGATACGAAGCGCAAGCCGTAAGAAATTAAAAGCTGAATCCTCCTGTCTCATTTCACATTAGCAGCCACTGACATGTACATTGAGCACTATCTGACATGAAAAGGTTGCTACGTTATACTCTCTGGGCGTAAGCACCTTGGTTTTAGAAAGGTTTAGCGATCGTTGGGCCACAGTGCCGTGAGTACAGTGAGCTAGTATATACCACGAACTCGAGTTGGTTAAAGGTGGTAAGTAGACCCAAAGCGCGAGCCGTAAGAAAGTGTGCGTGTGCCACCTCTCATTCATTCATTCATTCATTCATTCATTCATTCATTCATTCATTCATTCATTCATTCATTCATTCATTTTATTACCTCAAAGGTCCCGGTTGGGATATTACATGAGGGAGTGGGTATTACAAAGGCTAACAATATAATGGTAGTTATGATGGGATAGTTTCGATGAGCCGTTTAAATGCTCGGGTGTCGATGATGGTGGCGACTTCGGTGGGCAGGTCATTCCAGTCTTGGGCTGTGCGCAGGAAAAATGATTGATGAAAGGTCACAGTATGGGCTTGTGGTGGATATACTGCGTTACAGTGACTGTTGCGGGAAATGCGGTGGGCTCTTCTGATGTATGGGTTATCTGAAGGCAAAGAATGGAAGAATTTATGATAAAGGTTAAGACGTGCGATTTTTCGGCGCTTAGCCAGATCGGATAAGTTAATCTCTGCTTTTAGTGCCGAGATGCTTGATGTGTATGAATAGTTAGACAGTATAAACCGTGCCGCATGGTTCTGGACAGATTCGAGGGCGTAAGTGAGGTTATTGTGGTGAGGGTCAAAAATCGCGCTAGCATATTCTAGCTTTGGCCGGACAAAGGTTTCGAAGGCAACTTTTTTAATAGAAGGAGGAGCGAGCGAAAGGTTACGGCGTATATACCCTAGAGTACGATTAGCAGAATTGATTATGTGGTTAATATGACAGGTCCAAGTTAGGTCACGCGAGATGTACACACCAAGATATTTAAATAAATCGACTGTAGTAATCTGGTTGTTATTGATGCTGTAGTTATAAACAACGTGATGTTGACGACGGTGAATAGACATGAACACAGTTTTAGTTACATTCAAGGACATGAGCCAAGTGTTACACCAGTTCTGTATGCGGGTGAGGTCACATTGTAGTATGGAATGATCAGAGGGTTTATTAATTGCGCGGTAAACAACACAATCATCTGCGAATAGACGGATGTGAGAAGAAATATTACAGGGGAGGTCATTAATGTATATCAAGAAGAGGAGGGGACCAAGTACAGTACCTTGCGGTACGCCTGAAAGAACGGGTGTTAGAGATGAAGAGCGTGAGTTAGCATAAACAAATTGCTGACGGTTGGTTAAAAATCCTCGTATCCAGTTTAAAACACAGGGGTGGATGTTAAGACGGGATAATTTTAATAAAAGACGACCATGGGGGACCTTGTCGAATGCCTTTTCGAAGTCTAAGAATATTGTGTCAGTCGGAATGTTACGGTATAGGTTTACGTGTAAATCATGCAGAAAAAGAGCAAGTTGAGTGTCACAGGAGTAATGTTTGCGAAAACCATGCTGACTTGGGTGAAAGAAATCTACAGATGTTAAGAAGTTAGCAGTATGCGAGTATATGATATGCTCCATTACTTTACAAGTGACGCTTGTTATAGAAATCGGACGGTAGTTACTCGGCGATGCTCGGATTCCTTTCTTGAAGACTGGGATGACCTTGCCCACCTGCCAGTCATGTGGAACTGAACCGCTGTTGAGTGATTCCTGAAATATGAGCGATAAAAACAGGCTACACACATGTTTAGTATTTTTTAGCACTTTAGCATTGATGACGTCTACTGCCGTGGATGATGAGTTATTCAATGATTCAATGACTTTGACTATGCCGCATGAATCAAATGTGATGTTTTGCATCAGCGGATATGCGGAAAACGGAAGATCGGGTAAACTGTCGGGTGGCTCATTAGTAAAAACAGAACTAAATACTGTGTTAAGAGAATCAGCAATTTCATTCTCAGGAATAGGAAGGCCAAAGCTATTATAAGTGAAATCTCAATACATTGAGAGGGATTAATTGTTTTCCAAAATCGGTTGGGGTATTTTGCAGCATATCTGGTAGTGTGTTAGAATAGAACTTGTGCTTAGTTTCGATGGTTAGTTTATAATATTCTTTCTCCACTGCGTAATAATTCTGCCATGTGGAAGCTTTTTAACCAAATTTAACCTTGCTTTTTAACCAAATCCCACGCATGCGTGGAATGTGCAGGGGAGGTTCCGGTGTTCAAGTGGCTGACTGAAAGCCACGATGCTTGTTGATACGGTCGACGGCCGGGCACGAAGTGCGCAGACCGGGATGCTCCGAAGACAGGTTGACTTGAGGACCAGAACAGTCCCACCGCATGATCCTCGGGCAGCAGAGGCGTCGCGTCCGGCCATGGCCTGACAGCAGATGGTGGGAACGGGGTACGGGGGCCGGAAGGCTCCAGTAGCTGCAAACTCCAGAGTTCGAGAAACTGCACCAGGAAGAAGCGAGTAACGTTAGCACGGGCCATCGTTAGCGTGCTGCCGGACCCACTGATGGCCGGACTCTCGTTTAGTCCGGACTCTCGTTTAGTGCTGCCGGACCCTCGTGTAGTCCTTGGAATGTCTGCTGAACGGCGGTGCTTCTATATGGGGAATATATGATGAAAAGATGCGAGATGGTGGTACTTGGAGTGTTGAATAGATGGACGAACGGACACACAGACAAATGCATGGATGGACGCAGGAATGGACGCAGGGGTGGATGCATGGACGAACGCAGGGACGGATGCACGAACAGACACACGCACGGACGGGTGGATGGACGCATGGACGGACTTAAGCAAGAACGAATGGACGGACGAATGCTTCGCCCCACTCTCCATCATTCACTCCGTGGATATGCTGCCATTTTTTTAACTGAGAAGAATCTGTGATGTCACCATATGGATCCTATGCGCTTCTATATCTGCTGTCTCTCCAAACCAACAGATGCTTTCTCAGAAGGCATTTATTTGATAATCGTTATGAAATAGAAAGTAATGTCTGTTAATACTAGCGATTTGTATCACCTTTCATCATGCACTTTAAATTACCAACCATGTAATATCACAGATCGATCCTTTTGCCACTCCCCGTTTTTGACACATGTGGCACTTCGCGCCTTTGCACTTGCATTTAAAATATTGTAGGCGTTGTGCACAGTGTTTAAAATGTTGATTAGCCATATATGATGGAAAAATTATCAGGAAGCTTGTAGAGTTCATTTAAAGGCGTTACCTCCTGAGGCTCTCAAGCGGTGGCCCACATATGCGCCTTTATGCGTCGGCGGTCTTCTTAAAGGGCCACTCGCGAGGTTTGACAATTTCGCACTGACAAGCGCAATAAGTAGATAAGGCGTTCACGATAACGTCTTCCAAAATTTGCACCGTGACGCGTTGCGGAATGGTGCCAAATATAAAGATGAACGCTTGCCCTCATTCTTTTTGCGGGTGCGCGCCCAGAGAAGGAGGGCATGACGTGCGCGTATGAACAGCCCTACGTACACGGCAATGCAGTGACGTTGGTCCTCTTTGTCGACGACTGTGACCTGACGTTGTCAACAGTCGCAAGTGACATAGCAAAAATTATAAAACACGACATGCGTAGTTTATGTATTTGTTGCTCGAGGAGATTAATAAATAATAAGGTGAATAATAAAACGCAGTAAGGGAGTGTGAACGTTATTTTTATTCTTTTCCCGTGAGTTGCAATGATTGATTGATTGATTGATTAAAGCTTTATTTTGGTCCTGAGAAGACGCAGGGGAGACCCCGCGCCACTCGGATAATCTCACGTAGGGACCGTTGTTATGCCTGCGAGTCCACACCGAACGTCCATGCCCCTCTAAAGGGCAATCTGTGTCAAGGCCAGCACGCGAGCCCGCCTGACGCGAACAACTCAACGGCGACATCACGTGGCGGTGCATTTCTGTCGCGCACGCACAGCGAGCCCGTCGACGCAATCGGCGCTTTCCTGTCTGGCGAGTCTGAGGCAATGCGTGGCGACATCACTCGTCCTTGGGTGCAGCCACGTGCAGCGCAGCGGCTCCGGATTCGATGAGAATGATGCGGCCCAGCGGCGACCCCATAGGAGAATTCTTACCTCACGACCAGCGGCGCTTCTGGTTGGACATTTGGTTACTCAAAGAATCCACCCGGTGCATATAAAAAAAGCCCTGCGGTGCGTCGCGAGCAGTAGACCTATGTGTTAGAGAGGAGAGCTCGGCTCTTCGGGTTTCTAAGCTGTCAGTCCCAGTGCCGAGTTTGTAACGCCTCTGTATATATGCTGTACATAAACCTTGTTTAACTCACCGTCGTCTCGTCCGCTCGTCTATCAGTTCTGCGCAGAAGCAGTCGCGAGCTGAGAAACCTACGCTACCAAACGGCTGGTGACCTTCCCGGTGGAGTTCGAAGCAGTGGCGCCTTCGGGACCGTGTTGGCGTCGCCGTCTTTCTCAACAGTGGAGGTCAGCGGTGGGATTTCGTGGCGCCCTTCGTAGCGTCGTCGGAGGCGCGCTTCGCAACAGTGGTTGGCAGCTGCGGAATCGGCCGGCGTTAGCGACATTGATGCGGTGAGTGCCTGATGTTTTCCCCTCAGTTCACCAGACTACTCTAGCTCAGGTTGTAGTAGTTTAGAGAAGGGCTGTGTGAAGCATTAGATGGGGCTTTGATCGTTTCAAGCAAAGTCAAAGCGCTTTGAAACCAAGGTTAATGCGGAGGGTGTAAACACGGCAGTGTTAAAATTGCTTGTGCGTCTTGCTAGTAGACTTATAGTGGGTACGGCAAGTAGATTCTTAACAGGGGCAATCAGCAAGAGGCTAGCGTGAACGATGGAGAACCTTAAAGTCAAGGAACTCATCGAAATTTGTAAGGAACTCGGCATTACTTTGGGCCGTGCGAAACGAAAGCAAGCCATCCTTGAGATCATGAAGGATGAAGGAGTGTCGGCTGAGGAAGTGGATGAGGCCTGGGCGGATATCAAAGCACGCCGCGAGGAGGCCGAAAGGCGAGAAGCTCGCGAACATGAAGAAGCTGAAAGGCGAGAAGTTCGCGAACGTGAAGAAGCTGAAAGGCGAGAAGTTCGCGAACGTGAAGAAGCTGAAAGGCGCGAACGTCGCGAGTGTGAGGAGGCCGAGAGACAGAAGCGCCTCGAGTTGAAACGAATAGAGTTGGCAATCCTATAGTGTTCGCAGGCGCCTAGCGTAGCTTCTCCGACAGTTCAGGTCAGCGGTTATAGAATTCGGGACCAACTGCCACCGTTCGTAGTAGGCGAGGACATGGCGAAGTATCTCGTCAAGTTTGAACACGTCTGTGAGCGAAATGCTTTAGAGCGGTCTCTTTGGGCGCAGAACCTGTTAGCTCTTCCGGCGAAGTGTCCGACGCGGTAACTTGCTTGTCGAGGGAAGCATTTAAGAGCTATGACGAGGTTAAGGAAGCGCTCTTGAGATGTTTTAAGTTGTCATCCGAGGCTTTCAGGCAAAGGTTCCGGTATGCTAAAAAGGGGAATGAGTCACACGTTGACTTCGCGTTTCGTCTTAGAGCCGATTTAATTGAATGGCTCAAGGGTGAAGGTGTTTATGACGATCGCGATAAAGTGGTAGAATGCATTGCATTGTAGCGATTCTACCGCTGCATCGAGGAGGATGTCAAGCTTTGGCTGCAGAACAAACTTGGTGAAGTACAGCTAAACAAGGCAGCAGAGTTAGCTCAGGAGTATTATACTCGCAGAAACTTGCATAGCAGGGCAGTGCGCGTTGAAAAGGATGAAAGGAAAGAGGGCTTTTCAAGGAAACCTTACCAACGGAAACCCGCTCCGCACCGCAAATGCAAGAAGGACCCGTCTCTTACGAAGGACGCTGTAGGGGAAGGGCAAATGGAAGCGGAGAAATTGAGTGAGGTTCCTAAACAACGCACTGATACCACACGGGCATTTGAATCACGGAAGCCGCTAATCTGCTACAACTGCAAAAAGGAAGGGCACATCGCGATAAACTGTAAGCAAAAGTTTGCTTTCGCAACAATATGATAATCGGAAAAGAACATGCGGTTGTTAGAGCCGTATCTCCAAGAAATTAGTGTGAATGGGAAAACGTGTCGAGCACTTCGAGACTCAGCGGCAACCATGGACGTTGTCCATCCTTCATTAGTATCTCCGGATGGCTTTACAGGAGAATACGCGTGGATCAGGCAATTCGCCGAGGAGCGGAGTGCTTGCTTACCAATCGCTACGGTTGTCATTGGAAGCCCGTTCGGTAAGCTTTGCACCGAAGTGGCTTTGTCTGCCGCATTTACCGATCATTTTCCTTATCTTGTCTCTAACAACTCAGAGCAGCTTCTCAAAGAGCTAGGTAAATCGTTCTTCCCCAACTTAGCGTACATGGCCCTCACGCGATCGCAAGCGCGAAGCTTTCGCAGGAGCTTGATCTTGTTCAATGTGGTAAACCATCAAGTTACCTTGGCGGCGGGTCGACGGAACCTCAGAGAGGAAATTCTCCGTGTGAGTCATGTGAGCAGTCACTCGAGCGGCCCATCGCCAAAGCGACCAGAGCGGTTTTAGTAGCAGGGGGAGACGACATGGCGCCATTGAGTCAGAGCGAAAGGGGTGCAACGCTCTCGCCTGTAGCGAAAAGTTGGAGTAAGCTGTCGAGGGATGATCGAGAAACGCTCATTCGAGAGCAGCGTGAGGACCTCTCGATGAAAGCGCCAACGGAAAGCGTAGACTTGGGAAAAAAGAAAAAGAATGTTTTGTAGGGAACTATGCGAATGACGACGAAGCAGCAAGAAACGGCAAACCACAGCGTTGGTGCACGCGCGACCCGAGCTTGCGTTTGTTTTGTATTTTCGGCCTGTTGGCGTTCCTCGCTCTTCTGGCGTTCCTCGGCCTTCCAGTAGGTCTGTACGTAAATAAACTGCGTGACATCTGGTGGAGGTGTGTGGACTCCCGTACAAACCTGGAACTTTGCTCCCGTAAGCTTCCCCCTCTACGTGACACGAACATGGCCACCGAGACGCCTCTCCAGGAGGGACCTTCGACCGTCCATGTCACTTGCGGTGCCGTGTATCCTCAACGAGACCCTCTTATCTTCACGGGCTCCACTGAGTCGGACGTCGAAGATTGGTTGGCGAGGTACGACAAAGTCGGCGCAATTAACAAATGGGACGACCCAAGTAAGCTGGGCTACGTCACATTCTACCTTGCGGACACCACGCAACTGTGGTTTAATAACCACGCAGCTGACATTACTACATGATCTGCATTCAAGACGGCTATTACGGACATCTTTGGACGACCTGTGGCACGCAAGCTTCAAGCCGAGCACCGTTTACGTCACCGTGCGCAGCAACCAGGCGAGACCTACACGGGCTACATTGAAGATGTGTTGCATCTATGCAACCGCATCAACTCTACCATGCCTGAAGAAGAAAAAATCAGGCACATATTGAAAGGCATTGACGACGGCGCCTTTCAGATGTTGCTCGCGAGAAATCCCCCCACAATTGCTGTCCTCGTTTCCCCCTGTCAAAGCTTCGACGAATTGCGTAGGCAGTGCGCAATTGCTCGTAAAGCCCACACGACGCCAGACACGCTCGGAAGCTTGCACCTAGCTGTCCATCCTACCAATCAGCAGCCGCTGCTTTCGACAATCAAGGACTTCGTCCGCGAAGAGGTAGCGCGCCAGCTGTCACTGCTGCCCCTGACACATAAGCCCACGCAAGCTTTGGCACCGGACCTCCAACACGTCATTCAAACCCAAGTCGCTGAAGCCCTTCCGCCGGTGCATCAGCAGCCACCATTCACTACGCCTCTCACGTACGCCGCCGTCGCTGCTCGGCCTACGCAACAGCGTATGCCATATGCTCAACCTGCCACGCCACCCTATGTCGTGCCTACAACCCCAATTGCGGCGCCGTATCCCTATGCGAGATCTTCAGCTCCATTTTACCGTCGCTCAGATGCTTGGAGGATGCCGGAAAATAGGCCCATCTTTTTCGCCTGTGGTATCGCTGGACACGTCGCCCGCCACGATCGCCGAGATCCCCTCCAGTCGACACCGTGGGCCGGCCAATGGCGTCGTCGTCTAGGACGCCATCAAGGTACACCATTGACGGTCCTCGACCCTACGCAAACCATCGGTCACCATCGCCCCGACGACGCTCCCTGTCACCTATGCGTCGCCGACCTGCTACGGAAGAGGGAAACTGATCGCTGCAGCTCCGGAGGCAACAGCTGCATACAATTCGAACTGCTTAAGGTCTCCATCTTTCTCGCCGCAAAACGTTATTGACGTCGATGTTGAGGGGACCGCCGCACAAGCGCCTATCGACACAGGGGCCGCCGTTTCCATAATCTGTGAGACCTTATGCCGCAAGTTGAAAAAGGTGACGACGCCTCTTTCGGGCCTGATGCTCCACACGGCCAACTCGCAGTGCATAGAACCTACAGCTGTGTGCACTTCACGTGTCATTATCCAAGGTGAACTTTATGCCATTGAATTTTTGTGCTGGCATCCTGCTCCCACGAAGTCATTCTTGGATGGGACTTTCTTTCGCGTCATCGGGCCATCATAGATTGCTCACGTGCAGAAGTTGCCCTTACACCGCTGCCAACCTCTTGTTTGGTGGATTCTCTTTCTGAAACTTACAAACTTGTCGTTGTTGCAGACACGGAAATAGCACCGAGAACATCCACCGTTGTAGCCCTGACCTGTACGGCCGCTCCTGCCGGAACTGTTTTGTTCACTTCGTCTGACGTATTTACCCGCCGCCGTAGCCTACACCTGCCCTTTGCCGTACTCACCGTGGAATCCGGTGCTACCGCCATGCTCGTCGCGAGCTCGCTATCATCGCCAGTTACCTTACTTCGCTGAGATTGTTTGGGTAACATACAAGACGTTGACCTCTTGCGCCCTCTAGAGTTCGCCGAACACGCACCTCACCTCCAGCTCAATGCTATGACGCCACCTGTGGCCACACTGCCCGCGCCAGACTCATTCCAGCCCTCTGTTGCCGCTGAGCTATCGCCGACACAAAGAAGCGAACTCTTGTCCCTTCTTCGAGAGTTCCGTTCTGCCTTCGATTGCGCTCAACCATCTTTGGGTCGCACAGCGAACATCACGCACCACATTGACACCGGTACTCATGCTCCCTTACGCCAACGACCATATCGAGTTTCAGCGGAAGAGCGCCGTATTATCAACGAACAAGTCGACGATATGCTCAAGCGTGGTGTCATCCAGCCATCGCAGAGCCCTTGGTCGTCCCCTGTTGTACTTGTGCGCAAAAAGGATCGGTCTATCTGATTCTGTGTCGACTACCGCCGGCTCAATAAGATAACTCGGAAGGATGTGTACCCGTTGCCACGCATCGACGACGCTCTCGATTGCTTGCAAGGGGCAGAATATTTCTCCTCTTTAGATTTACGCTCAGGATATTGGCAAGTTCCAATGACTGATCTTGACCGATCGAAGACTGCATTTGTAACACCTGATGGGCTGTATGAGTTTAACGTCATGCCGTTTGGACTCTGCAACGCCCCAGCTACCTTCGAACGGATGATGGACACCATCCTTCGCGGCTACAAGTGGAACACGTGCCTTGGCTACCTAGACGATATCGTCGTTTTTTCTCGCGAGTTTTCGACTCACCTTGTTCGTCTTCGTGCTATTCTCACGTGTCTCACCTCTGCTGGCCTTCAACTTAACATCAAGAAGTGCCATTTTGCCGCACGTCAGCTCACTATACTGGGTCACGTCGTCTGCAAAGAGGGTGTTCTCCCGGATCCGGTGAAACTCCGCACCGTGGCCGACTATCCGAAGCCCAATTTCATCAAGACGCTTCGAAGTTTTATCGGCCTGTGCTCATACTTTCGTCGATTTGTGCGCAACTTCTCCTCCATTATCGCGCCTCTTACCAACCTGTTGACAACTTCCAAAGGCATTTCTGCTTGGTCAAAAGAGTGCGACGAATCCTTCACCGCGCTTCGGCGGTTAATATTATCACCTCCAATATTACGTCATTTAGACCCTGATGCGCCTACGGAGGTCCACACCGACGCCAGTGGTGTCGGTCTTGGTGCTGAATTGGCTCAACGAAAACCAGGGTACCAAGAATACGTGGTCGCTTACGCGAGTCGAACCCTCAAGAAAGCCGAGTGTAATTATTCCGTCACGGATAAAGAGTGCCTCGCAATTGTGTGGGCTTTGACGAAGTTCCACCCATACCTTTATGGCCGCCCTTTCGAAGTCGTCACGGACCACCACGCTCTATGCTGGCTATCATCGCTCAAAGACCCGTCGGGGCGCCTTGGTCGTGGGGCGCTTCGCCTACCGGAATACGACATTCGTGTTGTATACCGATCCGGCCGCAAGCACTCCGACGCTGATGCGCTATCTCGCTCGCCGCTACCGGCTGACGCAGCCTCCTTGTCACCTTCTTCAGCTGTCATAACACCAATCGACTTCACAGACATGGCATCGGAACAACGCAAAAATGTGTGGATTTTCCAACTCCTCGCCTTTCTGACTGATTCATTAGCTAATTTGGTCTCAAGAACTATCCGCCGTCAAGCCACACATTTCGCTATTCGAGACGACCTACTCTATCGGCGGAATTACACGTCTGAAGGTCGGAGGTGGCTGTTAGTGATACCCAACCACACGCGCTCGGAAATCTGTACTGCTTTCCACAACGACCCGCAAAGCGCTCACGCTGGCGCTCTCAAAACGTACAACCGTCTACGTCAGCGGTACTACTGGCGCGGCATGTACACATTTGTCCGCAAGTACGTACGTGCTTCTATTGCATGCCAGCGACGTAAAGTCCCACCTGAACGTCCTGCCGGTACACTTCAGCCTCTGCCTTGTCCAGCGCGTCCGTTTGACCGCGTCGGTATCGAATTATACGGACGACTTCCCACGTCGTCTTCTGGAAATAGGTGGATAATTGTCGGCGTGGACCACCTCACGCGTTACGCGGAGACGGCAGCACTACCCGCAGCAACCGCGAGGAAAGTTGCGTTTTTCATCTTGCGCAACTTTGTTCTTCGCCATGGTGCTCCCCGCGAACTTTTGAGCGACCGGGGGCGTGTTTTCTTGTCTGACGCCATTCAAGCGTTGCTCGCTCAGTGCAACATGGTTCATCGCATGACGACAGCATATCACCCGCAGACGAATGGCCTCACAGAACGATTTAATCGCACTCTCGGTGATATGTTGACGATGTACACAGCTTCAGACCAGACTAATTGGGACACTGTCCTTCCATTCGTCACGTATGCGTATAACACCGCTACGCACACTACAACAGGGTTCTCCCCTTTCTTTCTGTTGTACGGACGCGAACCATCGAGCACACTGGACACTATCCTCCCATACACGCCCGACTCCTCTGAGTACACTGCAATTTCTGATGTTGCCAGGTACGCAGAAGATTGCAGACGATTGGCCCTTTCTCTGACAACCGAGGACCAAGGCCACCAGAAGCTACGGCTTGACACCGACCGACATCTCTGTACTTTCACGACTGGTGCTCTCGTTTGGCTCTGGATTCCACCGAGCACTCCTGCCCTTTCGTCGATATTACTGGAACGATACCACGGACCCTAGCGCATTCTCACCCGTACGTCACCCGTCAATTATGAGATTGAGCCTTTGACACAGTCTCATGACTTACGCCGTCGTGGCCGAGAAATTGTGCATGTGAGTCGCCTGAAACCGTATTACGACCCCGCTATAGTGACTACGCCTTAAGTCGCCAGGTTGGCTGCGCTATTCACCGGGGGCCAATGTAGGGAACTATGCGAATGACGACGAAGCAGCATGAAACGGCAAGCCACAGCGTTGGTGCACGCGCGACCCGAGGTTGCGTTTGTTTTGTATTTTCGGCCTGTTGGTGCTCCTCGCTCTTCTGGCGTTCCTCGGCCTTCCAGTAGGTCTGTACGTAAATAAACTGCGTGACAGTTTCTTTTTTTGAGAAAGCAGGGCTCCTGTATCGGAGCTAGACAAATGCGCAAGGTTGCAAGTATGAGCAGCTCTTGGTGCCACGAAGTATCGTCGCCAACTATTGGAACTGGCGCATGAAAACGCATGGGCAGAGATCTCGGCATAAAAAAGACCAAGGCTAGAGTTTTCCTTCAGTTTTATTGGCCGAAATGCTGGAAGGATATCGAAGACTTTGTACGCTCATGCGACGCTCCTCAGAGAGCGGGGAAATCCACGGACAAGTGGAAGGCACCCATGAGCTTGTACCAATTATCACAGAACCTTTTCAGCACCTAGTAATTGATATCGTCGGGCCACTGTTAGAGTCAAGGCAAGGTTGTCGGTACATCCTGACGGCTCTCTGTGTAGCCACAAAATTTCCGGAAGCGATACCACTTAAGGAGCTCAATTGCCCTCATGTGGTGGCTTCACTGCTATCTATATTTGCACGCGTCGGATTTCCTTCTGAAATCCAATGCGATAATGGTAGTGTCTTCACCAGTTGCCTTACCTCTACTTTTATGAATAAATGTGGAATAAAAGAAGTGCACAGCTCGATTCATCACACGCGATCCGGTAGAGCGTATGCATTCCGTTCTGAAAGTGATACTGAGAGCTGTTTGCTACGAGCTCAAATGCGACTGGGAAGCGTGTATTCCTCCCGCTATGTTCGCTTTGAGACCAGCTCCTCATGAGAGCACTGCTTTTAGCCCTGCAAAGCTTGTGTATGGCAGGAGCTTCAGAACACCATTGCGAATGATACGCGAGTCCTGGGAGGAATTCTATGAGGACCCTAACGTAGTTGCGTATGTTCTAGACCTCCTTCAGAGGCTTGGGAAAACGAAAGGTCTGGTGGAAAGCCATATGAAAGCTGCACAAGTGTTGTCGAAAGAGTACTACGACAAATCGGCGAAGAAGCGCACCTTTGAAGTTGGTAGTCAGGTAATGCTGCTGCAGCCGTCCAAAAAGAACAAGCTTGAGGTTCAGTGGGAAGGGCCCGCCAAAGTAATATTGAAGCTTTCTGATACCAATTATGAAGTGAAATTTGTAAGACTGCCGAACAAAATTTACCACAGTAACTTGATGAAACCATACGTTCAACGTCAAGCGGTCGTAAATCTGCTTTTGAATGCTTCACAGGAAGAGGGAGAAGAAATTTTGAGCTGTAGTGATGTAATCGAAAGGGGATCGTAGGTAATCTTGGAGCAGTTGAACCTGGAGCCTAGGTTAAGTGAAGTCCAGAAAGAAGACCTGAGAAGGATTTTTTCCCAGTTTCAAGACGTGTTTTCGGACCGTCCCGGAAACACGACGGTGATCGAACACGATATCGAGCTAACTTGTGAGGAGCCAATCCGCAGCAAGCCGTATCGTTGTTCTCCTGTGTAAAAGCAGATCATGAAAGAGGAGATCGATAAAATGCTGGAGTTGGGAGTCATAGTACCGGGCGAGAGTGACTTTACATCCGCTCTAATATTGGTTGAAGTGCCAGGAAAATATCCGAGGCCATGCATCGATTATCGGTGTCTTAACGCCATAACTCGGGACCCAACTTACCCGATACCAAACCTAGAGGAGAGGGTGGAAACTGTGCCCAGTCCAGCTATATTTCCACGTTAGACCTCGTGCGAGGGTATTGGCAAGTCCCCCTTACGGAGCGTGCTAGCCGCTATGCCGCATTTGTGTCTCCATTTGGAACGTATCGTCCACTTAAGCTGAGCTTTGGATTGAAAAATGTGCCCTTTTGTTTTTTAGGCTTAATGGACCGCGTTCTTAAAGGTTTCTCTGAGTTCGCTCTGCCGTATCTTGACGATGTCACCATCTTCTCCAACAACTGGGAAGAACATGTCGAGCATTTACGCGTCGTGCTGAACAGGTCGAAAAAAGCTGGTCTTACCGTGAAACCTACTAAATGTCACCTAGGGTGCGGCGAGGTGTCTTACCTGAACACGTTGTGGGGCGTGGCCGGCGTAGACCTTCAGAAATTAAGGTAGCCGCCGTCGTGAACTATCCGCGACCTACCACAAAATCTGAGATAAGGACATTCTTTGGCCTGGCTGGATACTCTCAGCATTACGTGCAAAATTGCAAAATTACTCTAGCATTGCCAGCCCTCTAACTGACGCACTTCGAAAGCCGGTTAAAGTAGTATGAGACTCAGAAACGGAGAATGAGTTTTGCCAGCTACAACAGGCCCTAAGCGAAAAGCCCATTCTCATGGCACCCGATTTCTCTAAGAGATTTGTGATTCAATGCGACGCGAGTGATCGCGGCATGGGAGCTGTATTGTGCCAGGAATACAGTGCTCCATGGTAACGAAAGGCCAGTTTTGTATTTAAGTCGAAAACTCAGCGGCAGGGAAGAGGCATGCAGTACCTCTGAAAAGGAATGCGCTTGCCTCGTGTGGGCCGTTCAAAAGCTAGCTTGTTATGTCTCCGGTTCGAGGTTTGTGGTCGAAACAGACCACTGCCCTCTAACCTGGTTAAAATATTGTCGCCTAAAGGTGGCCGGTTACTGAGGTGGAGCATGATACTCCAACAGCACAACTTTGACGTTCGCTACAAGAAAGAGAAAGCTAAACGCTAATGCAGACGCATTGAGCCGTGCGTTTAGTTAGTACCTTCTCCACCTTTCGGTTTTTCGCTGGTGATTCAGGGCTAAATTTTGTCCTCATCACGGCCTTAGCAGAGCGCTCTCGTCCAGAATGAGCTCAAGGAGCCAACTTTATGTTCTATTCTATTTCGTTACGTTGTTGTACATGTAAAAAATTGAGTTCTCATTTTAACAGTCCTTTGTCCCACATGCGCCTCTGGTTGTAGAGGGAACGAAATTCTGATAGACACGTAGCTAGGCATATGTTGTAATATACTTTTTCTGGTGTTCTGTCGAGTGACCGAGGGCATTTGCTTGTGTCGTGTGTTGTGTGTTGTCGAACCGTTCTTGACAAGTTGCAGAACCATCGACAAGTGCTGAGACCAAAAATCGTCAGAAGAGACGAGTGAAGCTGATCGACAAGTTGTGGCGACAAGCCAGTGGAGCTGGGATCCGTCCTCAAGAATGGAATGTGTTCCCGGAACAGAGTCTGGACGTGCATTCTCCCCATGGGCCTGGAGGCGAACCTGGAGGGACCTGGCGAATGAGCTCACCTGACATCCGAGCCACGTGCAAGCAGCTCGTCTTTCCGGCGCATTGTCTGGCGGCGGGCGTGCTGTTATGCCTGCGAGTCCACACCGAACGTCCATGCCTCTGAAAAAGGCAATCTGTCAAGGCCAGCACGCGAACCCGCCTGACGCGAACAACTCAACGGCGTCATCGTGGGGCGGTGCCTTTCTGTCGCGCACGCACAGCGAGCCCGTCGTAGCAATCGGCGCCTTCCTGTCTGGCGAGTCTGACGCAATGCGTGGCGACATCACTCGTCCTTGGGCGCAGCCACGTGCAGCGCAGCGGCTCCGGATTCAATGGGAATGACGCGGCCCAGCGGCAACCCCATTGGAGGATTCTGACGTCACGACCAGCGGCGCTTCTGGTTGGACATTTGGTTACTCAAAGAATACCCAGTTCATATAAAAAAAAGCCCTGTGGCGCGTCGCGCGCAGTAGACCTATGTGTTAGAGAGGAGAGCTCGGCTCTTCGGGTCTCTAAGCTGTCGGTCTCAGTGGCGAATATATATGCTGTACATAAACCTTGTTTAACTCACCGTCGTTTCGTCCGCTCGTCTATCAGCTCTGCGCAGAAGCAGTCGCGAGCTGAGAAACCTACGCTACCAAACGGCTGGTGACCTTCTCGGCGGAGGTCGAAGCAGTGGCGCCTTCGGGACCGTGTTGGCGTCGCCGTCCTTCGCAACAGTGGAGGTCAGCGGTGGGATTTCGTGGCGCCCTTCGTAACGTCGTCGGAGGCGCGCTTCGTAACACCGTCAAGCCGAGCTTGGCGGAACGTGCATGGGTATTCTGGACGGCCAGGGTTTGATTGATTTGATCAAGTTCGAGGCTGCGAAAGAGTGCCACCCACCTGCCCTCACTGAAGGTGGAGCCAGTGGCTTCACAATCCCACAACACATTGTGGAATGTTGTTAACAGTCCACAGGCGGGGCAATCCGCACTTAGATACCGTTCAGGGCACATGGCATGAAGAACCACAGGGGATAATGTGCCGGCGTTTCTCATGAGCTCGTGTCCCCACAGTCAGCGCATCGAGCAGACGACAGCCGTAGAACGCTCCTACGGGTTCACGCACTCATTGTGCTCATCTATTCGCAATGTTCATAGACTGTCGCGTCGCCTAGCAGAATTCAGGAGCGTCCTCTCAAAGATGATCACTAGGCAGACGCTCCCAATGCTGCCTTGTTCGGCGGTGCTAGCCGCAATGTAACGTGTTAGCAAGAAACCAACACAATCCAATTTGTATGTTTTGTGCTTCAATGAATATATCGGACCATTCATGAAACGATAATTCTGATTCCTTCTTGCGAGACGCGAAGTTTTCGTGAAAATACGTTACCACTCGTGCTGTCGTTTATAGCCCGCATTGTACACATGTGGTCTGCAGCCACTTGGGATAGTGAAATGTTACCATCTGACCATTTCAGTTAAAACTCGCCTTGCTTTGCATGCGTGTAGCAATCGTCCGTGCATTCGTAGTGCATGAATTCCATAAGATTCCTAGTACGCGGAAAGTAGCGCAGGCTCGCGATTGGCGTATACGCTGGCCTACGCTGTGCCGCTTGTTTTTTTATACTCGTTATAGATGGCAAAACACTGCAAGCGATTCCTTTCTTGCCGGGTATCGGAGCGAAAGGATCTTTGCATCCCCGATTAAACGTGGTGAGTGACGCCGTGTGGCTTTTATGCATGGTGAATGATGCGTTATTGGTGCAATTGATGTCGTTTTGCGAAGAGAACTCCTCAGATTACTTTCAGCAGTGGTGTTCAAAGAAACCGTCTTGATGTCGAGGTTTTTTAACTAAACATAGATGATTGTCAGCGTGCTGAGAGTGACAGTGACGATCAACGATCAGCTGCTTGCTAATGAGCAGAGAGTTCCACTTAACGTCCCATCCCCCGTTAATGTTTTTTCACGCTCGTAAGTCACTTAGCTTGTATTTATTGTATATATCCTTCAGCAAGCTCAATATAAAAGCATACTTTTTCTTGTGCATTGAATGTATCCCAATCACAGAGGATATTACAAAGCACCGCATGCCGCCAACACGCTCGAGCTCGACCAGCGAAGTGAAATGGTTAGAGCAATGACATATGTAGTTACGATATAGTCCACGCTAACTTCTGCACTTCACTGGTGCCGTATGAACGACGTTGTTGTTCGACAAATGTTCGCAATTGTGACATTGCGAAAAGCGTACGCGTGTATTCGTTTCGACAACCTTTTTTCAATCGCACTGATCGAACCTGCAACAGCCGAATTCAGTGAATTGCGCTATGTTGGATTCTGATGACGGCTGTGACACAAGCGCTACCTAATGGGAAGTTAAATGCTTGTGTTCCGTTGAAAAATCAGCTTCAAGATGCTTACAGCGCAAGTAATGATGACGGCGTAATGCTTGCAAACCATCGCTACGCTAAACATTCGGTCCCTACAGCCGCGACGGCGCGCTACTCGATAGTGGCCTACTACTGCGGCAAATCCGCCAAACAGGCTCGGCACGAATGATCTGGGAGTGCCGTTTAGTTCAAACATGAATTCTGGTGCGCGCTGTTTTCTGTGGCATGCACAGGATTGCGCAAAGCATCGTTGATACACGGTCGATCAGCTGGCACCACCACTCTTTGCACTGCAGCAACGAATGAGGTAGCGAACATTCAGCAGCTTCTATCGGTTGGAAAAATACTTTGGTTCGTTATACATTCATTTGACGATCAAGAGTACATTAGGTGAAAGTGGCACGGGGAGTACGTCCGTGCGTCCTATCTTTTCCAATGGGAGTTCACGGGTTGATCATCCTTCCGCAGCCATCTTGGATTGCATGGCGCACCACCTATAGGCCATGGGAATTGCGAATTATACCACCTCTAAGCCAGCGTTTCTAAACCATCCCGCAGAAACAGGCAGTAGACCGCAAAACAACGCTGGTCGAAAAAGAAATAGTGGCCCCGTATCTGCACGTTATTCGGCAAATGTCGTCGAAAGAGGATAGTCTTGCGTCTGAAGAGATTGAACAATACGTTTATTTGACGTTCTGCTCAAGAAAACTGGTTTTTTGTATTCTGGAGGTGCCGCGTTAAAATGCCTCGAGCGTGCAGCGGAGGCGAACGAGTGCACCAAGTCACGTCACACGTGAGACAAGGCAGTTATTTGGAAGTTTGGCGGAAGAGGCAGTTATCTGGCAGTTATTTTGGAAAACGAAACGCGCGGCTCTGAGACGCGTGCCGTCTCAGAGGTGATATGGTGTAAAACGCAAGGTCACGGGTAGGTGCCACCACCGTGTCGTCTGAGCAAAGCGTTAAACACACTTCCCTTTTCGTGCAAGCGTTACATGGTCAGCGCTGCGTGATAAACGCTACGGTCCTTAGAATAACTTAAGTATGCCTTTTCTAGTAAAACACGCACATACAAAATATATACGTGTTGTTATGGTGCCTAAGATAGGCGCAATATTTGCTTTTTAATTGACAATCGCACAAGTATGAACGCTAAACCTTGAGCAACATTGGTGAGCGCTGCGGATAGGGTCGGCCGTTTGAGATATTTGCTGGTGCCGTTTAGAAAGCCCGCTACCCTTGAAGGGGACAAACAGACAAATGGACAGACAGACCAAAATTTTTGCATCGAAGGTCCCCAAGAAAGACTATCGTCTTTAAAAAAAAAACGACACTCGCGTGCACGGAGGCTGGGCTTGTTCGGGCACGTCATGCGCACGTGACCTCTTGGTCGGATGCTGGAGAGGGTAGAGAAGAGATTTAACTTGTGAAGGCTACGCGGAGGAGGGAAAGGGTACCGAGCTCACCTCTTCATCTTTGTTTCTCGCCGCTACAAAAAAAAACAGTTTTCTCACCTCGTAATGAGCTGATTAAACAAATTTTTGTGGCTAAATGTTCCTCAACGGACACCCAACCACTTCCACGGTCTAACTAAAATTTAGTATGCGGCCTTGTGAGTAGCCCTTTAAGAAGCGTGGTAATATGTTAACATTTAATAGAAACATCACAAAACTTGAATGATTCTTTTTTGAATACGCTCTGCGAATCATGTATTCATATTACAGCTGTAAACTGCTTGGAAAAGAATTTTGTTAAATAACTGATTAATCTGATCTTCAGATTACTTTGATTATACGTTCATTATGCAAGTAGGTAATCGATGAATTTGCCAGCAATAAATGCATGTGTTCAACCATACTGTTTTGCCCACAAAAGCTAGGTCATTAACACTGCATTCAATACATACCCGTTACACGAAATAAGTAGCTAGTGTAAGGTGATAATTGTTCTTGAATGCCAATGCTGTAGTATTTTTGTGAGCTTTAGTCTACACAGCTACCATATTTAGCACAGCTGCTCTTTTGAAGTGCATATCTTACATGTTTTACTAGTGTGCTTTTTAACACTGTCATGTGTTTACAGATTTCTCCCTACATCTTTTCTGTTGTTTTGAGCTAGTGCAATATTACTACGTGCCAGTGGTATCACGGCGAAACATACGAAGAGAAGGACGGAAGAGGTTACACTGCCACGAGATGATCGTACCGGTAGAGCTCCTCGCTTAAGCAGTTGAAATTACATTTACTTCGAGTCTCCATCTTTGCTGTAACAGTATCAGCATTTCAATCATGACGACTTTTGATACTCCTCTTCCCGGTGATAATATTGGGGATGGAATAAGTACCTTGTGTAGTATTATGCAAACTTCAGGTGGGAGTTCTCTTCAGCCATAGTTGCTGTTTCACATCATACGTTAAGCGTCAGCGCTGCCTGCAATGAAAGCTTGCGAACTTATAGGACTTCACACCTATCGTTTATTTTGTGACTCGTCTCTGTCAAGTGGCTGATCGGGCTGTTTAGAGTGGCAAGAAAAGTGTTTAAAGGAAAGAATAAATAAAGTAAACGAAGTAGCGAACCAACACGCTGTATACGACGCGCGACGGGGCCGTTCTTGGCAGCTGTCCCCTGTTACAATGCAGCCGGCGCTTCGATACGTGCCGGCCGGGCTGCAGGACGGGGCCTCGACAGCTGGGAGTCGGAGAGCACGTCGTCCCTTCCGCTAGTTCACTGTCAACTTGGTGCACACATAGCAACAACAGCCACGAAGGGCCAGATAAGCCGTGGGAGATCCAGGAAGCGAGCACTACCTAAGCGCGCCCTCGGGGAAAAAAAGGAAAAAACAACAGCCGCCACTCTTTCGCCTGTCAAAGACAAAGGCCGGCTGCCATGCAGCTACCCAGGGCGCCCGTGTATCGGAGGTCGTTTTGGATGATGTTGAACTTCGAACAGTGCCTGCTAAACAGCTCCTGCTGAAGTCCTGGTGGTTGGGCATTCTGCAAGTGTAGAACGCCCAACAAAGTGGTGCATAGGCTTGCTTAATAGTCACATGGTGCCTCGTGCACGACACAGAATGCAGATTCCGATGTGTTGAAAGTATTCGGTAATTCGCAGACGTGTTGCATTTAAGTGTCCGCACAGTCGCAGCCAGCCACCAGCTTATGTCGCTCGCATAGGTGTCGCCAAAATAAATTTATGGCAGTGTGACACGGCATATGGGAGGACGAACCTAAGCGGTGGAATTTTTTCAAGTCGTCAAGTAGACTCTGCGCGGTTGGGGCCGATTTGTTCAAATGGCGCCTCCTGTGCTGGCTTAAAACGTAAGGCGAAGAGTTTTAAACATGTTGCTGGCCATGGTTGTATCCCAAGGCTCTGAGCCTTGGGATACAAGTAGATGTGCTATTCACGGTAGCGACGATGCGTTTCAGCGTATGTAAATACAGGATCAACCCTCTGCGAGCGTATTGCGGGTAAACCACCATGATGTGCACGCCCTGTTGCGTGGCACTCAGCTCTTCCATCGAATACGGAATATATTATATTAGATTGTATTATATTACAATATATAATACTATATCATATTTTAACATAATATATTCATGCTGTTTTGTCCTACAATATAACACATATCTTTATCTGGTCGTTTTGCATTAAAATGATTCAGAATATACACATTGAGATTGACATGTAGCTCTTCGAAGCAACCATGGCCAGGGCTTGTGGGGGACTGCTTTATGATCTACATTCCTAATGGCTGCAGAAATAAAGCAAATACTCAGGTTATACCATTTGTAGCTTTTCGGTATGTGCGAGTAAAAAGTGAAGGTAGTGTCACAGTGTGCAAACATTCGCGCTTCCAGGCTGCAAGTGAGAGAGAGAAATAAACGAAAAAAAGAGACATGGAGTTTGACCTAGAAGAAGTACTTGTTTGCTATATATACTCTGTACGCGGCTGGGGAAATAAGTGTCTTAAATAGGAAAGAAATAGAGAGAGATGAAAAAAACGCGGGAAAAATACACAAACACACACATGCAGGGCGTTCTGATCACATTCGTTTGGAGAGACCAGTTGAACACAAAAAGCGCAGGAGCACCTTCACAGCCTTCTTCTGCGACATAAAGTTCTGTCGGTAGCGCTGGATTCTTCCGAAAGAGTCAGGTTATCCAGTTTGGCTAGGGCATTGCACAGCAAGCAGTACTGCGTGCATTCGCACAGAACATGCCGAGTTGTTTCGTCACTGCCGCCATGACCTCAGTGTCGGTCATTCCGATGCGGAATGCGTACTCATTGATAAATGCGACACCTAACCATAACCTGCACAGCATAGTAGCGTCTCTTCGAAGAAGTACAACAGTAATTCAATCACTGAGAGCTACGTCTAAGGTATATAATTGTGCTTGCATGAAATCTGCCTCGTTCCTTAGCGACGTGGTGCGTTCGTGAGCAAGCATGCGGTGTTTCCATGTGCGTCAGTTCTCGAGAGCTGAATTGATTGTCGATTGCTTTCAGTATGGGCAGAACGGGAAGCTGGATTGGCCCGTTGATTGCCAACTATTCCACAATGACTTGGAAGCCATTCAAGGCTATTTTATGTCCCTTATGCCGATGCCTGAACGCAGTCTGCGTACTTTGATAGGCTGACTCTGCTTGGAAGATGGGCAGGGAGAGTAATTAGCGTAAAATTGAACACCACATGGCAGAGTACGCCATCCTGGGGCACACCACAATGGCTGTAATGTGAAGAGGTTTGACGGTCTTTGGTGCTCACAAAGGATCGCATTGGCAGATAACTACGTATCTAGCGATACGTCCGGCCACCTACTCCTTCCTCTTCGAGAGCAGGGAGGATCGCTTCATGTGTAACGTTGTCATACGCCCCTAAGACGTCTACGAGAGAACACGCGCAGAGACGCTTACGGCTTTTTTTGTTATTGAACGTGAGTGACCAGGTCAACTAGGTTGTCAGTCGATGATCGAACACCAAAATCCTGCCATGGCATCTGAGCTGTTGCACTCCAAGTATCACTCCAGGTGCCCCAGGATCTCATCATAACCTTGCCTACACAACTTGCCAACGCGATACTTGCAATACTCAAGATACCATTCGTTACCAGCACATACAGTGCAAAAGTCACAAGTAGTTGGTGTCACAAGAATTTGTCATATTCTTTATGTATCAGTCTAAAAAATTATGTTCACCAATATATATATATATATATATATATATATATATATATATATATATATATATATATATATATATATATATATATATATATATATATATATATATATATATATATTGTAAGATGGCGTCGAGTACACTCAAGACTCTCCTTTATTGACTCGAGTATGAGCCCCACAACTTAAACTTGACTGGTGATGATGAGTAGGTACAGATGAAAAGATGAGACGCATAAATAATGCTCACACTTATTTTCCCCGCGCACTTGAGCGGCCTGCCCGGCCGAGACTTAGGCGGGAAAGGTACGGCGCACAAAGGGTTTAAGACGTGAAACGTGGACTATCTCCGAGGCACGATAATAACGGTCCGAGGAACCCTCGATGGGAGTGACAAGGTAATTGACAGGAGATGTTCGTTCACAAACAACGTAAGGTCCTAGAAAGCGTGACTGAAACTTTTCACACAATCCGGGTGTGCGAACAGGCGTCCAAAGTAGTACTTCATCTTCAGGACGGAAGGTGACGTCCCGACGAAAGCTGTCATAGCGTTGCTTGCGGTCTTGTTGACTGGCCTCCATGTTGAGTTGAGCACGTTGCCGTGCCTCAGCAAGCCTGGAGACGAAATGTTCTGGCGTAGTCGTCGACGTTTTTGTCATTACATTGAAGATAGAGGCGTCAATGGTGAATGTCGGCGCACGACCATAGACGAGAAAGAAAGGTGAATACCCGGTGGTTCGTTGAACAGCGGTGTTGTGTGCAAATGTTACGAACGGCAAGTTTTTGTCCCAATTATCGTGGTTCGGTCCGATGTACATGGATATCATGTCGATTAGAGTCCGGTGGAATCGCTCTGTCAGCCCATTTGTCTGCGGGTGGTAAGCGGATGTGGTCTTATGAACTGTGCCACAAGTTTTTAGGATTTCGTCGAGAATTGTTGACAGGAAGGCCTTGCCTCGGTCACTCAACAACGCGCGAGGTGCACCATGACGCAACACAATGGCTTCTAAAAAGAAGGCGGCAATGTCTAAGGCAGAGCTAGTACGTACAGGAGCGCTCTCCGCGTATCGTGTGAGGTGGTCGACGGCCGTGACGATCCAGTGGTGGCCCGCTGGCGTTACGGGAAGTGGCCCGACGAGGTCTATTCCGACAATGGCAAAAGGTGTGTCGGGACATGGAATGGGTTGTAATAGGTCAGCAGGAGCTGAAGTTGGTTGTTTCAGGCGTTGACAAAGTGTGCAAGAAGCGACATAATTAGCCACAAAGGTAAAAACACCAGGCCAGAAGAAACGGCTCCTAACGCGGTTGTAGGTCTTTTGAAATCTCAAGTGTCCAGCTGATGGGTCGTCGTGCAATGCTTCGAGAACTTGTTTTCGCAGCGAACGGGGAAGTACTGGCACCCACCGATGCCCATCCGCATTGTAAGTATAGTGCTGCCGGACATTGTTCTCTAGCTTGAACAGCCGTAGCTGACGACGTAGCCTGGCATTAGGTGGAGAAGGCAAGCCATTCAAGTATCCGATGATGCGGTTACAGTAGGGGTCGTCACGTCGGTACGCGGCAAACTGGGCGCTGCTGTTTAAAGGTAGTGACCCAGCAACTGCCAGGGGTGATAACGTGAGTGCAGAGGAAGCCGTTTGATCACCTGAGGGGCATTGAGGATGCGTGGTTGGAGATGAAAGTGGCAGAGGGCAGCGAGAGAGAGCGTCAGCATCCTGATGCTGTTTGCCGGACCTGTACACAACGTCAAAAGCGTACTCTTGCAAACGCAGTATCCAGCGACCGAGGCGCCCAGACAAATTCTTCAGCGAGGACAACCAGCATAGGGCATGGTGGTAGGTAACCACAGTGAAGTGGCGTCCATACAGATAAGGTCGAAATTTCTGGATGACCCAAACGACAGTGAGACATTCCTGCTCTGTTATGGAGTAGTTCTGCTCCACGGGTGTTAGTGCGCGGCTGGCATACGCAACTACTCTCTCACGTGAAGTGTCGTCGCGCTGGAGGAGGACAGCACCGATTCCGTGGCCGCTGGCATCTGTGTGCAGGAAAGTGGGTACACTGTCATCGAAGTGACGGAGGACGGGGTCTGATGTCAAAGCACGCTTAAGGGCTTGGAAAGCACACTCGCACTCGTCAGTTCACGTGAAATCCGCTCCTGATGTCAGAAGCTTGTGTAACGGCCCCGCAATGACAGCAAAGTGACGGATGAAGCGGTGGAAGTAAGACGCCAGGCCCACGAAACTCGCAATTGTTTTTGATTGTGCGGACGTGGAAAACTAATTACGGCAGCAACCTTGTCGGGGTTGGGTCGAACGCCGTCTTTGCTGACAAGGTGACCCAATACTTTGACGCTTGTGCTGGCGAAATGGCACTTTTTTGTATTGAGCTGTAGGCCAGCGTTCGAAATGCACGTTAGAACTTCGTCCAAACACTTAAGGCGCTGAGGAAAAGTAGAAGAATAAATTACGATGTTGTCTAAATAACATAAACAGGTTTTCCATTTGAGACCACGTAATACAGTATCTATCATGCGCTCGAATGTTGCTGGAGCGTTGCATAAGCCAAAAGGCATGACGTTAAATTCGTAAAGCCCATCAGGCGTCGCAAACGCTGTTTTCTCCTTGTCTGCTTCGCGCATAGGTATTTGCCAATACCCGCATCGGAGGTCGAGGCTGGAGAAATACTCTGCGCCTTGTAGGGAGTCCAGGGCATCATCTATGCGTGGCAACGGATATGCGTCTTTTTTTGTGATCTTATTAAGCGCTCTGTAGTCAACACAAAAGCGGACAGAGCCATCCTTTTTTCGGACCAACACCACAGGAGACGACCAGGAGCTGGATGAAGGTCAAATAATATCCCGTTTGAGCATGTCGGCGACGTTTTCCTCAATGATTTGCCGTTCTGCCGAAGAGAGACGGTATGGGCGGCGGCGTACAATGGAGCTGCCTTCGGTTTCGATGCTGTGCTCTGCAACGGAGGTGCGGCCCAGAACTTTGCAATGTACATCAAACGAAAGGCTGTGCTTTTGGAGAAGGTCTAAGAGGTCTCTCTTTTGCTCGGCAGTGAGGTTAGGACTTATGGTGTCATTTAAGGTAACAGTGGTAGCCTTGATATCAGTAGTAGTAGACAAAGGCAGTCATTCTGCGTGAAGGGTAACCAGCGAAAAGGGCTCACTGTCAGCGAAGCAGCTCACAGCAGTGCCCTGGGGCAGCATCACTGGCGAAGAAGTTGGATTCAAGGCGGTGACCAATGCTTTACCGTCGTTAAATCACACAAGGCCGGGTGCTATGGTATGCCCCGCAGCTGTGGAGCGAACTGATGGAGCTATGAACACGTCACCATTAACTATAGTATCCGAAGCGATCGTCAGAAGTTGTTCATCTCCTGGCGAAATGAAACAATCAGTGGCAGCAACGAAATGGAAGCTGTATGGATCGACATCGGATGAACTCTCAGTAGCTGACATTTGAATGACTCGCTGACAACACGATATGAAAGCTGATGCTGAAGAAAGGAAGCCCCATCCTAAAATTACTGTGTGAGCGCACAAAGGAAGTACAAGAAACTGAATGTGGTGAAGGATGCCTTATATGAAAACGCGGACTGTGCAAACACTTGAAGGCTAAATAGGGACTCCATCTGCGCAACGAAGGGGAGGACCATCGTAGGGCGTCCTAACTTTTTTTCAAGCGGGCACAAAAGTCTGCACGAATTACGGAAAGTGATGCGCCTGTGTTTACCAGTGCCTCTGTCTGTATACCTTCAACATACACCAATAAAACATTCGATGGGCGGTCCGGAGAAGTTTGAAGCAGTTCGAAAAATGCAGCTTTCCCTCCCGAAGCTGCACTGTTCAGTTTTCCAGTTGGCGGTCGGGAATTGAAGTAGAAGGTCGGAGAGGAGAAGAGGAAAGCCGCATCGGTGAAGGTGAGCGACGACGTGAGAACCGGGAACTGCCAACTGGGTCAAAGTTCTGCGGATACGGCGACCGACGTGTGCTGTTCGGATGCAGGCGACAATAGGGTGGTCCAGTCGCGTAGAAGTCGTCCCGTTCAAGGTTATCGTAGCTTCGTCGTTCGTCTTGCTGACGGCGTCGGCAAAACCTTGAAATATGACCATGGATGCCGCAATAGAAGCAAGTCGGCCGCGAACTGCGCCCGGCGTTGTAAGGCTGGGAAGATGGTCGCGGTGCGAGTGAGTTGAGCGAACTATGCAGTTCGGGCGCCGGTAGCTGCATTGGGCTTTGCTGGGGTGCAGGTGTCCTAGCAGCGACCTGAGCATACGTTGGCATGGCCACAGGATATGAGCTCGGGACAGGTGTGACAGTCATCTAGGCCAGGCTTTGGTGGGGCGTAGGTGTCGTTGCAGCAACGTGAGCATAACTGGGCATGGGATGTGAACTCGGAGCTGGTGTACCAGTCATCAAGGCCAGTTCTTCTCTCACGACGTCGCGTAAACTAGTAGCGGGTGGCGTCGTTCGGATATCGAGGTGGCGAGGTGAAGCCTGTGCATGAAGTTCCTCGCGGATGATAGAGTGGATCAATGCACGCAACTCTGTTGTGTCATGACTCGAGCTGAGATCAGGCATATCAGGTTGCACCCGAGTGGTCTGAAGCTCCTCAAGGCGCTGACAGGTAGCGACAACATCGGCTACGATTTGGGGATTTTGCACCATAAGCGCATTAAAAGCGACAGTCGCGATTCCTTTTAGCAGGTGGCGCACATGGTCGTTTTCCGCCATATAGTTGTTGATGCGGCGGCAAAGGGCGAGAACATCTTCGATGTAAGAAGTGTGAGACACGCCAGGGCGTTGAACACGTGCACCAAGCCTCTTTTTGGCGATATCCGAGCGCACTGACGGGTTGGCAAAAATCTGGCGGAGCTGACGTGTAAAGGCGGGCCATGTCGGAAAATCTGTGGCGTAGTTGAAAAACCACGTTTTTGCGACGCCGCTCAAGTAGAATGCAACGCGGGTGAGTTTCGCAGGCTCATCCCAGTTGTTGATAACACTCACGCGGTCATACTCCTCGAGCCAGTCTTCAACGTCTTCACCCGGAAGCCCTGCGAACAGCGGAGGATCCTTATGAGGACTGGTGACCAGGTGAGAAGGGTTTCTTGGCGGTGGGAGCGGTGGCGAAGCTGACACGCTGGACTGCGCGGCTTGCGACATTACCGGACCCAGGTCATTTAAGCGGCGGCCTGAACGGAGCTCCAGGAATGTGTTCTAGAAGACGCTAAGGTGTCCGAGAACGCGAGAGGACGCAGGAACCGGGCAGCACTCTTCACCACTTGTAAGATGGAGTCGAGTACACTCAAGACTCTCCTTTATTGACTCGAGTATGTGCCCCGCAACCTAAACTTGACTGGTGATGATGAGCATGTACAGATGAAAAGAAGGGACGCATAAATAATGCTCACAATATATATATATATATATTTTTTTTTACCCAAAATACTATAAATGTGAGCGCAAACAGAATGTACCATGACTCCTGATGAAGGCCAGACTCTGGCCGAAACTGTCGAATTAAACACTTCCGTTGTTACCGTTCTCTTGGAGGATCTACTTGACTTATATATATATATATATATATATATATATATATATATATATATATATATATATATATATATATATAATATATATATATATATATAGTATATATATATATATATATATATATAAATATATATATATATATATATATATATATATATATATATATATATATATATAATCCTGATGAAGGCCAGACTAGGCCGAAACGTCGAAATAAACCAAGTTGTGACCGCTCACGGAGGATCTACTAGACTATATATATATACATGTGACGCTATGATGTATTGGCGACGTGGCCTGACTCATACCCCATGTTTTTTCTGTTCTCGCTTCTTCCTCCTCTGCCTCTACCAACCATCGCTTCATACGTCACAAGATTCCCCCTCCCCCCGAAAGATGGCACTGGTTATAAACTATAACAAAAAAAAGAAGTGAATGAACAAAACAATGCCCAAATTCACAGTTTCACGTCCAGACGGAGTTCCACAATCTCACTAAATCAAGGCCGATTGAGCAGTCCGATGAATTTTATGGCAACTCTGGTGGGCGAGGTTGACTGTTGCGTTCTGGCCAACAGAAGCACGCCTTGAACGTAGAAATTTCTGATGACACAGCGATTCTTGTCATGAATGAACAAGGGTCGAAGTACTTGTAGCATTTGAGAGTCGGATGTCGTTGACACGAAGTTCTCCGTCGTAGACGCTGCTTTCTGTGTCGTGGCTGAGACATAACGAGTGCTTGCAGCCTGCATGTGCGAGAACCGAAGCTGATGGTATGATGCCTTTGTTCCTTCATTGTACACGTGGTAGCTGCACGTCTCTTATGACCTTCAAGCCACAAGTGTACTCGTGAGAAGGTTTCACTTGATCACCGTTCTTGTTCGAGTAGCCGTTGTAGTTCCTGGGGTTCGTGGAGTTGCTTTTCTTGAAATTGCTCGTTTTGTTGCGAAAGTTGGTCAGATGGGCATCTCTCAGGAACATGAGTCTGCTTTTCTTTGCATGGTGATGTGATCAGTAGATAGTCGGTGGTCGATACTGTACTGCTGGGCTTGTCTTGCGATAAAAGCATCGTGCCAGACTGATGAGAAAGCTGCCAAGATGGTTGTGAGTCATCATTGATTGTAAATGCTTCTGTCAGTTGACAATGCGCCGGCGTTGGTGGATTCGAAATTCCTGCAGTGCTTTGACTCACATGTGTGTTATCACTTGACGATGAGAGCACAACAGACTTGGCTTCGGGTGGTTCTGATGGCGTATGTTTTTCGTTTTGCAGCGTCATTAGGCTGAGAATGTCTGTCGAACGACCCTGGTCCGGAACGTCAGGGTATGGGCTGGTATTGTGAGGATTCACCAGCTCGTCACGCGTAAATTCCGTCGCACGCTCGAAACCGTCTGGGCCTTGTGTGTGACACGAAGCATCAAGGGATTCGGGTGGTTCAGTAAAATGTGAGTAGTGGTGCAGTGAACACGTTGAAAATGCCGGTTTCATTGTTCTTGGGAAAGCCGGCTTTAGGTTTAGTCTTTTGCCGAAATGGTCTAGATTCCCTTCGGTATACGGAAGTTTTACCTTGTCTGTTGCGACGTGCAAGTTACCAGTCGGTGTTCGAATGCGTGACGTTTTTTCGGAAGAGTCATATGATGGTACAATGGTGGTATATTTTCTCTGAGATCTTATTTGAAAAATAGGCTTACTGCGGGAAGACTTCGCGTAACTGTGATGGGTCAGTTGAAAAGCCTTCCGCTGATGAGGTATGAACAGGTCTTCATTGTATTCTTTGAAACGGGTGACCATTTCTTCTTTGATTTTTTTCCAAGACTCATCGTTCTCGAAGATGTGGGTGAGGTGAAACTTGAATGCCTCACCGGAGATGTAGTCAGTAAAGTTGGTGATCATTTCCCGTTCCGACCATGATGCAGCGGCGGCGTGGACCTCGAATAGGTTGAACCAGTCCTGTACGGGTCCATCGTCCGCTGATCCGCTGTGCTTGGGGATGTCGAGGTCAGCCGATGGTTCTGTCATGGTGCCGGTCGTTGTCCTTCAAGGCGATGATTCGGTAGTGAATGTATGGTCAAGGTGTCTTCTGGGGAACTGCGTTGATGATGAGTGACTGATGAAGGGGCAGGCAGGTCTTCATCCTGTCGACTCGCGTGATGCTATGATGTATTGGCGACGTGGCCTGGCTCATACCCCATGTTTTTTCTGTTGTCACTTCTTCCTCCTCTGCCTCTACCAACCATCGCTTCATACGTCACACACACACACACACACACACACACACACACACACACACACACACACACACACACACACACACACACACACACACACACACACACACACACACACACACACACATATATATATATATATATATATATATATATATATATATATATATATATATATATACTTTGGGACCTGTCTATTTTGATACATTGATTGGCCTCCATAAAAGCATGCCACCACTTACTTATGGTATGCTTACTGTCATCGACGTGTGTGATTTTTTGCGCGGAAAGTTATTTACACACTAGAAGTGGGCGAACTACGCATTGAACGGGTTCCGAGCAAGCGCTCAAGGTTGCCTGTCAAAATATTGAAAAAGGTACGTTAACACGTAATGCCCCAGGATGCTTTCCATTGTAATTTCATGCAAAATATTACTATTATTACTTCGAAACTACACTTATTCTTATAAGAGCATCACAGCTTTTAGACTTAAACATAACAGCTATCTGTTTTCGTGTGATAGCGATACGGACACCGGTGGTGGCAGATACGGCACCCTTGTTGTGATGTCGTAACAGTTTTTACTTTAATAATATTAGTATTCGGTAATTGATTGATAGGTGGAATATAACGTCCTCACACGATCATATGATTATGAGAGATGCCGTTAAGGTGGGCTACGGAAATTTCTACCCCATGGAGTTCTTGAACGTGCACCGAAATATGAGCACACAGGCCTACAGAAAGTAGTATTATTCGTAATATATTTCTACAAATCCTGCGCACTGTGGGAATTGAGGTTATGCAATGAAGTCCATCAGGAGAGCACGATGGTACACTGTTGATTCCATTTTGATGCATAAAGAGTGGTCAATATCCTGAGAAACGCTCTGTAATAGGAATCGGTAAAACACGAAAGTAAAACATTTTCTTAAAGAAGTAGTTTAATGTTTACTGTACATTGATATAATAGATCTTGCGTAATGTCTACTGGTTTTTCACAGCTATAGCACCGCCTAACGTGGATACATTTAAATTGACGCTTAGACATAACACTACATCCTGACGACGAACGTCCATAAATAATGATTCAACAAATCCTTGTGTCCATACAGAAAGTGATGTGACTACCAGAACAGCGTGACTAATTCGACGCAGAACTTGGGTTAAGGTCACCTACTCGCGGTGTGTTGGAGTTAGTGGACACTACAGCCCGATGAGAGAGGAACACAACGTGTTTCGTGTCAACACTTTGATTAGCCGCAATTTTTTGTGGGGCGAATTCCCAGAAATTGTAGACGTCATGACGTGGCGCCATCTCTCTGCATAAGGAACAGCAGCTTGCCAAAACTGACTGGGAAATAGAGCAGAAAATCATATCTCTCAAAAAAAGCTAGGTATGAAGAACAACTCCTGGTTATATGAAGCAGAAAACCACTTGTACATTTGGGTGAAATTGCAGTATCGCACTACACAGCGTGTGACTTCCCAGGACAATTGAACACCACCCATAGAAACACCAGGGACCCCATTGTTAAATAGTAAACACTCTGGGCAGCCACAGAGTTAGTAGTGCGACACTGCAACTTCACCAAACTGTTCAAAGAACTCTCTGCTGCATTTTCATAACTAGCCTTCTTGGTGGGTTTTGACTTTTTTTCGCCTATTCTTCATTCAGTTACAGCAGGCCACTGCTGTTGCCGAAGAGTGATGGCGCTACAAGCTGATGTCCCCAAATCCTCGTTATGAGCCTATGTGGGAAACGAAGAGTTGGAAAGTTCAAGCCAGGCAAAGGGAGTGCGTCGTAGAACTATTTTTTGTATGGATGGATGCAATGAGTGACGCCGAAGCTCGGAGTAAGGGAGCTACCTAGGGGTGTATTAGGACGTTGACAAAATTGCTGGCTCCTATGAAAACGCACTCGATGAGACGGACGCTTAGAAACGGCGCACTGATGGAACTAATCGAGGGTGTCATGGTCATAATTCATTATTGCACTTTACGAAGAACGCTGTGGTAGGACATTGGTAGATAAAAAATGCGTACTAAAGCCAACAAACTATGTCACCGTGTCCCCAATGGATTACGCCGCTGGCATATGTTATCCCGGACACTGAGGTGATGGGTTCGACTCCCGTGGACGGAACTTTTCTTCTTTGTCTTCTGATCGTGTGTATTTTTCTAGGATATTTCCGCGATGGAAATGGGTGGATGAAGTCTTGGTGGGCCTCAGCATAAAACACTTTCTTTTTAAAATATGCGTATTGGAGCACTACACATCCTTGGGCAACAGTGGCCAACCAATGTTGGCGTTAGGTGAGTAAATATGGTACGTACCATAGTAGGTATGTCATGAAATTTATGTCGGGCCATGAGTAACGAGGCATCTGATGTGAAATAATGTCTGCAAAGCACCTCGGCATATAACCCTTGCATGGCCTGACATTTACGTGGTACAGTACGATTCACGTCATGATATGCCATTTATTACAGATTGTCTGCTTGAAAGACTGAACATTCTTCTGTACTTGCGCCCGTCTAGCTCAGTGCCGGCCAATCAGTCTTGGGTGAATGGGAGTAATTACCGAACATATTATGGAACGCACACAATGATAATTCACGTTCTTTACGTCGTGCGCATTTAGATACCCTAAATAAATAAGCGGCAGCCATGAAATCTAGGCGTATAGGCTCGCAGGATGTTAAAAAGGGACAGCTTTTTTTTACACAGAACATTATTATGAAGCAGCAGACCGTCAGGTAAAGTAAAGTACAGGTGACCTAATTTAGAGTAATTTTGATATACATGTGAATAAATTAAATAGGAGAAAAAGACAACTTCCCACCGGTAGGAACTGAACGTGTAACCTTGGAATAACGCGTTGATGCATTGAGCTCTTCAGCGGCATAGTCCTACTCTGCACTTCATCGGCGTACTTGTGCATTTACACTAGGGATGTGTAAGGGCCACTCGTAGCTATGACAGCAAGGGCGGAATCACATGTAACGTGATTCATGTCTTGAGATCTCATATATTACTGCATGCTTGCATACGTGCTCCCCTGTGGTATACGGGGCGTTTGAAGAAATGCTTCCACTATCACCTAAAAAGTACAGAAAACAGGCATCTGCGTGCTACCTGCAGACTTTCCTTTACTGTGAAAAAGGGTACCTTCAGATTTTCACAAACATCAATTGCGGTAGTATTTATAGAAATAAAAAATAACTTTCAACCATTCGAAATATAGCCTATCGAGTCCGATGGACGAATTGAAGTCCTTCCAGTGAGCATTCCATAGTAAGTTTGAAAATTTTCAAAAGAGGCCACTGGGTAATCGCCACGAAGGGATGAGATCTGGTTAATTTAGCAGGCGACACCAAACAGATGCATCAAAGAGCGCATCTACCATTCACTTCGAAAACACTCTCAGTTACGACTTTGCTTCCCTCGCTGATAGCAACCATCAATCTAGACACTTGGATTCGTGGCCGCTTATCGGCGCTAGCCTATTCTCTTCCCCCAATGCGAAGGAAACAGTGCCGCCACTAAGAAAGTTTTATAAGTCAATGATACATGCGTTATTGGGAGCGTTGATTAAGGTTTCACCTACTAATTTAGCAAGATTTCATCGCTCCGCGCTGATTACCAGTGGACGCTTTTTGAAAATATTGAAGTGGCTACTAAATATTCCAGGAAAAACTTGAATTCTTTCATTGGACACAATCAGGCATTTACAGCGGTTAGAAGTGAATTGTTGCAACCTTCATAATTATTGTCGTAATTATTGCTTGTGTGCATCTGAAGTTGCCTTGTTCCACAAACGGGAATGCCGAAAGTAGCACGCAAATAGCCTTTTCTGTTTTTTAGAATTGATATTGGATCTATATCTTGAGACACTTTGTATAAAATTCGTTAAACCAAGAGCCACGACAGCTACGCGGCTTCCATGCCGGGTCGTTTGTACCATGTCATAATATGGCAGAAAACATGTCATAATATGGCAGAAAACATGAATGAAACGCGATCATCCGTCATTCATGCTTAATATTCGCGCAAATCATTGGATGATCAGTTGGTGTCTAGACGGCTTATGAAACGACCATATTGCCACCACGCAGCCATGTTGCTATCTATATCGCTATGTACATGATTTTCGTGGCACTGAGTTCTTGTAATGATGTACCTCGGAGTTCCCAGATTCACTATACGCTTATTTTCCTACATACCAGATGTGAACAAAATGACCACAAGGTCTTAAGGGCAAATACGGCCAAGATTTGAATGACATGCACATCATAATATTGTTGTTATGACTTGCCCCTAACATTTCTCACTTATGTTTTCATCGGAAATTTTGGCATACATCCCGTTACGAAATTTTGACAAGAGACCGAAGCGGCTAAATCAATTTTTATTTATATTTGGCATATTATGGGAAAGTTGGCTACGTAGAGCCGGCTATCCCAAAATCATGACAGCATTGTACAAGATCAGTGCACAAACAAGAACAATTAAGAATAAAATAGGAAAAAAAACTTATCAGAGGCACTATGTACAGAGGGGTCCACTCTAAAGGGAACACTTTCGTGTGCACAATTTCTACTCAATTACGCTTTCTGGCAAAAGCATAGTGGCTTAGATTTGCATCAGACTACTCCTGGTTGACTGCTGTGACTTCTTTTGATAGACCAGTGCTGTGAACGGCCAGTTTTTTTACGCCTAGCACCAGTTATGGGGCCTCCAATATGACAGGTGCTTATTAGAGTGTTCCCTTTAACCATGGACGGTGCTGTACTTACTATTACATAGGGCTTATAATGCACAAACGAGTCCAATATTTATGGTCATAGTCCAGCTCATACATCGGGATCACATTGGTGATATATGGAGTCCGTACAAACAGTGGGTAGTTATAATATGAACTAAAGACAGATCATTAGATTTGTGTCCATTAAAAATCACGGAGGGGGCTCACTGCGCGCCTTTGATTATCGGAATGTGGCCATTGTCCAAGCATTTTTATAATAGTAAATGATCATCTGTCGAGTCGGCCCAAGTGATCCCTCAATTCAGCGCATTGTGGATTATATTGCGGACATTTGATAAGAATATGCTCCCCTGAAGCCTTCAAATCAAATCAAATCAAATCAAAGTTTATTTACATCCTGAAGATGTGGGCAAGCTTGGGCGAAAAGCGAAACAATTCGCTTGAGGAAAGCCCAAGCCCCCATATACGAGGCATAGCAGTAGAGACACACAAAGATGTCAAAACGCTATCAGAAAACAAACTAGCGCGTTACATACATGAAAAAAAAATACTAACACAGATACTCACGGAATCATACCAGCGCGTTACAACAATGATACAGGGTATGTGTAAATGTTCATGCCGATAGTCAATCGATAGAGATAATGATTTGACCCAACAATTTATTCAAAAACAACAGGCAAACATCAAACAAACAAAAGCAATGTAAATATATCTCTCTTCATACAGTACAGCAAATTTTTTTTTTTACGGTGATTGGTTACAGGAAGTGTTTTTTAATATGACTTATACTGCGTTTCTCTACTTCTATTTCGCTTCTGAGGAGAGTATTTAGCAAGTGAGGCAAACAATACTGTAACATTTGTCATCCGTATTCAGTTCGGCAGAAGGGGATGTTCCAGAAGTCTTGTTTGCGGAGAGAATAGAAAGGAACATTTCCTCTTAGATTAGCAAGATTTAGAAGGTCATGCTGATTTTTATAAACAGCCTTTTTATATCTGATAGCTAGTTTCCAATCATAAAATTTTTCTATGGGTACAACGTTAAAACGATGAAACAAATCCTTTGTGTGCGCATGATATTCAACGTTAGCTATGGACCGAAGAGCCCTTTTTTGTAACATTAATATTCTATGGTTATTTCTCTGTGTGGAATTTCCCCACACCAAAAAACAATAATTTATGTGAGATAAAAAAAGCGTGTTGTACAGCATGAGTTTTATCGATACAGGAAGAATGTGTCGAAATTTTGCAATAGCACCCACACTTTTAGCCACGTGAGATTGAACGTGGTCGAAATGATCGTCCCAGGACATATTTTTTTGAAACAGCACACCTAAAATTTTTATTGAGTTCACAAATTCTATAGGCGCCGTGCCTAAAAATAAGGAACTATCAATGGTGACTGAAAGCTGACGCGGATGAAAAAGAACGGCCTTTGTTTTTTTATCATTGATCAACAGCGAGTTTTCTTTACTCCACTTTTGTATGTCTTCAAGGGCGTTATTTATTTCAGGTGCTAAAATTTGCAAATTTTTCCAGTGAAAAATAGGCTAGTGTCATCAGCGTAAATTACATAGGTTGGTGTTTTGTTGATAGTGTTTATATCGTTTATGTAAAGGATGAACAATAAAGGACCCAATATGCTTCCTTGCAGAACGCCAGTGACTACCTGCTGTAACAATGAAACGGCCGTTCCTATGCTGACACATTGAAACCTATGCTTCAAGTAGGATTTTATCAAAAGCAGTGGCACGCCGCGAATACCATATAGTTGCAGTTTTTCTAACAAGGTTGCATGCTGAATCCGGTCAAAGGTCTTAGAAAAATCTATGTAAATGCCTACACATATCTGTTTTAATTCAAAAGCCTTAAGAATGATTTCCTTCTGGGTTAGTAGTGCAGATTCAGTTGATTTGCCGTGGAGAAAGCCATGCTGAGACTCATTAATTAAATTGAAAGCGTGACTAAATTTTGTTATTCGTTTATGAATAATCTTCTCAAGGCCCTTTGAAAATATGGGCAATACAGAAATCGGCCTGTAATTCGACAACTCATTCCTATCGCCCTTTTTGTGCAGGACACTAACTTTAGAGATCTGCATCATTTTCGGAAAACAGCCTGTTGCTATTGCAAGGTTGTATATGTGGGCAAGCAAAGGAGCAATGACGTCAAGCACAAACTTTACCGGCTCGATCTGTATATCGTCAATATCCCTAGCTCTGCTGTTTTTGAAAGACGCATAAATATCTCGCACCTCGTGTTCATCCGTTGGCTCTAAATAAATACTGTGCTTATTTTCCTTAATACCATAGGTTGCAGGAGAGATGCACTGTCCGATACTAACCGCATCCCGAAAGAACTTATTGAACGCTTCAGCAAGTTCTTTTCCGCATATGCGCTTACCGTTTATAACGAGATCATCGACAGTCGATGGCGGTTGCGTACGGTTTAACAGTTTATTTAGTTTTTTCCATACATCTCCTGTTTGATTACAGTATTCCCTGCGGAACTGGTCATGCAGATATTTGTTCTTTTCACTTCTAAGGAAAGAGGTTAGCTTATTTCTATATTGCCTAAAGATATCAAAGTCAGTATCCAGTCTACTCTTAAGAAACTTTTTGAACAATCTCGTTTTTTTGTTTAATTCTTTTTATGCATTCACGGTTTATCCATGGTTTACGACCTTTACCCTTTTTTATATTCTGCGTTATTAGGATAAAATGCTCATGGTAGATACGTTTAAAAATGAAAATAAATGCCTCGTAAGCTGCATCTGCTGTTTCACTACGTCTGACGTCTTCCCAGTCTTCTTTTCGAAGCTTTGAAATGAAAGCATGCAATGTTTCAGCGGTGATTTTCTGAGTTGTTATTTTTGCTTCTGCATCCTGCAGCTTATGTTTTACTGATGTTCTTGCGAGCATGTAAATGGGAAAGTGGTCGCTGATACCGGAGCACAAGGCTCCTGATATCACGTTTTCTGTGCTCATATTTGTGATAAACACGTCAAGCAATGATTCTGTGCAAGGAGTGATGCGCGTCGCAGTGTTTCCTAAAAGCGTATAGCCATTTGACTCGACAGTGCTGAGAAGGGCCGCTCGATTATGGGAAGGTTGCAATAGGTCTATGTTAATGTCAACCCCAAGTATTAATTTATATCTATTGTCATTTACATAGCCTAGCATCTTATCTAAATGACTGATGAAACAAGCCGAGTTTCCGTCTGGTGGTCTATATGCAACACAGAAAACTTGTTTGTGGGATAATATACATAAACACTCAATATCACTCGTAATGGTACAGATTTCCGCAATAATTTCAGATTTTCGTTCGTTTTTTACTAAGATAGCCACGCCACCACCCTGACGTGTAGCTCTATTTATAAAAAAACTGCGATACCCGTTACGTTCGTATATGTTGCTGTTTGTGTCATACTAGGTCTCGGTTAACATGATTATGTCAAACTGAAAATCCATAGCGTCTAAAAGGACCGATAATTCATCCTCTTTATGCCTTGCCGAGCGAATGTTTAAATGAAAACACGTGAGCATGATACCTGCATGAGATTTGAATAACTGATTGACGTCATGGGGTGATTGAGCAATCTTGAAGACGAGATGAACACATAGAAATGGGTGGTGTGGATCACACTATCTTTTCAACATCCTGCGCAGTGCGAATGCGCACTACCGGAGCGGATTCTTCCTTTCTGGCGAGAATCTTTCCGTTGCTCGTCCACACGAAACGCCAGTTCTGAGCCTTCGTTTTCGCAATTGCCATGCCAAGCAGGTGCTTCATGGCTGGGCTTAGGTGTTCATTTATGAACACAGGCGTCCCTTGCGAGTGACCGAAATCTTCACTTGTTATGCGCATTTTCTTTGCCTTTTGAAGAACCATGTCCCGCTTAGAGCGGCTTTTAAATTGTGCAAAAATGTTTGGAGTGTCCTTTACATTCTTCGAGACAACACGGTGGCAAACTTCGACGTCGCTTTCATCAATGGGGACATTCAAAAGTTCTCCAACACGATGAAGAGTCTCGAGAAGCTTTTCATCACTCGATTGGGGTATGCCTTTAAGTTCAATGTTTCGGTTGCGTGAGTACTGTTCCGACGCAGTGAGCCGCTGCTCATGTTCAGAGCTCTGTTTTTTCAGCATTTCACAATCTGCAGCTAGCTTCGCGTTTGCTTCTTTGAGCGCCTTATTTTCTTTGAGAAGTTCTATCTGTTCTTTCTTTGTCTTCTCAAGTTCATCATTCATGAATTCCAAACTTTTCCTAAATTCACGCATTTCTGTCCCGAGTTCGTGTTCCAGTTTTGTTTTGAAATCGCGCATTTCTTTCCTGAGCTCTTCTCGGAAATCTTCCGGCATCGCTTCAGGTGACAAAATGCAAACAAAGAAAAGGAAAAATAGTTCATGCACACGGTCGCCATATTGGGCAGCAAGTAGAGGCAGCAAAAAAAAAAAAAAAACAAAAGGTTCGTGAACCCAACGGAGAAAAAAGTGCTAACCTGTGTAAGAAATACAGAACGTGCTTAACACGGCTTTCTTGCGCTGCCCCTGCTGCCACCAAGTGAAGTTCCACCGGCGTTGCAGGCCTTTTTGTAGCGGTAGCTGGACTGATCCCCTGGTGGGTGCGTCGTCGTCAGCTTCCTGCTTCGTAAGCGCTGCCTTGTCTTGCTTCGATGGTCCGTGCTAGTGAACAGGTATCTGTGTAAGAAATACAGAACGTGCTTAACACGGCTTTCTTTCGCTGCCCCTGCTGCCACCAAGTGAAGTTCCACCGGCGTTGCAGGCCTTTTTGTAGCGGTAGCTGGACTGATCCCCTGGTGGGTGCGTCGTCGTCAGCTTCCTGCTTCGTAAGCGCTGCCTTGTCTTGCTTCGATGGTCCGTGCTAGTGAACTGGTATCTGTGTAAGAAATACAGAACGTGCTTAACACGGCTTTCTTGCGCTGCCCCTGCTGCCACCAAGCCTTGACATAATCACAATGATTGCAATGCAGGGACGTCCTTCTTTTTACGCAGAATAAGAAGTGTGGCTTGTGTGAACTGCCTTATCGTAGGTAGTGCAGTAAAGTGTGAAATGGTCTATTAAACTTTTGCTAATATGAAAATCGGAGAAACGGATCTATTTGGTATAAGAGTGAAGACTTTGTATTTTTTGTCAAACCAAGCGTCCTAGCTAAATCAGGACATGCATGACATGTATATCATGATCTTTTGTCATTACCTAATAACAATGTTTCTTGTATACCCGTGAAATGTCCTGCCAATTCTGGTACATATAATGAGAGAGACATAGGTTTATTTACAGAAAGGCAGAGAGGTCAGCCTGACCCATAGCTTGCTCTAGCCTGCTACTCTACACTGGGGGAGGGGAAGGGGGAAAAAGAATAATGGATGGTGATGGTGAGATAGAGAGGTGAGTATGTAGTATTCTTTCTAGCTGAGACAAACTTTATAGCTGCGCATATAGTCCAGTTGCTTCCAAAAAGGTTTTAACCGCTCTTATGACCATAATTGCACTCTACGTGTCTTGCCAAGGGCCCAGCACGGTCTCATCAGTTAATGACCTACTGCAATATCGTTCAGTAGAAGAAATTAGTGTTTGTCGTTCACGTGCGTATGCTGGGCCGACACAAATTATGTGCTCAAGTGTTTCTGGCACATCACAGTGTTCACTATCAGGACTGGTGGCACTGCGACCGATGATATGTGCGTAACGTCTGGTATACTCCACACCAAGACGAATGCGGTGGATCATACTTGTGAGCTGCCGTTTCAATATAGGGGCATTGGGGAACCGCATTTCCGGGTCCCATTTGTGAAACCGCAGGTGTCGCCGTTCCGGTTTGGTCCAGTGCTGAAGTGTGTAGCTGCGCATCACGCAGCGAAGCAGGGCATTCGTGTCAGCTCCTGAAAACACAATGCGTACTTCAGGGGCATTGCTTAAGGCATTTTTAGCTTCAGCATCTGCCTATTCGTTTCTCATCACGCCGCAATGCGCGGGAATCCACTGGAAAGTGACAAGATGGCCATTTGTTGAAGCAACTTGAATAAGTTCTGCGATTTCTATTGTCAAGCTGTAATACGGACCTTGCTTCATGATGCAAATATTGGTTTGCAAAGTGGGTTGTTTGGCATCACAGAAAATCGTCCAGGCATGAGGTCGCTCTCCGGAAATAAATCTTACTGCCTCCCAGATAGCGACAAGCTCTGCGGCATATGGTTTTATGGTACACTTCGAATCGTCGAGCGATATCCATGTCCGGGATGACAAAGGCTGCGGCGGAGGTGTTTAGTGTGGTGGACCCATCGGTGTACACGTGCAGGGAAGCACTGTACGTTGTATAAATAGGATGTAGGGTCAGTTGTCTGAGGCCAACACAAGAAACGACCAACTTCTTCGTAATTCCAGGTATCGTAAAACAAACAGGTGGTTTAGGCAGGATCCATGGAGGCACTGCAGGGACATTTGGCGGGGATAACCTTGATGGTATAATATTCTGATGCCGCGATATTACTCTGGAGAAACTGCACTCTGGGTGAGTGGCGGGTAGTACTGATAGTGGGTGCTGTCTGTGTCGGCTCATCAATCGAATGTGGACTCTAAGTGGCTCGCAGAGCATGTATACACTGATGGGACAAGCCCGAGCCTATGCGATTGTCCCATTTGTTGAAGTACAGCGCGGTATACCCAAGCATCTTTGTAAGCATTAAGCTTGAACACTCGCTAGCGTCTTCACACAACTAGGTCTCATATTGAAGAGCACCGGCATGCTGTATCGAATGTATCCCACAAATAGAGCATTATACAATTGAAATAGCGATGATTCTGGTGGGCCCCATCTTGCTCCTGCCATGTGGCGAAGCACGAGAACGAAGCTCTTCAATTTAGATTTAAGTACTGTGACATGTCTCGTCCACGATAGATCTCTGTGTACGACAACCCCAAGAAAGTTGTGGTGCGTTACAGCAGGTATCGCTGTTCCATTAATAAATATTGGGTATTGTGACATATGCTTGCGCGTGAACGCAAGCACTGCGAAGTTGTCGATTGAAACAGTGAGCCCCTGACGTCGTAGATATTTGTATGTGATCGTCACTGCACGCTGTAGTCGAGCTCGCAATTGCGGACGAGTAGTTCCGGATGCCCATATGCATATGTCGTCAGCGTATGTACTGATCTTTACCGTGCTGGGAAGTTCTGCTGCCAGGCTGATCATTGTGACATTGAATAGAATCGGGCTGAGAACTGTTCCTTGGGGAACACCACGATGAACTTTATATCGATTGGTGTCTCCATTATTTGTCGTCATGTAAATGGTGCGGTCCCTAAGGTAGCTAAAAATCCAAGCATACAGTCGTCCACTGATGTTGAAATCTTTTTAGTGCGTTGAGAATTGCATAATGCAGCACATTATTGTAGCCACCCTTGAAGACCACCGCAACTAGTCTGCGTCGGCTTCTTTCCTCTTCAACGCTGGTGATCAAGTCGACCACACAGTCAATGGCAAGTCGGCCTCTCCTGAAGCCTTCTGAAATGCAGGAAAGGAGTTGTTGCTCTCTAGAAGCCACTCTAATCCTGACAGTACCATTCTTTCCATTACTTTCCTGACGCAGCTGGCTAAGGCGATTGGTCACTAGGAGGAAAGTGCATAAGGACACTTCCCCGACTTAAGCAATGCAATAATGCGACTGCATTTCCAATTAGCTGGGACTTCTCCTGACTCCCATGAGGTGTTATAATGAGATAACAGGATATGTCGTGCTTCTGTATCAAGATGATTGAGTGCAGCATACGTGATTCCGTCAGGTCCTGGTGCCGATGAGCATCGAGAGGAAGAAATCGCAGCGTCAAGCTCATGCATTGTAAAACGCACATCAAGGCGCTCGTCAGACGATGGAGGCGCAATGGTAGTAAGAGGCTCATTAGTGGCAAGATCATCAGTGGTGGTCACAATGAGGCTACAGTAGTCGCTGGCTATCTCAACTTCTGTCCACCCTTGATGTAGAGCAACAGCTTGAAACGGTTGACGTTGTTTGGGAGTTCTCTGCAGACCTCGAATCGCCCGCCAGATCTTAGATAGAGGTTCCCTAGGATTCAGAGATCCACAGAATTTTCTCCAACGCTGCCTATCAATCTTGTCAAGATGCCGAAGAACATGTCGTTGAGCTTGATGACTGGCGGAACGGTGTGAAGGCGACTTCGTTCGTCTGCATTGGCGTTCTGCACGGTGACGGTTAGCACGAAGGGCCTCGTATTGGGAGTCAACTGCTGATCTCGGCATCGGTAGGTTAACCTGTTTGGTTGTGTCACGCAGTGAAGAAGCAATGATGTTCTCTACCTCGAATGGATCAGTCGTATGCTCACAGCCGGAATTGACAGATGCCTTAAACAGCGTCCAGTCAGTTTGACAGATGTAGCGTGTGTGTGTGCGGCGGAACCGCCTGAACTGAACATAGGTTGGAAGGTGGTCACTGCCGCGAGTGTCCAAATCTGTGCACCAACATGCGGAAGATTGAAGGCTTCTGGAAACGAAACAGAGGTCGAGGCAGCTGCTGTAGGACGTGCCACGAATAAATGTAGGCGATCCGTCGTTGAGCACGCTTAGTCCATAGTTGCATATAAAATTGGCCAAATCTCTTCCGTGATAATTCATTGTAGTGCTACTCCAGAGAGGATGATGTGCATTAAAATCGCCAATCACAATGTGTGACCTTTGGGCTGCTTGAAGAATGGTCCCCAGGTGGAAGCAGGCTACCTGTGCGCTTGGGTGTATGTATCTTTCTATTACTGAGAATGTCTGCGTTTTATGTGTTATAGTCAAGCTCACGTAATCATTGCTAGTACGCGACGTAACTGCATGTCTCAAGAACGTCAAATCACGGCGTATACAATCGATAACTTTGCTCGTATGTTGATCCCTGTGGGACCAAATCTGGATATATTCAGATATACGAAAAGTTGAAACCATATTCGGTTCACATCTAACGATAACAGGAAATCGATATTTAAAAACACATTGTCAGAAGTCTGACAGATGGTCACGGAGACCACGAGCATTCCATTGCATAACAAGCGACTGGTACATGCGTTCTTCGAACATAATTGCCGTATTCACTTATTGAAGAACCACTAGAAGAGGCTCCAAAATCTCAAGTTGCTGCACAACCGCCTTATCAGCGGGAGTGTTTAGGCTGCTGAGGATCTTACGCATAGAACCCATCAAATTTTTAAGCATAGCCTTGACATCTGCGTTGTCCATCTTGGTTTCTTCATTGGGGTAGGGGCACTATGTGAAGATGGCACTACGACGGCTCTTGACGGTAGTAAAGGCCACTGGTGAGAGCCAATGACTGGTTGCCTTGTTCTTGCGTGGAATGTATTTACACTTGAGCATCTGCATCCTCTTTTCCGGCCGACAAAAGTAGGCTAGGAGGTGGTGAGGGCGCAGTTTTGTCTGTAGAATTTGATAAGCTATGAACACTGCTGCTTCGTTTGCGTCGGTGTCATGAACGATGTTTACGGCACCGTACAGCCCTTGCATGCAGCTTCTCTGTGAGTGGAGTGGTCTGAACCATCTTCTTCAGGATACTCATTTCATTCCTCATTTTGGGACATTCCTTTGATGTTGCGTCGTGGGCACCTGAGCAGTTTGGGCATTTGGCCGAAGGCCACCGCAATGCTTGCAGGTTACTGCAAACTTGCAAACTACACTAACGAGCCCAAATTTCATGCATTTATGACATTGCAGAGGCTTTGGTACGTAAGGACGTAACGAGTGCCTCACGTACGCAACTTTTACATGTGTGGGTAACGTCTTCGACTGAAACACTACTTTAATACATCGAATCCGTGCAAAACGGTGGAAACCAAGCACGAGAGCCGAAAATGACAGCAGTTTCTCGAGACTCGAGTCTTTTATCTCCTCATCCACATCGTATATAACTCCTGTTGTCGTTTCTTTGTCGTACGCGGAGAATGCGCGAACCGGAATGTTTTCTAATTGAACAATCGCTTTCAGCGTGTCCAATAAGGCCTTCGCAGTGATCTCCACAGACAGGATGTTTTTTCGATTATTTATGCATATTTCTATGACATTCCCTGGGGCGATGAGCTTAAAGTACTCCGACAGGCTCTGCCTATTCAGAGAGTTCAAGATGTCTGTCTTCGATGTCGGCACATAAGAAATGGTATAAAATTTACAAAATGTTCCTGTGATCAGAAAGGTGAAGAAAGCTAGATGATAAATAAATACGATGGTGCAAATTTCTTTGGTCACGATATAATAATAGTAATAATATTAATAATAATAATAATAATAATAATAATAATAATAATAATAATAATAAATTGGCAGATTCCACGTACAGTGGGAATCGATGATATGCGAAGCACGAATGAGAAATGTTGATTTGTCCCTTTAAAATCAGCACAACGTTACGAGGTGCAGGTAAATAATGCCGTACATGACTTCCGTATCATGATTATTATGTTTGGCTGTGTCATTTACCTTCGTCATCTATTCACGTCACGTGATACCAAATTTAGTATATGTGGAGCTAGCCAAACGGCCACGAGCACGCTATGAGCGTGGTATGTTGTCATGTTCTTACATGACACGCGTGTCACGATTATCATGTTGCACCAGTCATATAGTTCGTCATCCATTGACGTCACGTAACACTAAATTTGGTATATGTGCAGCTAGCAAAATGGCCGCGAGCGCATCATGAAGGGCCCAATATACTCCTATGTATAGCGTTGACGCGCGCGTAAGCTGGGCACAGCGACGCAACGTTAAAAAAACGCGAGCACTGTATAGTCTGACGCCAGGCGCGACCAGCGTCCGTCGGCGCGGCCCGACGGCAACCGGCGCGAAATGCGACATGCTGCATTTCGCACGGATGCATTACCCAGACAAAAAACTCCCAAGCATTTCCCCGAGGGTGAACATGGTTAAGTGCGAATGCACGGGGTGATGCTATGAGGGGTATTTATTAATTCGCAGTATTATAATTATAATCACACTATGGTGCCTTTATGGTGTAATGGTTCCTGGGAATCGCAATTTGATCACACGGGGGAGTTTACGTTAACTCACTGGCGAATGCCAACAGATTTTAACTTTACTCCCCCTCATAGCATCACCCCGTGCATTCGCACTTAACCATGTTCACCCTCGGGGAAATGCTTGAGAGTTTTATTACTGATGATGATGATTAAAGTGAAATAATGAATTTAAGTGTTGTTTGTCATGAAGCATTTGTACACAGATACATTATATACGAAGTATTATTTATTTACACTTCACGATTTTCGTACGATGCATTAAATGCACACATCGCGAGCGCGTCACACACACAAACTACACTACAGATTAGCACCTATTCGTGTTATCGTTGTAGCTCACGGTTAGTACCAGCGCTTTGTGATCCGAGAAATGTACCGTGAGCGGATCCGGCAAGACGGAGCGGACCGTACAGTTCCTACTGAACGCCAAGTCTATGAAGCCACCGTTGATCGTGGTCGGAAACTCGAGAGACAGACACGTCATCGAGTAATTGTTCAGCATGTGGTCAACCAACCAGCCATTGTCCTTTCCAACGTCCACGTTAAAGTCACCCACCACCACAATCGGAACCGAGGGACGCGCGGGCACAGACTCACTCTCCATCGCCGCATCCATCTGCTCCAAGACGTCATCTCTCGAGAGGTTCGGGGACAGGTAGACGGTCACAACCAGGACGGCATCGCCGGAGTAGGCACTGGTGTAGACTGACCGTTGCCCCGCGTGAGCCGCCTGATGCTCATGAAGGGGAGTCGAGGCGAGATGAGGCGCTCTTCCACCGGGTTCAGATCGGGGAGGTCCGCGGGACGAGGCGGGTACGCGTAGCCGTGGCTCTTGCTCAACGGCGGAACCCGCCCAGCCAGCAGGGACTCTCGGCAAGACGCACACACCCGGAACGCACCAAAGGGAGCCAGCCGCGGGTCTTGCGCATCCATGTCGTCGCATTGGTGTTCGCCCGACCGTCTTTTGAACTCGTTCCAAAGAACCCGCAACGCGTTCAACCTGTTGGTCTCGTTCCTCACGCCGGAAATGCAGCTCAGGTTGTTATTGAACCACAGCCGGTCACACACGGCGCAGCTGTGACCGAAGCTACGATCCACAAAGTCGCGTTTGAAACGCGCGTCCGGACGAGCAAAGTCCAGGGCTCGCACCCTCTCCCGCGCGGCACGTTCACTGGCTCGAACGGCTTCGGGAACGTCCACTCGCCGTTGACGATTGCGAGCGGCGTCTTGACGCCGGCCTTCATCGCCCTTCTCCGCCTGACGCTTGCGTTGTCATTCCGCTTCTTGGGCCGCGTTCACGGCCCGATGCTGACGCCTCATCTCGGCCTCGCGAGCGCGCAGTTCACCATCCGCTGCACGCTTCGCCCGCTTGTCCACGGCCTCGCGAGCGTGAAGTTCGGCATCCGCTGCACGCTTCGCCCACTTGCACTCGGCCTCGCGAGCACGCAGCTCGGCATGCACTGGACGCTTCGCCCGCTTACGTTCGGTCTCACGAGCCCTTCGCAGCGCCGCCTTGTCGAAACCACCGCGGTACCGTCACCTCCAACGACGGGTGCAGGGCTGGCATTCGGTTGTACTGCATTCGTTGTTGATGGTAGCGTTGCCTCCGGGACATCCATCGCACGACCCGCTCTCGACGGGAGACTGAGAGAGAAGGCGGGCGCGCGAGAGAGAGGGGTGTGCGCGCAGCTGCAGCGAGCGAGGAGAGCGGAGGAGCGAGCGAAGGGGGAGGGGGACGCGCGCAGCGGCGTTAAAGATATTAGGCGCGTTATTGACGCCGATATCAGCGTCGCGTCCGTGGCTTATTCGGTAGGGCGTCGCGCTGCGGCCTGTCAAGTCCTCTTTCTTTTAAAGATAGAGAGAAGACTGCGGACGCCATCGACGGTGGTGGATGGTTTGGGGTCGCTTATCAAGTGTATTCACACTTAAAATGCGTCTCCCTCTTTGCGTGACGGAGGGACGACGGATGCGCTGAAACGCGCATGCGTCAAAGCAACGCAGCGCGGCGCTTGCTTGCGAGTATATGACAGGACCGGCGCCTGGCGTGGCAACACCAGCGTGGCGCGACGAAACGAACGCCGGTGAGCACTCGCATCGCGTCACGTCGAAATGTATTGGCACCTAGACTGTGGCATGTAGTCATGCTCTCACATTACAGGCATCTCATGATTATCATGTTTGTACCAGTCACATACCTTCGTCATCCATTGGCGTCCTGTAATACCAAATTTGGAATATGTGAAGCTAGCGAAACAGTCGTGAGCGCATCATCAGTGTGACATGCAGTCATGTTGTTACATGACACGCATGTCGTGGTTATCATGCTTGGATGTGTCATTTACCTATGTCGCCCGTCCGCATCGCTTAATACCGAGCTTGTTACATGCGACGCTAGCGAAACAGCCGCGAGCGTATCATGAGCGTAGCATGTAGTCATGTTGTTACATGACGCAAATCTCATGATTATCATGTTTGTACCAGTCACATACCTTCGTCATTCATTCACATAGTGTATTACCAAATTTTGTATGTGGGACGCAAGCGAAAGAACCGTGAGCGCGTCATGAGCGTGGCATGTAGTCATGTTGTTACATGACATGCATGTCATAATTTTTATGTTAGGGTCTGTCGCTTGTGTTCGCTATGCAATCATGGCATTCCATACCAGTTTTGCAACATGCCATGTGAACGAAGTCACCGCAAGAGCTGCAGGACCATGAAATGTAAATCATGACATTCATAACATACGTGTCATGATTTTTATGTCATGACAAGACAAATATGTTCTTTGTACAGGCATGTTATGTCGTACCAAGTTTTGTATTGATATCATTATCGAAACGGCCAAAAGAGCTAAATGTCGTAGGCGGCTAGATAGATAGATAGCTTGATAGATACGCTCAAAGTCGCCGAAACTCGCTGAGAATGCTTCGCACTTAATAATAATATTAATAATAGTATGCTATATATTATCAGTAATGTTTATTTTATACTGATGTAGCGAGCTGTGGGTGGAACGCGCTGACTGTTCATGTAGGCAGACTGAAATGAGCCTGCAGGTACTTCGGTAGAAATGGCTTGGCAATTTCAATTAGTCTAAAACTGAAAATTTGTTATTTAACCAATGTGCATATCATACAGTGAATCTTTCAATAACTAGGTTATCTATCGAAGAAGAACACACAATAACTTATAGTCACAAAGATGGAATATAGTATAATACTAATAATACAATATATGAATGTATTGAAAATGAACGCAAGTAAAATATGTTACGTATTAGTTCTTTCGACTACAGCTTGTGTACAAAGTGATATCCTGTGATCTATGCCCCAAAGTAATGCAACCAGCCAGTTTTCAACTACTTTTACGCAGTGGCCACAATGTGTTGGCCCTTATATACACATTAACAGATTTAGTCTAGCAGTCTGCTTGTGGCAGCAGATTTAATGTTTCTGCTTATCGTTTTCGGAATCTGGACGCGTGAGTAACAAGTCAGCAATTAGGTACCCTTGTTTATCTGGCGCTCTCTGCCTGCCTGCCGCAAGCAGTTATTTTTGATCGGTGGAGCGCTGGTCCGGAAGACAGACCGTGCGGCTCTAGTGCCAAGAAATTTGTCAACAGCTTCAGTGCGTTTACGAAGCAGGAAGCAGCGTTGACGAGGAGGAAGAAGTGCCAGCGCTCTGCGGGAGGCACTAAGGGCGGAGTGATGACTCGGACGCATTATGCGCGCTGGCGCCGCAAGAAGAAGACGCGACAAGATGGAAGCGGGGCTCAGAGGCGCACGCGGGGCACTCTGGAGCATCATCGTTACGTGCAATCGTCATTTGATAGTCGGAGTGTACAATTCTGGGAGGCAAAACGCAAAACAGATCGGAATCGCAAAACGTAGGCTCAAGCATTGCCATGATGTGAGTGGGATCAAGCCCACGCAGAAACGCAAAGAACAAAACGAAAAAAAACGACACATTTAGCGCCACTTTCTGGAAAGTTCACTTTAAAAATACAACAAATAATCTGTGGGTAGTAGTAATCTGTGGGTAGTAATAATCTGTGGGTGGGAAGTTTGCTCGTATGGCCAAGTATATTGTTGCAAAACACACGAAAAATACAAAAAACGCAGCTTATCCACAGGGTGAATGATAACGATTGTGATGAAGCATCCATCCATCCGTCCGTGCGGTCATCTGTTCGTGCGTCCGCTCATACAGACGGAAGGACGCATAAATGGACGCACGGATGGACGGACGCATGAACGGAAGCATGGACGCATGGACGGACAGACAGAAGCATGACTTGGAAATAAGTTCTGGTGACTTGAAAATATTGCGGTAGAAGGTCTGCTGGTTCATTGGTACTTCCTCTCGCTGATCATGTAAGCTTTGGATACAGCCCCTCCTCTCTTTTTTTGCCATATGCTTTCAGCAGCCATGTCACTTCCAATCAATGAGCACAGCTTGCAGTCACGCATTGCTTATTACAATGGGGTGCTAGCTTTTATTTGGTGGTGTTTTTCCTAGCTTTACGTTGATGTTCGACATGATATAAGGTGTAGTAGCTGTAGTGTGCCTCTCTTCGGCCCTACTTTTCATAACTTGGTTACTTCGTGAAACAACAAAACCTTGCAATGAATATTATGAAACCCATGGAGCATACTGTTGTGCACTGAATCCCCGCGTCAAAATGTACCGTTTCAATAAAACTGATCGGCAAAATGCACGAGCTTGGTTTTGCTGTAACGATTACCGAATGGGTCACTGCCTATTTGCGTAAGAGGGAACAGTTCGTGAAATATCCGGAGCACGCTCACACATATTGCCTGTGACATCCGGAGTACCACAGTTGGGTCCCATTTTATTTACGTTGTACAATAACCATATTGCAAAAAACTGATGTGAGTCTGTTCGCGTATAATTATCTGTTACTTGCTATATAGAGTAAGAATTATTGCTGACCAGCTTTTGCTCAACGATGCTTCGTCTGCTGTTGAAGAGTGGTGTGAAAAATGGGATATGTATATTATTTTCAGCAAGACTACTTGTATGTCGGTATTAAATAAGAAAGCGCCATTACCGTTTATGTATAAAATAAAAAAAATCACAGCATATCTACAGAACGAATGATGATGAGTGCGGTGAAGCCTCCATCAATCCGTCCGTTCTTGCGTCCGTCCGTTCATCTAGCGAACACTTCAAGTTCCGCCATCTCACTTCTTTTTATTTTATATTCATCATATACAAGAACCACCTTCCAGCGGACAATCCAAGAAGTAAACGAGAGTATGTACCCAATTTCTGCTCTCAGTGCTTTGTTAACACTGAGAGCATAATAACGACATCGTGCTACGTTTTTCGTAACATGTGGACCTGCGGATATGTGCCCGAGGGCGGTTATGTGCCATAGGTTGCACGAAACGACAACGGGGGACGCACAAGGAACGCTATGAGGAGCTTCGCCTCTAAAAATAAAGAAGTTAAACGAGCTAGTAAGGTAAAATATGTCGGTGTTACAATATCTTCGAACCTAACCTGGAACAACCATATTGAAGATATTTGTAGTTCGGCCGAACGTGAGCTGGGTGTTCTGCTGCGAAAGCTAAGAGATGCCATGCCTGAAACAAAGCTGGTGGCTTATAAAAAAGTAGTTCGTCCACAAGTAGAACATGCGAGTATTATCTGGGACCCACACAGTAAGGATCTTGTTGATGAGCGCGAACGGATACAGTGAATGGCAGCCAGATATATTTATTCGTGCGACCAGAAAACGCAACCAGTGACCGCGCTATACTTCAAAGGACCAACCTTCAGAAGTTCTCGGAGCGCGGATAAATCGCACACTTGAAGTTTCTTTATCAATTGTATAATAACACACTAAACATAGATCCAACTTTGTACTTGCACCCTCGAGCCCGAGTGTCGCCGTGAATCGGCCATTTCTATGCTATTTTGCCGTATGCCACGAGGATTGATGTATTCAAGCTTTCTTTTTTCGCCTCGTACAAGTGTTGACTTAACAAGCGTTATTCCAGTGTATTTGTTGCTTGTAAATTAGCTGAAGTTTTTGAGCGACTTCTGGAACAGATTAATACACAGCACTGTATAGTTTGCTTTCCCACCCCTTATACAGCCCGCGAGGGCTGAAAGCATTGTAAATAAATAAACCTTCTCCGCAGTATATAAGATGAAAACTGTCCCTACATTATCTGGATAAAGCCACTGTTCACGCCACGAATGCCAGGGACATGCTCAATGGTTTCGATTGAAATTACTACTACCCATAGCTAATTTTCAACGTGGCTAATCTTGAGCTCTAAATACTTAGTGACTTTTTGGTCACGGCTATTGGGTCACAACCGCTTGACTGTCTAACCTAACGTCCTTACAGCATTTCCCAGATGTGGCTTGACAGAGAAGTTGTGGAAGAGCAATCCAGAAAATAGGCTCGGCTAGGTACAGCTACAGCTATTATGGCGCATGACCCCATAATCAACAATTCTTGGCGCTTTACATGCCAAAAACACGGCATATTGATGATTCCCGCCATTGTTCAGAAAACCGGAAAGATTAAACCGCTTTAGGTTGTCTAAAGTAAAATAGAAATGCGACCAACGTGGTACAGATCAAACCAGCGTCCTTCAGACCAACAGCCACGCACCATAATGGATGCCTCGCTGCGACCAACGGAACATAATTTTAGCGTTGCGGATTCTATGAAAAATAGCCAACAATAACTTACGGCATGCACAAGGTAGAGTATTGACGTTCAGTTTGGCAAAGTATCTTTTAGCTTGACAGAGCTAGGGGGCAGGACACAACAACTGGGATATAAAATATGAAAAACTTCTTTTCTTATTACATCCGCCGAGCAGCAGCGCTTGTATAAAACCGAATTGTAAAAGTCAGTTCTAATTTGGCGTTTTCCGCAGTGTTTCTTTAAATGTGTCCAGTCATGTTGCGCACACAATGACGTTCTTTTAAAAGAAAAATTAAAAAACCGCACGACGCAGTACTTGATACTGCACGCATGCTTCAGTGTACTACGTCATGATAGAATGAGTGCTGGCTCAGGCGGGTACACTTCTTCACTGAGCCTACCGCAAGAATTCCGTCATTGCAGATACACTACGCATGTGTATATTAATGCAAGAGTATATCAAGCAGCACAAGAGCGCCTTGCGCAGTCAGACAGGTTCATCCGAGAAAGATCCTGTTCCGGACACACGGGGTGCCGCCAAACGTGTACGCACACACCACGCGCGTGTATAAGAAAAGTAGAGCCTAGAGCCCTAGGGTTTCTCAAACGATAGTGAGGCCCCTCGCTGACTTTCCCCATGCATCTTGCAGACATTGACTCAAAGGCCCCGTCGCGTGCTCCCTGATCGTTGCGAACTGGCGCAATCCATAAGGGTCGTTTCTCCATCGGCGATCGGTATTTGGTGAGCGAGTGGCGATTTATGTCTTAGTTACGTGACTCAGCGCTGCAGCACGACGAACCGGACCAGCATGTAGGATAAGCCTGCGTAAGTTGGCCTTCAAGGGCATCAGTTATGTGGCGCAAATTCAAGCGCAAGAATAGATTTTATTCGGACACATTGTATCCAGCAAGTTCTTCGCTGCTCGAGTCAGATTACAGCTTTTGAGTCTACACAAACAGTTTGTGTAGATACAATCATGGACAAGCGCGCACTGGATCCCGTGTGCGCGCGGAATTAGCGCGTCGTGTGGGGAGGCCCAAGATAAGCATGCATTACTTTAGTGGCGCATGGGGTAGTATTTAGTGCAATTCAGTTTCCGCGGAAATGGCGAAGGTATTCACGTCGCTTTAAAGAACGATCAAAGAAATCACAGAATGCAACACTTAGACGTTGACAAAATCCGAGTTCGTTTCCCAAATCACTCTAGGGTGTCATAGATGCCGGAGATCAACGCGAGAAGCGTGTGTGTGTGAAGGCAATGCTGGAAAATAACATGGTTCCCGAAGGTAATTTTCATGAATAGATGCAATTATGCGGCCGCAATGACTTATAGATCTTTGGAAAGGCGCTGAGCAAGCGTGTGTTGAAAAATTCGTAACGCCGCCGAGATTATGCCTCTGGGGAGTGCCGTCGGAAACGGCTAGACTGCCCAAAGATCTTTATGCGCTTGGACTACATACGAGACCATGGCGTCTCCCCTGTAGCTGTTTCAACGGCTCCGAAATCCCTTACAACAATGTCTTGAATGTTTTTACCCCTCTCCCCCCCCCATTAACAATAGATACGGGTATTCTTGAGTTCATTTTTTTTTTACTTTCAAACCTAAACCTATCCTCAGAGGCCTGAGTCCAACCAGTGCGTTCGAGATGACATTATTAGCGCAGTGAGGCAGCTTCAGGATTACTGCGACCAGTTCGCGATTTCCGATTCTAATAAAATCAATAAAATCGTTTATATTTAATTGCGACATCCGATACAATCGACAAAAAGCGGCCCCTTCTGATACAGGTAACGTAGGCATAAAAAATACAAAGCATGGGAAATATAAAGAAACAAAAGTGTTCCACGAAGCGCGAAATATATATATGATTAGATGGTAATCACAACGACGGGGTCAGTGGCTCGCGAGAGATGCTCCATCTGGAGCTTCGTGAAGAAAAGAGAGCGGGTGCGGAGAATAACGCAGAATAAAACAAGATAGGGACAAAACGGAAAAAGCTGAGCAGGGCGACTACGGCATAAAAGGGACAGCTCACGCGCACATGTAAGCGCCCAGTTCCCACCTCCTTGCACTACGCAGAGCACGGCTCAGCGCGCGCGCGGCTTTCATTCATCGCTGTTGCACGCGAACTAAGAGTACGACACGTGCAGCACAACGGCCATTGGCTCCCCCAGTCCGCGAAGACAAACAGCTGTCCGTGCGACGAGGTGCCAGGCAAGCCGGGATGAAGAAGGAGAAGACGCCCTCGGTCGCCGTTTTCCCGACACGGCTGCGGAAAGGGGGGATGCGCAGGGAGGGCGGGGGTTCGTTACGGCAAGGGGTGCCAGAAACTGCGTAAAACAAAAGGTGGCGCTGCTGCTGTGGTGGTGACGACGGGCATGCGAGAAAGTATTCCTAACTGACGTCGACGACGACGACATGTGGCTTCCACGCCCCACACTGGAACCATAACTCAGCGGGACACGTCCTTCGCGCGACGCCTTTTGCCACCATCGCTGCCTGCCGTCTGGTGTGGTGGGTCGAGCGCGAATGCATAACGGACGGGCCTTGTACGCGCATCTTGCACGTGCAGTGCTCAACGGCGAGAGACGTGACGACGGCTGTTGGTCGTGTGTCGCTTTTTCGGTGTGCTCTGCACGTGGGCATATTATTGACTTCCCGCCCATCGGCCCAACTGAAGGAGGTGATGCATGCCCCGATGAGCATCAGGATGACTTAAAGTGCGGCACGTGTTATTACCGACTCTTCTATAGCTTCCTTGTTTCGCGCACACGTACAGTCGAAACAAGAGATGTCGTTTTTGTTTGCGTGGTGTAACACCTTTGGCTTACGCCATATAGCTTGACGCCACGCAAACATACATAAAAATTGAAATAGACAAAAAGGCAGCACCAAGTACTCTAAGTGTTTGATTGCCGCTGTGTGCGTCTGTCGCCTCCTGTAGTTTTTGCGCTCCTTCCAGTGCACACGGAACACTGTCTTATAATATTAGACATGAACCTGTGAAATAAAAATATACTTCTTGCCATTGTTCCCGCACAAGAGCAAATAAATATCAGACTTGACTAGTAAAGAAACAGGAAACGTTTCTCAGGTGATTAACGCATCCAGTAATATATGTATTCGCTTGGAAGATGTTGGGAAAAGAGCCGATGCTAAAAAGAAAACTACGACTGTTTACCATGAAACTTTGCTGCTTTGCTGCTATAGAGTAGTTGTAAACACTTGCTTTCATTAACCCCATAAGGACACACGTAAACCAACTTTTAAGCCGCTCGAACTAACAGTGGAAACCGCGGCAGTCGACTGACATATCTTACATATGTGGGAAGCCAGCAAGTGCTTGCGATACATTACACACGTTGAAGACAAGGCAATAGTGCGCAGCATAATAGAACCAAGCTGAAACAAAAGCAGCGCAAATAGAACTCTTTAGAAACTCTTCGGAGCATTTCGAGGAACATGTGAGAAACTAATTGTCAAGGTACAGGTTAAGTATGTGTAGGCCCTGTTACCACTCTTCCTCGCACACTAGCTTACCAATCGCTAGAAAACTCAGCTAAAGACGCATAGATAACCAAGGTAGAACTATTTGCAGCCGTGTAAGCTGCAAAAGACATTATCAGCACATCAACGCTCTGTGGTCCGAAACCTGAGCAACGAACTTCTAGAACAGCGTACACTCTGCATGCTAATGAACTTGGGACGTGGTTTTGCAAAACTTGAAGGACGCAAAAACTATTTATTTATTTGTTTATGTAAATAAGTATTGAATCAATACTGTCGACTTATATGCGAAGTCGTAGGTTGGAGGGGGTTGCATACATAAAGATTTAAGACTAAATTTTTCAATGCAAGAAAAAATATTTTTACTGAAGAATCTAGCAATCTCAGTTCGGACAAAACAAGCACCCTATTTTAGAGAATTGTATGAAAAGTTGATACTCACACGTCTTACACAGATAATTAAAACATTTTCCTAACTGCCGTGTTCGTGTTTCGCTAACACTTGTCAACGAAGGACGCTTTTCTGCTCCTCCGGGAGGAGGCGCCATTCGCAGTACCACGGTTGATGCAGAAAAGTCGTCCTAGCTCTTGATTCGGTGTGTGTGTTCACCACTACGTCGCAAGAGCTCATCTTATCTGAGCTATTTGACACCCATTGTTTTAGTTTCAGGTTCAGTTCCAGTTTATTTCGCACATAGTTACATGACATGAAATATGCCCACGAGGCAAGACAAAAGGAGACTCGTATGTCTCCTGACGAGGCCTTCACCCCGGACTTACACGTCGGACAGCCAGGAGCAAAATCAGAGAAAATAAGTACAATGCTCATTGCACTACTTATATAAACAAAGAACGAACAGTAAAAAAAAACATATTAGGACAAATAATTGGGACTTGTCCGGGATACAATAGTTGGTTACTTTACAGATTATCAGGTCGCACAGAGACTGTTGCTCATCCAGAGGCTACCACACAGCGCCATGTCCCGTTGCAAAGATACCTAACGCAAGACCACTTGACCATCTAGGGCCCACGTCACGCAGCACTCTATGGAGGTGAGAGATAAACCAAGCAGCCTACTGCCTCAATGAAAACATTTCTTAGCGCGAGACATTCTTCAGCACAAACGGATTGAACCAAGAAAGTACATGCAGTCCACCAATCCAAGACTTTTCCTGCCAGGACTCATTTGACGTGCCGTATACAAGCACATACATTTCCGAACTCTTTTTATTTGAAACGTGCCATTCACCCCACGCTGGGCTATAGTGGCCCATGGTAAAAAGGTTGGCCAACTCCCACACCCCATAACGTACATCCTCGCCATACGTATATGCCTGTAAAGTAACAGCAGTAAAATCCAGTAAACGACTGGCACAGTGGTCGCTTGGAGCAACGGCCTTTCATCAAACCATTGCATGGACTCGACTTCGAAAACGCACTATAGCGGCGACCCAGCCGATCGGAGAAGACATCGTTAATCGTTATTCTCTGTTAAGCGTATATATGGTGTAGTCTTCGTTGGGGCGAAGTGCGTGTGTCAAGGACGACTCCGCTTACAACGTGGAATGAGCGTGACTTTATGGAAAATATTTTCATGTTCAGTTTCATGTATACTTCAAGCAACCCTGACGCAGTGATAGCTTTTAGTCAACAATTTTTAGCTTACTGCGAGCATCCACGCATGCTTGCCATACGCAATAAGTAATTTCTGTTGTTAATTATCCTGCACGTTGGGAACACCACCTCGCATGCGTTATTTTATAGGCAGACTTTCTCGCCACCATGGTTGACGTTACAGTCACACTGTTACTTTTGATAATAATGAAGTACTCCAATCGCCGAGGTTTTATCGTGCAATCTGTGAGAGCAAGGTACTCATTGTTAAGAAATATTAACTTGGTCTCAATAGAAAATGCACCTGGGACCAGGCTATACCTAATCTTACAGAAATAGCTTGTGCGCTGCGTATGTGTGCTAGAAAACTTAAATACGCGCAAAAACGCGTAATGTTCTTTGTTTTAGGGGCGAAACTCATAAAGGCGTGGTTCTCTCTATCCGTGGTATGTATGTACGCGACTGCCTATAGTTTCACCTTTGTCAACTGCCCACTACTTTGTTCTTGCAAACATCCCACTACGTCCCATTACCGATCCACCACTTCACCAACCATAAAGTCGTTATAATGAAGGAGGAACGGAAGCGACGTATAGCTACAACTTATGAATAATAAAATTTCTCGTATAATTTCTTTTATTTTGCCGAAAAACTTCTGAAAACCAATTCCTGACAACGACATTGGTCCTTTTAAATGCGAAGCATTTCTTAGTGAACTTCGGCGACTTAGTGAACTTCTTAGTGAACTTTCTTAGTGAACTTCGAAGATAATCAACAGTATCCCCTGTCTCACTTGTTTGTCTGTTGCGTGCAACATTGCTTGCACAAACTTTATTTCACATCTTGCAAAAAATATCGTTGCTATGTATACTGTTCCGAATTTACATGATACCACGTCTAATTCCACCGATGTTTATCATTCTGTTCATTTCTAGTTATGCGTTATGTCACTATATAGTTGCAGAAATTGCTTGGTGTGCCCTTCCAGTCATGTCACTATAAAGAGACGAAAAGATGAAGCGAATCAATATAAATATTTTGACATTGTCGAGTATTTTTTTCAGCTTTATGTTCCTCATTCTTGCATTGTTTGCCACGTTGCTGAAGAAGAATATTTCTGGCCACTACAACTGCTGACATTACACTTCTATTCATGCTGCTTTAGATTAATGACCATCATCTTTTTATTTAGCAGCTTAAGCTACATGACGAATATTTTAGTAGGTCTTTCTATGGTTGTGTTTGGCCTGCAACTTTGCCTGTATTTCGCCTTCTCACTCGACAACAATTCGGAGTGCTTTTATATGTTAGGGCATAGTAAAGATATATATCACTATACTGTACACTCGCACACAAGCGAAGTTCACTGAATGAGCCGAATATTATGTGGTGCGTGAGTGTGTGTGTCTGTTTATATGTAGCAGAACGTGAGTTGGTTCAATAAAAATGTTAGTCTCTGGCTTGAATATATTTTAGCGGCGGTCGAAGAGTCACATTGTGTGACCTTATGTTGGCCTATCAAACCTTTAAACTGTGTCTGGGTTTTACCATCAAAGCGAATCTGTGGCTAGTAAAAATTATCGTATACAGTGATCGACTCCAGCGAGATCTGTTTCGACGGGTATACAAGTATGACCACCGCTGCAGCATTAATCCCGTTGCCGAGCGGAATTAAAACGCTCGCGGCTTAGATTCCTTCCCAAAATCTGAGAGAATGTCAGAGCCTTGGCAAATACCGCGACACGTTTTTCCGTATGCAGACATTATTTACTGCAATAACGTCCAGGAATTATTTTTGATAGTTGCACCGCTTAGATTCTAAATCATGTCAACGTGAGGCGACTAAAATAGAGGTGGGCAAGTGGCGGGGGGGGGGGGGGTCGTGCAAAAAATTTCGGAGGAAAAAATATGACCCTCCAACTCCCCCCCCCCCCCCCCCGCTCCTCTTGGCTACGCCACTGCTTGCCATGTGACAGCCTCATGTAGCTAATTTTCTCGCGCTGCTTCTACCATCAAGATGTTTCATATTGTACACGCATCAATAGCTTCGTCGTCAATTAAGTAGGCGACAATGTGAAGTTGGATGGCACAGATATGACGTGAACACTGTGAAAATAATTCTTGTCCGCCTGATTTTGCCGCACGATATCTTTCTTCCCACTGCGTGATGACCTTAAATGAGTGTTGCGCACGGTGTTCAGTCAAGTGCACTGGGTGCCGTGACTAAGCGGGAACAGAGTTGAGCTGCGGGCACGCAGACACGCCCCCGTTTAAGCTCAAGTTAGAAGGTGCTCTCGAGTGGAGGCGACAGGAAAAACCCGCTCGTAGAACAAGCGCGCAGGATTTATATGAATTAATACGGTCGGGTCGTCGTTAGTCTGGCGGCCGTCTTGAAGACGGTGCGCGCTGCTAAGTTTAGTGGCTGCAGTTGACGCTCCGAGTCAGCACCTGGTCTCCCGCGCCCCAGGCGTGTTCACGGCGTATTGGGCACGCTCCTCTCGCGCCCGGCGTGCAGGGCAGTCCATCATGCGGCCCGTCCCTCGCCACGCTGCGCAAGATCCATTCTGCGCACCGAGACACGCAGCTTTCTCGCCCCTCTTTCGTTCGCATCCTGCGCACGCGGAGGATCCCGACGAGGTGCTCGTCGTTGTCACTCCGCTGGGAATGACATTAGCATTACCAGTGTCATGTCAGGCGTTCCTTTCACTTTCCTCCGCCTGACTGCCCCACCGAGGGGCCCGAAATGTCGCAATAAAAAAGGGGGCAGTTTTTTATGCAGATGACGTGTAGTTGTGAAGCTGTAAACCTTTTTTTATTATCCTGCTTTGGAGAGGACGGGCGGGTTAAAATAGTTGGGAAGTTTACTACTACTCACACATATGCTAGTGGGAGCATTCGCACAAGAGAATCGCCCACATGTTCTTATCCCCGGCCCACATTCTTCGTGGCATTCTAATTGATAGGAGGCGCCAAATGGCTAATGGTCAATTATGCGGTGATAACACAGTGCGCATGAAAGGTTTGTATTTCGAGCAAAATGGGTGAACACAATCTATGTTGGTTGAGTGATTTGTGTGCTGAGGCGTAGTTTGAAAATGAAGAAATAAAAGCTTGCAGAGAGGCGTTACATTGGTCCTGAAGAGAAAAATACATTTATATTTGTAGCTGTGGACGTTGGCTGGAACTTCGTTTTTTTTTATTTAATAAAAAAGTGAGGAGCTTTCGAAGACTGTGAACGTGGATCACACTAGAAGACGTTTAGCACACGATAAAGTGGTGATACGGAATTTTGAGGCAGCGTCGATCAAGCATCCTGCATGCAACTAAATACGGAATGTCTGTCGACAAAGGCTCTCTTGAATTTAGTGTATGCTTCCATGATTTCGCACAGCATGCGTCTTTTTGCCTCAACCTGCGTCGTCTTGCTTGATGTGCCGCACGTGATTATCGTTTCGTGGACGACCTTACTTGTTATTTGCCAGGAGTGTGTTGCGTGCATTTTAAATTGGCAAGCGTGTGGCCCGATTTCTGTGGCACGCATACATTTTCACCCACGGACGTAGAAAATGCCTTAAGCATATACAGGTGCACTGTAATGTAGAGACGAAAATATAACGCAATGTTTTTTTCTGCTGTAGTGATGCAGAACTATACCTGCAGTGTGCGCATGCATTATACACACCGTCTTCATCTGCACGTTATCACTACCTGCCATGGTGGTCCAGTGGCTAAGGCACTCGGCTGCTCTCCCGCAGGCCGCGGTGGTCGCATTTCCAATGGAGGCCAAGATGCTTGAGCCTCGTGTGCTCAGATTTAGGTGCACGTTAAAGAACCCCAGGTAATCGGAATTTCCGGAGCCCTCCACTACGGTCTCTCTCATACTCATACGGTGGTTTTGGGACATTAAACACCAACAATTACTATTATAATGCACATTACCATCACAATGTGTTTGGTTATGCATCGTCATTGTCGTCGTTTATCGTCATCATCATTTTTCTGGGTTCACCGTAGCTGGCATCTGCCGGGTTGTTGAGCCGAATAAAGGTCGTGCAAACGAAGACCTCATGCATGGTGCCGCCGAGTCTGTTGGAAGTCGCTATGGGATCGCCAGCCCCGCTCTATAGAGTTTTGCTCATGTCGCTATTTAAAGGGCCACTCACCAGGCTCTTAAAATACGAAAAAAAAAGAGCGCAATATTCTTTCCTGATATTTCTCGTCCTTCGTGACACACTACTGTGACGTAGACAGTAGTTCCCGTGACGTCTACAGCATACACGCTCTCGATTCGTTGATATACGCGAAATATCACACGTGATTTGTTTCCTTCACTGCGTTGCCATGCAGCCGCCCATCCGTTATTTTTCGTCTCACATGAACATAGTGCACAATCAACCGATCAAACTTTCTTTTTTTGTGTTTACAACTGCGCAAGCGGCGATAACAGCGAGCAGCCGAGAAGCGTGAAAAGCTATAGGCTCTAGCGCTTAGTGCTGATATTGTTCACGTGCATTCAAGAACTTAGGGGCGAGGAGTATGTATCGTGTGCATGAAGGAGAGGAGAAAATTACCCCCTCGTCTGTAAACGCGGACTGGTGAGTGGCCCTTTAAAGGCCGGCTTTCCCGCAGCATGTGCCATCACGCTCAGGCTGGCGCTGCAGCCGTCCCCACTCCAGCACCGCAAACCAAGCCTACTTGCCAAACCAATGGCTCATAATAGAGAAGTCAAGGAGTCACAAAGCCTCGATGAACCAAAAACACTAATTTTGCAAGCAGCCACGAAGCGGGAGCTATCTCAAGGATGCATCAGAATATGGCGTCAACTGCTGCCCCCGCGTTAAACGTGGTATTATAGTCAGGGTATTGTTGCGCACGAATGTGCTGAATGCTGAGGGCAACGTTGGCTTAGATGCATTGACTTCAGGTTGAAAAAATTTAGAGGATGGAAGCTGATTCCTATTTAACTACGGATCTACGTTGCACACTGCCGCAATGACTAATTGAAATGGACTGGTAACTGTTGTGATTGAACAAGGTCAGAGAATCAATTTAAATTACTCAGAGAATCAATTGAAATTTTTAAGTAGCTTTTAGCGCAATAGAGAAATTTGACATCGGGAACACCAAATGAATACGTTTTCGAAATGCACTGTCTACCGTGCAATGTGCAGATGCCCGTTCCTGCTGAATGTAACAAAGTTGTTGGTCTTTTTTTAAATATCTGCTGTCTTTTTAATGCCCTATCTTTTACTACGCTGGACAAATTATACTCATTGGTGCAGAGTATTACTGTAAGCACTAGATGGCCTTCCGGTTAGAGAGGTGTTGGCGCACATTTACAGCCGCCTAGTTTCTGACAAGAGGAAACGGTGGGCCTCTGTTGCGCTTGAATTAGCTTGTTATACAGAGAATGTTCGCATTCTGTCTGCGCGTAACATCGCAGCACATGACGGTATCTTCGCTTCATTGCAGAGTGATTTGCTGCAAAGTTTGAGGTTGTCTGGAAATTGTTGCTAAAAAAAGAAACACGCTATCTGCCACTGTCTTTTCATATTAAAAATCCAAACTAAAGTATGAAGAATAAAACATTGGCTTTGTAATAATATCTAGAAGTTTTACATTGCCTAAAGTTATGGCGTGCTTCTAGCGATGTATACTTGACGCCGGTGTGATCTATATCGGAGATTGTGTGTTACGCTCTTCTTTTACTTAGAGTCTTCAAGCAACTCCGTAACATGGATAAGTAAAACTCTAAGTTGCTATTACTACAGGTTTAGCTTACGACAATGCTGTGCGTTTGCTTTCAAATCATGTGAAACATTGTCAATGCTCTAACAAAACACACGGTTCCATCTCTTCGGTAAAATTTAATCACCTTCAAACACTATTTTTGGCAGCGAAGAAGTTCTCGCTCTCGAACGTGCTGTAGCCTGGCATATCTCATCTTATAGTTACGCACAAAATTTCATGTAATTGATTTACAGATGTCAAATCCCATCTTTTTTCCGGGAGATAATTTCAGAGTTATGCTAGTGCCATGTTACTCCCAAACAATTGGTGTGCGACACCACGGAAAGAGGAGTCGTCAGTCTTAAGTGTCCTATAGTCTGTCTCCTGGAATCGAGTGGCTCTCTACTGCCCGTCCCGGTGCACAACAGATTTCGGCCACGCTCGAGGGGAGGCAGCGGAGCTCCGCGGTGCGCGTGCAGCGCATGCGAGCAGCGGGGTCGGTCCCCCTGCAACGATAAATAAAACGCGTGCCGCAGCATCTCGACGGTGCGCTGAAGCAATGAATGGAGCACCCAGAGAAACACGTTCACAGCAACAGCAGCAGCGGGGCGCAGGTGCCGGTTGACAGAAAAGAAGCAGAGAGAAGCTTCGTATGAGAGGAGGGAGCGTCGCCAAGGCTCGACGTGCCCCGCAGTGCATGCAGGAAGACTCGGTCTTCCCTCCAGGAGGGACGCGCGGCGACGCTTCCATTTATAAAAGCCCGCGGAGCGCGGCACGCAGCCGGCCCTCATGCGGCAGAGGTTGATGCATCATTCCGAACATGGCTGCCGCCGCCGCTTCAGCGGGAACTGAATCAAAACAAGCGGAGGACCGAGAAACGACAACAAATGGACCGGATCTCGAGTTCTCCTTACTCTCCGTTTTTCATTCTTGTTTAGCCCAGAGCGGCAACCCTTTCGGGCGCGGAGGCCGGGTTTCCGAGCTTGAAGAGCGTGGCTGCCGCCTCGCTGCTGCCGCGGGGAGTCCTGTTCGAGGCATGCAACCATCGCATGCACAGCGCGGGACGCAAGCCGAGGACGGACCGATAGAAAAACCGCGTTCAACTTCGGTCGAAAAGAGGGGAGAAAAATTACGACAAACAAAGACCAAAGTGGCGTAACCGCCGTGCTCCTTCTATATATAATCTGTCGGGTCGGGAAGAAGCAGCGGCCAAAACGACTTCCACGCACCGTGCAGATTGAGCTAGAAGCAGCTCTAGCCGGCGTTTCCGCGCGCCGGTTCGGCAGAGGGCCGGGTGGTTAGGCCTAACGGCCTTTCCCCGCCGTCAAACAAACACGGCGGGCCGGCTGTTGCCTGCCGGCGCCTCTGGTTCATCTTTCTGCGCGGCCGCGGCGTTCTTTTGACGCTGTCGAAAGACGTTCGGGCCCTTCGGCACGGAACCGAGACCAATGCTACCCTAATGGGCCGCGGCGCGGGCCTTTGGTCGGAACCACGCGCCGCCGCCGGCGACCTCTGACGGCTATGGATACCCTCCGCAAGCCGCTGCTGAACTTGCTACCAACCGTTCAGAGAGGCCTGAATCTTAACACACAAAAACGAGACGTGGTGGTTGTGTCATTTTCTGCCAATTAACACGTTGTCGATTGCCTTGTAGCATGTTCGCGCGAACAGTGAGAACAAGATTCAATGGAAACTAATGAGATGGAATACACACGACGAGGCATTACGGTCAGCAATTGAGAATAACGAGCGAAGAAACATTTTAGTCAGAAAATTCATATAAATTAGAAATATTTTGAAACTTTAGCCTGTGGTTTGGTATTTTAGAAATCTCAAGGTTATAGCACTTTTCGAAGCCAAACTAAGACTTCATGTTAAATTTTAAGTTTAATCAGACCTAACGTCATCCGCGATATCATTACGGTATAATCCAGAGCAGTACCTACTCGCTCAATATATGCCACACGTATGAATTTACCGTTGCGTGCGAAAAAGTGAAAGATAAAGTTCCGTGCGTAGTTATTGTTTCAGTGGCATATGACAGGGTCGCCGTCCACACATGGCCATCGAGGCAGCGTATAGGTTGCGGCACAACCGTTGCACTTATACTTAATGGAGCCGAAATGAATTCGTACGAAATCAAGTATTGTGAATGAGCGTAATCACTAAATAAACATACGCTGGTGCCACCACGCATAACGGGTTTTCATTTTAGCCACGTGAAAAATGTATGGGAGCGTCGCGTTGAAACAAAAGTTGTCAAAATTATAATTGGGAGCACTAGGTACACTGTGGTTCCCAACGGAGACATGCATCTAATAAAAAAAAATCCCAGTTCGGATAATTACGCCATCATCGATAAGGCCCTTCTCAACCCCGAAAGGTACTCAGCCCTTGTTTAGTTTCGTTTAACTTCAATTGTTGCACACCTAACACTGCGTTTTTTTCTTACTTTTCTAACAGCGAAGCTATGTAACCTGAGCGATAGTCCATCCGTCACGAGCAAGGAAGTCTGCTCAGTGAAGACGTTACGACGTCTTGCCTATAGAAAATGGTGGCACACCTGTTCTTAGCTTCACGAGTCCAGGTACGGCTCCACCGAGCTCCTTCTGGCTGCACTCGACTGCGCATGGGCCGTGACGTCACCGCGGCTCACCTCCGCCAGTTGTATGTGAACGAATAGTCGAGCTTGCTGGGTCAACTTTGACGCACGTGGGGCAGACGTGTTTAAACTGGCCTTGCTCAACGTGAGGTAGCTACAGAGGCACTCCATGGACTTTAACCACGACGTATTGCTGCAAAGGGCCATTGCTGATATGCTTTACCAAAACCTAGAATAGCCGCATGCAGAGGAGTAATTCAAAACTTCAAGAGCAGCTAGGTACCAATCAGCTCTGCTGTGTCCCTAAATAATAATAATAATCATAATATCTGGAGGCCACCATGTGATTATGAGAGACGCCGTAGTGGAGGGCTCCGGAAATTTTGACCACCTGGAGTTCATTAACGTGCACCGTAATCTGAGCACACGGGCTTACAGCATTTTCGCCTCCATCAAAAATACTGCCGTGTCCCTAGCCTTGCGCCAAGCTACTCCCCGCTTCCTTTTTTCGGCTGGCTAAATTTGGATGTGTGACAAATCAGTGTGACAATATTCATTTGTGATCACCTTGAAAGCGGGAATCGATCCTTCCTCAATATTTTTTCTAAGCTGCAAAAATTGTTCCAAGCTGCAAATCGGTGATTGCCGCCGTAGAAGCGTTGGTGACTTGAACAGAGTAGCCACTTTTTTGTTAAAAGACAGCTTCTGTGAACAGTTTTGTAGATTTAGTTGACCCAGAAACATTGCAATGGCAATAGATGTCATCACTCGCTTTACGCGAAGGCGTCTACAAATATTGTGAAGAAAGCATCCGACAGGTGCTTCAATTGAGGAATGCCAACAAACGCACAAAAAGTATTCTGCCTCATTTGTCGTAGCAAGTACAAGTAGTGGTTTGAAAAGAAGGCGTCGCTATATTTATTCCTGCCGATCATTGTGATCAGACGCTTGGCACTATTTTTATAATGTTGCGAGAGTCCAGGCGTTTGCTTAATGGAAGTTGTAAATGCTGAGTATTTTCCATCGAATGCAGAGATAACTGGCAGGCACGGACGAAGCTGCAGTCGCCAACAATACCAAACACGATATCTTACGCGCCTATGGAGAGCAGCTGAAACCAACCCTAAACTCATTCGTGCGGTATAGAGTCATTGAGACATCCTTGTTATCGTCAGCTTCTTATTTTGTGTTCTGACGTTGCCTATTGAAGTTCCAAACATGCGCGTCTCCAGACAGCGTCCGTCTTCCATTTCAACAGGCTGCTTGCTCCATCCAGTGGCAGGAGGAAAAACTCGTACAGCGAAGTATTTTGAAAAAAAATTTTTTTTCAAAGGATGAGCTTCAGAAGCATTGAAACCATCTTCAGAACCATCTTTATATTATCGTGATGAACAACAAGGCCTAAACTAAGGCGTTTGTCAAAGGAGCGACCAGTTGTGTATAGCCGATTTCAGATAAGCATAACTAAAATACAGTGAGCATTAATTAGTCAAAATGTATTGAACTACTTATAATATCTTCATAAGTGTGATTGATGGCAGAAATAATGCGTGCCATCAGCTTCGTTTAACAACGTGAAGGCATGGGTAAAATTAAAAAGAAATGACCTGTAAGATCATGCGCTTCTCCCTATCTGTGGACAAATCCCCGCTGCCACCTTCGCGTAACGGAATATTTTTTCTGCGCCGCCTGAGGCGCTCACGGCGACACTGAATTCATAACAAACTTTTCAGCAAAGCCATCAAAGAAGGAAAGAAGCTCAGCGTTAACGAATGTGAGAAGTTTAAAGATTGCGTAGAACATATAAGCGTACTGCTTTGATTACTCCACCTAGGAATCCATACCAGCACAAAGATGAGGATTCCAATGCTGTTAAACTGCCATATTGGCAAGGTTTTTGAGCGTGCGAACTTAATAAAAGCTTGCCGGTATGAATACACACCAAGCTTCCATTCTCACACACTGTCTCTGGTTTCCATCGTAAGCTATAGCGCGTGCGATAAACCTAAAATTGTAAAGCAACTTTCAGCATCATTTCCGATGGTGCAGAAGAACACGAGATTTTCAATGTGTGTACTGAGTGACTGTTAGAGAAGCCCTAGGTCAGAAAAGATTCTACGAAAACAAGTCAGGTACCCGAATCGAGTAGATTGCGTGAAATGTTACAGTCACGATTACTAGAGGCGGTAAGTGTGTAATCAATGCTCCAAGATTGTTTAGTGTCCCTGGAACTGCTATCCATGCCATGCTAGTGCTCATGAGCACCGAAACAAAGAATTTCAAGCCAACACAGAGTGATTTAACATTGAAGGCTGTACCCTGTCTATTCCCATGTTTCCTAGTATTCGCAGCGTTGTATCAGCCCGCCGAGGTGGTCTAGTGGCTAAAGTACATGACTACTGACCCGCAGGTCTCGGGATCGAATCCCGATGGCGGTGGCTGCATTTTCGATGCAGGCGAACATGCTATAGGCCCATGCGCTCATATTTGCGTGCACGTTAAAGAAACCCAGGTGGTCGAAATTTCCTGAGTCCTCCACTGCGGCGTATTTCATAATCATATGGTGGTTTTGGGACCTTAAACCCCACATACCTATAAATCATCATCAATCGTAATGTCGTACCTGCCCGACGCCGTGCATCTTCAGCAACTCGTCCATTTTCAGCTTGCTATACACCTAACCGAATGGTGCCGAATCATCGTACACCACACTTAATTTCTGCGCAATCCATGATCGCCACAAAGCTGCTGAGGTCGGGTTGCCTTTTGCGGACCTTGAGAACTAGAGGACGGGGCGAGAGGGAACACGAGAGCTAAACAATGGTGCAAGATATAGAAGGGTTCCTTCGGAAAGCCATTGGGTGCGAGGAGAACGGTGGACGTTGTACCCCCCAAATGTCTTCATCGCGGGAGTCGATCCTCCGGGAGGCCTCCCTGTCCAAGATTGCGGAAGCGGGGCGTCCAGCATGAAGCGCCACCCGAAGTGTTTACACACGCACTCCGTCCAAATGCGCACTACAAACGCAGATGGCGTGTACATACAAAGGCTCAACGGCAGGTAGTTATGCCCACGTTTCTATCTGCAGTCATGTATGGTAGTAGTAGGCGCTCGCCGTCACCGCGGCACCGTCGGGAAGGCATAAAGAAAAGGCAATTACCGGGACAGACAGTGCCAAGAGCATACAGCAGCTCTTGGTGAGCGCCCGACCATTAAAGGAGCGCGCGTCGGCTCTCCCAGGGCGGCGGCAAAAGCGAGGGTGAAGGAAGACGACCTAAGGGGAACATTAAGTGTAATTTGGCCGAAGCGACGCAACAGCTTTGCCCCAGGAGGGGGAGACGACGACGACGCCGAGGCGGCTGTGAGTGTTCGCCAGCCGCGGCAGTTATGGCCCGCGGACGGCGCGAAGAGCCGAGGCGCGACTGGATTGAGACATTCGCCGCCACTGCTGCTAAAAGATGGCGAGCGTGTGTGGTCTCTGTGTGTCGGCCAAAACGATCAAGGGAGGGGAGAGCGCCCTCGGTGCGGGTTATAAGCTAGCCATACATTGGCACAACCTGCTGCTCCTGGCTCGGCTGACCACGGGGGCATTGTGCACGAGCGACACCACCGCCGGGGCAACGCGCCCGATGAGCCGTGCTCGCCTCGGCCACGTTGCTCGAACGCACGACTCGGTGTTGGTCGGCACAGCTGGCAAGACCTCAAGACGGGAGGCTTATAGTCACCGGTGGTACTGTCATTGAACAGCCATCGGCCTTGCACATCACTACTACTCCCTTTCATATCCTCTTTTTCCATGTCACGTTTCTGTAAGTTTGTTGCGCCCGGCAGTACATCATGCCGTTCCAGGAACTCGCTCCGTTTTCACGGTACGGCTTCATAGGCAGCCGTGTTAAAGTCGCCATCAGCGGATCACTTTGAATTGATTCGTGCCTTACTGATATTGAGCAGCTTTATAGTATAACTCCAGAATAACGGCGTGTTGCGTCAACATAAATGTTAGCGTGTGACCAGGCTGAACACTGGCGCATTGCTATGCTCTTGATAACTGTCCAGTGCCGGTGCGGTGGTGAGCTGTGCACTAAAGAATTTGGTTTTTTTGTGAGAATCGTCATTCATGAAAAGGAATACATTGTTGCATTGAGAGAAAACATGCATGCGATTAAGGCTAATGAACATTCTCCCTGTGGTGCGAAGTATATATTTTTGGAGGGATAATTTTTAGCGAGATAAAAGTAAAAAGCCGCTTTAAGGGTTGCCTTGTTTGTAGCGGCCTGCTATGATTACTGAGTAAATAGAAAACAATGACACACCGAAGGTCTATTTGCGTTATGTCTTCAACGAGCGCACGTGACATGTAAATTAAAATAAATGCCGCGAAAATTGCAGCACAATTTCTTTTATTGTTTTTTGTTTCGTGTTCCTCCTTTCCCTTGTGTTCGCCGTCATACAATATATAATCGACCAACTAACCCACAAGTGAATTTCAAGCGAGGATACGGCATTTTGGGTAGGTGCTTTGCGGCCTTTTCGTACATTTCGTCTGTGTACAAGTTGAACCAATCTGTCACGAGTGTTGGATGAATAAATACAACACAGTGTCAAGCCTATGGAATAGTTTAATCTACTCGTCTGGTGTCTTTTTCAGTGATACTATGTCGTCCTACTGCACAAACATGTGCGATTTGAGCCAGATCGAGACAGCATTATGTGTCGTCAAGCTGACGTTCTTGCATCCTAGTGACAGTGCTCTGTTATGTACCTTCTCTTCTGGAAAGTTTATCCGTATAGATTTGATGCCGTGCATGTTTTTAGGCGCTGCTGGAGAAGTATACAAACTAGAAACTAATAATAACGAAGCCATAAACACGCTCGAATTATTCCATTAAGTCGAGCAGTTCGTAAATGAGAGCAACGAATTTTTCCATCCTTCGAAACTGCATGGCTCTTTCGCATTTGTCTGAGATGTTTGCGCCATACAAAAGCTACTTTCTTGTTCTGCTTCTTTTATAATTTTGTTCTCTGTCTGCTGTAGTGCTTCTCTTTCAATGCTTGTTGCACGCATCATGCTTTTGAACATCCCTATGGGGTCTGAAAACATCGCAAGCTTTCTGCCTCACGTGGTATTACACAACCTTCGTAATTGAGCCACCGTTGGCGAAGCCGAAATATCGTGTGATGGCATCACCATAACGTCATAATGCCGTTACTTGCGTTGTCACTGAGTCATAATTTCTGTAGAGCTGTAATGTAATTGGTGACGCCATGTAACATTGAGGTCATATCCCCTTTGGTACGCAGAATACGTGCACATTTCTTCTTGAATAACACAGTACTTTTGAATTACCTTTGTTTCTTAGTTTTCCGTGTTGACGCTGACGACAAGGTCTCGCGAAGCTGTGAAAACTTTTTCCCTTCTACGTATAAAATTTTCGCTTTCATATTCTACACTACGGCGTCTCTCATAATCATATAGTGGTTTTGGGACGTTAAACCCCACATATCAATCAATCAATCAATCAATCAAGCGTTCAAATTCTAGCGCAGCTACACCAGAATGCTACGGCAGCATTCTATTGGCTGCTAACACTCTCTTGCACGTCCACTAATATGGTTTTATGCCAGTAAGTGTGCTATCTCAGCACGGAGCGTTCTGTATACGAGCGATGAAGGCCAAGTAGGCAGCCACGTGAAACTTATAGAGGTTTCAAGGCTGCGGCTAGCCAGAGAACCTCTCAGGGAAGATGTTTTACTTCAAGATACGTGTTCAAGTTTCACTCAATGGCTAAGGAGTAGCCGGCGCCATAAAGGTGCACCAACATCTTCTTATACATCATATCAATAAAAAAAGCAGAAACCAACAGAAACCATGTTTACTGACAGAAAGTCGGGCCGCACCTGCCCGCCGCCAGTGGTGGCCACGTGCTACGAGCGGATGCACCGCGATCGTAATTATCCTCCTCTTTCTGCAATCGACAGGCTCACGGCCGCCGCTCCCATAAGCTATGATAAAATGCCGATATGCATATACGCCGAGAATGAATGCAGGGATCATGCTAGCCGGACAAACAAGAAAGTTGCGCGAAGATGGTCAGTGCGACATGTCCGTGAAAGAATGTGACAGCTATAGTGTTCCTGCAAGGACCATTATACAGGGACAAGAAACGACGCGCTAAGGTCAACTGAAACGTGAGAGCGATATACCGACTATATTGAGTCAGTTTCCTGCATAAGCGCTGCCTATAGCCACGTGAACTTATATCCAGTACTGCGACTGAGGGGGAAACATGTTTAACTCGACAGCCTCACAAAGCACACAAACTCGAAGGACAAAGAAAGTTCCCCAAGTTTCGGTACCAAGTTTGTATCACCAGGTGAACCTCACATAATCCCTGAGACGAGAATCGTTGGAAGCAGGACGGGCAAATAACTGACCGGCAGCCAGCTTATTTCCTTCAGAAACACGTATATGCTTACGTGGCACAGAAGAAATCAACAAGGAAGCCACCAAAAAGAAAAAAAAAGAAAAGAAAAACACATTGCGACGCAGCGAGATATGAGTAATGTATGCTCTGTTGAGATTGGTTAGTTCTTTATTGCCGACTAATTCTGTTGCCACGCTTATGCACTGCTCAGCGCAGCGGTCAATGGCTGCCGCCTCGATAATCTCCCGGGTCAGTGTGTACGTGGTACTAAGTTTCACTATTTCGGGCCGATGACAACACTGAACCTAACGTTCCTTAGAACGAAAATTTCTTCGTGGTATTGGGACTTCGTAAAATCAAATTTTGTTAAAATGAATGAAGTCCACGCCACTGGCGACACTTGGTGATGCTGCCTAACCAGGCCAACGCTTCAAAATTGCAGTGAACTAAACGCTTTGTCCAGAGTAAATTTCACCAGATGACCCACAGTTCAACACCCAGACGAAGATGATCACAAGAAGGATGCACAGAGCACTTTGCTGATAACTATTTCACAGTACCCTTACTATAATGTGAGTGTGAGTACACTGGCACAGCTGAACATTTTTACAATTTTTATTGTTGCAGGACAAGACGCCACGAGATGTGGCTACAAGTTCTGCCACCACCTTGAACTGCTCACTTATTCCGTAAAAGTGTAAACAAACGTTAAGAAAATAAAAACCCAAAAACAATACAGACTAACGAAATAACTGAGAGTCTGCATTATTTCAACGTATATCTTCGTTTTTTGAATTTGTCAAGGGAAATCATGTTCTTGGATGGCGCCACGGCTTCGTAACTCCACGCACATAATTCTTGCGCGTCCGTGATTCGCTGTACAACAGGTGTGGCCACGCTGAAGAGAAAGAGTGATAGGCCAGCACGCAGCAAGCTGAAGGGAGCAGTCAGCCGCCTGAATGATTGAATAGCCGAGATTCCCCTCCCCCCCTCAATTTTTTTTGAAGGCGGAGGACTTCTCTCTGTGTGGTAAGTGGCCAAGAGAAGAGAGGGTTATGATGGAAAGGCGTGGGGCGGAGACAGCACCACTTTTGCGGTGTTTGCTCAATCCACAAGACCAAGCCATTGAAATTCCTGACCGCGACGTTCATACTCATAAAGAAGCTTTAGTAAAGATTTAAGTTAGAAGCACCTGAGCAAGTGAAATGAGATTCCTTGGAAATTGAATAGATTTCCTGAGAGGGGAAAATTGTGACGCACCTTTTGGAAGCTAGCATGAAAGACAGAACCTGTGCTAGTCAAACGCTTGGCTATGGTAATTAGGACAACACGTAACAAGAGATTCGCCTACGTATTTAGTGACAAACTGCCCGTTAAACTCGGTAGCATCATTGAGGTTTGTATATGCACTTAAAATATTGGTAGCAAGACGAATTTTGAAGATTTTATTCGTAGAAATTGCAAGTGCGTGAAATTGGACTTAGTATCTCAGTCTCATCTCGCTTAAGTTTTTCTACATCATTGTGGCTCTACTGCCTTTCACACATCAGCTGCAATTCTGTGGAAGTTCTGCGTTTGTCCAGCCAATCGTATCACGCCGTGCGTATTGTCATCGGATATTGTCGTTGTAAACGTTCGGGTGGGCCGAGCACGTGCCTCCGCATGACGCGTGTCAACCACCTGCGATACAAAAACAAATTAACGAGAACATAAGGGCATTGAACTATCCAGCCATGTAGTAAAACCCCTATATAATGGAGTTAGTTTACCTGTAAGCGTAAGGTACAAAAAATTCTAATTTATTATTGAACCTAAAAACAAAATGAAAACTTTTTTGAATTCATTTTGTATCTCTCTATCTCTATCCTCATTCCGACCCTTATTTTCCCAGCCCTGTACACGGTAGCAAACCAGTTATTCGAGCTTAACCTCCCTGTCTCTTCCTCTTATTTATTTCTCTCTCCCTCTCTCTTGTTTGAGCAGGAACGACATTCAACTATTCCTTGGTGCCAACGCATCAACGGCAAGAAGTCTCGGCAGCTCCGACAGCGTTGCACTTGATGCGTGAAACAGGTGCTATAGGTGCTGTGCTTGTTCGGTACTTGAAATAGGATACTCACATCAGTTATCTGGCTACTGAGAAAGCAGAATTAGTGTGAAGATAATGCCTGGCTTAGGCAAGCAGTAGTTGGTTATAACAGCATGTAACTATTGAATCACCCTTTTCATTGGTGAGCGATTCCTAATTAGACACATTATCATCATGAAGGCAAATAAGTACACCACAAGCTAATTGTACGCACACAAAATTTGAATTTTTTCCTTTGAATAATTGAAGGCATAAAAACTGAATTGTGTGTTCTAGACATTTCATCGAAATGGTTAATACACACTTGAGAATACAAGGAGTAGTTATGAGAGGATTCTCACATTAGTTATCTGATAACTAAACTGCCGCAATTATTTAGCCGTGATCTTAGCCTTCATGATGTTTTAGTACACAATGCAATATTACTGATTCACTTCGTGTTGTTTTATTGGGGCTTATAATATTTCAGCACTGCACATGAAATATTTGAGAAATCATCTTTAGGAAATTATTTCCCTTTTATTGTATAAAAAAGAATAGACATCATATCATAAAAACAAACATATGTTAAGGATACACATTCTGATAAGTTTTCTAGGAATGTTTGAGCAGCCATTCGCAATGAGCATTGTGCAAGCAATTATGTGAATATCTGTAATACGTGCTTTATGTATTCCCCCACTGTAATGCCTATGAAGGCGCTGTCGGTATTAGGTAAATAAGTAAATAAATAAATAAATAAATAAATAAATAAATATGGTTGTGACCATCAACAGTTATTTTACAGATCGACAACCCTTTAACTATGAGAATGGCTATGCACTCGACGACTAAAATAAGGCTATAATCTTCCATGCCTATCTTAGCAGCAAAGCACCTGTTACAATATTACCAGTTCAGCGTGTTATGTGCGCGGGACGTACTTCGAATATTCAGCTCAAATCGCAAGTGTGTCGGTAATATAATATGTCGCTACGATGCGAAGGAAAAAAATACTTTTTGAAAATTATCTGCCGTAACTGCCGGGGCAGGAAAGACACTAGTTGTTAGCTCGCAACGTTCTAAAGCATTATTGCATTCCTCAAAGTAGCTATCATAGCACTAATCAGCCCTTTGAAACACACTTGACCATGGCAGCTGCTGCTTTTCAAAAATCTGCATTTCCAAGTAATAAATGCCGTCATTGAGTCTATTTCTGGCTTTCTAGTATTAAAATTTTTTCTTTAATATTGAACTGACTATGAAATAATGAAGTCTGACACAGCTCACCAAGTGTACGGAGGCGGTACAGTTTCACAACCCAGAACCGAAATGAGAAGATGGTGGTACCCAGTATATCATCTTAGTCTCATAAAACGTCAGATGAAGTAGTACGTATCTTGATAAGCTGACGGCACAGAAGTGCGGTGTTCAAAGGATTGCATTAGAGTGAAGAACTGCTCGTCACTGGTGAGCCATGTTGCTTCTGTTGTCTGCATTGTTCAAACTGCATTTTTTTGTATTGTTCTACGTTGTTGCAGCTTATGTTTTTTATTATTTTTCCTACTAAGAACAGATAACGGGGAAGCGTTAAAAAATTACGCGCTTTTTTGAGCTGGGGTTAGAGTGGGAAGCTGAGGGCACCCGCATACGCGTCTAAATCCCGGAAACGAGCAAATCATTTTTCACTCGGAGCCGACAGCTGAGGAACGGTTCCGTTGGCTTCTGCCGCGTGTATACTACCAGAACGGCTGCTTTCTTTGGAGTGGGTATTCCGCGAAGCTTTCACCAACATCGCTCAAGCTATAAAGCAAGTTCCTTCATAAGAGCAACCATCTAATTAACGCTAAGATGAGCACGCGTCTCCGTAATGACCGTGGTGTCGGTCGCATGCGCATAAGGCACACATTTGTCATTGGTGCTATGCTTCTATAAACTGCATGTTACAAGATGCGAGAGAGAGGGAGACAGGTTTATATTTAGGCAAGGTGGGAGCTTGGCAGCCGGACTGCGTCCTACCTTGATACGGTTCCCTTCTTTTAGGGGCGAAGCCCCTTACGCCGTGAGTCGTGTGTCCCGTGTCGTTGTAATCGTCGTAGTCGTAGTAGCCAGTTGCATTGCATTGCATGTCAATGAAAACGGTGTCACAGCGTATCCGCGGAGTGAATGAAGATGAGTGAGCTGAATCATCCGTCAATCCATGCGTGCTTCCTTGCGTCCTACCGTCCGCCTGTTCAACCGTCCATCCACGTGTTCGTGCATGCGTTCATCCGTGCGTCAGTCCGACAGCCTGTGCGTCCGGGCGTTCGTGAATCCGCCAGTGTGTCGGTCGGTCCACGCGTCCGTCCACGCGTCCATTCGTCCGTCCGCTTCGCCCCACTAGTCATCATTCACCTCGGGGATATGCTGCGCTTTTTTTCTACCTCACATCATTGACCTGAATGAGAAAAAGAGTTTAATTGTGGAGATAAACGCCACGGTAAAAAATGAAAATTGTTGAACGAACAACAAATATTATTCAGACACTTGAAACAAACTACATGTATCGTTTAGTATTGTCACGTGGGCCACGTGGGCGTGACGCTGATGCCCTCTAATTCAAGCAGGTAATAAGGAAGCACTTCGTTGGGCGAACTGTCAGTGCAAAAAAAAAAAAAAATCACAGCATATCCACGGAGTGAAGATGATGAGTGAAGCAAAGCGTACATCAGTCCGTCCATGCTTCCGTATATCCATTTGTTCTTGCTTTCGTCCGACCGTCCATCTGTCCACGCGTACATCAGTCGGTGCGTATATCTGTGCGACCGGCCGTCCGTGCGTGCGCCCATTCATCCGTCCATCCGTCCATCCATCCGTCCGACCTTCGGTGCGTCCATCTGTGCGTCCATTTGTCCGTACATGCGTCCGTCCCTGAGTTTATCCGTGCGTCGACTCGTCCATCCATTCGTGCGCCTGTCCATCCATGCATCAGACAAACAGACAAAAAGACGACGTACGGATGCAGCCAGCGGATGATTCATGGTTTGCCGATAAAACCCTCCGAAGCTTCGTCCAGTCATCAACATTCAGTCCGTGGATATGCTTTGCGGTAGCTACTACATATATGCATACATATAGTGACGACCGACCCACGTATTCAGGAGCTTCGCCCCTAAAAAAATGCATGACACACTCAATGCAACGATAGCGTCGAGCGCAAACATCGGTCGTCGGTAACCTTACTGTACGCCATCTGTGTTCGCTTCTACACTCGCATGATTGATGCTTATCGGTGGTGTGAGCCTTATTTTGAAGTTTAATTAACATCTATTCATGGTATAAAATATATATAAAGAAAACGCTAGAAAAAAGGCACATAATGGCTTCACTATCTCTGTCACTCTTTTTAGCAACAAGCAGAAGACGTGCAAAAGCAAGAATGAAATGCATGCACCGGTGCATGCACAGGTATAAAAAAACTATGCGCACAGAAAGCAGGGATGTATCTTAACTAAGATGCGTGAAAAACGACGTGTCTTTTGCAAACTGGAGAAAAAAAAAGCACAGCAAAGTGGTGTTTATTTAAATGTCCTTGTATATGTGAAGCCCCACCTTATGAATATAAACTTTGAAACATACCGCCACTCACTCTCGACCAAAGAATGTACAAAGAGCATACGCAGTAAACATACAGCCGTTATGAATATACGCAGTGAGAAAATGCATCACCATACACTATAAACTTATAATGCATGATCATGAGGACACAAGCAGAAAGGATGATTATCAGAATAATTGACCGGTACGTGCATATCCTCAAAGAGAGAATATGGCTTTATTGGAGAGAGTAAAGATGACATGGCATGAAGAGTGTGGTTTTTCATACTTTGTTTTAGGACGTGAACATGCCAGGTAACAAATATGATAGAGAGAGAGGACAACTTTATTAAAAATAAACTTACCACAATCCAGGTTCAGTAATAGGGAAAAAATCACAGCCAAGTCGTCTGACAGGACTAGAAGTTTGTTCAACTACTCGCCTGCTGCGCGTTCTCCGGTCTGCATTCTACAGCAATCAGCAAGCTATCCACATATTCCGGCACTGCCTGCTTCGAGCTTGCGTAAAATTCGTGTAACAAGAAAAACAAAACAGAAATGAGAGCGCTTACACCGCAGTGGTCTTCGTGGGCTGGAACGCACAGCCTGGTGCATGGTTCCATCAGAATATGGTACGTGGGTTGGGGTTGATTGACTCAATTTTTTATTCCTTGTCTGTCAGTGTGAGAGACTGAGGTAATGTTGGAATTATACTTCACCGTCTCTCTCGCCAGAATAGCAGGCATCCAGAGTACACGCTTGAAAGTTTCTCATACAGGAAAGTTCTCTCATCTGATTGTGACAGCGGATGACCGACATTGTCGGACATTGCGTGAGTTGCACCGCAGCAGAACAAAGATCAGAGCCGGAAACAAGTGGAGAAAACTCTGATTGCGCCATTGAGCGCTTGACCGATAGAGACCTAAACAAAAAGTGAAGAAATAATTTGGGAATGAGTGAGCGTAGAATACGTTGCTGGGTCTTTAAAACAGCTGATGGCAGCTGCCGTAACAAATGAATGTGCCAGTGACTTTATAGATAACTCGTTACATATAGGCGCCTACAAAGGGAACTGAAGCCACCGCGGTTGTATATAGTATCTATGACGCCGGACTGCTGGTCTCGGAATGATATCCCGGCCGCTGAGTCTGAATTTTCGATAAAAGTGAAAATTATTCAGGTTGTGTTTGTGACCTAGACGAGTGTCAAAAAAAAAAAAAAACAGGCGCTCGATATTTTCGGAACCCTCCACTAGCATGTCTTTCATAATCATATTCTGGTACGATCATTATAAAGTGTAACTCAGGCTCATTTTCTGAAAAAAATTTGAATATCCTGCTCTTGAAATAACATCGGAAGTCGCGCAATACCTCGGTGTTTTTACGATGCTTAGAGACAGGTCAGTAATATTTAAACAATGTGTTGAAAAAGACGTCGCAACGGATTTACTGTGACGTTTGCAATAGCACCGCATGACACGTAGCCACATATTATAAGTGTAATGCAAGTGACTAGCGCTAGACAAAGAAAGACAGGAACCATTCACGTAACTATTTGTACGTGGTAGTGTCATTGCTTTTGACCCGGCACCACGGACTGCAGAGTAGAAATAAAACACTCTTATTGGCCTGTGTTGAAACACTTCATTCAGCCATTGTCTATGACTGTGTGAGACAATTTCCAAAAAAATAAAACAAAAACTAATGTTATGTTGAATTGTTTGGCCTATATCAAAGTACCTATGAAAAGGTATTCTGAATAGATGTTTGGGATAAATGACGTAGAAAACTTGCCGGAGCTTTCTTTAAAGTCGTCGATTTTATGAAAATTGAGTTTATACTGGAGTTAGAACGATAGCATCAGCATGGCAAGAAAATATTGAGCAATTGTGCATACGTCATAATGCCATGAACCAACTTGAAGGATATTCTTTCAGGCCCATGACACACGCCCCGCCGTTCCCCAACCACCCGAAAGCGCCTCCTCCCCGCCTCCATTCAAAAAAAAAAAAAAGAATGGACGGGGGATCAGCGAGTATACACACGTATAATATTGGTGCTACATTGCACCTAAACTTTTTAAACCGCTCGCATTTACCTTTTGAAAGAGACATGTGCTGTGATGTTCCCGCTAAGCATCATAGTCCATGTATCTCACACATGTTTATTCGCGAAATTTCGAAAAATAATGCAACACATCTTGAAGGATGTAAAAGAATTGGACATTATGATTACTATCAGAAAGCTTACCACAAAACTACTCCTTATTTTTAGCGGTGTTACATGATATTTACATTGCAATTCCCATTATAAAATATTACGAACGCATGAACACATCATTCCATTTATGATGAAGAGCTTTATCTGGCCGCGTAATTGCAATCTCCTAGAGAAAACTAAAAGGCCGACAAATGCAATCTGAAGGGAAGTTAAAATTCCATATGAAATTTCGCTAGAATTGCAGTATATAGAACGTGGAAAGGCTAGTACATGTAAGCCTGACACCAGACTTTCAGCAGTCTTCCGAAATGTTGAGTTACTCACGTTTTGAATAAATAAATGGTCATTCGAATGGCTATTCATTCAAGCACTCGATCAATGCTGCCTAGACGATTCATACGTATGACAAGTGGTGAGCCTGGCGCCGTATATATAGCTGGCATGATAGGTTGACATCGTGTTCTCGAGCTTCTGTTGAAATCCTCACCACTCCGTATAAGGGAAACTGAGCCGATTCATGTGTGACAGACAGACACGAAGAGAGAATTCGGTTTACTTCAATTCTGTTTAATACAGCTTAATTTCAGGTATACCCTGCGGGAACAGAGGCTGCTTTGATGTCTTGACGGCAGCCTCTGGCTGCCCTCCACCCCACCGGAGGTCGCAGCAGGTGTAATACCGGCAGCAAACAATACACGTAGAAGTGCAGTTCGGTTTTCGCATTTCACAGCTTAGGCTCGCAAAGAATGTAGATAATAATCACTGTGTCTTATTCGTAGGGACAACTATGTGTCCACGCATCTGTGGATGACATTGTTGAATGGTAGCGTCTGCGAAAGATTCAGCATGGCAGCATTCAGCCATGGCATTTTAGTTTGATTTTTTTCTGCGCTTACCTACGTCTGTTTGTAAAAATAAATCGCTCCGAAGTACAGCGATAGTGGCGAGCGGAGTGGCTGGTTTTTTGAAGATATGACAAAAAGGCACTGTTACTCGGCTTATATTAGACAGGGTTCTTCGTGATATTGTCCAAAGTCATAAAAAATTGAGGAAATGAAAAGTTTTGCTTGCTGTTGTCCAAATAACTTTTTTTTGATGGTAGACATCTTACGATTACCAGGCACAGCAATTACGGCAGCAGTTAGAGAGAGAGAGAAAAAAAAGGTTGAGTGAAAGGCAGGGAGGTTAATCAGAAGAAATTATTTGGTTTGCTACACTTCACTGGGGAAAGAATTTAAATTAGCGGAGACAGGAGGTGAGGCCAAATTGGACTTCAGCCCTTCCTGCAAATAGGCCGTTTTATAGCTTCGACAGTTTGGAAATTCGGCAGAAATATTGTGAAGCTGTGAAGCTCAAACTCACCGGCTAAACCGAAACATTATAAGCACAACTAACAGATGACTAGCATGACGTTCATGACAGCGATTACATCTTAACGTACGTGCGCCATACGGGCTATAAAATAACGTTTGCCTAATTTTGGTGCCACGGTCATGGTCGCTGTGCGAAGTGATTACTAACATGATTGATCCGCACCCTGTTGTTACTGAGTGGCAATAGAAACTACTCCAGGGAAGATGACGATTGGTCTAAACAGCTAAAGGCAATCGCGGATAACTTAAAGAAATTAAATAAGGAAATTATGTTACAAACCAAAAAGTAAGTGCAATCAATAAGAAACTTGAAAAAATTAGTGGATTGGAAAAGCAGGTGTCTGATTGCGTAAAGCAAATGCGGAACAGGAAAACAACATCAAAGGCATGAACAAAAACCGAAGAACTAGAAAACAAAAGTTGGTGGTCAAACCTGATTGTCTACGAAGATGGGGAACAAAAAATTGAGTCATTTCAGAAGCTTCATATCTTGTATCGAAGGCAATATTTGAAGATACTCTTGACGTAACGACTGCAGGTATTGAGCGTATTTACAAACTTGGAAGAACTAAAGAAGGGGAATAAAAAAAACAGCCCAATAATTCTTAAGCTGCTTGATTATCGCGACAAAGTCGAAATACTCCGATCTTGTTTCAAACTGAAAGGGAGCCCTTGTTCAATAAGTGAGGACTACTCGTTGGCTGTACGTGAAACTCGAAGAAAACTGTGGAATATCACGAAAGAAAACCTTGATAGATGGAAAGGGTAAGGCTTATTTACGACAAAGATAAGAATGATGGTCTTCTTTTCAATTGAAATGAAAGCAGCAAAACATTGAAGCAATAAAACTAAAACGAGTAGCAACCAACAACAGCACAGTCCTCTCAACGACCACGCCCATAACTCTTTTAAATGTTGACGCGCGAAGCCTTGCCAATAAGGCGGACCAATTCGAAGCTGTTCTATTGGCTCTAAAACCTGATATTGTTATCGTGAGCGAAACATGGCTACACTAAAATATATGTGACCATGAAATCGTGCCGCCGAGTTACACGATTTTCCGCAAAAATAGGAACACTAGAGGCCGAAGAATAGCACTTGTTTTGCGGCTGGAAATCGCATACACGGTCATGCCGCATGTGAATGGTGTCGAAGCAACTTGGTGCAAGCTTCTCCTAAACGACGGCTTTGTGTACGTTGGCGCCGTTTACACACCCCCAAATGGCGATGAAACGTACCTCAATTCTCTCCTAGGTTGCATGAATTCTCGCATGCTCAGTGGCAGGATTATCATGGCGGGTGACTTCAACCTACCTATAGTGTAAATTGGTTCTACTACAGTCTAGGTCCTCTGTCAAACAATATAGTGATTGACTTTCTATTTGCTTTCAATCTAATGCAGCTTGTTCTTGAAAATACACGAATATAAGGCGAATCGCTCTCAGTGCTAGCTATTGTATTTGTAAGTCATCATTTTTCTGCCGATGGAGCAAGTGTTGAAACAATTGACGGTATATCGGATCACAGAAGAGTTCTGTGTACTTTGCCTTTGGCGATTCTAATACGACGGTCTGACTCAGTAAAATATGTTCTCTCTTTTAACAGAGCTAATGATGCAGAAATAAAGGCCTGCTCTCCCTTGAGTATCCCAATTTTTCAAAGCTATGTGCAGATAAAAATGCAAGCATAGATGAAGTATGGGCACAGTTTAAAGATTATATCATGAATTGTATAGCTAACTTTATCCCCGAGCAAAAATAGGTTTTAATGAAGCATAACCTATAAATTATCCACTACATTATTCACTTAAAAGGCAAAATCAAGCGTGCAAGAAAGACTGGAAAACGCTAGGAAGTGCTAGCTCTCAAATAGCAACGCTAAAATCACCATTAAAAATAAAGGTACGGGATGCAAAGCTGCACGTTTGTGAACACACTCTACAAAAGATTATCAAGAGTGCACCCGATAAATTCTGGCGCTTCATAGGCATAAAACGTACGACACTCTCAGTGTTTCGTGGGTAAAAGGGAAAGATAAACGTGGATAACCCCAACGAATACTTTCACTCAGTTTTTATCACTGATAACAGCTTAAAATTATACCAGGTTCTCGTCACGTTGACCAAAGCAGATCGCTTCCATCGTTGAATATTACAGCCTCCAGCATATTTTCACTGCTTTTAGAGCTTGATGAAAAGCAAAGTAATGACCCTGACTAAACACCAAATGGCTTTCTTCAACGCTATGCTGAGCCCATTAGCAGGTACCTTCACCTTATATTCACAAAGTCAGTTGGTGATTGACGTCTTCCGGCCCACTGGAAAATCGTGAAAGTTGTATCTGTACATAAATCCGGTGACACTGCTACTTCGTTAAACTACCAGCACATTTCTTTAACGTGCACTATCTGTAAAATGCTCGAACACATTATCTTAACTTCAGCAACTGAGCATGTAAAAGAAAACAACCTCATTTCTTTGTCTCAACATTGGTTCAGAAGTGGGCTATCTACTGTCACTCAACTTACGGAGGCTATGCGCATGAAATTGGGCTGGCAATAAACGAACAATCGCAAATTGACGTAACTTTTTTAGACTTCTCGAAGGCCTCCTACCGCGCGTTTCACTCTTTTCACTCTAAACTTATCACTAAACTCACAGAAAAATTAGGCAACGGTCCAATAGTTGAATGAATTAGTGATTACCTTTGAGATCGCTACCAATTTGTGCAGTATAATGGGCATAATTAGAACACCAATAAGGTACTTTCAGGCATACCGCAGGGATCTGTTCTCGCTCCACTCTTGTTCCACCTATTCATAGATGACATTGCTAAAACAGAAAACGTAAAAATTAGACTGTTTGATGATGACTGCACCATTTACGGTGAAATCAAAGACATTGGCAATCACGTTGTCCATAGCAATTCTTTAAACAACGTAGCCCAGTTGTGTCGAGACTGGCAGAAGGTCAGTCATTCTGAAAAAAAAAAAGGTCGTGATGAACATAAGGAAAAAGAAAATCGAACTATTATTTCCACACTCGCTCGACGGCGTCACCCTTCGGACAGCAACCCAGTATAAATATTTAGCCCCGTATTCTAGAACGTTCCTTCACTCAAAGCTTCACGTTCACTCAAGAAAGCCGATGGCAGCGCCGTCTCTAGGCACGGAAAGTCACTGAATATCAGCGATAATCTGCTGTGACTTTTTAGCAGTGCAGCGCCATTTTCAGCCGAGCAGCGGCGAAGTGCTTAACTCTGTCAAGTGAAGGGCGAAAGTCAAGTCGAGGAGCGTTTGTGAATACGTGGGTTAGGGCTTTTAATATCGGCTTCAGACGAATGTGCGTTTGAGTGCACACGGCGTCTTTCCATCACGAAGAGAGGCCGACGCGGTGCTGTCTAAGTAACGTCGTCGGCGCCAAATGCAGCATGTCGCATTTCGCGCCGGTTGCAACCGTGCCGCGCCGACGGACGCTGGTCGCACCAGTCGCGCTTGGCGTCACACTATAGAGTGCTCGCGTTTTGCTAGCGTGGCGTCGCTGCACTCAGCCTGCGCGTGCGTCAACGTTGCATCGGAGTATATTGGGCCCTTCATGACGCGCTCGCTGCCGTTGCGCTAGCTCCACATGTATCAAACTTGGTATTACGGGAAGTGAATAGGCGACGAAAATAAATGATATATCCAAATCTGATAATCATATTATGTGTTTCATGTAAAACTTGACTTCATGCTACTCCCATGGTGTTCTAGCGGCCGTTTTACTAGTTCCACATATACCACATTTGGTATTACGTGACGTGATTGGACGATGAATGTAAATGACACGTCCAAATGTGATAATTATGATATGGATTTCATGTAAAACATGACTACATGCTACGCTCATAGACCACTGGCGGCCGTTTCGCTAGCTTCATATAGTATACCAAAGTTGGTACCAGGTGACGTTAATAGATGACGAAAGTAGATGAAACGTCCAAACATGATAACCATGACATGTAAGTCATGTACGGCATAATTTACTTCCGCCTCTTAATGTTCTGCTGATTTTAAGTGACCTATCACACTTCCTTCTTCGTGCTTAGCATATCATCAATTCCCACTGTACGTGGGATCTACCAATTTTTTCTAATAACAACACCATGCATTTTTTATTCCCCCCCCCCCCCCGTAATAAGAAAATAGAATACGCTAGATTCAGACACTTTAGCACAGCCAACACTTCAAAATTTCTAGAAGTATTGAAAATCTCGTGTTGGTGTCTCCAAGTTCTGTCTAAACTACTAGAATACTGGTGACAGCTTTCACTCTCCGTTTTCTTTTTTTGAGTCTCTTGGTTTGCAGCCATATATATATATATATATATATATATATATATATATATATATATATATATATATATATATGTTTGTATGGCGCGTACATTGGTAAATCTCATGATCGCGACACTTGAAGTAAATATGTTCTATTGTGTGCGTTTAATTTTCGGATAACTTGCTGTTGTATTACATTGCTTGTATAATGTCTGTATTATCTACTCCTGTGATGACCCTCATGGAGAGTTGACACTAATCTGTAGAGAAGATAAATAAAATAAATAGAAATAATCGTAAAATAAAGCCACACAACAATGAAGAAAAGTTGATGGATGACTGGTACAAAGAAAATCGCTGAATATTGATGTCTTGGTAGACCCTGGTTGAGCTGTTTTGTGTTTGGCTTTTATCGGAGAAATTGGTGGGATTTTATTATTCGCTAATAATTAGCAGCAGATACTTTAGTGGCTGTATTTAAGAGAATTTTATTTCCAGATATATCATACACAGCCTATGTGCACACATAAAAATGGACAATGGTTAACAATGCGTATGTACAATGCAAGCTGTTATATACAGCGAAAGAACTTATAGTGTATGCAGTGACGTACAATGCGAAAATTGTTCAACAAAGACAGGACATTCTTGCCATCGAGGTGATTAAACTTAAATAAACAGTAAGGCTATATGAACAAGCAAGGGGAGGTCATTCACAGGGAAGGGTGATGTTTTTCATTCACTTGTGAGGACAATTTTCTCTCGCGCTCAAGAACAGTATTGCACAAAAGGACATATTTCTAAAGAAGAAAAGAAAAATACACACTGTAATGTCACAGTGGTACAAGCTCTAGCCCACCTCCTCAATAGGGGAGGAAAGGCATGGACACTCTGTTGTTTTTTACGATAATAAATCGCATAGACCACCGTCGGAGGAAAGCCTCCTCTCCCAGCATGACTAGTTCTGCGTAAGAAGCATAAGCATAATGTTTCTTAGCTGATGGAGTAGGGGAAACATGGCTATCTGGGGCCGTCCTCTCAGTTTAGGGGCTAAGCTCCTTATAGCGGCACCCGTTTGTCTCTCGTAGTCGTAGTCGTAGTTGTAGTGTGTAACCAGTCTTATGTTTTGACCTGCAAGGTGGTGTCGGTGGGAGATTTATACTGTGCGTTGTTGAACAATAAAAAATTCGTAGCGTGCGTGTTAACTAAAAGCCGAACTTTCCTGTCTCTCATTCCGCACTAGCAGCCATTGGCATGTACATTGAGCACTATCTGACAAGAAATGGTTGCTACGTAATACTCGCTGGGCGTAACCTCCTTGGTTTTAGAAAGGTTCAGTGTGCGTTCAGCTGCAGTGCCATGAATACAGTGAAGTAGTATATGCCATGAACTCAAGGTGGTTAAAGGTGGGAAGTAGGTACGAAGCGCAAGCCGTAAGAAAGTAAAAGCTGAATTCTGCTGTCTCTCATTCCCCATTAGCAGCCATTGGCATGTGCATTGAGAAACATCTGACAAGAAAGGGTTGCTACGTTATACTCTCCGGGCGTAACCTCCTTCGTTTTAGAAAGGTTTAGCGAGCGTTGGACCGCAGTGCCATGAATACAGTGAAGTAGTATATGCCATGAAGTCGAGGTGGTTAAAGGTGGGAAGTAGACACGAAGCGCAAGCCGTAAGAAATTGTGCGTGTGCCACCTCTCGTTTAGTCCTTGAAATGTCCACTGGATGGCGGTGCTTCTATATCGGGAATATATGATGGAAAGATGCAAGATGGTGGTACTTGGAGTGTTGAAATGATGGACGAACGGACACACAGACAGATGCATGGACGGACTCACGGATGGCTGCACCGACGGATGGACACATGGACAGTCGCAGGGGCGGATGCATGGGCGAACGCAGGGACGGACGCACAGATGGACGTGCGGACGCACGAACAGACGCACGCACGGACGGGCGAATGGACGTACAGATGGTCACACAGACAGACGCATGGATGGACGGAAGCAAGAACGAATGGACGGACGGATGCTTCGCCCCACTGTCCATCCTTCACTCTGTGGATATGCTGCCATTTTATGCGAAATAAGAAAGTAGCAAATGGCGCTTCGCCACAAGGGCTGACATGTTCTCGTTTAGCCTGGTCACATCTGCCCAGAAATAAAAAGGGCAAATTACCTTAATTTCTTGTACTGTCGTAATTGGTGCCCCAACCTAAGTTACCTGCCACAACAAAAAAAGTCACAATTGGGGCAGCGTGAAACTATTTTTTTTGTAAAGTTTTAGCATTTAACCTGGTCCTATGTTTCCGGTAATTGAAATGGCTAATTGAATTATTTCTTGTCTGTCATACTTGGTGTCTGAACTGAAGCTGTCTGCCACAATCGTTAATGTAATAATATAGGCAGCTAAGCAGCATGCCACTATTTTGCTTTGTACTGATAATTTTATGACACATTTCTTGAAACAACAGGTTATGAACAATTATTCACATGTCCGCACAGGTGCCAGCAGTCATGTCCGTTTCCAAATGTACTTCGTTGTGCGCAGCCTGAGTATTTCTCAAACACAAACTTTCATTATGGTCAAGAACACGTACAGGCTACTTCTGCTAAGCGACAACAGGTGCGAAAGTTTCAGTCGGGGCAATCCGCTAAGTACTAAATAGGAAAACTACGTACAGTCATCGGCAAGCGTAACACGAACGCTCTAGTCCACTTTCACTCATGCCAGCCGCTAAGCGCTATGCGTTGTTTCCGAAATAAATGTTTGAATATTTTGTCTGTATGTTTGGATAGTATGTCGGCATGCATAGGAAGCATTTCGGAACCCAAAAGGACTTGGCGATAGCGTCAAGCAAATTGTTTCATGACACGCTGCGGAGCATTCGTGTTAGGCTTGTTGACAGCATACATCTGAATTTATATTTGCGATTAAGAATGAGTATATAGTGCCATAATTATTTTGCGTAGTTAGGTGTATGAGTCAAACATTCATATACTCGCGAAAATACATCCCGGTGAGGTGGTGTATGAGTTGATTCGCGAAACCTGCCAGCTGGTCTGTAAAACTATGTGTAGACCTCAAAAAAACATTGGTGAAGGAAATAATTCATTGGCGACGAAATTAGAAAAAATATTAATAATTGTTGGGGTTTAACGTCTCAAAACCACGATATGCTGACGAGAGACGTTGTAATGAAAGGCTACGGAAATTTTGACCAACTGGCGCTTTTCAATGGCATCGGACGTCACAAAGTACACGGGCCTGTGGCATGATTCGTTCCTCGAAACGTGACGACCATGGACGGCATCGAACCCGTGACTTGCGGGTGGATAGTCGAGCGTCACAACGTCTACAACAGTCCGGCTTTTCTTTACTTTGTTCGCTACATTATTTCAGCTCACAGATAGCAGAAATAGCCGTGTGTACTAGATTAGCATGCCCGTATTGTAGGAGAAGAACAAGCGTAAAATACGAGACCTGTTTTGTGACCCATGTAACTTTTAAAGAAATAAGCGAAGGGATGCTCTGTCAACGCAAGGCTATTCACCTGTTCGAAATTTCAAAGTATCTAAGACGCCGTCAACTATAGGGGGTGTTTAAAATTTTTCTAACGGCCTCCAGTTTCCTCTACGAAAAGAATTTGCAGCCTTGTAGAAGAAAAGTTCAGTCGTCGAAACGTGATCTCCAGTTCCCTCTCCCTGTTAACAAGTTTTTCATCACGTTGCAGCCTTATCATCGTCCCAAGTAAAAATAAGGTTAATTAAGTTTTTTTATGTGCAATGCACAATACACCAATTTTTAGTATATCTAGGAAAAATGAACGATGTAGCGAGAGTGCTTTTGTACCTCATTCACCGCAAATGTTTGTACGCGTGTGTGTTGCGACACCGCCAAAAAGACAGCTTTGCCATGAAATACGTCCAAGCACGCTCTTGAACTTAGCAGAATCTAGCTGAGTCATTTGAGCAGAAACCACGAAAAGGCCTTGAAAGGCGCCTTCCTGGCTGCATTTGAGCGTAGCACCACACTCTTAGTGCTAAAGATAAAACAAAATCATTCTGCACCAATCTAAAGATACGCCTTTTCGGTGAACACGAAAGAAGAGCTGTGAATGTACCACACTACTCTGAAGAACGTAATTGGCTGCACGCCTTTTAAATTGCCGCCGCTCATGTGCTTGCCAATGAATGGCCGACCCTTCCGGGAGGGACGAAATAATTAGCCCCATTTCCGCTGAGCAGCACACAAGGCTGACGCGCCAAACTCCTGGTTTCACCCGCAGCACCGCCAAAGAGCATTTTCTCTCACCAGCTTCTCGGGCAATATCTTGGGGCGGTAGCGCTTTGAGGCGTCATTGCTAGAGACGGTCTCCCTTTGCCGCATCGCTTGAAAATCCGCGGCCCAATCATTCAAGCCCGTCGTGCTGCAACGCGGAGAAAGAAGTGTTAGGCTGTACGGGCACTGCTTTCCAGTGCTGTCAACCCAAAATTATTTTTGCGTTAAAAAAAGCATGACTTCTGTTCTTTGAAACCAACACACAGGCACACACACACACGCACACGCACACACACACACGCACACACACACACACACGCACACACACACACAGACAAGCGCGCACACACACACACACACACACACACACACACACACACACACACACACACACACACACACACACACGCACACACACGCACGCAAGCGCACACAGACACAGAAACGCAAACGCTCGCACGCATACACACATAAACACAGAGAGAAGAGAGAGGCACGCACACACGCACGCACACACGCACGCACACACGCACGCGCACACACAGCTGCAGGTACATATGCGCAGGCACACGTACACAAAGATACACTATTGTTTCTATCACACGTAAGAATACATTAGCACATTTTTTCGTAGAATATCAGTATAAATGAGCAGATTATAAATTTGAGTCTGTGCGCTTAGTTTTACGTGCGAAGCATTTCTTAGCGAACTTCAGCGACTTTGGGTGTCTAGCCTCCTACGACTATTACTTAGCCTCCTACTATTTTAGCTCTCCTGGCCGTTTTTGTAATGGTATCCACACCAAAATTAGTATGCACAACAAGACTGTATGACGAGCATAAGTGACCAGTCATAACATGAAAATCATGACATGTATGTCATGAATGTCATGATTTACATTTCAAGGTATTGCTGCTGTCGCGGTAGTTTCGTTCACATGACATGTCGCCAAACTGGTATGGTATGACATGACTGCATGGCAAACACAAGTGACAGACGCTAACAAAAAAAACATGACATGCGTGCCATGTAACAACATGACTACATGCCACACTCATGATGCACTCGGCACCGTTTCACTAGCTTCGCATATACTGAATTTGGTATCACGAGACGTGAATGGACGTCGAAGGTAAGTGACTGGTGCGAAAATGGTAATAATAAGATGCAGGTCATCTAACAACATGACTACAGGCCACGTTCATGATGCGCTCGCGGGCGTTTCGCTATCTCCGCATATACAAATTTTGATGTCACGTGACGTGAATAGAGGATAAAAATAAATGGCACGTCTAAAGATGATAATCATAACAAGGAAGTCATGTACGGCATAGTTTACCTTAGCCTCGCATCACTCTGCTGATTTTAAAGTGACAAATCAACCTTCCTTATTCGTGCTTCGCATATCATCGATTCCCACTGTACGTGCGATCTGCCAATTTAGTTTTTGTATTATAAATTCAGCGCTGGTATTAGTAATATACCGTAGAGTAATATAACGTAGAAGCAGACAAAATAATGAGTCCTGAATTGGCGGTGTACCGAAGGTGCGGAACCTGAACAATTCAAGACTACTTTAAGCATATTCATGCTTTATTTTGTCACGCGTGGACAGAGACACGATTAGCCACCTTCTGAACGATACGGGTGGATTGAAAGTTTGGCAGGGTCATTTGCATGTAGGGGTGGGCATAGGATTTTTCCGAGTGCAGATTAGCTCGTTGAGCTAATCAGCTCAACGAGCTATTAGCTTGTTGAGCTGGCATTAGCTGGCATTAGCTGGCTATTAGCTGGCATTAGCTGGCTATTAGCTCATTGAGCTGGCATTAGCTCAAGGAGCTGATTAGCTCGTTGAGCTAATCAGCTCAACAAGCTAATCAACAGGCTCGTTGAGTGCTTGCTCACCACTACACAATTCAGCCTTGGAATTGAGCTATAAGGCGTACAAAGCCAAAGGGAGAAATGACAAGAGAGAAAGACAAGAACACCTGGGAAAATTATCTTTTTCTGCTAATCAGCTGTCCAAGCTGTTTGTTCGGAAAATAAACTCGCTAACGCATTTCTATAGCAATGCTTTTTCTATGTCATTTAAGCGAGCTGGCGACTTTCCCTCTTTTTTTTTTTGTTCGCCATGACATCAAATCGAGCTCGGGACTATAAAAGTAGCAGATTTTGCGATAGTTTCTATGGAACATACAGAAAGTCTGTAGTATCGTACATCTTATCACTTAATCACCAGAAAATTTCAAAAATCTAGAACTACTGATAAATCAGCAGCCGTAGCAACACCCACCCACCTACCCACCCACCCACCCACCCACCCACACACACACACACACACACACACACACACACACACACACACACACACACACACACACACACACACACACACACACACACACACATGTGAAATAGTTAACAAGCTGTAATTGAAATGGCTTATAACATCAAGTTTACAACTTTCATATAGTTTCCGCATACTTCATCGATAAAATAAAGTGTTCTGATAAAGAGCTCACACGTGACACCGCACGGATATTATAGTATTATTGTCAGCTCGCATGCGTAGTGCATTGTCAAACACCTTTCTCCGCTGCACGTTCCAGAAGCTTGCGATCGCACGTCATTCTAGTCTCAAGGCGCTGAGAGAAGACCTGAAATTCTCCTTTACGGTGCTGGTGGCGCCTTCTACTAGGGAGTCCGTGAGTGATGCTCGTCGCAGCCACGGGATGTCGCATCTGAGGTTAATGTGCGCACGTTTAAGTGCTTTAAGCCTGTATTCTGGTCCTCTTCCTTCATGTGTAGACGTATTGTACACAACGTTTCACAACGTTTTCTAAACGCTCACATAGCTCACTTAAGGCAAGTTTCAAGGTCCGAAGCACAGGGGTTAATTCACTGACATTACCCATAGTAGGTGCAACCTTCCTGCTATTCGCTGACAGTCCGCAACTGCAAATAGTCATTATCTGCACCATTCCCCGGTTACCTTCCGCCAAACCCCAATTGTCTGATTGAGTTGATATGATAATAAAGGTAAATTAGTCATTACAGAAAAGTAATTATCGTCAGATGGGCCAAATGAAGCAGACAACCAGATCATCTTTTTGTCCAATAGGCTTATTTTGAATTCAAGCGACACTATGTTGTTACTCTTCGCGAGTGCTTTAAATATTAGTCACATGATATATCTTTCTGGTGGCCTTCACATTACTACCCTCTATGCCGTACTTCAAAATATTGATAGACTTCGCGCCCATGGCCCGTGTTCATTAAAGACGATACTCTTTAAAGACGATAGTCTTTCTTGGGGACCTTCAAGGAAAAATATTCGTCTGTCTGTCGATTTGTCTATTTGTCCACCCTCCACCCTTAACAATACCTAAAACGGCACAAAACGGCCAACCCCATCCGCAGCGCCCAGCAATATTGCTCAAGATTTAGCTTCCATAGTTGTGCGAATGTCAATTAAAAAGCAATTATTGCGCATATCTGAGGCGCCATAACAACACGTCTACGTTTTGTATGTCTGCCTTAATACTAAAAGAGACACAAACAACTAACTCTAAGTACTGTAGCGTTTATCGCGCTGCGCTGATAGTGCAATGCGATGCTTAAAAAGGTAAGTGTTTCCAGCGCTTTGCTAAGACGTCACGGTGGTGGCACATGCCCATAACTTTGCTTTCTACACCTTATCACTTTCGAGATCGGCGTGCATCTTTCTCCGCAAGCGCGCACACCTTCGTTTGCGAAGATAACTGCCAGGTGGCACTCGTGTCTAATGTCCCTCGATGCGCTCGTTCGCCTTCGCTACACGCTCGAGACACTCTAACGCAGCGCCTTCAGAATACCATTCACCGATTTTCTTGCGCAGAACATCAAATAAACGTTTTGTTCACTCGCTCCAGATGCAAGACCATCGTCTTTCGACGACATTTGCCGTGAAACATGCAGATTCGGGCCAATTTTTTTCGATAATACATTCACCACGTCACGATGGATGAATGAGTTCCTTAAAATTCATTGAAAATACTGTTTTTAGGTTTGAAGGCAGGATGGAGCACCAGGTGAGTTGGTATAAACATAGGTAATGCCACGCCTAACTTGGATAAAGAAAAGAAGGGGACACCTGACACGGCGCTGGCTTTCAAGTGAAGGCCTCCGAAGCAAAACAAGCACAAAAGGCCCGCCCCATCCACTAAGTGAATAATGATGAGTGGGCGAAGCTCCAGAGGTAAATCTGGTAAGCCATGAATCCTCCATAAACTTTGCCCAGTTGATCATCATGTGAAGACATGACAAATATGGCGGGTTAGCATGGGCAGGTTATCCGCTTTGGGCGGGTAGCGGTATAGCCATATGTCACGCTCATCGCGGAGATTTTGCCTACCACCAAAGAGTCTTTGCAAGTCGGAGAACATTGTGTACTCCCTGCGATCTTCTTTACAGGAGGCGGTAAACTCCCGCTGTAGAAAGGCGATGGCGTTAGCGCGGTTTTGCTCGTTTCTGATGCTATAGATATGGTGACCAAACTCTTATCGAACCACAAGTGGTCGCAAAACCTTGCAGCTGTGGCCGAAATGGCGACCTAAGGTGCTACATAGAATGATCTGACCTTCTCGGGCAGATGAGTTTTCTGTGAGCTCGCTCTACGACGACCATGACACCAAGAGAGTGTGGAGTGCATAATAACAGCGCTGATAAAAATGGTTACAAGAACGCGGGTGGCATCAGAAACTCATGTTGGACATCTGCGTTAGTTATCAATGAAACAAAAGGTGTGCACACGCCAGCGCCGCCACTCAGTCCTCAGTCAACATTTCAGCAGTGCAGGATGATTTGTTTGATTGTCCCGCTATATCTTTTTCCCAACTCTACGAATAAGTTCAGAACGTCTCACAGGACGTCATCGACTACTGCGAAGCTGGCGGCACTCTGCGGTGTGCTTCGGTGGATTTTACTGGAGTCACCACAAAAATGGGTCATATTTACAGACTCCAAATCAGCCCTGCTGTGTCTGTCATCAGCTTGTGCACAAGACGAACTAGTATTGAAAATAAGAGATACCTATGAGAAATTGGAAGACAAAGGGCATGTCATCATTTTCCCGTGGATTCTAGGCTACTGTAGCATGACGCAACAAACATACAGATAATTCTGCCAGGAATGCCCATGAAAGTGGCGCATAGAAATCCATTCCACTATCAAGAAGCGATACAGCATTCAAGATTCGCTTGTTTGCACGTGATATAACACACTGAATGTGGGACACGACTGGTTTTCTGCATAACCGCCTACGCCGTTTAGACCTGTCACTTCAACTTCAAATTCCATCCGGATTATCGCGATTTGAAAGAACCGTCCGCTGCCGCTTGTTGCTAGGAGAGTCATTTACGAACCATTTCCCACGTCCTTTGTGACTGCCCTCGTTATAGCTTCTAAAGACAACAGCTTTGGGCAACGTTACTACGGCTCGATGACCAGCCGCTTTCGAAGAAAACAATTTCGGAGTGCCGGAACATTCGGCCTTCCAGCCAGAAAGCCTTGCTGAAGTCTCTTCGGTCAACCAGACTCGCAAAACCAGTGTGGCATGCTCGCGCTTGATTGTGCGCACGTTTTCCACTTTTTTTTCTTTAATGACCTCGTTCCCTCCTTTTTCCTCCTGACTTTGTGATGCCCATTTTTTTCCTAGTGCAGTGTAGCAAACAAGAAATTTTCTTCTGGTTCACTTCCCCGCCTATCACTCAACTTCATTGTCTCTCCCTCAACACGCGCATGCCACAGTCATGTTATTGGGCGTTTGTCATCTCTCGAGAAAGTTCATTCATTCCACCGGCAGCATGGAAACTTTCACAATCGATCCACCAAGTGTGCGCACACAGAACTCTCGTGCTGCTCGTTTCACTTCTACCGAATACTGGAATAGGAGAAGAGGCTATCACCAGGGGCACTCGCTTCAAGGCGGCAACGTGGCTGTGAGTCGACACGTTGCGAGCACGGTCAAATAGGTGACCGGTAATATGGGCAATAGCAGAGAACTGTGGGCTACGTCGGCTTCTGGTTCGACGCACCACGCGGGTTAGTGGAGGCACGCGCGCATTTTTATACCACTCCGTTAAAAAAAAGCACCTTTCCGTGCAATGTCAGTGCTTCAGAAGTTGGTTTTTTGTTTATGCTAACCATGACTGCGACGATGACAAGCTACGAATGCCATGAATGGTAAGAGAACTTTTTTATTACACTTAAATGATCTGCAATGCTTTTATGCTGCTCAAGGTATACTCTCAGTTCGGCTAGCAAATCAGTCGATACAGAAGATAGTTTTCATTGTAGGATACGTTACTGCGGATACAAAATCACAATTTTAATGATCTCAGTGGATGAGGATGACTGTAGCAGGGTGCTAAGAGTTCATTTTGGGATCGCTGCTTCGGCCGACATCATCAGTCGATCGGCATAAAGCACAGCACTTATCGAGTGCGTTGAGATATCTTGTTTTTCTACCCTTCAGCGTGCTATAAGATGCATTTCTTAGTCGAAGTCACATGCTTATTCATCAAATGCTCATCTTGGTTAAACTGCGCGGCACGGGGGCACACAAACAATGCAGTCAGATATAGACGGCGCCAGATAATCGAAACCTTGCGCTTGTTTAATGCACTTCTTCCTTTGTGTGGCATCCTGGAGCACAGTTCGACCCAGATAAACGCCAATAAAATCCTCCAGCGCATCGTGTAAACTTAATGTGGAATAAGTCAAGCTTTCGCTTTTTTGTCATATATATGGTGCAATGGCTGGCGCTCATCTCAAACGGCAGGTATAGATTTCGCCCGCGCGTTCCCATAATATACTTGCTAGGCGCCCCTGAGCGACAATTTATTTATCAATATAATATTCGCAGCAAATTCATGCGTAAGCTTTTTATTATGTGGAATACACACGTACCTGTGAGAAAATGGTCTTCGCACACTCAACGTTCACACGCTTCAACGTTCGGCACTCGAAGGCTACCTGTCGCTGTGGTTGTCTTCACAGCCATGGCCCACCTCACTTTTCTTTCTTCATTTCATGGGAATCGGTACCTGCTTTTGCCTTTCATGCTCAAATTGGAGCAGCCAACGGCTGAACAACCGACCGTGGTTTATCAGGATTAAGATAAACGGATAATCTAAGGCTTGCGGCAGAGCGGTTCACCGTCGTCTATTATTCTCGAACCGGAAGCTGGCAGCAAACGGTGCATCCCACAATTCCTCACTCTTTTACTGGTTACTTATTGAATTAGATATACAGCAGCCACGTGCTGATATAACTTTTACTTCTGCGCGCGTTGTTGCGCAGCCTGCGCGACAAAGCTGATAGATGAGACGTGTCGCTCACTGGCGTTGCGGCCTGAGCGGTGGGTAGACCCGATGTTCACCGCGGATGTCTATCAATCAAACCAGTTGACGCATGAACCCGGGCATACACTCGTCAATTCTAAGAAGGCCCCAGTTCACCTCATGACTGTCATGGCGTCTGCGTGATTGTCAAGCGTTTCATGCTGTGGACGCTGATCAGCAGCGTCTTTTCATATATAAAAAAATTTGGTCATCTTGCACTATGCAACGCTGGAGCCATGGAGGGCCTTGTGATAACCTAGCTTCATCGAGCATTTGGACTCGGCCGTCTACTCATCTTGTTGGTCTGCTTCGAAGTGAACGCCCTTTCAGCGGTGTTTCAATTTTGATTATACTAACTATCTAGTGCTTAATGAACATGACACTGAACAGTATTGTCCTTACTGATAAAGTTTCATTTAAAATGGCAATAATTATCTCGGTCGCAATTAGAAATGCCATCATTTGTGTAGAGCTATTTAATGTAATTCTTATTGGCACTATACTTATAGTCATCACATTAGTGAGGTCTAATTATCATGGTTTCACTTAGCGTATTTATGATTAACGTTGTGTAAATTAGCATGGCTTTGTTAGGGCAGCAACTGACATGCTTTAGTTTTAATGGTTATAGCTTCACAGAAATTCGTTACCATTGTCTTATTAAGATGTGGCATAATCACCTCTGTCTTACCATGATTTGGTCTGTTTAGGACTGATTGTTGGCCTAGTTGGTACTTGCCTAATTATGTACTTTAATCGCGAAATATCACGAACACAGAAGAAAAAAACACACACAATTACGAGAACAAGCAGCACTTTTGGTCCCTTGGAAAGAAGCGTTGAAGAGTCCTCCGGTAGGCTCACGTTTCCTATCACCACATTTGATGATTTCCTCGGTAATTTCCTGTTCTCGCTAATTTTACAGCGTTTTCCTGAGATTTGCTTCAAGAAGTGTTCCGTCATATGCTAGATGATGTGTCTGGAGGCACCTGAAGAATGATGTTCCATGGGTAGCGGAAAAGAAGTCAAGAAGATCCAGACCCATTATCCATCATACGACGGAGCACTGGTGAAAGCAAACAAAGCCTAGGAAAACGCTATAAAATTAGCAACGAAAAGAAATAACGAATAAATCATCCAATGCAATGATTCTAGGAAACGTGAAACTACCGGAGGACTCATAAACGCATTTCGAAGGAACCAAAGTGCTGCTTGTCCTTGTCTTCATGTACGTTGCTTTGTTCTGTGCTTGTAATATTTTACGGCTTAAGTTTGTCATTGCCCTAATTACCTTGGTCATAACATGTCCCGGCCTAACTAGCCAAGTATACTGCGCAGCCAAATCGCTAATTAGCCGGCCGCAAGTGCTTTGGTGCTAGCAGACGATATAGACAAAGAAGGTGCACACTGATGAACCAGCACACTAGAATTTACTGCGCACAATGCCTATACAGAAGGACTTGTAAGTGTAAGTGTATGCCGATGATATCGCGTTCTTAGCTGTAGATAAGCCTTAATTTTATCGAAGTCTGCAGACGCATACGTACGCTCTAGAAACATGGTAATTAAAATGAACTTATTACGGAATGTCAAAAAGGTGCAGCAATAACTCTCTACTCTGAGTGCTCCTGTTCCTATCGCTTTCCATTATCGGCCAGACGTTATCCTTCAGGTTGAACCTGTGAACTATTTAGAGGTCACTAACAGGGAAATAAAATTGCATCATCTCCCGCTAAAGGGAAGACACAAAGAAGCAGGCGCTAACGCTGACACTGGTGGCGACGTTGATGTTGGCACTCACCAAGCGAAAGCTTAGTAAAGATGCCCTCGACTGATTTCCGAACGCGCGACCTTGTGACTACATATACGGGGTGACCAGTGAACGGTCGTGCAGAACGAACAGTAGGGTTTTTTACTAGCAGACGGCCTTGGGAGGTGAGAGAGGGGGAGGCGAGGGACAGCTTTGCGGGTGTCACATGCGGTGAGCGGCGACAGTGACAGGCTAGGAAGAGAGTGACGTTAACGCGTGCGCACTGCGAGGAAAGTCGTGACCTACTTGGCACTGCCCCAACACCTGCACCCTGAGAAGCGTGGTGCGGACGGAGGGACAGCGTTACACAGGGTAGTCAAGGAGCTGCTTTGGATCAGATACTTCATTGGAGCCCACATATAGAAAATATGGCTGTTTTTTTCTAGTCGAGTTGCCGTGCTGTCGATTAGGAGGGGAACTGATGGATGGGAAAGAAAAAGCACTTTTTTATCACTCGGGTTCGAATGCACATTAGATAATAAAAAGTGACATTGTAACATACTATAATATGTATGAGTCGTTATAACGAAACACTTACTACATTGAATTTCTTTTTATTGTGTGTGCTATTTTTCATATGTTATAACACTATGGCATTTGTCGGAAAGGTTGCAGAAAAGTTGCAAAGTAGTTCTTGTACAGCAAGCCCATACTTTAAAACACATCTTTCAGGATGTCCAATTGAAGATAGGGTATAGTCATTTGCCACGATATTTTATGTGCTGTTTCCTGCTTCTTTCACAGCGAGCTCTGCTATCGTTTTGTTTCATTCCAAGAAATGAAATTTTCCCAATTCGTTTCATCGGAACGATGCACAGTAAAATTAAAAAAAGCAAACACAAGATACGCAACAAAAACAGTAAATTGATTAAAAATATTCGAAAGAGTTTACGTTTGGTCAGCCTTTTTTTTTTTTTTTCGAATACTATGTTAAGTGTGTCTAGGAGGAGGCCGGAACCCCGCCAGAATTTCTTGACCGACTTTAGGAACAGAGTTACTGCAAGATCTCATCTAAATAAAAGCCGGACTGGTGATATTGCCTCATTCGACTGGGTTATGCCACTTTTTAAAGGGTCCTTTGACATGCTCTGATGGCGCAAGCACGGCCCCAGCGAGTAAATCCATTGCCTTCAGGGACAAGAAACAGCTGTTCGTAATTACGGCTCGCAACTAAGAAGCGGAACCTATGTACGCACAGCCCCGCCGCGGTGGTCTAGTGGCTAAGGTACTCGGCTGCTGACCCGCAGGTCGCGGGTTCGAATCCCGGCTGCGGCGGCTGCATTTCCGATGGAGGCGGAAATGTTGTAGGCCCGTGTGCTCAGATTTGGGTGCACGTTAAAGAACCCCAGGTGGTCGAAATTTCCAGAGCCCTCCACTACGGCGTCTCTCATAATCATATGGTGGTTTTGGGACGTTAAACCCCACATATCAATCAATCTATGTACGCACACAAGCCCTTAAAAAGGTACTTATGCTGTCGTGTATGTTCAGATTAGAACGTGACACTGCTCCTAAGCGGCTGAGCGCATCCTCCGGCTGCGGCCGGCGTGCTCATCACCACTCACGCCTAAGCTGATTTCCGCACCACCTGATCGGGGTCGGCGGACCTGTATTGATTCGTCATGACCAAAAAGAGCAGCAGCCGCAACTCCGAATGCTAAAGAAGGCGGCGTCTCGACTCGAACGCAAAGACAAACAGCTTGTTCGCCGCGAAAGACATGAGCACGCGGCCCCGATCGCACTCTTCCCGCAACTGGCCCGCGCACTCGTCCGCTGCCGGCCGCTGTACCGCAACCATCCCCCCGATCCATCGGTCATCCCGCTTTCCAGCAGCGCGGCTTGTTGTTTCCATTTGCTCAACGCTCCGATTAATCATACGCGAAGCGGCGGTGACGTCGAATTCACCGGTGCCTTGTGGTAAGAATACTAAGACCGAGAAATGAGCTAGAAATAAAGCAAGGCAGTAAGGAAATACAAGAAAAGTGGAATCACCAAGAAGAAGAAGAAGTAGAAGCATTTCTCTCGAGGTTGCGCGATTTCATTTTGCTTCGGGTCCTTTTTCTTACTGCTTCACAAGTTTTGCTATTCGCCGGGCTTGGCTCTATGGGCAAGGTGCACCGGCGCTCCTGAGTTCCATTAATTTTCTGACTCCCAGCTAGGTGAGAGAGAGGCAGAGAGTGAGGGCGGACCCGACCACGTTTCAAGCAAAGGCTCCCACCTTTACAATTTCAGTACTTGTTTTCTTTCTTGGACATGTTCAGGAGTTTGAGGATGAGCCAGGGGTAACTCGTTATCTGCACCGTAGAAAAACGTGTGCGCCCGTCGATGCTCATATGCAAGGATACCCTGTTTTGCTTCTGGGGCTTCTCTCACTTAGGCGTTCGGTACTTTTAGTGCATGCGGCTGCGGGCCTACATATTCTGTGCTGGTATACACAACACGGCAGGGTAGGAGTTGCCCGGAGAGGCAGGTAGCCGTGCATGCCGGGATGACGTTCGCTGCAGCTCCAATCGTGTGTGCACCGACCGCCTCTACAACCGGAACGCGTTGGCAAGCGGTCGGAAAGCAATTAGAAGAGCGCTGCCGCGACAGTGACGAATGGACACTCGCAGCAGCTCCCAGCGCTCTCGGCATTCACGCATTATTTACGCGCACGGAGTGCAGGCAGAGACCAGCGTTACAGCACAGAGCTCGACACTCTTCGGAGCAGCTCACGCTTACTCGGTTCATACGTGAGTGATGAGAGACTCGCATAGATCTGGCGTCCCGAGAACGCACAGATTCATGGACAGTGCGTTGAAGTATCTTTGATCCAGCCGTACGACCCTCGCCGTTTCCCTACAGAAAGAGTGCTTGGAGTTCATTGCGCGTAGAATGGCATATTGTTGCATTCTAACGAATCAGGTGTCCGAGCGAAAAGGCGTTCCCGGCCAGAAGGTCTTCTTTACACATGTGTTGCCATTTTTGGCTTCTTCTAAACGCTTTCACACGCAAGAAAAAGAATTGTTTTGACTACTTGGATACTTTTGGCTACTTGCTTGTTTCCTCAATTCGAAACATGCTGTCAGTATACCTCGTTTCACTGCGGCCACTTGCATTCAAGCATGCAGTGTAAAAAACGGCGATAAAGTCGAGTTGCGTACTTCTAGAATTGAATTCATTAAATTGTAGAACACAAAGTCTTTCCTGTGTGACTAGGACTCAGGGAAAAACTGTGTCATAAGTCACACCTCTACTGACTACCTATATTTGTGACTGTGATTCTATACTGTGACTGAAGGCGAACAGAAAAATATCTTGCGCTCTGCCTGGCGCTTAACACTAATCAAAGTTAGAAATTGAAAATAAGGCAAACCGTATGTATTATTTCATGAAATTAGGTACGGAGTGTGACTCAGAAATAAAACGTACTGGGACTTCGTTATTACGGAAAAAGAAATTGATAAAGTGACAATTTATGCTTGACTCTCAATGGCATTGATATTGAGCAAACTCACGCAATAGTTATTTTTATTATCGCCACAAGGCCGATACTTCTAGTCCCTTCAACAAATATCAATGATACTTCTGGAGAGCGTGTCATTTCTGCAACAGCCCACCTAACGTCATGATCATGAAGTGATAGCTAGTCATGAATTCACGTTTTGGAGAACTCATAAAAATTAATTGTGATTTAAGGGTTCGATGTGTGTTTATTTACATTTGCACCAAACCGCTAGTGCAGGTATTGCTTTTTAAAACTATGTTGCAGGTGTTGTCGCACTTGCGTGACTATTCATGGATACTCTTATTGCTCCCGAACAAGTTGAGTACTTTAGGAGGCCTGACTTTAGGAGCCCGTTCTTGCGGTGAGCAGCATTGGCGTAACCAAAGAGCGAACGCCGATGAAATAGAGTGAACGCGGAACGCGGCAGAGCATGAAAGATGCTGATGGCGAACAGTGCGAGGAGGAGGGAATGACAATGGCGAGACGACAGGCTCCGCAGTGCCACGGAAGTGTGCACTGGTGTGCACCAACTGTTGTAGAACGCGACCACGCGCTGCCTTGCGCGATTTCCCGGTCAGCTGCGCGACACTCCGTCTTTGACGGGGGTGTGAACTGCGCTGCAGGAGACTTTCCACGCCAGTAACACTACTCACGGCGTTGTCTTCATAAAGTATATGAGGCGCAGTGTCATAAAAAGCACATCTTTTAGACACATGTGGCCATGATAAAGCAAGTCCTATTTTGGTTAGTTTCCTAGAATGAAAAATAATAAACATAGAGCTAACGCAAACATTGCTTAGTCAAGTTCTACTCATTAGAAACATGTTAAGCAGGGTCGTAAAAAAGCTTTGGGCTGTTAAAAATTATCTGAAAAAAAATATAACACCATATCAAAAATATGCACTGGCACTAGTACCACTTTCGTATAGTAGGAAGCCATATTAACGTTTTGACACGATTGGGCTGATTGAGGTTCATTACACTACTAATGTGGAAAATCAATGTGCTAAATTTGAATGAAAAATATTTCTTAGTAAAAGTAGTTATCACTGTTCGCGTACACGAAAATACCTGAAATATGTTTCGACAAAATCAACAAAATTAGATTTGACTTAGAAATTTACGCAAAACTACCTGTGCGTTTTTGGATGTCAGCTGTTCGATGTCAGTGTTTTTCTTTACTATCTCTTGTCCCTCCCTTTTTCATAAAATGTTCGCTCCCGTTATATTATTGTGACCACCTGTGAAAAGCCAGGAAAACCGCCTTTCGCAGAGCGGACGGCTGCGAGACGTGCCGGAAAAGAGTCTCTTAGGTTCCTGAAGGTGTTCACTTGGATGGTGAGCCATGCCGACTCCAGTAGCCATTCTCCAGCCCCCTAGAAGTGCTTCCGTCTACAGCCTGCACCCTTCTGGCAAGAGTTTCAGGGTGTTTCCTTTTAGAAGTAGAAAAAAAAAACATGGTCAAGAAGGAAGAGAGCACTGACAGGCACAGGCAATGGTCTTCTAGCAAAACGCATTGCTTGATCTGCGCCTGCCTTTGATGTTTTCCTTCTTGTCCGCTTCTTTTTTTTTTACGCAAAATGCTATAGAGAACAAAGTTAAGGAATTAGAAAGTTCACCTACCGTAAAGCTTGGGCAGACGGAACGGGACTTCTCATCTGTTCAGTCATTGCAGAGTTTAGGATTTCAAAGGAAGAGGGAGAAACAACTTCATTTTGAGTCCGACGAGTTCGGGAGCCGAATTCCCGGAGAAAATTGTCATTATTTGCATGTTTGGTCATGTCATCTCTGTTCATCATAAAGCCACGTGAAGCAATACAAATCTTGGTGAATTTCGAGATAGCAGACCGGCCGGGAGTGCACCATGAGTGTAGCATGCCAGACATACCGCACGTGACAAGCGTATCATGATTTTCATGTTACCGCTTGCCATTTATGTTTGTCAAGCAGTTACATCACGTAATACAAATTTTGCTGCATATCAACTTACAGAGGCAACCGCGAGAGCATCATAAGCGTTGTGAATAAATCATGCTGTGCATGATATGCACGTCATGATGTTAATGATACCACCTTTCATTTATGCTCGCCTTATGCTTACGTCAAGCAATACCAGTTTCGGTGTATATCAAGGTAGCGAAATAACACGCCAACGTCTCGGAAATGTTGCATGCAAATCGCATTGTGAGTTATGTGGATCGCATTGTTTTTTACGTTGCTATTTGCCATTTATGTTTATTGTACTCTTACGTCACGACATACCAATTTTGCTTAATATCAAGCTATAGAGCGAACCACCCGCTCGCGTGCTAAGAGCGGGAGAAGATCAATGTACACCACGTATTGAAATCGATCATGAATCCCCAACTGGCCCAATATATGACCTCGGCATGTACACAATGCCCTACACGACACTACCTCCTATAATTTATGTTCCTCGAAAACTAACGTCTCGCAATACCAATATTTGTGTATATCAAACTTTCAGAAGTAGTTTAAGTGTAATGAAGTGCACCATGAGCTTAGCAGGTAAGTCACACCAGTCTTACTCTTTTTTTCGTACATTACAGTCACGTAATGCTTTTCATGTTATCGCTTGTCATTCATGTCACACATTCATAAATGTATCGTAATGCCAGTTTTCATAGAAATCTCTAGATTTAAACAGCAGCGAGTGCCCTGGAACAATGCCACAAAATTAATGCTGTACATGACAGGCAAATTATGGTTTGCGCATCATACCCGCTATTTCTGTTCGCCATAAATTATTTATATGGTATACCAGTATTTGTAGAGCTGAATTTCAACAAAACGGACGCAATGCCACCAAGCTTGTCTACTACCTTGGGGGTCTTGCGGCCGTTTCGTTAACTTCATGGATCGCACCGTTCATGAAAAGCTTGTCGAAATTTTCTTGATTTGACATGTCATTTATTTTCGTCATACAGTCATGTCGTGCTCTACTAATTGTGGTTAAAGCTACTGGAGGATACGGCCAGAAAAACACAACTTTGTAGGCATCTATATAGATTGACGCGCTTAAACACGCAAAGTACGATAAGAAATGCTTTGCTTTTTGAAAAAAAAAGCAATACTTTGTTTCAAAGTTTCTGAGCATTTGCTTGCTCTGACATATATTCCTTCGACGCCCATCAACTGGCGCAGAAACAACTCTTACTACACCGTGTCTCACTTCAACCGTGCGTGAGAAGTACGTCTTCTCCATCATCGATTCTCGTTTTGTAACTACGTAAACGAGGACAAACCAACGCAGTTTAAACCAGCACCTAAATGAAAAGCTTGTTATCCTGGTTGGCCTGACTTTAGCGCTGCAAGTCTGTAGCGAAAGAAATTACAACTACGTACACAAGAGAGAAACGCAACGCACAAGGCCAAGCGGCTAGTCCGTTGTTCGTCGCATTTCTATTTTATAGATAGGTTGTGTTCTTTCTTTTTGCACTTGAAACAAAACACGTTTTCCTTTAATTCACCGTAAAATACTTCTCTTTCTGTTTCCTTTGCGCCTTTTTGGTGTTTTTTTTAGAAGCGGGTCGCTTACCCCGCTGCTACATAAGTAAGCTGTGCGCCCTACTCTACCAGAGCTGCAATTAAACGGCGCAAAACAGGGGGGGGGGGGAGGTGGAGGGGCAAGAGGATCCAGATTTTTACGCTTTTCTGGGCGCAAGCTCAGGGGTACACGCCTTTTGGTGAACCCCGTTAAAATTGATCTTTTAAACATATATATGAATAGATTGGATGTCAGGTAAAACGCATTCAACATTATATTGCCACCTTTACTTTTAGCCCGTAGCGGTGTTCAATACCCCTCGGCGTGTTAAGTTACTGTAATCGAAACTGCCGCTGGATTGGCTTTAGAGAAAATCTAATAGATCAATGCAATTCCGTGAGTGGAGAACCCATGTTTGTCTTTAAGTTTCATTTCAAGAAATGATTCTCAGATTTCTGTATGTAAAAATAAATGAAAATATTTTTAGAACGAAACTGACCGTCATAGGAAGATGTGTGTCCCCCTTTTTGTTTTTTCTGGATTTACGCTGCTGATGCAGTGCAAAAGTATCTCCACTGTATTGAAATTTCGCTTCACGCGCTACATGCGGAATGCTTGCGGCACCTGACGGAGAAGGCGATGACTAGAAGTGCTTAGGCGGCAACCTCGGAGATCTGTTGACGCATTTCACTACGATAGGCTCATTCGATTTATTTATATTAACCCCCAGTTCCTTCCAGGTAGCAGTGACCGTAAAGTTGCGGAACAGTTTGTCAGAATTGTAGTGGCCGGGACCAGTGGTGTCATAAATACTCTAAAAGAAAGCAATATGACGCCAAGTTCAATGAATTTCAACACCAAGCTCTGATGCACTAAATTTGCGAATAACAGTTAGGAACTCTTTTACAATCACTACCCAAAAAGCCTACCTATAGTGATCATTAGCACAAACCGGTCACGATAACAGTGTTTTTTTTTCCAAAAGTATATGTAGTACACCTTTCAGTGAAATACATCTAACACTGAAGAGCCCTATACGGTTAGGAGCGGTTAGAAAATATTGCAGCATTTTGTTATCTATAATTAGTTCGATCCTTTGCGTGTTTCGAAGAGGTATGTTACCAGATGTAGGGGAATTGTAAGGAATTTCGCACAGTCTACAAAACGCTCCGCAGAGATTTTATTATCATTGATTTGGTTGTTCAATATATCAATGTGCTTAATGATGGTACCAGCTGTATGTGTTTCGGTTCACCCGGTGGCACGAACCTTTTGAGGGCGAAAACACTTGGTTCACCCAATAGCCGCCAAAAACCGGCTTGACTTGGCTTAAAGTGTATGAGTAGATGGCGTTAGAATCGATGTGTTGGGAAAACTTTTTTCGGGCGATTTAGGCGTTCTTTATTCTGTGGTTCAGGTAGAGTTTCTCACTAACTTGTGACTTACAGTCTGTGGCGGGTTTATCGTATTCTAGTCGTGATGTTTTTTTGTCCGATGTTGGTGTTGGATTGGACTGTAATCTCTTTGAAATGGCGAGAACCGCCTCTGCCCGTGGGGACGTGGTCGCTTTCTGTTGTTAGAAAGTGATTCATACGCAAGTCGCTGCCGCTTTTGTTAATTCCTATGATGTCGCCTTGGTCAGGAGCTTCTCATCCGTGCTTATCGAGTAGTTAACGGCATGCGCCCGAAGTGTTTGCACCAAATCTACAAGCAATGATAACGAGCATAAAATAAAGGCCGTGTGAAATGCGATTTGTGAATGTATGTCTGACGCATGTACTACTCCGCGGATGTATGGTAGGTGCATGCGTGTTGTTTGAGGACTGATCAAACAGCTGGTGTCATTTGCGAGGAAGTATATACCTGTGCCAACGCTTTCGTTGAAGCTTGTTCTTGCGTAAGTGCGCGAGATGGATACGGAATGCACAAGTTGGAATTAGAGAACGTTCTTGTCCAAGTGGCTTTATTAAGCGGTCGCAGATGATGGCAATTTATTTGCTTAGCAGTGCGTGTTTAGATTGTGGTAACCAACAGTGATGGTTGTTGTGTGTGGGTGGGGAAATTAGTTTTCTTTGCTGCGGTGCCTTCCAAACAAATCCGTTGTTTCTTCTCTTCATTGCGTCGGTCTTTTGATGTGGCGCTAAATTTTGCTCTGTGTACTTCGTGACACTTTTTTTTTGCTGTAGAATGCTGTAGTAAAAGTTGACGCGAAAGTTAAGCTGAAATGTTAAAAGTTCCTTGCAGCTATCCACAGCAATATTGCTTTGTGTGATCAGTTGGACGCACGTTATTCGGCATGCCTTGGATAACACAAAGCATTTCTTTTTTTTTTCGTTTACTGAACTGTCCGGAAAAAATCGGGGACATCTGTCCCGACGGGGACAGCGCGGGCAAAGTCTTGGACCAAAGCCTCCTCTATATTATAGAAGGCTATGCTTGGACAGTCCAGCTAAATTTGGGACGGCTGGTAACACTAGTTTAGGCAATTGTATAAAAATAAAAAATGTAATAAAATAGAAATTTCATTGCTCGGAACATTGTCGAACTTAAATTGCTAACCCTTAAAGGTCTTTTTAAAAGTTAACACCGCGCAATTCAGCAGTGTCATGGGGCGAAGTGCTTGCAGTGTATTGCAGTAAAGCATACATAACGCGCACGCGCGCACGTGTGTGTGTGTGTGTGTAAAATGGAAGCGTAGCACTGCTATTAGGCCTAATGTGAAGTGAAGTGAAGTGAACTTTATTGCCCCATATATCAAAACATGTTTAAACAACAAGGATGGTGGGATAAAAGCTGCATGTAGGCAGCTTGACTAGTCCCACCTCCCCGAAGAATAGCAGCAGCAGCAAACATTAACAAGCATTCTTACTTGTCACAATAGTAACATAGAAATAAATAAAGCAAAGCGATAAGAGAAGAAGCAAAAAAGTATGAAACAAACATTCTCAACAGACACATTCATAAACAAGAAACATTGGTGTTTATAAAATTAGCTGAAGCATTCTATGTTGTCATCACTTAATTTATATTTGTTTAGTATTGAAGGAAGGCGGTAGGAAAGCGTTTGAAAACTGTAGTTTGTGTGTGGTCGCGGAATTGCCCAACGTTCGGTGCGTTGCACCGTGCTTTGTCTCATTACTGGTCATGCGGCAGACGGCATCAGCACCAACTTCAACCTTTGTAAAAAGTCCATATTCTCCCCATAATTATTTTTTTTAAATTGTGTCAAGTGATTCACACTGCAGTAAACTTTTAGTATATCGCATGACTATTTTGTAATTGTTGCATGGCCCCCAATAAAGAAGTGAAAAATACCTGTGACAGATTCCTTGGTACTCCAGATTTTGTGCCATCAGTTATGTGCTCTAAAATGAAAATGATCGTTATTATTGAAAGATATACTCAGGCTATGTATTGGAGATGATTGTGCATATTTTGCAAGTGTCTTTTTAAAAGCTCATGGTTCACTTTATCGGGTTTTCTTAAAATATCAAGAAAAATAGCTCCCAAAGAGTGGTCTAAAATTAAACACACAGTTTGTCAAGGGGCAAGTTGAGCTTAGCAAGAAAATGATTGATGAAAACCATTCTGTCGTTTAACTAAGAGCAAGGTGGTTTCAGGAAACATGTTGACCAGAAATGATGGTACGTGTTCAAGCATCTTACAAAGGCTGCTTGTTGTTATAATGTGGCTGTAATTGGACAAATGCCTGACATCAGGTGTGGAGATACATCGCATCTCTGATCATCAAGTTTTTAAAAAATGGGTTTTAAGGGCATGCTAAAAATGTTTTTGAAGAAGTGAGCATTAGAGAGCATTACTTTATTAAAGTCTCCAATTTTATTAGGTTAGCACTAAGGCTTGCAGGTATGTTAAATTAGCATGGTCACTTGAGTAACACCTCAGAGGTCAATAATTATAGGGTGGACAGCAAGGTATGCATGAAACAGGATTATGCAAATTGCGGAAATAGAATTAATAAAGTTGTCGAGAAGACTTTGTTAACAGTACATTTACAGGCTTCATGCAGAATTTGCTTTCTAGCAGGGTGAATTTACTTTTGCTGATGCTTTCGATGGCATCATTGTAGTTCATAAGCACTGGTTTTATCCACTGCACGTGACCATCATGTTTTTTTCAAGGTTCATGTACTGATTAAAAAGTATAGGATCAAGAAACTTACATGCTGTCTTAAGGCATAATTAGGCTCACCAGAGAGGTAATTGGTGACATTCTAGTGAGTTGTATGTGGGAGGTTTATGTACATAACATCATAGTAATCTTGCAAAGCTGTAGCTTTATTTGTGTAACGATTGAAGCTTCTTTCCCTGTTAAAAATTTCTGCCAAGCAAACAAGTTCCAACAGCAGGATTGGCCCTTGGGAAAAGTAGCTGGTAAGAGTGAGCTTATTCACAAGCCCTTCAAAAGCACCCACTGAAGGAACTAGTGGCAAAAATTCCAGTGCACCAAGAAGGGCAAAGGAGAACGGTGCAGGTTAACATTTCAGGAGGGTATCTTCTGGACATCATCCTTCTCTAGCCACAAGCTTGTATGACCAATGTTTAGCAGACTCCTACTAACATAAACTAGGTATAATTGTTATTTCTCTATTGCAAGATGACACACTATATACCTTTTGAGAGTCTCCTCACCACAAGCCCTCACATTAGCCTAAAAATGTTTTTCTACGGTGCCCTTTTTTTGTCCTAAACAGTTGTCTCAAGCAACAGTATGCGCATTGTGACAGTCCAGCTGGTGCCCACAGAGATGGCTCCAGCCATCACCATGTATACTCATCTCAAAATGTAAGACGGTGTAAAATCATAGTCCGTTGTGCGTGCATAGGACCTTTAACATGTAAGCAGTGACCACTTCTCTTGTGTTCTCTGCGCTGGCGTATGCTTGTCGTACACCTGTTCAAGATTGTGACAGTGAAATTAGTTCTGGCAATGCTGTCTCAGAGGTAAGACTGTGTACACCCCCAGGAACACCATGGTGGAGTGAGCAGAGGTTCATATCAAATGTAGTAATAAACTGGCAACACCATGGCGATATAAGCATGCTTGCATTAATTTATTACAATAATTTATTGAGGCAGACATCGCACCGCTAAGCCTAGCTGTGATCTCTTTTTGTTATTGTCTACATAGGTTTCCCATTGGTCACAGCACAGGAAGAAAAATTTCTTTGTGGGAGCACCATATTTTAAGCTTGCATGACTCCAGTGAAGCACTGTGCGAACATATATATTGAAAATGTCAGCACTGCGTGTCCTATAAATGGTGAACTGGTAGTCACATCTCGCCGGTGATCCTGCAGGAGCTCTAGGATATACTCTAAGGTCATTTTGCATCAACAATGTCACATACAGTAGGTTAACAATGGTTATTATTGGGTGAGAGGGTATATAGCTTCAGGGAGGTAATTAAGCTAAGGGGGAAATTCTAGATGCCTAAACACCACAGGAAAAATGAAAAAGCACAGGGAAAGAGCGTCACTCGCAGCTGAACTACAGAAAATATTTACACCACACCACACATTTGCATCGTCTATAATTTACCCTAATAATGTTATACAAACCTGCCCAGCAACAAGTACTTCTAAGGTAATACAGTGCAGAATGACACTTGCACAAGACAGGAAACACAGGACGCGAGTTAACTGCCATCTATCTTTGTTTGTGGCATTGGTAGAAAATATATAAGGAAACAAACACATGTGCAGAGTGACAGTGTGCAATGTCACAGTCATCAAAAACATCACATAACATTGCCTGCTCGAGAAACTTTCCTGGTTTTCAAAGTTTTAACAAATGTGTCACTAATAAATACACCGCTTCTTTTCCAGCTTGGACTGCTTCCAACAGTTCACATCTATCAGGGATGCTACCTGTAATCTTTGTCTGGTATTTATTCTGAACTGACATGCCATAATACTTGCGCAACAATCAGCCAGATTTGTCTACCTACCCTTAACAGCCTGTTAGTCCACGTGTAACAACACCCGCTCCACCCTTCCAGTGGTCATAGTCCATACGGGTCATTATGTCATTCAGTTAGCTGCCCAACTATACTTTCATTCATTCACTTCATATTTCTTGAAAATAGAGATATTTGAGAGAAGAGAATAGAGATAGGTGAATAGAAAAGCTGGCTGCTTCGCTCTAGAAGCAAGTGTTATACTTGTTCACTTCTGTAGATTTTTCTTAACACTTCTGTAAATTTTAAGGGCTTGATGTTTTCACCAGATACTCGATTCCTACTTTGAAAATTGCTAGGAGTCCTTATCATAACTGCAAAAGAAGATACAGCCAGTATTTGATGTACTTGTTTTTATATTGCAATGGAAATAATACATAAACTGGGAAATAGCAATAAAACATTTTGTAATGAAATTTATTTAAAATTCATTTTGTGGCACAACATGTGTACCAAACAGTGGCCGACAACCATTGGGTGTATTTGCACCACGCTCTGCCATAACGAAGCACATGCATGAAACCTGAGAGACACGAGCTCATGCATGCAGGTGCAATTATTACGTAGTCATCCCTTGAAAATTTCTTGGTAATTATAAATACTTGGCTGTGCAGATGTCTGTTAGATTATTCTCAAATGTCCAGGCTGATTACAAAGTGAGCAATGCTAATAATGTTTTTGGCTTGTGCCACAAATTTTTTACCACTCATTCTTTAAAAATATTTCCTAACGCTGTTGTACAGCCAAAGAAGAATATGTACATGCTCTTTAGCATACTGTTATTCATTTTCAATTCATTTCATTTCATTTCACTTTATTTTCATTTACAACATGATAGATAAAAAACTGTTTGGACCGATAGCCAAAGGCTACAATAGGGTCCAATGATGCTATACAAGATGGCACAGTATCCAAACGATAGCACAAGGCAACAATAGCACATGTAGCAAAACAATAGAACAAGGCATTGAACCTGGATACAAGATGCTAAACATTGCGGATATAGTAAAGAAGCTTAGGCATTGTACAGACATATCTATTCAGATACTCGAAGTAAGGTAATATAACAGGAACATGTAATGTTTATATACAAGCAAAAGAAAGGCAATGAGTAATAACAACTATGCAGTAAACTTTCACTGGACGTACTGATACTTATATACAAGAATTGAAAGATTTTTCACTATTAAGGGGGTTACAGAGACACATTAAGGATTGCAAGGAAGTGTTTTTTTTATTTTCAGAGGAAAGTTAACAGCCGAATTTATATCCTGAAGCAATCTATTGTAGATTTTGGTACCGACGAACTGCAGACGCCGCTCTCCATAGACGTTGTTCGTGGGAGGAAGGTTAAAATTACCGGGTCCAGTATATCTCGTAGGGCAGGATGAGGAGCATAGAATAGACGAATGAACAGGACGGTTATACCTTATGATATTATTAATGGCGATGGCTGTTCTCTGTTGACGGAAACTGTCCCTTGGTAAAATTTGTAGTTTACTAAACAGAGATGCGCTTGGATGATCGTGGCTTGAATGCGTTATTATTCTTAGTGAGCGCTTCTGTAGTTTTCGTAAAGGCTCCAGGTATGTAGTGTAAGTCCAACCCCATGAATCAATACAGTAGGACAGATGACAGTGGATGAGAGAAAAGTACAAGATCCGTAATATTGCAAGGTCGAAATCATTTCTCGCTTGCAACATTGCATGAAAGCCCGAAGATAACCTCGAGCACACTGATTTTATACTGGGTTGCCAGTGGAAATGGTTGTCGATAACTACACCTAGGTATTTAAACGAATTGATGCGTTCGAGTGCATAATTATTTATCTTTATTTGAATGCTGTCTAGATTTATTGAATGCTGTCTAGATTTTACAAACTAAATGCCAGTTCTATAAAACTCAAGATAATTAAACATTTATATTCCATAATTATTATCAAACTGCAGGTGAGTTACCCCAACAATCAATCTTGCACTGTTGTCATTGTGTTTTTATTATGAATTTACTAATTTGCATGCTTGCTTCTTTTTCACAGAGTATGCATATTAATATACAAGACACCACAACTAACTCATTTATCTACTTCAGTTTTTTACCATTTTGAATCAACCAACATATTGCAAAGTCTTGAAACAAGTCACTTTTAAGAGCCACAAGTTTTCTTGTGCCCTTACAGTGCATCGGAGGCCCTGAAGTGTCAAATAGGCCAAAAGGCATTTGTAAGGCTTGTTCACAGGCATTGGCCAAATTGGTTTACAAAACGTGTTAAAGGCACATGCGTGCACATGTTTCGGTATGGTTGTACGTTAAAATTAAGAAAGGAAGGAGTGGTGCGACATTTCTGGCACAAGCCAAGCATGTGGTTAGCATTGCTAACTTTAGAGTTAGTACTGGAGCTTCAGATTAATTCTATTCTACTTATATTTAGCAATATATCTATAACATGTGGTACAAATAGTTTTTGTTAGTAATTTTACAAATGACAACACCATTATCAGCAAATCATGACAGAATTTAGATGATAGCAATGAAGGAGCATTGGCAGTTAAAATGAGAAATAAGCTGGGCTTAGCTGAGCACAAAGTGAGTTCAGTTTCATGTGAAGCATCGAAAGTACTAAACTTCGTTAGTGCGAAGGTCCAGATGACCTAATTTTAAAGTGAATGTTTATGACTGACCTTGTCAAATGTGTTAGAAAATTCCTAAATAATTCAGTCTATGAATAACTGCTTCAATAAAATGGCACAATTTATGAGTAAATAAGTAGAGTCTAACTTTGAAGCGTATTTTTAAATCTATACTGCGTAGTGTAGTATGAAATGTAGGGCAATGTAGATGTACTAAACTGCTGAATAAGGTTTGTTAGAATAAAATAATAGTAGTGGTATTAAAACATATGTGCAATTTAAAATGAGAAAAAATAATGATAAATTTCTTAAATCCCAGAAGAAATGGATGGATGGATGAAAAACTTTTATTGGGGTCCTGAAGGATTCCACCCCCGTTTTATAGGGGTAGAATCGCGGGCCGCTCCCACGTTGGGACGGGGAGGCCCAGCCTCACCGCCGCATCGTGGGCCTTCTGGACAGCCTTGAGTTGTTGTATGAGAACCGGACTCGTGAGCATTAAATGAAAGGAGTTCTCAGAAAATTCTTCATTTTTTCTTTGTAAAGAGGGGCACCTCCAGAGCATGTGGTTAAAATCACTGCGATTCTGGCAGTCTGGACAAAGTTCTGAAATATCGGAGTAATGGCTATAGGTTACGAGGCTAGGGTATGTTTCCGTCTGAAGCATGCGAAGAGAGATTGCCTGTGGCCTAGACAACTTTTCGTGTGGCAATGGAAATGACCTACGGCCTAATTGATAATGCTTCGTGATCTCGTTGAAGGTAGTCAAAATGTCCCTAAAATGAAGGCTGCTGGCTGACTCCTCTGTCTGAGAAGCACAAGTCCCGGCGCGGTAAGTGAAGCCTCGCGCCTTGGAGTGGGCTAGCTCGTTGACAATGGGAAGGCCTCCAACCCTTAAGCCAAGGTGAGCAGGGAACCAAATAATTGTGTGGTGGGTGAGTTCCTTGTGAGCGAGAATTCTCAAAACTTCCTTGCAAACGGAACCAGAAGCGAAGGCCCTAGCAGCGGATTTAGAGTCCGTATAAATATCAGTCCTTTGTGGATCAAGGAGTGCTAGTGCAATGGCCATCTGTTCTGCTTTGTAAGAAGAAGGGGTTCGAACCGACCCCGAGGATAAAATCTGACCCTTAGTTTCTACGGATACTACCGCAAAGCGAGCGGAAACGCCATACTGGGCGGCATCAACAAAGCATGAAACAGACGATTGTTTGTGAGCTTGAGCTAAAAGAGAGGAGGCTCGAGCAACACGCCTGCCCGCGTTGTACTGTGGATGCATATTTCGTGGAAGGGGGCATACTTTGATGCGAGAGCGTATATAATCATTGAGTGGCGTATTTTGCACTTCGAGCGTCAGGGGGTTGACTCCAGTGTCAATCAGAATCTTTCTCCCCGCTGGTGTGATCGAAAGCCTGGCAACCTGTGCCGTTTGTTGAGCCTCGATAACTTCTTCAAGCGTGTTGTGGACTCCAAGTTTCATAAGGTTCTCAGTGCTTGTGCGCATAGGAATGCCAAGAACTTTCTTAATGCTTTTCTTTATGAGGATGTTCAATTTATTTCTTTCGTGGAGTTGCCACCTGTGCATAGATGCGACATAGCTTATGTGGCTCATCAAGAATGCATGGAATAGTCTGAGGAGGTTGTGCTCTCGAAGACCACCCCGACTGTTGGAAATGCGTGAGATTAGTCGGATGACCCCTTCCGCCTTGGAAGTCAGGCGGTCGATCGTGCGGCCGTTCTGTCCATTAGCCTCGATAATCATGCCCAGAACGCGTATGAAGTCCACCCTTGGAATACGCTGCCCCGATGCCGTGTGCAGCCTAATGTCGATGTCAGCCAGTGGTTGCCAGTTTTTGGGTTTGGGTCCCCGTCTCGTGGGTCGATATAAGAGAAGTTCGGACTTTGCTGGCGAGAGCTTGAGGCCCATTTCATTTATGTAGACTTCAACACAGTCTACGGCCTCTTGAAGAGAGTTCTCCACAGAGCCCTCCGAGCCACCGACACTCCATATGGTGATGTCGTCCGCGTAGATGGCGAACTTGATGCCCTCTTGGTTTGAGAGCTTTGCAGCAAGGCCGCACATTGCAATGTTAAAAAGCAGTGGGGATACGACTGAGCCCTGCGGGGTGCCGAAGGAACCGAGATCATAGGGCTCAGACTTGAGATCCCCAAGCTGTATAGTGGCTTTTCTATTCCTTGGCTCCTAAGTTGAGAGAAGAGATGGAGGCAAGTATGTGGGAGTGCGAGACATTGTCAAAGGCCTTTTCAAGATCCAGACCGAGAATAGCTCTAACGTCTTTTGTCTCCTGATCTATGATGTGATGCTTCAGCATTTTCATGACGTCCTGAGTAGATAGGTGTGGTCTAAAACCTACCATGTTGTACGGAAACAGGTTAGTCTTCTCTATGTGCTTTGATATTCGATCGTTGATGACATGCTCGGCGACCTTGCCTATACAGGACGTCAGTGAAATGGGTCGTAAGTTGCTAAAACTGGGACTCCGGCCAGGTTTAGGTATGAGAATAACCGACGCCCTTTTCCATTGCTCAGGGAAAGTCCCCGTCTCCCAAATACGATTGATTTCTTTGGTGAGGTAGGTGATAGAGTCATCGTCTAAATTGCGTAGAGTCTTGTTTGTAATGCCATCCGGGCCCGGGCTGGAGTTCCCGTTAAGATTGTTTAAGATGGTGCGGACCTCTTCTTCCTGGAAGGGCTTGTCCAACTCGAAGGCTGGTGATCCCGTGTATTGCGCGTAGCCAGAAGGAGGCCGGGTTGTGTCCAAAGGGAGGTATCTCTGTGCCAGACACTTCGTTATTTCCGTGTCCGATTTAACCTTCCTTTCTGAGTGCAGTATTCGGTCTACCAAGTGCGTCTGGTTGGATTTAGATTTGGTCTCCTGCAGCAGGTGTTTGAGGAGGTTCCATTTTCCCCCAACTTTCATCTGACCATCCACCTTGTTGCAAATCTCGTCCCAACGCTGTTTTTCTAGCGTCTCACAATAAGTTGTTATTTCTTGGTTAAGACTTGCGATGCGTTTTCGCAGTCTTCGATTCATACGGTGTGCTTTCCACCTGGCTAGGAGGGCGCTTTTAGCCTCAAGAAGATGAGCAAGCCTACTATCCATTTTATTGACCGGTAGATCAGTCTCTATCGTTTTGGTGGCCGACTTGACGTCTTCGACCAGCTGAGACAGCCACTTGTCGAAATTCGGTGAGTCATTATTCTCTTCTGCGCTCTTCGCTCTGATCTTACGGAAGAGGTCCCAATCTGTAAATTTGAAAGCTTTAGGGGGCTTTGCATGAATTTGTAATGTCGTACTCAAAATACAATGGTCACTCCCCAAGTTTTCTCCTAAGTTTAACCATGATACCTCCCCCAGGGTTGTGACAAAGGTGAAGTCTGGGGTAGTATCCCTAGAGCAAGAATTTCCAGTGCGGGTAGGAAACGTGGGGTCAGTGACCAAAGTAAGATTCAGATCCGATACCGCTTGCCAGAGCTCGGCTCCCTTGGCAGTGGTGCGAGGGTAGCCCCAAGCTTGATGGGGTGCGTTGAAATCTCCCGCTATAACTATGGGTGCGTCCACTTTCCTAGCGATCGTAACGGCTTTTGATAACAATGAGGTGAAGCGATGGTGCCTGCCTTTTGGAGAGCTATATATGTGGAGTATGAAAATGCTATTTTTAAGGTTGCTGCCAGGTATAATTTCTAAAAGAGAGTGTTCAATCTTGCTATTTGCCATGTGCAAATTGTGCTCAATGTAAGCGTACTTCTTGGACACAAACGTGCAGATACCGCGGCCATCTGGAGGTTTCGTTATGTGATGGGTGTAGCCTGGCAGGCTCATTGTTTCCGTAAGCGTCTCCTGTAGCATAATAACATGTGGTCGAATTGGCTGGGATTTAATATACTGCTGGAGAGCTGCCTTCTTTGATTGGAAGCCCCAGTAGTTCCACTGCCAAATTACAAAATTTTTAAGGTGTCCCGCCATTGTTGGGACCCTCAAAAGCTGTCTCCTGAGAGACGCTACGGGTTGCCACCTTCTGCACGATCCTGACCTTAGGTATTACTTGGGCCGGAGTAGCCTCGGCTGATTGTAAAGCTTTAACTTGGTCAGCCTCGATCTTTGTGACTCTGCTGTCCAATACCGCAATCGACTCGACCACCGCCCTGAGAGCATTTTTGATATCATTCAAGGTTTCCTTGACCTCTGTTTTGAAATCTCTGTCCTCGTTATTGGCCAGTTGTGCTAGCGCTCTCCTTTTTGTTGGTTTTGCCCCTGGATGGACGTCCATGGGTACCTCATCGTGACTCGCATCCGATGTGGCCTCCGTACAGGGAACTGTGTTTGAAGGAGACGGAGACGAAACCTGCTGTGATTTCCTTAAGTCGGCTATTTCTGCCCTGAGTTGCTCGACAATGGCCCTGAGGTTAGCATTTTCCCTTTGCATCTGCGCATATATATCTGAGTGTTGCTCTGGATTGGTACCCCCCTTTACCTGTGGTTGGGAGCCCTTGATCTTGGATGCCCAGGTCTGGTGCTGATTTCCTTGCTGCACACCATTGCGGACGGTAGGCACACGTGAGTTAGAACGGCCCTTGGATATAGACTGTCCTCTGGATCTCGAACGGCCCCTTGCTCTGCCTCTGGAACGGGATCGCCCTCGCGGTGGTTGTAGCTGTTGGCTGACGTCACGCGGGCGCCAGCTGCTGCTAGGGCGCTCAGTCGTAGCGCGGCCGCCTGCAGTGGCTGGTAGCGATAGGAAGTCTCCTCCACTATCTGTGAAGTTCATGTCGTCGGCGTCTGGTTCCGCAAATTCCATCGTATATTGCATCCGTCGCTCTCGTCTTCGTCGACGGACTATGTAGGGCACTTGAAAACGATGCTTACACGTCTTGTCTACCGTGAGATGTGGACCCCCACACAACTTGCATTCTGGAGTGCAGACGTGACCCTCCGAAGGAGATGACATACCACACCCTCTACAGACGGCCTCCTCTGGATGGGGACAAACATCGGCTCGATGACCTAGCTTTCCACAGGCATAACAGACATCGGTCTGTCGACGATACAGGGTGCAGCGAACCAAACTATTTCCACATATGACGTAATTTGGCACTTTTAGTCCGTCAAAGAGGACGATTACCGTGGTGGAATTCTTCATTCTTTTTACTTGGAGTGCAGTCGGGTTCCTTGGTTGTACAATAAGTGAATAAAGTTGTTCTTGACCGATGTCCGCGTCAACACCTCTGATGATACCTTTGCAGGTGTCGTCGGGGGCAGCTCGGTAGGCACTAACATCAAAACTGGCGGTACCGAGAGTAATGGCGGTGATCTTGGAATACGCTCTGGCGTTCCTCTCCGCTGGAGTGCTTATAACTGCAATGTTCTGCATCATATTCGGGCATACCACGTCTTCCGTGACTTCTTCCTCACTGAGTGCTGCAACCACTGCGAGTGCCTTCGCGAACTTAATTTGACTCACAGTTCTCATGTCCAGGCCATTTCTAGGTCTTACGATGACTCGATGGTGATCTCTTGGAAGGTAAGCAAGTCTAGAAGCAGCGATAAGACGCTTCTTCTCCGCAGCCCGGGAGCGCTGAGGCGACCACGCGTCGCCGTGCATGGAGACGCTTGCTTGCGTCTCGGTCCTGGGGGTATGCGTCCCACGAAGTTTACGTTTAGTGGTAGCCACAGACCACCCAGAATCTTGAAGATCATCGGGAGTGATATCCTCCCCATCGACAGAGACTTGCATAGACATTCCGTGCGTAGAGTGCTGGAACACCCTTCCGAGAAGGGCCGGCGGCCGCTCCGCCGTAGCCTAAGCCTAGCGCGCTCAGCTGAGCAGATGGGCAAACAAAAGAGTCTCGAAAAAGTGTCAAAAAGCTCACCCACAGTGAAATACTTGGTATCGATGTAGTCCGTGTGGTTTTATGCGTCGACTGGCACCAAAAGACGCTCACAAATGCACGAAAAACTGTCCAAAAAAATTGCCCGCAGCTTCCCTCGGGGGAACACTGAGGAGGATGCGGACCATATAATTGGTTAACGGGGTGTTAAAGTGCGACTGACTTGGGTCGATGGCTAAATTGGTTAACGTGGTTGTGAAATGGGGTGTTAAATTGCGACTTACTTGGGTCGATGGCTAAATTGGTTAACGTGGTTGTAGGAGGGGGTGTTAAATAAGTGAACACGTACACACGTATGCGAAAGGGCGGCGCTGGTCGAAGGGACGTCGATAATTGTGTTTGTGGATTCGTTGGAATTCATTTCACCGCGACCTTGGACGTCGACGCGCCGTACAAACCAACCGACGAGCGGCAACTGAGCGAGCGAGCGCCGACCTTGAGTATATATACAGCACGACGGCGCATGCACTGTCAGCTGTTGAATGTTCTCGAAGCGCGACGCCACATGCGCGTCCACTGGAGAATCAGGAGAATTGTAGATGTCGAACGCGGTGTGTAGAGGAGGAAGGGTGCACAGATGGTGGAGGAGTGAAGCGCGCGCGGTGTGTAGAGGAGGAAGGGATGCACAGATGGTGGAAGAGTGGGCGACGGCGCGACGGCGCATGCGCGCGCGTCAGCTGTCGAATGTTCGAGAAGCGGTGCGGACGGCGCGGACGGCGCGGACGGCGCACTACAAGGCGCGAGTATAAGATGCTCCGCATCTAAAACATTTTCGAACGCGGAGCCGATGTTTTCACATCCACACGAGACGGCGTCCCCCTGGTGGCCTTCCCCAGAAGAAAAAAGAAAATTAAAAAAATCACATATTCATGGAGTGATTGACAATGAGTGGGGTGAAGCGTCCGTTCGTGCATGCGTCTATGTGTCCGATCGCGTTCGAGAATGCAGACGGCGCATGGGTAACACCGTTGAGACGCGTGTCAAGGAAGCCGAGCACTAGTGCCCTACTGAAACGTTCCGCATATACGAATCCGTACATACGCAATTATTGGACTACGGAAAGCCGCATCATGCGGAAAGATACGAACATGCGCAGCCTACGGAAAGCGCCATATCATGCGAAAAGATGCGGACATCCGCAGCTTACGGAAAGCGCCACATCGTGCAGAAAGTTGCGGACATCCGCAGCTTACGGAAAGTGCCATATCATGCTAAATTACCCGATAAGCAGCTTACGGAAATTAGCATAATGCAGAAACTATGCAGCTATCTGCTTCATCTTGCAAAGATCAAATGGACATCCTAGATCTCGTGTAAAAGCAATTGGCCATTCACGTTGTTTGCAAAAGCAAGTACTGTGTATAAATATATATGAATATTTCATTCTTAATCTGTTGCATGAAGGTGAAATATGTTTGCTATCTGAAACAGCCTTGATGAGTAAACAAAGGCTTGAAAGAAACAAATGTGTTAAGAAGCTACCTAATGAGGAATTGAATTATCGGCATCTTTCTAATTGTCGTGATGTGGAAGCAAAATTACCTTTCAAATAAAATACATAACAAAACTACTAAATTAACATGCTAGCGATCACAAATGGTGGTTACATTGCAACACATTAATGCAGTGTTCTATGCAAGACCTAAAGAACTTATAAAGTTATTATTATCAATAGAGAAGCATTATTATACACACCAGCCCTGCTACAATCAATATATTTTTTTATTTGTCTGTATGCTCCAGCTGTGAATGGTGACATTGCAGTGTTGATGGTACACAAATGAGGTGACTACACCATAATTTCACGTGCTCCACCTAAGCCACAGGATGGTGGCACAAAACACAATGTAACAGCAATTTTAGAACGAAATGTTTAAACATAAATAATAATCATAGCACTGTGAAAGTGTGGCGCTGTGTTTGTATCATGAACGCCTTGTGGAGATCGGCGAAATGCTGCTTGAGGCTCCGGCACCACTGTAAATTTGGAAGGTCACTGCCATAGAACTTATGTGTCCTTCATAGGCACCTGGAAATGAAAATAATTGGCACAAATAATGTCAGAGACACATGTTAGCACATTAGTTCACATGCACAAGAAATATAACACACAGAATGAAACTGAAAATGTAAGGCACACAATCCTTCAAGTTATGCATATGTGAATAATAGAAGGAATGAGTGTATAAATTAGTTCTGCCACATCAAAGAAAACAGCATGCTTACCACAGTGAAAATAACTAGGTTGTCACGCTTTTCAATGGTAGAGATAATCGATTAATATGTCCTTATGAAATTATGATTGAAATGCTTCCTGCACAGTAAAGCTTTAGAAACTGCAAGTGAAAGCTCTCAATGTACATTTAATAGTGTGTGCATGTATATCTGCTGCCTTTATACTATACAGTTTGTGCACAAAATTGGCATCTCGAACAATTTTGAGAGTTAAACCTATGTAACTTATGAAGGTAAAAATCACCATGAAAGCAAGCAGGACAAGGCAGGTGCCATTAAAAATCTGTGCAAGCCAGATAACTATAACCGAACTGCACACATATAGGGGAGCAAGAGTACCAGAAATTCGGCTGCTGACCCGCAGGTCGCGGTATCAAATCCCGGCTCCATTTCCGATGGAGGCAGAAATGCTGTAGGCACGTGTGCTGATTTGGGTGTACGTTAAAGAACCCCAAGTGGTCGAAGTTTCCAGTGCCCTCCACTACGGCGTCTCTCATAATCATATCGTGGTTTTCGGACGTGAAACCCCACATATAAATCAAGAATAACAGAAATAAACTGCCAACAGAAAAGTTGTGTGCATGTGCTATCTGTAAGTGCTTACACCTTACTACATACAGCATGCTCATTCCATTTTAAATACCAATATTGAAAATAACTGCTCTATTAGGAATATAAAAGGTAAGGTAGAACTGAACGACCCTACAAAAAGTGACCCTATTATGACATCACGTTTTCTTATAACAAAATTGACTAAGACTCTGAAATATCATTATGCAAGAAAACATCTTCAAAAGAACAATCAAGTTTGAAGTCATATATTTTTAATATGGCTACTATGACTATAACCAGGAAATCGACCTCAACATGGCTAATGTTAGTTTTTAAGGGCTCTGTTCACTAGACAATGAACTATACCACAAAAAGCACAGCGTTCAGGCAAAGCACCACACAAAAAAAGAAAGCAGTCCGTTTTGTTATTATCTACAATGCCTTTAAAATGGTATTTTTACCTCTACTTCCCGCTTTTTATCAAAGTAACTGGTGTGAAACAAGTTAGCTGAAAATGCACTGTGCCTCCAAAACCTGTTGGTTGAATCTGAATTTTTAAAACATGGTGAAGCTTGCACTAAATTAGGCTCCACAAGCCTTGGAACAGCGAGACTGCATGACTCTTAGGACTACTTTGGTTACTTGTGTTTTGTTTCTGGGCCTAAGCATAAAGACAAGGGCTTAACTGAATTGCTGCTAACAAACAAATGCTTTCGAAATTGCCCGAGCGTCAAAGGATGCTCAGACATTTGTTGTTTTTCGCACTGGGCTATTCTACACCAAACATACAAACCATACTGCCTGGCGACCATCACAGATGTATAGTTTAAAAAATGATGGTAATTTACTCTCCTGAAAATAGCTATTTGCAGAAATGTTTTGAAGAGAAAAAAGTAGTGGTCACGTGGGTACCATCAGAATTTCGCAGAATGTCGTGCGGGTGTTATTTGTGAGAAAAATTTCGAAGTACCGCTTTTTCTTGCCATATCAAATTTGATCTACATATTAAGTAAAGGTGCTTCTTAAAGTATTTGAAGTCGAGTAACATTAGTGCAATTTTTCCGCTACATAGGCTTTGAAGAATTCAGCCAAACTGTTTATCGTTTGCATTTCTTGTATGGCAATACTGCACTTTGTATGAATATTTGAGCCACAAATACTCACTGCACAGAAGTTATGTTTCACGAAAAAAAATAATGTTAGGTCCAGATTACAAATATCACTATATAATCGTTTTTGTCCACATTGAGATGCAACTTGAGCTGTGTGTTTGTCTAATGGAAAATTACTTTTATGTGTAAGTGGAAAGCAAATAAACAGTTCTTGTTACATGGCAAGTGTTATCATTACAATTTTTGTTTAAATAAGGAAAATGATTTTTGAAGTCTCCTATTGAGGGCCATGGAGAACTTCGGAACGGAAGCTGTCGTATATCAAATGCAGAAAACAGCCTTCATAAGAAAACTTCAAAAATTCATTTCTACTTTAAGACAAAGTGTAATCATATAACTTGCCATATAAAAAGAACTGCTTCCTTGCTTTTGATGTGGCAAAAAAATTGCACTAATATTACTGAGCTTCATGCACTACACACAATCACCTTTACTTAATACCTAGACCGAATTTGGTGTAAAAAGGCAGTATTTTTGAAACACTTTTTACTTTTTACAAACAACACCCAGACGAAATCCTGGGAAGTCCAGAAGGCACCAACGTGGCCTAATATTTTGTTCTCTGCGATATATTTTAGCATTTTGCTGTTTTTAATACAGTAACCGAGCACAATATTTTTTTTTCAAAACACATTTAGTACGGTTGGCAAAATGGCTGGGATGTTTGATGTGTAATTGCTTCACTGCCAGCATTTATTCTTCCGAAGCTCAAGCTATCACTTCTCTGTTACTGCCTCCCTCACATACAATGCCTGCATAGGAAAGAAAAAGAAAGGCAGGTCCGACAAAGTTCGCAAGGCAAGATATTTTCATGTTGGATAAATTCATTACCATAAACAGCAGCAAAACAACATTCATTTTGAGTAGTCCAAGACACAAGCTATATACCAGCATACTAAGAGCCAAGCACAAACTTTTCATTTGAACATGTGTGGTGATAGACAGGAAGCACTTATTGCAAGACTGATCAGTCTGTAATTAACTGAATGAAGTACAATGCACTGTTCAATCCAACACCACATAGGCATCTTTGCTATAGCAAAGCCATGTGTCATTGATTCATGCACTAGATGGGACAAAGCAAATGTAACAAAAAAGGTGAAAAAAGAAAACAAGAGAAAAAAAAGAAGAAAAGGGGGGATGCAAAGTAGGAGCAGTGTAGCACTACTTTTACTTTGCATCCCCCTTTTCTTCTTTTTTCTTCTTTTCTATCATTTCTCTTTTTTTTGCTTCCCTTTGGAGGAGAGAACACTTTGTATCAGCGCAACCTAACTTGAAAAGAAGCAAGGGCTGCACTCTTCTGCGTTATAGGTTTTTTTTTTCTCAGACAAACATTTCCAACAGGCACACACGCCTACAGCAAAAGATGATGTCATTACTGACCTTGTTTAAACTAACACGCCAAGGATGACAAGGTGACTTCTAAAAATTAGGTCCTCCTATCGCAACATTGGCCAGCCTGTCTGAGGCACTTCCACTGTTCACCCTGATTACTAGATGTTTCCATCTGTCGACTCACATCTTCATTTTGGATAACACTAAGACGAGCTTACATTGATGAATACCCACGAAAGTTTAGTGATGTATCATGTATGAGATTAAGCAACTCTGTTAAAAAATTATTGATAGCTTGCTTCCAGGCTTTTTATACTGTAGCCTAAAACTTCGTAATATCTTCTATGCACATGAACCAGATTGACAACGTAATGCACAACATGCTTAAGAATACTGCGAGGAACATGATAACGACAAAACGACCGGCCACCCAAATTTTTCGCTGTACATGTTTATAAAATGTTCATGTACACCCAAACGAGGTGCTTATGATACAAGCCGAAAAAACCTACAAGTAGGGCCTTGGAGCCTTCTGGAAGTAGACGTGTTGCATTTTTTCTGTGGAGGACTTTACACCCATAAGTAAGGAACAAAACTCCTATATAATGAAGAATGTTGGTAGCTATCAGTTATAGAAAAACCTAATGCAGCTAATCTTCCTCGACACATCTGTACATTTAGAGAGGTTACGTAGCTTCTGTGATTGTGGCAGTAACTCCAACAGGACCAGTGCGAAAATTGGCACTACTTGGCTAGACAAATGTCCAAACATGCCTGCCCGACTCCCTCTAGCCATCCCGGCTGAATCTGACACATGATTTCTTAACTGCTGGCTGGACAAAAACAAAACCACTGAAGCACTCACAATACACAGCATGAAGTTCCTCTAGAGTGGTCAACTTCGTCTTCTGCGATGAAAGAGCAGCACAGTGTACTGATAAGGCACTCCTTGCAATGGCTTTCAATGCCACACAGTGACCATGATGTTCCTGTCGAAGAGAGCTTCGGGAGCTTGGAGGGTGCTTGCTCTTTTCTGGGGGCTGCTGGTGCTCCTCGTTTTCTGCTCAAAGTCAACCTGCACAAAGTTGTAGACGAGGCTTTAAGAGTTGTATATAATGATATGCAAATTTTCGCTGAACACACATTTCCTCGTGGCACACTGAGCAATTTCTTATAAAACTTAAGGCCTCGCATATGCAAACATTTACAATCGATCCGAAGATGCACTCGACTCTAAAGGAGCAAGTTTGTTATGTAGTGTATATAAAGAAAGGTCATTCAGCACAACCACAACTACAGTTGCACACGAAAACGACATTTTACACGATCCTGTTTATTTACATGGTCCATTTTACACGGTCCTATTTTACACGATCTGGTCTGCATGAACTCTTGAACTGGGCACCATATAGATTGAAAGACACACACAGAGTTTGAGACAAACCTAGTTTCCCGTGGAGCATCTTCTTGCACTATAACAACACATCTCAATTTAGTTAGTTGGTCAGAACGAGGAGAAAACAGCTCGCACTTGAAAAGCACGGGCAGAAGGAATGACGCCTGCACCCTGTGCTCCCTGTACATTCTCGTTGAGGGTGCAGTTTTCACCTTATCCTTATGCAATTTCGCATTTATAACATTGTTCGCTGCATAATCTTTGTGGCATTAAAGTGTGTGATACCGTCATGTGTATCCCATGTAATTTATAAAAATAGAATACAAGATAGCTTGATTCAAAAATAACAAAGTGCATCCAGTGCCATGTCCTGTAGCCATTCTTTAGGCAAGTGGCAGAATGATTTATTCTTCAAAACATATCTTACTTGTAACCACTACAACAGCTAACTCGTGCACTGGCACATTCTGTTTGCCTCTTCAGATTATAAGGTACCTTTTTTTACACCAGAAAGTCTTCAAGAAGAATAGAAGTGTTGTAATTGTGAAGAAAGAAAACTAGAAGGAAAAAAGATAACCTGCCCAGTACAGGGACCGAGCCTGCGAACTTCGAATAACATGTCCGATGCTCTATCAACTGAGCTACCATGGCGGCTATCCCTCTTCCATTTTGTACGGTATATATGTGCATTTATACATGGAAGAGTCAGTCAGCGCTGCTTGTTACCATTATGGCAAGTGTGGCACACCTTTTTTTTGCCTACTGGCAATAACATTACGATTGCAATTACGTTACGATTACTTCCAATATCCCTATACTTCTTTGGCAGCATTATGCATCTGTCAGTTCTCAGAAAATCTGCTAGTCACAGGAGGTGGCAATGGTTCACCCTCCCACCTAAATGCATGTACTTGAACACATGCACAACTGATCAAAAAAAAAAAAAAAAAAACAAGTCACACACCGCTAAGATTACTGAGATTCACTGTTTCAGATTCATGAGTAAAGGAAAGAACTATAAATTTAAGGCTTTGTTGTCTTTGTTGAACACATTATAATGAGAACTAGTAGAAAATGATGCCAAACAAATTCTAGGGGATGTTATCAAAAGTAACTTTAACAAAATTATGAAAAGAAAAGTGAACAAAAATGTAACTTGGCAACGTTTCTTGACAATTGAATTGACATTATTTTTTATAACATCCCTATATTTTACTGGGTAATGTTGTCGAGTAATTCTCATTATTAGAGTTGTGAGTAGGCTGACAAAAAAAGCATATGGCATTGATACTTCTTTTGAACACCTAATAGTTTGAGGACCTTAAAAGAGCGGAAGCTATTTTGAGTAGACCAGAATATTTAGTTGGAGCGAAAAAAAAAACGTACACACATTTTTACCAGGCTTTTTAACACATTTTGAGACATAAAAGTATGCTGCCAGTAATGTTAAGTACCATTACTTTTGTCACACTATGCACTGTAGCAGGTGTAGTTAGAGTGGTGATAGTGAAGGATTAATCAAGCACGCCACCAACTGTGTTCACATCAATGGTCGCGTATTTTAAAAATAAACCTGCTGTATAATAAAAAAAAGTTTAGAGCATTTATGTTTTTATCCAAATCAAGTTAAACCGACTGGGTAAGCAAACCATTTGCATAAAATCAAAAGGCATAAAGTGATTCATGTATTATAACTATGTGAACAAATTTTAGCAACGCAGGGCAAAGTTACAACAGTTCTATTAAAAACCCCTCTCATTATAACATGCATGAAAAGCACCACACCAGAATATTTTACAGTGCATGTAATATCGAGACTACTAGACTGTCTATTGACCTTTTAGAAGAAGGGTATCTCCTTCACGTTCAAGGGGCAACCACTTAGCCTTTTCCTGAGCTTTTCTGTGAATATTTCCTGAATTTCAGATATCATTAGGATTGATTTAGAGTGAACAGATTTTGCTTACGCATTGAAACCTAGTTCTGTATGTAACTGCAATTATGGGTGCCAAACCACCTCCAATTAATTTTTAACATTTAACTCATTTTTTAACTGCAGCAGCACAACTAGCTGTGGGTGCCCAAAAAGTAGCTAGAAACAATACCTTTACCTCTTTGAGCCTTTCGGAAGTGTTCAGCTTCTCAGTGCTCACCTTACAACATTTTTTTTAAATACGTGTTTGTGTGCCCACTACTCTTGCTCCTTGTACAGTGAGGAGGAGCACATGGCAAGAAGAGACAAGAAGCATTGCGAAAAAAAGCGAAATAAGCGAGGACCTCTTTTGTAACGTACAATGTGTGTAACATTACTATTGCGACAACATATAGACAAATTATCACGGCTATGCATCCATTGTAGAGTCATACACAGCTGCAACACCACGACTAAATTTCAACCTTGTGTTGGTTTAGTATCCCTTTATAGTGGCAAGCTAACGATATCTGCATTTGTTTGGCACACATTGAGATGCAGCGAAATGTGATATGGTAATCTCATTTAGAATGCACGTCATGTGGCTTCATTGTATATGTGGCCACAAGTAACTCTGGTTGCAAAGCAATATGGCAGAGCCTAAACAGACGTCACCGACCACTCCAATCTGAACTTGCCTTTGCTACTTGCCCATTATCATCCCAGCAAAAAATGAATAAGTGAATCTGCTACAGGTATGTGCTAGCTTATGCTAAGGACCAAGTATGAAGGGTGTGTTGTCATTATTGAGATCAGTTATTTGTTCAAGAACACTTGCTGTCAAACACAAATACATTGCTGTCGAAGCATCAAGACTCAAATATAAAGCAAAAAGAAGTGTCTCTTTAAAAATTACAGGCCACAAGGTGCAAGATAAATATTTGATATACTTGGGATGTATGGCACGCACAAGAGGTGCTGCCATATTATACTTTTTCTTGTGTTGAAACCTGCTTGCTTTACTCACCCAACACATCTGTAAAGATGCCGTGAAAACACCAAGGAGCTGATGCAGCAAGGTTGAACACATGTCCAGGGATTCCACCATTCCTAAGCAGCCCTACAGCCTCCACAGTCCTGCAACCATTTGTAAGAAAAATATAGTTCTACCCAAAGTTCTTGGTTTACAGACACACATGCAAGACGCATAACCACTCTATAGGAAGTTTGCATGATAATGCGCTGGGTAGCAAAACGGATGCCAATATCAAGTATCCCGGCCTGCCGCTTCTTTCTTTCCGTTCTTAATTAATCAATCCATGGTTAATAAATGTTACCCCAATGTGAAGTGTACTGGCAGTCCGGTGAAGAATTGCAATGTATTTCAAACACAGTCCAATTCATGGCAAGTAAGCATCCAATAGCGTTTTGTCAGCTGTTCAAGAAAAGAGCATGAAGTTTAGCTAAAACCCAAGTTTTTTATAAACACCATTCAAATTGATATAAAAGTTGTGAGCATTATGTGAAGGAACACGGATTAATCTTTAATCAATGATTTTTTATAGTGTACTGATATGAATGCAACTAACTGAATATGAAACGATAATTTTTGCTTGAGAATTTAGAGTTATGAACACTATCGCACTTGCCAGCTGCATCTTGTCCAAAACAGCAGCAAGATAGGCTAGTTTCTGTAGGTGAGCAGTAATGAGCAGTGCAAAGTAACAACAAGAAACACCAGTAACAACAGTATGGAGCAAGCACAGACTGCCAACTGTATAACTTACTGCACAAAAGTTCGCCTGAATATCAGTCAGACAACTCGTGCAAATGAAGGTCCAGTTGGGAATGAACAAGTTACGAAATCAACAATGCCTGCTTTCACTAACAGGACCCTCATTATCATAAAGTATGCAGCGATAGGCCCCTACCGAGGTACGTCACAGCATGATGTCACTGGCACATGTAAAAGGTGTGGCTGGAAAAACACTCCCGCTGGTGGCTCAGCCCGGTACAGTCGTGCGGTGTTTGGGGCAAGCTTTAATTTTTCAAAGCTTACACTTCACGTTACAATGTCGACATTAGCTGTAGTATGTGTCAGCAAACATCTAGCTGTGTGGTAAAATATTTGCCACGCTGTCTGTTTATCTTGGAGAAGTGAACACACGTGGTGGCCTGTGCGAGGAACAGTGGCATAGTCTTCAAAAATGTGCACTGTTGATTGCGGCATGTAGTGTGCATTGAAAGGTATTGAGAATATTGGTTCAACTGAGAATATTGTGTGTGGTGTGTGCAGTGTCAATAACAATGTGTCTTGTTTGCGAAGACGTTAGCACTCATGGCAGGGACCGGTCGATGAAAAAACTTGATTCGACATTTTAGTCAAGGTAAATATGCACTTGACGCGACCATCTGCGAGTGGGTACATCTCAGTGTTTGCGCTATGTGCAGAAAAAAATTGCATGGTCACCGGGCTGGAAGATACCATTTGCTGAAGCTGCATGTATGAATCGCCCCGACGAGTACGCAAGCCCAATAAAGGTATAACTCGTTTTATCGAAGGCCTCATATGTCTTCATGTAATAAGCAGAGATTCTTGTTTCACATATACTCAGTACCTTTACCGCTCGATATTCATGAAGTGACAATGCAAACAAGTTTGTGTGTTAGGTCCTAAGGGAGCAATGTAAATATGCAAATAAGTTGTAGGTGTCAGATGCAGAGATGTAGTTGCACAAAAGATTACGTATATATTAGGCTACAAGTTTAGAATTGCATACATATCAGTGGTCTATCAGGAACGCCACCAACAACTTCCTTGCCAACCAGCCCTTGCACAGAGGGAGGGAATGGCTGGCACGGTGCTCGAAGTGATGTCACACTATTTGCAAAAATAGAGAGGTTTTTTACTTAGGCAACATTTTGCACAATACATTTTTTATATGCAAGACTGTACTCGTCCCACATTGATCATACTGATGTCTTCTGTTCTTACTTTGTGCTGTGAATTACTAGGCATTTAGTGATCATGATCTTTAAAAGCTAATTTCAGTGTTCTCTCTCATATTGCTGACAACTGTGTCGTTGCATAAATTGGGCAAAAAAGCAACACAGAAAGGCTGTCACAATAAATACACCAACATGTGTATTCTCCTGCAAACAAAAGTCAGCACTGGTCCTGTCATTACCCGTCTTCCTTCTCTCTTTGCCTTGTTTTTGCTGAAACAGCCAAACACCTGATGAGTTAGATGAGAAATATTAACGCATCAAAACTATAAGTGCTTGCATCAGCAACTACACAACAGCATGATAACCGCACCCCTGCCACACAGCAGCGAAACATATTTTGAACATGCTGGCAGTGTATTATTATATAAAAAGCAACTCTGGCAGATTACAAAATCTCACATTGTGCATGCAAGTTTTCTTCAAAGTCAGGCGTACAATGTAGGTGCTGGCCGGTACATTATTAGTTACAAGCAAAAGCGTCTTGCAGGTACATATGCAGATTGCACGAACACCTCTCTCTCTCTACACTAGGCACACACATTATATCTTTTAACAAGCACACGCCCCTGTTTAGGGGCATAATAACGCTCTACCGTGAACGTATGCTAATCAACCCACTTAGGCGGTTGGCTAGGTGAATCGAGCCAAGTTACGAGTTGTATCGCCCGCGAACGTCGATCGATCACCATACACATGCATGTTGATCATGCATGTTGAAATCGATCATGCATCATGCATGTTGAAATCGATCATGAATGTTGAAATCGATCACCATACACATGCATGTTGCCGCAGTTGTCTCGAATTAGCTCCAGTAAGGCCGCGCCGATGCGCCATGGCTCTGCTAGCGTTAGCCTTGTCAAAGCGAATCGGCAACCGCACTCGCAAAGGCGCGTAAGGTTGCCGTTTCACGACGCCTCGTTCGAGTGCAGCAACACACACTTGCACTGAGTGGCATACTTGGTCTACATAAAAAAGTGTCCACCTTACCTTTAGTTTCTTTCACACTGTCCTGAGGGAAGCAACCACAGGCGTCAGCCGTCACCTCGGAGTCCTTCGAGCGCCCGCCCAACCCGCCGATTGCTTGGACGACTCGCACTTAATCCGCACTCGAACAACCGCGGGAATAGGGCGCAATCTTAGCACATCACACGAACGAGGAACGGCGCTTCCTTGCGTAAATTTAACATTTCGTGCTCTCGTGTGTAGCAGCGCGAACACAGGAGAGAGCTACCCACGGAGACAAAGGCAAACAACATGTGGCTTTAGCTGTGAATGGATTTGGCTTGGATATCTGTGTGAGGGAAAAAAAAAACATCTGTCGCTGCTATAAACTAAAAAAATGTATGTTATCTGGCAAAATAACTTTAAAAGTGATAAACGGTTATTCAAAAAACAAGTTACAACTTATGAATATTTTCGCAGGTTTTTGTTTTGTTTTTGTTCTAGCAGACGACAGCCTCCTACTGCTTCTACGACAGACGTAGTGCGGTTTCACGTTCGGTGCGTGTCGCCGACGCAAAGCTCTACAGTAGTGATATCAGAGTTATCAATTTTCAATGAATAATAGGATGGCTACAAAGCAGTAACATTTTGATATAGTGCAGTACGCAATCTTTCAAGGTATGACATTTCTTTGCTCTGAAGCAAATCGAAGCAAGCGGGCCGGCGCAATCAGCTGATGTCGCCACTACGCGAGGCATGGTCGTGCGCAATAACGTCGCGCCCCGCGCTCGATTTGTCATCAAGCGATAGAGCTACTAAGTGGAATACAGCTAGATGCAGGGATTAATGGCGTATCACTCTAATTCCCTGTGGTGGCCGACTCAATCGCAAGAGAGCCCCGGGAAACAACCTTCAACTGCTCAAGCTTGTGTGTGGATGTAAAAATACTTGTTTTCATCCGCGGCGGGGCAGCAATCTATAGTTGAAAGATATGCGAAAAGCATGTGACGTATATACAATCACAAAACGTATGCACACAACAATAGATACGATCGCATATCGTACATAAATATGCCAACACATAGCGTGTGAAAAGCAAATTTATATACATAACTTAAACGCTACTTCACTGTTCTGCGCGAATAGCTCAGCTAGTTAACGCACTCGGTTCACGTGCACGAGCACAACTAAGTGGCGCAGGTTCGAGTCCCGCCAAAATTAATTTTTTTTTGTTTTTTTTTTCAACGTTTTTATTGTACTGCTATTTTTTCTAATGCCTTAGGTTATAAAACAAAATAAAAGCAATATTGCGTTCAAGTACGTATGTGGGACTGTGTTTTTTGCGCAACAGTTATTAGTATTTTTATTTTCAGTATTAATTTTTTTATTTATTTCATAATATAACAAAATTAAGGACTAAGGGGAACATTGGGTCTGCTTTATTGTGAAGGGACTCGAGAACTGAGAAAACTCAAACCAAAAAGTTTATTTGAGAAAAAACTGAGCATTTCACAGCCGGACCAGTTTCCTCAAGGGTAGGCCCTAGGTATGCGCGAGACTTGCTATATGACTCATCTCAAGCTGTGGCAGTTGAGGGAAGGCAATATCACCGAGGAGCAGTTCCAAAATATATTTTGGTTGATGTTTTTTGATTCCTCCAAAATAAGGGCTGCACAATTGTGATCGAGCCAAACTTGAAACTTGAAACTTGAAACTTGATCGAGCCAAACCAAGAATTGCGGGCACGAAGTCATGAGACAGAAAATGAATAATGTTGATTGTTTGAAAAATTGCCCTTAATAAAAGGAAGAGTTATGGAGTGCTACGTAGCTTAACCCGCAGTAGGAATTTTATATATACATATAAATAGTTTAAAATGGACAATGTTGCACACACAGACATTGGTTAAATTTCTTTGCAGCACAGTTGAAGCATCTATGTAGAACTGAAGCATCAAGAGAAGCTCATGCGTCCTCACTTTATTGCGCTTTACATAGCTTGTATGCGTCCATGCAGCCATGATATGATATATTTTAAAGCATTTGTTTAACCTATAATCTTTTTATTCATTAAAGCTGGCCCATAAGTTGTGTCTTATGTAGCACTACAATGGAAGCGTAATCTGCATGGTGGTCTGAAACAATGCTTTTGAAGATCGCAAAACGACCCAGCTCTATACACGACCATCCGTGCATCAATAATAAGCACCATTATGTGTCCGTACATATCAGTTGTGCTCTCATACTTAATTATTTTTCTGACCACTCCCTCTGCCCCTACCTCGTTTCTGTCGTGAAGCTGTGGCAAGTTGTGTAAAGCTGTATCTATATTGTAGGAGCACATATACAATCAATAAAAAATTATTTTTAGGCTACATGCAATTAGTTTTCATAGATTTTCATTTCTTTTGTCGGTGCTCAGAAGAGCTAAGCTCATGGTCGATATTTTAAAATGACATTTCTCTTTGCCAATGTTAATGAGAACAGTTTCATTAATATTGACAAGTTCATTCACATTGAATTTAGTTCTCATTATTATTGTTTCTACCAAAAAACGAGCCCTTGAAGTTATGCTTTGCTTGCTTGATTTGTTTTCGTGTGACAGCATGCAAGTAAAATGACAGTTATTGTCATTCCTTGTGAATGACACATTTTCCGTGTGACAGACTTTAGCACCTGGTCATCTGCAGAAGTTCTATTCATTCTGGAAAAGGGCGAACAGCGGTGACTAACAACACAGACTAGCCTGCGTTATTCTTTTGTACTATATATGTCACTGTGCATTCATTTATAACTTTATAGAGCTGGTATTTCCTGCTGAAAATGTGACAACAACTGTACAGTTTCCACATTTTTGCAACAATCCACATTCCTTTCATACACTATTGCAGATTTTCGTAAGCACCTTACAAAATTTGTATATTTCCGTAAGACCTTACATTCTGTATTTTCCTTATGAAAGCTTCTGTACACTCAATACACTTTCCTTATCCTCCCAAATCTTCCATAATGAACTCTCCGTATGCTCCATAAGTTTCCTTATCTTTCCATATTTTCCATAAAACTTACTCCATCCACGCCATAAAACTTCCTTATCCTTCCATATACTCCATAATAGCTTTCCATATATGCCATACATTTTCCTTATCTTTCTGTATACTCCATAAAAAGCTTTCCGTATACGCCATACAATTTCCTTATCCTTCCATATATTCCATAAGAAGCTTTCCGTAAATGCCATACAACTTCCGTATATTTCCATAAAACTCCATTAGTTTTCCGTATGTAGCATAAGGAAATGTTACGGAGTCCATATATTTTCCGTAAGATTTCATACGGAACTTTTCAGTAGGGTGTCTTCAACCGGCCCACCACTCTGCTTCGTTCATGCACCACCAACGATCCACTACGTATGGTGACTGTCCAGGAGACTGAGAGATCCACCCAGGCACAGCCCCCCATGCAGCCAATCGGAGAGTAGGGGTACAGCGCCATCTAGTTATTTTTACCCAACTGCAGTCTCTATGTAATTCTTAACAAAGCGCTGTCTATTATACTGTTCGGCAAATACTGCTTTCTTTTCTTTCTCGTCTCTTCTCTCGGTTACGCGTGACGCTTGTACCATATCTAAGGACACAGTGAAAGATGAGGCATCAGTACCAAAAGGACTTATTTGGTTTGCATTCTTTTATGATTTGGGGGAAGTATAAATATTTATAGCAATTTGATTAGGAAGTGTATTTATTAAGTGTTTGTGAGTGCCTGTAATGTGTTAACTTAAAATGGCTAAAAAGTTACTTTTGACGTGTCGATGTTTATGCCACTATGAAATAATTGAAACAAAATCTTTAGTCTTGCTATGTTTGCCCTACCTTGTAGTGTTAATAGACCAGCTTTCGTTTGCGACTCAGTAGGAGAATTCGTTAGATTGTATTTGTTATAAATATACCTCACTGCCTTCCTGTGCACCCCCTTTTATTTCTTGCAATTAGTTACCTTGTATTGCCGCGACGCGTATTGCGGATAGTGTTGCGCATGCCGATACCGCCGGCACGCGGCCTTATCGTGGTCCAGGATGCACCGCGACTCATCTGCGAAGATCATGGCCCGCACGTCGACCATTCGTTGATAACGAGATAGCGCCAGACGCTACGGCAATTATGTCTCGGATGGTGAACGCGCCTTGCGTTCCAGTGGGACATTTCTGTTACCCGACGGCCGTCGAACGTGCCTTGCGTTCCAGTGGGACATTTCTGTTACCCGACGGCCATCGAACGCGCCTTGCGTTCCAGTGGGACATTTCCGTTACCCGACGGCCGTCGAACGCGCCTTGCGTTCATTTCTGTTACCCGACGCCCGTCGAACGCGCTGTTCGCCTCCCGCTAAGCCAGTGTGTCTTTTCTTCCTTTAGTCGGCGCAAGTCCGCCAAATAAACGGATCTTCTATTTCTACTAACCTCCCGGTCTCCTGTCTTCGGGCTACCCTCAGTCTTACGTGACAATATGAAGAAACCAAACAATACTATTATAATCATGTTAGTATTATTAATAATAATATTATTATTATTACCATTGCATCGATAACATTGTACTTGATTTGCGCTTTACTCATTAAATCTGTGTTACACTGTTTAAGGCAGTATCTATAATATCCTTACAGAGACCTACATATCTTAACTGCATTTAATGGACTCAAGTATATCAGCCAGTCTTGTGGCACATCCTACAGGACAAGAATATTTTTGTCATTTCAGGAAATCCTGAGGATGTCTTGGATTTTTGAAGGAGGTACGTATTAGGGAATGACTGATGCATGGCTACCTGTTTTTCATGCAACCTTACCTTATCTACAAAAGATCAGGTGATGGCAGTATGAGGAAAAGCAGATAGACCTTATCAGAGTAGCTTTATGCCTTTCTATAAATTGCTGTGACATGTCCTCCTCTGGCAGAGAGGTGCAAGGCAATACGAAGTAAGGGAGTGCCAGCCCCTTTATACTTCGATGCAGCACACAGCAATATTTGGTTGTGCATATGTCCTGTGCCTTACACAAACTGTTTTTTAGTTGTTTGCACTGCTTGAAATACCCTGTGCCTTTTTGCAATGAAACTTGTACTTGCATACAATGAACTGTAAATGTTGTCAGCAATATATGTACGAAAAATTCCATCGTGAAGGCAGTGAGCCCTTATCACTTATTTGCCTTGCACTACAGGTATTCTGGGATGAAGAGATTGGCCATAAGGAAGATAATAATAATAATAATAATAATAATAATAATAATAATAATAATAATAATAATACCCTACTGAAACGTTCCGTATGAAATCTTACGGAAAATATATGGACTCTGTAACATTTCCTTATGCTACATACGGAAAACATATGGAGTTTTATGGAAATATACGGAAGTTGTATGGCATTTACGGAAAGCTTCTTATGGAGTATAAGGAAGGATAAGGAAATGGTATGGCGTATACGGAAAGCTGTTTATGGAGTATACGGAAAGATAAGGAAAATGTATGGCATATATGGAAAGCTTTTTATGGAGTATATGGAAGGATAAGGAAAGATAAGGAAACTTATGGAGCATACGGAGAGTTCATGATTGAAGATATGGAAGGATAAGGAAAGTGTATGGAGTGTACAGAAGCTTGCATAAGGAAAATGCCGAATGTAAGGTCTTACGGAAATATACAGATTTTGTAAGGTGCTTACGAAAATGTGCAATAGTGTATGAAAGGCATGTGGATTGTTGCAAAAATGTGGAAACTCTACAGTTGTTGTCACATTTTCAGCATGAAATCCGAGCTCTATAAAGTTATAAATGAATGCACAGTGACATATATAGTACAAAAGAATAACGCAGGCTAGTCTGTGTTGTCAGTCACCGCTGTTCGCCCTTTTCCAGAATGAATACAACTTCTGCAGATGACCAGGTGCTAAAGTCTGTCACACGGAAAATGTGTCATTCACAAGGAATGACAATAACTGTCATTTTACTTGCATGCTGTCACACGAAAACAAATCAAGCAAAAAAGCATAACTTCAAGGGCTCGTTTTCTGGTAGAAACAATAATAATGAGAACTAAATTCAATGTGAATGAACTTGTCAATATTAGTGAAATTGTTCTCATTAACATTGGCAAAGAGAAGTGTCATTTTAAAATATTGACCATGAGCTTAGCTCTCCTGAGCACCGACAAAAGAAATGAAAATCTATGAAAACTAATTGCATGTAGCCTAAAAATAATTTTTTATTGATAGTATGTGCTCCTACAATATAAATACAGCTATACACAACTTGCCACAGCTTCCCGACAGAAACGAGGTAGGGGCAGAGGGAGTGGTCAGAAAAATAATTAAGTATTAGAGCACAACTGATATGTACAAACACATAATGGTGCTTATCATTGATGCACGGATGGTCGTGTGTAGAGCTGGGTCGTTTTGAGATTTTCAAAAGCATTGCTTCAGACCACCATGCAGATTACGCTTCAATTGTAGTGCTACATAAGACACAACTTATGGGCCAGCTTTAATAAATAAGAAGATTATAGGTTGAACAAACGCTTTAAAATATATCATATCATGGCTGCATGGACGCATACTAGCTATGTAAAGCGAATAAAGTGAGGACGCATGAGCTTCTCTTGATGCTTCAGTTCTACATAGATGCTTCAACTGTGCTGCAAAGAAATTTAACCAATGTCTGTGTGTGCAACATTGTCCATTTTAAACTATCTATATGTATATATAAAATTCCTACTGCGAGTTAAGCTACGTAGCACTCCATAACTCTTCCTTTTTATTAAGGGCAATTTTTCAAACAATCAACATTATTCATTTTCTGTCTCATGACTTCGTGCCCGCCATTCTTGGTTTGGCTCGATCACAATTGTGCAGCCCTTATTTTGGAGGAATCAAAAAACATCAACCAAAATTTTGGAACTGCTTCTCGGTGATATTGCCTTCCCTCAACTGCCACAGCTTGAGATGAGTCATATAGCAAGTCTCGCGCATACCTAGGGCCTACCCTTGAAGAAACTGGTCCGGCTGTGAAATGCTCAGTTTTTTCTCAAATAAATTTTTTGGTTTGAGTTTTCTCACTCCTCGAGTCCCTTCACAATCAAGCAGACCCAATGTTCCCCTTAGTCCTTAATTTTGTTATATTATGAAATAAATAAAAAAATTAATAATGAAAATAAAAATACTAATAACTGTTGCGCAAAAAACACAGTCCCACATACGTACTTGAACGCAATATTGCTTTTATTTTGTTTTAGAACCTAAGGCATTAGAAAAAATAGCAGTACAAGAAAAACGTTGAAAAAAAAACAAAAAAAAATTGACTAGGCGGAATTCGAACCTGCGCCACTCAGTTGTACTCGCGTACGTGAACGGAGTGCGTTAGCTTGCTAAGCTATTCGCGCTGGGGCGTGCACTCAGTTTAAGTTATGTATATAAATTTGCTTTTCACACGCTTTGTGTTGGTATATTTATGTACGATATGCGATCGTATCTATTGTTGTGTGCATATGTTTTGGGATTGTATATACGTCACATGCTTTTCGCATGTCTTTCAACTATAGATTGCTGCCCCGCCGCGGATGAAAACAAGTATTTTTACACCCACACACAAGCTTGAGCAGTTGAAAGTTGTTTCCCGGGGCTCTCTTGCGATTGAGTCGGCCACCACAGGGAATTAGAGTGATACGCCATTAATCCCTGCATCTAGCTGCATTCCACTTAGTAGCTCTATCGCTTGATGACAAATCGAGCGCGGGGCGCGACGCTATTGCGCACGACCATGCCTCGCGTAGTGGCGACATCAGCTGATTGCGCCGGCCGGCTTGCTTCGATTTGCTTCAGAGCAAAGAAATGTCATACTTTGAAAGATTGCGTACTGCACTATGTCAAAATGTTACTGCTTTGTGGCCATCCTATGATTCATTGAGAATTGATAACTCTGATATCACTACTGTAGAGCTTTGCGTCGGCGACACGCACCGAACGTGAAACCGCACTACGTCTGTCGTAGAAGCAGTAGCAAGCTGTCGTCTGCTAGAACAAAAACAGAACAAAGACCTGGAAAATACTCATAAGTTGTAACTTGTTTTTTGAATAACCGTTTATCACTTTTAAAGTTATTTTGCCAGATAACATACATTTTTTTTTCAGTTTAGAGCAGCGACAGATGTTTTTTTTTATTTTCCTCACACAGATATCCAAGTCAAATCCATTCACAGCTTAAGCCACATGTTGTTTGTCTTCTTTGTTTTCGTGGGCATGCCGTTTCGGTGCGTCTATGTGTTCGCGCTGCTACACACGAGAGCACGAAATGTTAAATTTACGCAAGGAAGCGCCGTTCCTCGTTCGTGTGATGTGCTAAGATTGCGCCCTATTCCCGCGGTTGTTCGAGTGCGGATCAAGTGCGAGTCGTCCAAGGAATCGGCGGGTTGGGCGGGCGCTCGAAAGACTCCGAGGTGACGGCTGACGCCGGTGGTCGCTTCGCTCAGGACAGTGTGAAAGAAACTAAAGGTAAGGGGGTCACTTTTTTATGTAGACCAAGTATGCCACTCAGTGCAAGTGTGTGTTGCTGCACTCGAACGAGGCGTCGTGAAACGGCAACCTTACGCGCCTTTGCGAGTGCGGTTGCCGATTCGCTTTGACAATGCTAACGCCAGCAGAGCCATGGCGCATCGGCGCGGCCTTACTGGAGTTAATTGGAGACAACTGCGGCAACATGCATGCGTATGGTGATCGATTTTTTTCATATGTGCAATGTAGTGAGGAAGACGCACATGGCGCTTGCTACGTTGTTGATTAAACGAAGCCTGCAGTGCCATTTGATGCAAAGCAGCATTTTGTTTACGTTCGCGGGCGATACAATTTGTAACTTGGCTCGATTCACCTAGCCAACCGCCTAAGTGGGTTGATTAGCATACGTTCACGGTAGAGCGTTATTATGCCCCTAAACAGTGGCGTGTGCTTGTAAAAAGATATAATGTGTGTGCCTAGTGTAGAGAGAGAGAGGTGTTCGTGCAATCTGCATGTGTACCTGCAAGACGCCTTTGCTTGTAACTAATAATGTACCGGCCAGCACCTACATTGTACGCCTGACTGAAGAAAATTGCATGCACAATGTGAGATTTTGTAATCTGCCAGAGTTGCTTTTTATAAAATAATACACTGCCAGCATATTCAAAATATGTTTCGCTGCTGTGTGGCAGGGGTGCGGTTATCACGCTCTTGTGTAGTTGCTGATGCAAGCACTTATAGTTTTGATGCGTTAATATTTCTCATCTAACTCATCAGGTGTTTGGCTGTTTCAGCACAAACAAGGCAAAGAGAGAAGGAAGACGGGTAATGACAGGACCAGTGCCGACTTTTGTTTGCAGGAGAATACCCATGTTGGTGCATTTATTGTGACAGCCTTTCTGTGTTGCTTTTTTGACCAATTTATGCAACAACACAGTTGTCAGCAATATGAGAGAGAACACTGAAATTTGCTTTTAAAGATCATGGAGACTAAATGCCTAGTAACTCACAGCACAAAGTAACAACAAAAGACATCAGTATGATCAATGTGGATGAGTACAGTCTTGCATCTAAAAAATATATTGTGCAAAATGTTGCCTAAGTAAGAAACCTCTCTATGTTTGCAAATAGTGTGACGTCACTTCGAGTACCGTGCCAGCCATTCCCTCCCTCTGTGCAAGGGCTGGTTGGCAAGGAAGTTGTTTGTGACGTTCCTGATAGACCACTGAGATATATGCGATTCTAAACCTGTAGCCTAATATATACGTAATCTTTTGTGCAGTTACATCGCTGCATCTGACACCTACAACTTATTTGCATATTTACATTGTTCCCTTAGGACCTAACAAACAAACTTGTTGTTTGCATTGTCACTTCATGAATATCGAGCGGTAAAGGTACTGAGTATATGTGAAACAAGAATCTCTGCTTATTACATGAAGACATATGAGGCCTTCGATAAAACGAGTTATACCTTTATTGAGCTTGCGTACTCGTCGGGGCGATTCATACATGCAGCTTCAGCGAATGGTATCTTCCAGCCCGGTGACCTTGCAATTTTTTTTCTGCACACAGCGCAAACACCGAGATGTACCCACTCGCAGATGGTCGCGTCAAGTGCATATTTACCTTGACTAAAATGTCGAATCAAGTTTTTTCATCGACTGGTCCCTGCCATGAGTGCTAACGTCTTCGCAAACAAGACACATTGTTATTGACACTGCACACACCACACACAGTATTCTCAGTTGAACCGATATTCTCAATACCTTTCAATGCACACTACATGCCGCAATCAACAGTGCACATTTTTGAAGACTATGCCGCTGTTGCTCGCACAGGCCACCACGTGTGTTCACTTCAAGATAAACAGACAGCGTGGCAAATATTTTACCACACAGTTTACCACACAGCTGGATGTTTGCTGACACATACTACAGCTAATGTCGACATTGTAACGTGAAGTGTAAGCTTTCAAAAATAAAACTTGCCCCAAACACCGCACGACTGTACCGGGCTCAGCCACCAGCGGGAGTTTTTTTCCAGCCACACCTTTTACATGTGCCAGTGACATCATGTTGTGACTTACCTCGGTAGGGGCCTATCGCTGCATACTTTATGTGAATGAGGGTCCTGTTAGTGAAAGCAGGCATTGTTGATTTCGTAACTTGTTCATGCCCAACTGGACCTTCATTTGCACAAGTTGTCTGACTGATATTCAGGCGAACTGTTGTGTGATAATGTATACAGTTGGCAGTCTGTGCTTGCCCCATGCTGTTGTTACTGGTGTTTCTTGTTGTTACTTTGCACTGCTCATTACTGCTCACCTACAGGAACTAGCCTATCTTGCCGCTGTTTTGGACAAGATGCAGCTGGCAAGTGCGATAGTGTTCATAACTCTAAATTCTCGAGCAAAAATTATCGTTTCATATTCAGTTAGTTGCATTCATATAAGTACATTATAAGAAATCATTGATTAAACATGAATCCGTGTTCCTTTACATAATGCTCACAACTTTTATATCAAATTGAATGGTGTTTATAAAAAACATGGGTTTTAGCTAAACTTCATGCTCTTTTCTCGAACAGCTGACAAAACCCTTTTGCATGCTTACTTGCTATGAATCGGACTATGTTCGAAATACATTGCAATTCTTCACCGGACTGCCAGTACACTTCACATTGGGGGAACATTTATTAACCATGGATTGATTAATTAAGAACGGAAAGAAAGAAGCGGCAGGCCGGGATACTCGATATTGGCATCCGTTTTGCTACCCAGCGCATTATTATGCAAACTTCCTATAGAGTGGTTATGTGTCTTGCATGTGTGTCTGTAAACCAAGAACTTTGGGTAGAACTATATTTATCTTACAAATGGTTGCAGGACTGTGGAGGCTGTAGGGCTGCTTAGGAATGGTGGAATCCCTGGACATGTGTTCAACCTTGCTGCATCAGCTCCTTGGTGTTTTCACGGCATCTTTACAGATGTGTTGGGTGAGTAAAGCAAGCAGGTTTCAACACAAGGAAAAGTATAATATGGCAGCACCTCTTGTGCGTGCCTTACATCCCAAGTATATCAAATATTTATCTTGCACCTTGTGGCCTGTAATTTTTAAAGAGACACTTCTTTTTGCTTTATATTTGAGTCTTGATGCTTCGAAAGCAATGTATTTGTGTTTGACAGCAAGTGTTCTTGAACAAATAACTGATCTCAATAATGACAAAACACCCTTCATACTTGGTCCTTAGCATAAGCTAGCACATATCTGTAGCAGATTGAATTATTCATTTTTTGCTGGGATGATAATGGGCAAGTAGCAAAGGCAAGTTCAGATTGGAGTGGTCGGTGACGTCTGTTTAGGCTCTGCCATATTGCTTTGCAACCAGAGTTTAAATGGGGTCATGTGGCCACATATACAATGAAGCCACATGACGTGCATTCTAAATGAGATTACCATATCACATTTCACTGCATCTTAGTATGTGCCAAACAAATGCAGATATCATTAGCTTGCCACTATAAAGGGATCCTAAACCAACACAAGGTTGAAATTTAGTCGTGGTGTTGCAGCTGTGTATGACTCTACAATGGATACATAGCCATGATAATTTGTCTATATGTTGTCGCAATAGTAATGTTACACACATTGTACGATACAAAAGAGGTCCTCGCTTATTTCGCTTTTTTTCGCTATGCTTCTTTCTTGTCTCTTCTTGCCATGTGCTCCTCCTCACTGTACAAGGAGCAAGAGCAGTGGGCATACAAACACGTATTTAAAAAAAATGTTGTAAGGTGAGCACTGAGAAGCTGAACACTTCCAAAAGGCTCAAAGAGGTAAAGGTATTGTTTCTAGCTACTTTTTGGGCACCCATAGCTAGTTGTGCTGCTGCAGTTAAAAAATGAGTTAAATGTTAAAAATAATTGGAGATGGTTTGGCACCCATAATTGAAGTTACATACAGAACTAGGTTTCAATGCGTAAGCAAAATCTGTTTACTCTAAATCAATCCTAATGATATCTGAAATTCAGGAAATATTCACAGAAAAGCTCAGGAAAAGGCTAAGTGGTTGCCCCTTGAATGTGAAGGAGATACCCTTCTTCTAAAAGGTCAATAGACAGTCTAGTAGTCTCGATATTACACGCACTATAAAATATTCTGGTGTGGTGCTTTTCATGCATGTTATAATGAGAGGGGTTTTTAATAGAACTGTTGTCACTTTGCCCTGCATTGCTGAAATTGTTCACATAGTTATAATACATGAATCACTTTATGCCTTTTGATTTTATGCAAATGGTTTGCTTACCCAGTCGGTTTAACTTGATTTGGATAAAATCATAAATGCTCTAAAATTTTTTTTCTATACAGCAGGTTTATTTTTAAAATACGCGACCATTGGTGTGAACGCAGTTGGTGGCGTGCTTGATTAATCCTTCACTATCACCACTCTAACTACACCTGCTACAGTGCATAGTGTGACAAAAGTAATGGTACTTAACATTACTGGCAGCATACACTTTTATGTCTCAAAATAGGTTAAAAAGCCTGGTAAAAATGTGTGTACGTTTTTTTTTTCGCTCCAGCTAAATATTCTGGTCTACTCAAAGTAGCTTCCACTCTTTTAAGTTCCTCAAACATTTAGGTGTTCAAAAGTAGTATCAATGCCATATACTTTCTTTGTCAGCCTACTCACCACTCTAATAATGAGAATTACCCGACAACATTACCCAGTAAAATAAAGGGATGTTATAAAAAGTAATGTCAATTCAATTGTCAAAAAACGTTGCCAAGGTACGTTTTTGTTCACTTTTTTTTCACAATTTTGTTAAAGTTACTTTTCATAACATCCCCTATAGTTTGTTTGGCATCATTTTCTGCTAGTTCTCATTATAATGTGTTCAACAAAGACAACAAACCCTTAAATTTATAGTTCTTTCCTTTACTCATGAATCTGAAACAGTGAATCTCAGTAATCTTAGCGGTGTGTGACTTGTTTTGTTTTTTTTGATCAGTTGTGCATGTGTTCAAGTACATGCATTTAGGTGGGAGGGCGAACTATTGCCTCCTCCTGTGACTAGCAGATTTTCTGAGAACGGACAGATAATGCTGCCAAAGAAGTATAGGGATATTGGAAGTAATCGTAACGTAATTGCAATCTTAATGTAATTGCCAGTAGGCAAAAAAAAGGTGTCCCACACTCGCCATAATGGTAACAGGCAGCGCTGACTGACTCTTCCATGTATAAATGCACATATATACCGTACAAAATGGAAGAGGGATAGCCGCCATGGTAGCTCAGTTGATAGAGCATCGGACATGTTATTCGAAGTTCGCAGGCTCGGTTCCTGTACAGGGCAGGTTATGTTTTTTTTCCTGCCCCGCCACGGTGGTCTAGTGGCTAAGGTACTCGGCTGCTGACCCGCAGGTCGCGGATTCGAATCCTGGCTGTGGCGGCTGCATTTCCGATGGAGGCGGAAATGTTGTAGGCCCGTGTACTCAGATTTGGGTGCACGTTAAAGAACCCCTGGTGGTCAAAATTTCCGGAGCCCTCCACTACGGCGTCTCTCATAATCATATGGTGGTTTTGGGACGTTAAACCCCACAAATCAATCAATATCTTTTTTTCCTTCTACTTTTCTTTCTTCACAATTACAACACTTCTATTCTTCTTGAAGATTTTCTGGTGTAAAAAAGGTACCTTATAATCTGAAGAGGCAAACAGAATGTGCCAGTGTACGAGTTAGCTCTTGTAGTGGTTACAAGTAAGATATGTTTTGAAGAATAAATCATCCTGCCACTTGCCTAAAGAATGGCTACAGGACATGGCGCTGGATGCACTTTGTTATTTTTGAATCAAGCTATCTTGTATTCTATTTTTATAAATTACATGGGATACACATGACGGTATCACACACTTTAACGCCACAAAGATTATGCAGCGAACAATGTTATAAATGCGAAATTGCATAAGGATAAGGTGAAAACTGCACCCTCAACGAGAATGTACAGAAAGCACAGGGTGCAGGCGTTTCCTTCTGCCCGTGCTTTTCAAGTGCGAGCTGTTTTCACCTTGTTCTGACCAACTAACTAGATTGAGATGTGTTGTTATAGTGCAAGAGGATGCTCCACGGGAAACTAGGTTTGTCTCAAAGTCTGTGTGTGTCTTTCAACCTATATGGTGCCCGGTTCAAGAGTTCATGCAGACCAGATCGTGTAAAACAGGACCGTGTAAAATGGACCGTGTAAATAAAATAAAATGGACCATGTAAATAAACAGGACCGTGTAAAATGTCGTTTTCGTGTGCAACTGTAGTTGTGGTTGTGCTGAATGACCTTTCTTTTAATACACTACATAACAAACTTGCTTCTTTAGAGTCGAGTGCATCTTCGGATCAATTGTAAATGTTTGCATATGCGAGGCCTTAAGTTTTATAAGAAATTCCTCAGTGTGCCACGAGGAAATGTGTGTTCAGCGAAAATTTGTATATCATTATATACAACTTATAAAGCCTCGTCTACAACTTTATGCAGGTTGACCTTGAGCAGAAAACGAGGAGCGGCAGCAGCCCCCAGAAAAGAGCAAGCACCCTCCAAGCTCCCGAAGCTCTCTTCGACAGGAACAGCAAGGTCACTGTGTGGCATTGAAAACCATTGCAAGGAGTGCCTTATCAGTACACTGTGCTGCTCTTTCATCGCAGAAGACGAAGTTGACCACTCCAGAGGAACTTCACGCTGTGTATTGTGAGTGCTTCAGTGGTTTTGTTTTTGTCCAGCCAGCAGTTAAGAAATCATGTGTCAGATTCAGCCAGGATGGCTAGAGGGAGTCGGGCAGGCATGTTTGGACATTTGTCTAGCCAAGTAGTGCCAATTTTCGCACTGGTCCTGTTGGAGTTACTGCCACAATCACAGAAGCTACGTCACCTCTCTAAATATACAGATGTGTCGGGGAAGATTAGCTGCATTAGGTTTTTCTATAACTGATAGCTGCCAGCATTCTTCATTATACAGGAGTTTTGTTCCTCACTTATGGGTCTAAAGCCCTCTACAGAAAAAATGCAACACGTCTACTTCCAGAAGACTCCAAGGCCCTACTTGTAGGTTTTTTCGGCTTGTATCATAAGCACCTCGTTTGGGGTACATGAACATTTTATAAACATGTACAGCGAAAATTTTGCGTGGCTGGTCGCTTTGTCGTTATCTTGTTCCTCGCAGTATTCTTAAGCATGTTGTGCATTACGTTGTCAATCTGGTTCATGTGCATAGAAGACATTACGAAGTTTCAGGCTACAGTATAAAAAGCCTGGAAGCAAGCTATCAAAAGCCTGGAAGCAAGCTATCAATAATTTTTTAACAGAGTTGCTTAATCTGATACATGATACATCACTAAACTTTCGTGCGTATTCATCAATGTAAGCTCGTCTTAGTGTTATCCAAAATGAAGATGTGAGTCGACAGATGGAAACATCTACTGGGGTAATCAGGGTGAACAGTAGAAGTGCTTCAGACAGGCTGGCCGATGTTGCGATAGGAGGACCTATTTTTTAGAAGTCACCTTGTCATCCTTGGCGTGTTAGTTTAAATGGGGTCAGTAATGACATCATCTTTTGGTATAGGCGTGTGTGCCTGTTGGAAGTGTTTGTCTGAAAAAAGAAAAAAAACCTATAACGCAGAAGAGTGCAGCCCTTGCTTCTTTTCAAGTTAGGTTGCGCTGATACAAAGTGCTCTCCTGTCGGAGGTTGGGGGTAAGGGAAGCAAAAAAAAAGATAAATGATAGAAAAGAAAAAAAAAGAAGAAAGAAAAGGGGAATGCAAAGTAAAAGTAGTGCTACACTGCTCCTACTTTGCATCCCCCCTTTTCTTCTTTTTTTTCCCTTCTTTTCTTTTTTCACCTTTTTTGTTACATTTGCATTGTCCCATCCAGTGCATGAATCAATGACACATGGCTTTGCTATAGCAAAGATGCCTATGTGGTGTTGGATTGAACAGTGCATTGTACTTCATTTAGTTAATTACAGACTGATCAGTCTTGCAATAAGTGCTTCCTGCCTATCACCACACATGTTCAATTGAAAAGTTTGTGCTTGGCTCTTAGTATGCTGGTATATAGCTTGTGTCTTGGGCTACTCAAAATGAATGTTATTTTGCTGCTGTTTATGGTAATGAATTTATCCAACATGAAAATATCTTGCCTTGTGAACTGTGTCGGACCTGCCTTTTTTTTTCTTTCCTATGCAGGCATTGTATGTTAGGGAGGCAGTAACAGAGAGGTGATAGCTTGAGCTTCGGAAGAATAAATGCTGGCAGTGAGGCAATTACGCATCAAACATCTCAGCCATTTTGCCAACCGTCCTAAATGTGTTTTGAAAAAAAAATATTGTGCTCGTTTACTGTATTTTTCTGAAAACAGCAAAATGCTAAAGTATATAGCAGAGAACAAAATATTAGGCCACGTTGGTGCCTTCTGGACTTCCCAGGATGTCGTCTGGGTGTTGTTTGTAAAAAGTAAAGTGTTTCAAAAATACTGCCTCTTCTACACCAAATTCGGTCTTGGTATTAAGTAAAGGTGATTGTGTGTATTGCATGAAGCTCAGTAATATTAGTGCAATTTTTTCGCCACATCAAAAGCAAGGAAGCAGTTCTCTTTATATGGCAAGTTATATGATTACACTTTGTCTTAAAGTAGAAATGAATTTTTGAAGTTTTCTTATGATGGCTGTTTTCTGCATTTGATGTACGACAGCTTCCGTTCCGAAGTTCCCCATGGCCCTCAATAGGAGACTTCAAAAATCATTTTCCTCATTTAAACAAAAATTGTAATGATAACACTTGCCATGTAACAAGAACTGTTTATTTGCTTTCAACTTACATATAAAAGTAATTTTCAATTAGACAAACACACAGCTCAAATTGCATCTCAATGTGGACAAAAACGATTATATAGTGATATTTGTAATCTGGACCTAACATTATTTTTTTTTGTAAAATATAACTTCTTTGCAGTGAGTATTTGTGGCTCAAATGTTCATACAAAATGCAGTATTGCCATACAAGAAATGCAAAGGATAAACAGTTTGGCTGAATTCTTCAAAGCCTATGTAGCAGAAAAATTGCACTAATGTTACTTGACTTCAAATACTTTAAGAAGCATCTTTACCTAATATGTAGATCAAATTTGATATGGCAAGAAAAAGCGGTACTTTGAAATTTTACTCACAAATAACACCCGCACGACATTCTGCGAAATTCTGAAGGTACCCACGTGACCACTACTCTTTTCTTTTCAAAACATTTCTGCAAATAACTATTTTCAGAAGAGTAAATTACCATCATTTTTTAAACTATACATCTGTGATGGTCGCCAGGCAGTATGGTTTGTATGTTTGGTGTAGAATAGCCCAGTGCAAAAAACAACAAATGGCTGAGCATCCTTTGACGCTCGGGCAATTTCGAAAGCATTTGTTTGTTAGCAGCAATTCAGTTAAGCCCTTGTCTTTATGCTTAGGCCCAGAAACAAAACACAAGTAACTAAAGTAGTCCTAAGAGTCATGTAGTCTCACTGTTCCAAGGCTTGTGGAGCCTAATTTAGTGCAAGCTTCACCATTTTTTAAAAATTCAGATTCAACCAACAGGTTTTGGAGGCACAGTGCATTTTCAGCTAACTTGTTTCACACCAGTTACTTAGATAAAAAGCGGAAAGTAGAGGTAAAAATACCATTTTAAAGGCATTGTAGGTAATAAGAAAAAGGACTGCTTTCTTTTTTTGTGTGGTGCTTTGCCTGAACGCTGTGCTTTTTGTGGTATAGTTCATTGTCTAGTGAACATAGGCCTTAAAAACTAACATTAGCCATGTTGAGGTCGATTTCTTGGTTATAGTCATAGTAGCATATAAATAATTATGACTTCAAACTTGATTGTTCTTTTGAAGATTGTTTCCTTGCATAATGATATTTGAGAGTCTTAGTCAATTTTGTTATAAGAAAACGTGATGTCATAATAGGGTCACTTTTTGTAGAGTCGTTCAGTTCTACCTTACCTTTTACATTCCTAATAGAGCAGTTATTTTCAATATCGGTATTTAAAATGGAATGAGCATGCTGTATGTAGTAAGGTGTAAGCACTTACAGATAGCACATGCACCCAACTTTTCTGTTGGCAGTTTATTTCTGTTATTCTTGATTTATATGTGGGGTTTCACGTCCGAAAACCACTATATTATGATGAGAGACGCCGTAGTGGAGGGCACTGGAAACTTCGACCACTTGGGGTTCTTTAACGTACACCCAAATCTGAGCACACGTGCCTACAGCATTTCTGCCTCCATCGGAAATGGAGCCGGGGTTTGATACCGCGACATGCGGGTCAGCAGCCGAATTTCTGTTACTCTTGCTCCCCTATATGTGTGCAGTTCGGTTATAGTTATCTGGCTTGCACAGATATTTAATGGCACCTGCCTGGTCCTGCTTGCTTTCATGGTGATTTTAACCTTCATAAGTTGCATAGGTTTAACTCTCAAAATTGTTCAAGATGCCAATTTTGTGCACAAACTGTATAGTATAAAGGCAGCAGATGTACATGCACACACTATTAAATGAACATTAAGAGCTTTCACTTGCAGTTCCTAAAGTTTTACTGTGCAGGAAGCGTTTAAATCATAATTTCATAAGGACATATTAATCGATTATCTCTACCATTGAAAATCGTGACAACCTAGTTATTTTCACTGTGATAAGCATGCTGTTTTTTGGATGTGGCAGAACTAATTTATACACTCATTCCTTCTATTATTCACATATGCATAACATGAAGGATTGTCTGCCTTAAATTTTCAGTTTCATTCTGTGTGTTATATTTCTTGTGCATGTAAACTATTGTGCTAACATGTGTCTCTGACATTATTTGTGCCAATTATTTTCATTTCCAGGTGCCTATGAAGGACACATAAGTTCTATCGCAGTGACCTTCGAAATTTACAGTGGTGCCGGAGCCTCAAGCAGCATTTCGCGGATCTCCACAAGGCATTCATGAGATAAACACAGCGCCACACTTTCACAGTGCTATGATTATTATTTATGTTTAAACATTTCGTTCTAAAATTGCTGTTACATTGTGCCATCATCCTGTGGCTTAGGTGGAGCTCGTGAAATTCCGGTGCAGTCACCTCATTTGTGTACGATCAACACTGCAATGTCACTATTCACAGCTGGAGCATACAGACAAATAAAAAAACATATTGATTGTAGCAGGGCTGATGTGTATATTAATGCTTCTCTATTGATAATAATAACTTTATAAGTTCTTTAAGTCTTGCATAGAACACTGCATTAATGTGTTGCAATGTAACCACCATTTATGATCGCTAGCATGTTTAGTAGTTTTGTAATGTATTTTATTTAAAAGGTAATTTTGCTTCCGCATCACGACAATTAGTAAGATGCCGATGGTTCAATCCCTCATCATGCACATTTAAGAAATATTCTGATTTGTACACAGTATTGCATGTACTCAAGATGTGGACGTCTATTCAATTTACACATTATATTGCTTTGCACTAGATTCAGACGTAAAATGCACACATTTCAGTAACTTCCGCATGATACGTCTTTCCATAAGATGCGGAGTCCGCATCATACGTCTTATGCGGAGTCCGCATCATACGTCTTCCATATTCCAATAATTCCGTATGTGAGGTCTCCGCATCTTACGGAACGTTTCAGTAGGGTAATAATAATAATAATAATAACAATAATAATAATAATAATAATAATAATAATAATAATAATAATATTAATAATAATAATAATAATAATAATAATAATTCACACCAAATTGTTTCATTATAATAAATGATTCCAGCTGACTCCATTTCCAGGCCAGCTGGTTTCATTTCCAGTCTCGAGTGGTTCATGCTAAAACCAACTGGAACATTTTGCTAATCTGACGGCTTCCACTTGGTCCCAGCTGTATACAGGCATGGTTGCAGTTACAGTGAACTGAAGCCGTAGAGTATTTTCACCTGGAAAGGAAAGGATATAGAAAGTGATGCATCGAAAGGCAGAAAAGAAAACAAACAAGAAAGATAAAACAGAGAAAAGACCAAAAAAAAGGCGAGCAATAAAAGAGAAATAGAGAAGAAAAGAGAGAAAGAACCACGTACACGCACACCAAACTTCTTTTGCCCCCATTTTTGAGGGCTCCTCGTTTTTTCCCTATGCGTCACTTTTTTACCACTACCTGGCTAAATTTTCGCTCCCATACACAGATCGACTGAATTGATAGCGCACTCAGATTTAGCGTACTTGCTGGTTGTGACATCCTGTCCCGAAATTCTCATGCCTGTCGTGCCAGAAAACAGCTTTCCGATGCAAATCACTATAGTGCGGCTGAGGAGCTGGATTATGCACAGATCATAATCTCAGCCTCATCACACGAAGTAACGGTAATAACTTAGTAGTACACCATGCATAACACAAGCAATCAGTAGGCCCTTAAGTTATGTCGTGTTAACGGCAGAAGTACAAGTTGTGCTTTGCCAGCATTTTCTTCAACTATGAGCCATACACTACAGCTGTGTTTTGTATGAATATAAAAGAGAGTACTGCTTTAAATGTTAAGTACACTGACTATACGATTCAAAAAATGGTAATAAGAACTCCTAAGAGTTACATTTTCTTGTAAAAAACTGACACATACCTATGTCAAGATTCGTGCCGAAAGTACGTATTGCCCAAGGATATTTCTGAAAAATTCAGCAGATTCAACGTAGCTTAGGAATCGACGTTACGTGAAGCATGCGGAGGCATGCTTAGTGTGACCATGTTGTAATTTTTTATAGCGTTACGTCATGAAATCACGTGAAATATACGTGCAAATGTTCCACGCGCAGATACATTGCAGAGTTTCAAATGTTTATATAACCAGTTGTTTGCACTTGTGCAATGATGCAAACATGAACTTGAGCATTAGGAACACCAGAAGCAATAAGCTGGTATGAAGTGCTGGTGCTAGTGAGGATGGTAGCCCTGGATGCTGCTGCATAAATCAACTTCAGCGCATGGCACCTAGCAACAATTGACATTACCGGACGTCACGGCTGCATCATAAGAGCACATATGTAATGTTTATAAAGCTGGATTGCGACCACTGCAACCAATATTAAGGTTTCATGACCATATTAAGATATTAAGCTATTTGAAAAGTATGTCCGAGATCTGGCGTGGCTTTGTTGTAGAATATGCTTGATTGCCGCGCAGAGTGCTTGGGTTCAATTCTTGCAAGGAACGCGACATTTATTCTTTGCATTCGTCGGGTCAGCGCTGCCGATGTAAGCTTTAGACGTGAGTTTAGATGCGAAGCATCTCTGACTCACGTGTGTAACTCTGTACGTACGTCCGTGCGAACGCACCGTGGCGCGTTTCTCTCGCCGCAGGTATTGGAGCAGTGCCAAGTAGGTCAAGTCGCAGCTGCGCGTTAACGTCTCTCCCGCAGCAGCTGCCGGATCCTCCACCCGCTCATAACACACATCTTTATCGCTTCACCGTCTTTACCACCCGCAACGCTCGACCGCACGTCGAGTGGAAAAACTCTTTAAGCTCGTTATCTGCGATGAAACTTACATGAAACCCAACCCGCATCCCATGTCTTTTTCGTTTCAAACAAACGTTTACCCGAGTAAACGTTACACTGAGTTCGCTTCAAGCCGTTCTTCCAGCACCCGCGTCGACGCCCGTTTCAACTGGGTCAACGAGGTGCGCACCACTGCTGCTTCGCATCCCAGCAGCGTTCACTTCGGGGAAATAGTTCAAAATTTCTCAATGCTCACGCGTCAAAATTTTCCACGTGTGTTCTTGTCATTCCTGGGTAGATGCAAAAAATTAAGTGTCAATTACTTGTGGCACATACCCGCCCGCGGGTATGTGTCACTGTTCAGCAGGAAGTGTTTGACGACATGCGTGACAAGATGGTGACCTTATTCATGTCTTAACCGGTGCGTAGTATTCTTCAAACTATAGAACCCTCCCATACTAATTTTGATTCACGCCAAGTTAAGGAGGTGATCACGAGAGCACCCAAACGTGAGCGGCTAGATAGATAGATAGATAGATAGATAGATAGATAGATTGATACATAGATAGATAGATAGATAGATAGGTGGATAGATAGATAGGTGGATAGATAGATAGGTGGATAGATAGATGGATAAATAGATAGATAGATAGATAGAAGAAATGCTTCGCCTGTAATATCTTTACTCACATTTGTAAAACAGCAACGGTAAAATAAATATGGATTACCTTTCTCAAGTTTAATCAATCTTAAGGAGGCTGTTTGTGTAGGACGTGTTTTTGTTGATAATCTGCATGCCGTGAAAGAGCTTTTTGAATTGCTCTTCACATGTGTGTTAATTCGTTCCATTTATGCACTCGAAACTGCATGCATGCTTTCATGACGCGAGGACGTGCGTTGCTGTTACATGCAGCATTCAGTATTTATTTTGTCGAGCTACACGATAGGACATGGCACAGCGCTTATAAAGCGCTGCGCAGTGCGCCATGTCCACTTATACTCTATGAAAGGGTCTTGGCATGGCGCTGTCAGCCACAAGGATTCTTCACATCCATTTGCCGGTGCGCAAAGTTTTAACACAGTGAAAGTGCATGCAGTGACATATATATATATATATATATATATATATATATATAGTGCACGCACGCGCGCGACCATGCGGATGCGAATGCTGGTATCGGGTTTATATATATATATATATATATATATATATATATATATATATATATATATATATATATAAACCCGATAGCAGCATTCGCATCCGCACGGGCGCGCGCGTACGTGCACTCGCACGTTTTATTGCCAGGTATCCCTAGCTGCATGTAGCACGTGAACGCTATCGCGTTTCTTTGTACTCACCGCGGCACCTGTGGAGAATACAAAAGAACGCAAGGGCTCACGTACGCAAGCCGCTTGGAGCCGCCACACTAAAACTCTGTATTGATAGCCTGTTTCGCTCCTGCAAGGGCTGTGTGCCGCAAGGAAAACATAAAGGTGCAAACGTGCTGTGGCTAGCTGTTACCTCGAATTATCACTGACACCCAACGCTGCTTTTTTTTAATACCGACGACGCATCGATACCAGAATTTGCCATGAAAATTTACCAAGGAAGCACCGGACGACCCAGCCCAGCTGCACAGCCATTCCTGTTTAAGAAGTTTTTGAACACTCATTAGGAACCAAATATACTGCATCCTGTCTATTGTCGGTGGAGCTATTGGTATGTGTACGTTGCGTACTCACAAACCCGCGTTAGTCTTGCAACAACGTGTTCGTATGCACGCGCTGCAACAGCGCAACACTCTCCCACACACTGCAAGCAAGGGTGCAAGTCGAGCAGACGAAACTTCGTCGGCCGAAGCCCCGCAGCGGCTTGCGCTTCGCCTTCCCATACTGCCTTGCGCCCGCCTTCGGCGCGTGCGCAGAAAGTATACCAGCAAAAGCTGTTATTTCGGTACTTTGCTGCTAGCACTGTGCCCTCGTTGTTCAGTGGTGGTCAGTTGTGCGGTTGACTGTGCGGACCATTCTAACCGTTGACAGCCGACGGATTCTGCTACCGTATCGTGTTGGAGATAGCATGTGATCTTCCAGTTGTGCCTGTCTATTCTGTTGCACTTTTTGCGTTGTAGTTTGTTCGCATTTATTTCTATGTTTAAGTGTGCATGAAGTGTTCGTGTGCGGCTGCTGAAAATACAACCCTAACATGACCCGTGCACTCGTTGCCGGAGACTCAATGTTGAAGGACCTCGCAGGGTCTTTCACATTGAACTCAAGGACACACGTCGAGGTTCACTCATTCAGCGGTGTGCCGATTGAGAAATTGTTCTCTTTAATTGCTCATTCTCTGGCAGGTGTGCACGTGGTCGTTCTCCACGTTGGCACTAACAATGTCGGTGAAGAAGCCCTCGTGCTCATTGCCAGGTTCCAATCATTATTCTCCAGAATTCTGGATGTCAATCCATGTGGTAGTGTCTGCAATTCTGCCGATTCAAGCGAGTTTGCGCATGTGCCAGTGGGCGCTGTCTGTCGGAGAATTGGAGGCGTTCAACACGGATGCCCGGGAGACGAATGCCATTTTGCAGGACGCGCTGTGCCGCAAGAACGGCAACGGTTTCGTGGAGGGCACACGCGAGCTGATGGGGATGCTGAGGCTGACGGCGTGCACACGACGAAACGTGGTAGCCAGGTAAGCAATTAATGTGGATGTTACATAGGGGCAAGCTGCCTAGTCGGTAACAGCTGCGGACGATCAAAGTTACGGGTTAGCGACGAGTCAAGGACACATATTGCAATTGTTGCATTTAGAAGGAACGAGTTCAATCCTCCGAGAAAACGCAGGCGTGCTTGCAGCGCTACAGTGCACGTGCTTCATCGCAAGTGCCCGCGGAAGATAAAATTAGGCGAAATTAGGCATGTGTAGCTGTGACAGCCGTCCTACGTATAATTCCCGCGCAGTGTGGTATCGCGCGGCGAAGGCCACGTAAACGTGAACGTTGGAAAACTTAGTTAGCGGCATTCCGCTACTGCCTTTTTCGTTTTTTCCCGAGTTATTTCGTTATGTTCGCACTGCAGGTGCACGGATGACCTTTGAACATAAGTTGCATGCTTAGATCGGCGGAATCGAGCGGCTGCCTGTTGGTCATGTTTTGCACATGTAGAGCCTTCTGAAATGATTTGATTAGAGTGAAATGACGCGTGCAGTGGGACTATTTGTGACTTGGGCAACCAATGATATAAGCGGGTTTTACTGTGTGTTCATTACCACAGTATATTTGAGAGGCGCCGACTAGTAAGCTCACTGGTGCACAGCCCTTATGCAACAGCAGCTCCTTTACTCAGAAGTGCAGAATAAGCAAGCTGACAAGAACTACTAAGGAGGCCAGTAAGGTTACCTCCCTTATGTGCATTATCTCTGCCATGAGTTGACAAGCATCTGGTGTAAATGTGAATTCCCTATTGTGCATCACAGGAAAGATTACTACTACTGTTACTGTTATTGTTATAAACACAGATCATATTTCATCAAACCCATTTGAGCCCATTTTATTCTCTTAATTGAAATACTGAACATTAGATGTCTGATATGCCTTACTTGTTTCCAAAACAGGGCAGTAATGTCTGATATATAAAGTAAAAATTCTCCAAGTCATCTATGTAATTAGATCATTATACATCAAACGTCCCAGCCATTTTGGCGACCATCTTAAGTGTATTCGAAAAAAAAATCTTGCTGGAGCACTGCAGTTAAAACAGTGAGCTGGTAGAATTTTTCTGAGAGAAAAAAATTTGGTCACGTGGCTGCCTTCTGAGTTACCTGAAATTGTCATTTGGGTGTTGTTTGTGGAAATTTTTTAAAAAGTACCACTTCTTCTTTCTATACTGAATTCGGTCTACATGTTAAGTAAAGGTGCTTGGTCATAGTGTTTGAAGCTCAGTAATATTAGTGCAATTTTACTAACGCATACACCTCCAACAATTTAGCCGAAATGTCTTATGTTTGTAGTTTTTTTATTGCAATACTGCAGTTTGTATGAATACCCGTGTAGTGAATACTTACTCCACAGAAGGTGTATTTTGAGGAAAAAAATATTGTTCGATCTTTCATGCAGATACAATTTAAAGAAAAAAAACATAAATTTCACAAAATTGTCATTTTTGTCTATATTCAGATACAATTTGCACCCTGCGGTGGTCAAATTGAAAGTCACCTTAATATTTAAATCAAAAGCAAACCGGCACTTCTTTTCAAATGGCAAAGCTCATCAATAAATTTTTTGTTTTAAGGAAGAAAATAATTTTGAAACATTCCCATTGACGGCAGTGTGTAATTTCAAAGCGGCAGCTGTTGTATGACCAGATTGGAAGATGGGCTCCCATGGAAAAGTTCAAAAGTTACTTTCTTCCCTGAAACAAAAAAATGTAATGATGAAATCTGCATATAAAAACAACTGCTTATTTGTTTTTGATTTAGGTATAAACGTGACCTAATTATAGCGCCAGAAGGTGCAAATTGAGTTTCAACATGGATAAAAAGGACGACTTGCAAAATTTGTGATTTTTTCTCGTAAAGTTTAGCTGCTTGAGAGGTGTGGAAATATTTTTTCCTAAAAATATACCTTTTTAGAGAAAGTAAGTATTCACTACTCAGGTATTCATACAAACTGCAGTATTTCAATAAAAAAAACTGCAAAATAAGACATTTCGGCTAAATTCTTGTAGGCATATGTGCCGCCAGTAAAATTGCACTAATACTACTGAGCTTCAAACACCTTACACAAGCATCTTTGCTTAACATGTAGACCAATGTTGGTATAGAAAGACGGAGCGGTACTTTTAAAATAAACTTTTTCACAAACAACACCCAAACGACATTTTCAGAAATTTCAGAAGGCAGCCACATGACCAAAAGTTTTTTCTCTCAGAAAAATTTAAGCAGTTCACTGTTTTCAACGCAGTGAATCAGCAAGATTGTTTTTTTGAATACTTTTGAGATGATCGCCCAAATGGCTGGGACGTTTGGCACAAGAAATTTCTGTTGTGGGTTGCTGTGTGACATATTACAAAAAACTAAAACTGGGGAGTCCACATAGCCCCAAAATTAGATGATGAAAATCAGAGAGATAAATCAACTTTCATTGAGCCCAACTATGTTGGTGGAGCACTTGGGCACCAGACGAGGTGGTTCACTAGTTACAGGACCAATATGTTCTCAGCAGATCCTGGCCCTTGTTCGTCAGTGCAAGCCGAGCTGATAGGAGGGGGCTGGATATCAAGGTCTCCCACGCGAAAGAGGTTGGGTATTGAAGGTGTTAGGGGAAAGGGAAGGAAGGGGGGTCTTGAGTTCTGAGCAATCTGTCAAGATATGTGGCAGGAAGCCTTTTTCTTTTTTGCAAAACGGACTGAGCGTAGCATGTTTCGCAGGGCATATGCGGTTCATTTCATTTATTTAACCTCAGGGCGCATAGAGGCCTTACAGAGGGGGTAGGGTTATACAAAAAAGGCAAGAAACACAACATAGCAATACAACATATTAATGAAAATACATGCTCAAAGAAACCAAGTTACAATAGGCTGAAGACGTAATCCGTTAGTGCCACCTTGAATGATGACACATCCTCCATGCAGGCGATAGAGGGCGGAAGGCGGTTCCACTCAGTGCTTGTCTTTGCTAAAATGAAGTCTGAAAAGAACTAGTGCAGTATAACGAAATGAAAACCTTGAATGAAAAAGGAATGAAGATGCAATGATACGTATAAAGATGCCGAGATGATTTCCTGTTTAAGTTAACATTTGTGGTAGCTGATCTTGTGAAAAAGAAATACACGAGACATTTTTCTTCGAAGTTTCAAGTTTGTTAGTCCAAGGTCTGATTTCGTCAGTGATATGCTAGCTGAGTGGGAATTATTTGAGTGTGTGGAACGCGCTGAATGTTTCTGAACTGATTCAATTATAGTTGTTAATACTTTTTGACCAGATCCCAAAGATGAGCAGCATATTCCAGCGAGGGTATAATTAATGTTTTGTAGAGTTGTAATTTTAAATGACACGAAGCGTTGGAAAAACTTCTGCAAATGTACCAGAGAGACGTAGGCGTATCAGCCGGTGGGGGAGCAAGGAGGACGCGAGCCCCCCCCCCCCCCCCCCCCAAGTAAGGTGCAAATATTTATCACAACAGCATTTAGTCAATTGTGTTGCTATAGAAGAATCAAATTGTTATGAGGATATGTTACAACATAGTGGTGTAATTTTGGCAACGTTTCCGCTTTGATGATTTTCCTAGTAGGTTCATATATATATATATATATATATATATATATATATATATATATATATATATATATATATATATATATATATATATATATATATATATATATATATATATATATATATATATATATATATATATATATATATATATCCCGCGTGACGAGTGAGGTAGGCTTGCCCGCCCACTCACGAAAGAATTGGTACGCCACTGCAGAGAAATCTGTTAGCATTGTCAGTGATGTATTGAATGTGTGCATGCTAAGAAAGGTTATTGGCAATCTGAATTCTGAGGTATTTAAATCAATCATGTTACCTACTCGAGATTGATGTTATTGATGGCATAGTTGAAAGATTTTGTCGAGTCAGGGCGATGCAATAAATGCATGATTTAGCATTTATAGTGGGATTTAAGAAGATAAGCCATTCCGAGCAGTTGCTTAATATGTTATCCAAGTCAGATTGAAGAATAGAGTTATCGTGCTGATTAGTGATTTCATAAACACAGTCATCAGCAAATAGTTTAGTGGGACTATTAATTACTGTAAGTAAGTCATTAATGCAAATTAGAAATTACAATGTGCTGAGGAAAGAGCCATGATGGACGCCCGTCTTTACATCACAACAAGGGATGCAGCATCAAGTTGCAAATTGAGTATGGTTATCCAGTTCAAGATGGTAGGGTAAGAATACTAAGTTGGAGAAGTAGTAAGCAATGAGACACCTTGTCAGAAGCTTTAGCAAAATTTAAAAATATACAGTGAATAATATGGCCTTTGTCAAAAGTAGAGAAAATGTTATGGTTAAACAATATTAGTGTTGTTTCGCATGAGTAGTTCTCGCAAAACCCATGCCGAAATGAAGTAAAATAAAGAGTTTGATGTGAGGAAGGAAACGAGATTACTAAAGAAGACTCGATGCTTAAGCGATCCTGCCTGCGCTCAATGTGGGATCGTATGCTGTTGCCTGGCCAGTTTGGGCTGCGTTTCTGGCAGTTTGCCTGTTTTCTCCGCTCGTGATGAACAGATTCGAAAAAGTTTTGTGGGAAAATGTTCCTCATCGGACACCCAACTACTTCCACTGTCTAACTAAAATTTGGTATGGGGCCTGGTGAGTGGCCCTTTAAGTGTAACGAGTTGCGACAAAAACACGTTTGCATAGAATCAGAATTAAGAATTTCAGGCAGCCCCGCCGCGGTGGTCTAGTGGCTAAGGTACTCGGCTGCTGACCCGCAGGTCATGGGATCGTATCCTGGCTGCAGCGGCTGTATTTCCGACGGAGGCGGAAATGTTGTAGGCCCGTGTGCTCGGATTTGGGTGCAAGTTAAAGAACCCTAGGTGGTATAAATTTCCGGAGCCCTCCACTACGGTGTCTCTCATAATCATATGGTGGTTTTGGGACATTAAACCTCACATATCAATCAATCAAATCAGAATTACAGGCAGACATTTTCCACTCGACTTTGTGATGTAAGTTGCAAGTCTATCACTATGAGTATGGGTTATGTCAAGGCTTACTCAATTTAAAGCCTGCTTTAACACTGTAGATATGACCTACTAAGTCGTTGAGTGCGTTCATTGTTTAGGAACCTCACGTAGACGTGGAATTTCGCGTGGCGGTTTTCGTGCTATTAAATGTGAAGATTTATATCCACGACTGGAGCTCTTGTAAAGGAATCACTTATGGTGGCATGCGAGTTCATTAATTTGCTAGCTAGTTATTTCAGCGGTATAGTTTGTATGTGAGACACCTCCACAAGGCCTTCCTGCAAGATATGGCTGGTGCATCTAACCACTTAACGAAATAACTGCTGTCGCTCGAATGTATCAGCTATAAATTATGTGCACCAAAGAACTATCAAGTATGCCGTCTGGTGCATTATTAATGTGAAAACCTTAGATGCCTCTCCCAAACACTAATATTGGCCGTCGGCAACATCGCCGTGATACGTCGGCGGCATCAATGCGAGCTGTTGCTTCTACTGACAGTCATTGTGCGTGCTCTCTGCACATGTTGTGTACCTTATGCGGCACTTCACAGAGCTCTCATTGGCCAACGTGACACTCGTTTAGATAATTTTATGGTGAGTTTAACAGCTGGTGTGCAAGCTCTCATAGCATTGCCTGGCAAGCAAGCGCTCTCTCCACGGAAGGGCGTCGGTTATGCCAGAACAAGGCAGGCGGCACCACATTCATAAAGGTAATGTAAAGAAGACTGCGCGGAAGCACTGTGAAGAGAGTGTGACACGCTCTCGCTGTGATTGTTGGGTTTCAATGATAAGTAGCATCAGTTGCTGCCCAGTTGTTTAACGCATGATTTTGTAAGAATGCTTCACAGTCTGCAGTTCATAATTGGTAGAAAACGTTTAGTACCCTGCTGGAATACGTCCTGGGGTATGAGATTTGAGAAAAAAGTTTTCCTTGTTTTGTGCAACAAAAGACGGTGATCTTCTGGACAAGTGGATTCGAGCAGTCTTCATGAACAATCAGGTCCTTCATTCAACTGATTTTGCCTTCAAAAAACATTTCGAGCTCAAATGCATATGCAAAGAATGAACAACACACTACAATGAACACGTCCTGAGGAACATGCCACAAAGTGGGACATTGTCAAGGGACACTGTGCCGGTAAAGTTCCCTACCTGGCATACCCAACCAATGTGAGAAAACATTGCATTAAATGCCAAGCTGCTAAGTGCAGTGAAGCAATCGGTTCTGCTGAGGTTTTTAATAGAGTGTCGCTACCGCTCCTCTCTAGGTATTGCATGTATGTTAGTGTCTTAGTTAACCATAGTTTTGTTTCACTGCAGTCTGTGCAGCTTATGTGATGTGACGTACTCTGCTGTGGTGCCTCATGCATGCTCACATAAGCAATGACACAATTGGCAAAGTTAGAAATTATATTTGTAACAGAAATTGCTTGAGTATGTTAGTAATGTGAGTCCAGCTAAACCACTGGTCCTGCGAGGATGTACAGGCACTATTTTACAACTCAAAACGACACAAATCACTGAATCTTAGGCCCTTACAAAAGTAAGTGTGGGTACCGCAGCCTGCAGTTGTTGACGTACGTAAATAACGCTTTCACTGTTGACAGAGTACACGTCTAGAATACGGAAACTAAATTCCAATATTCAACTAAAAAAACAAAAGCAAAATAAAAACCAGCTTTGACTTTCCCAATAGCTTCATTGTGCTACAGAACAAAACGATCCCTAAAGTGGGGCATACATGTTGCAGGTGCCTAATATACAAATGTGTATGTTGATTTTTCAGGCATTTTCATTTGACTGGTGTGCGCGCATAAGTATGTGTGCATGGCAGCCGTGCCTGTGGCGGCAGCCTACATTCGTTTATACTTTCACAGCATGAGCAGATGATCGTAAGAACTTTGACAAAGGGAAAAAAATGTCAACAAACCCATTTTATTGCCCTCAATGTTCAGCTGCGCTTTCCTTATATACACATATGGCAAGCCGGCGCGACCCTGCTGCACAGCTTATTACGTATTGTGCCATCGATTGCAGAAAGAGCACAGCCTTATTGATTTGCCTACCAAATCTGGAGACCAGTTCATACACTTCTTACTTTTCCACTGTGGCATGTACTTCTGATGTTGGCAACATTGCAGAACTCCTCGCATGCAATTGGGTCGCCATCAGCTCACACAAAGTCATGTAGATCAACAGCGCCTGGTGTCGCTCCATTGAAGCTGAAATGCCAAACAACTCTTCACGTAAGCCAATTGTCTGAGGTCTTTGCATGCGTTTGGACAGAACCACATCAGCAAGAAGTTAGGCAGTCTACAGAACATCTATCGAAATTATGGCACTTTATATGTCATGTGCTGACGTAGTTGCCAACAGAAGCATTAGCAAGAAGTTTTCTCTTGAAGAAAAAGAAGTGATTTTGCTGTCATCATTGCTCAACAATGTAAACAGCAATGGTTGCACCAATGCCTTTTGGCAAATATCCAAGCGCCCGACTTGTGAAATGAGCGGCGCTGCAATTTTTTTACATCTACTTTTTCACCTAGTTTAGGAGTCTAAAAAAGTCGCATATTATTTACATGTATTGTGGGAGTGCTTTTAAAATCTCTTCGCTGTTGAGAGAGAGCAAACACCTTGTAATATTCAATAGATGTTCATCGTGGACGTTATATTTCTTCATTGCTATGAGAACTTCATTCTTCAGGGCTTCCGTTATGGAGGCGTTCAATTGTAAATGTGCTCCTTTGTGTTCCAGCTGCTGGGGTGCCTGCTATGTGCAGCCATCAAGCAAGCAAGCAAGCTAGCAAGGACCTTGAGGCAAGCCACAATGGAGCATTACAGCAGCAGAACCAGAGAGAAAAGGACCACAAGAAGCTTCGATTCCAGCGCATTGATCAGTCAGAAGGGCTGGAACAGTATTGAAATAATGTAAATAATTTCCCAGCTCTTTCCACAGACCCTATGCTTCGTGCAGCCCCTGCATCTTCATGCAAGGAAATGTTGTCAGACGTTGCTCGGAAGTCTGATTCTGCTACCATACAATGTCAGAGTGCGATGTCAGTGACACCTAAGGTCACAAAAACAGACACTGCTCATGGGTACCCTTAACTGCCAATAACTGCAGTGGCAAGCACCAGGGCTCCAGCTGTGACTGTTTTCACTCAAGTAAAACGGTGCCCTGTGCGTGCTCCTGCACTTGTCGGTGGTGTGTGGATGCACCACAAAATGAAGAAGACTGGGTGTACTGCCGTGCCACTGTGCTCTGCTGCTTTTGAGCAGAGTCCACCTTCTGAGTGTGGGCCACCCGACGCCTGCGGTGTAACATCCACGGTGATCCCCCAGTCAGAAGGTGTGGTTCTGCGCAAGGGCAGCAGTGCGGCTGACACCAGGGCTTCCACGCCTCGTGGTGATCCCCGTGTAGAAAAGGTGGTTAGAGTCGAAAATAAGAAAGGGCGTAGTAACAAGAAACCAGTTTCTCCTGCCCTTGTCAGGGGTGCAAGTGTGCACCACAAAGTGAAGAAGCCTGGGCGTACTGCCGTGCCACTGTGCTCTGCTGCTTTTGAGCAGAGCCCACCTCCTGACTGTGGGCCACCTGACGCCTGCGGTGTAAGATCCACGGTGAGCCCCCAGTCAGAAGGTGTGGTTCTGCGCAAGGGCAGCAGTGCGGCTGACACCAGCGCTTCCACACCTCGTGGTGATCCCCGTGTAGAAAGGAGGTTAGAGTCGAAAATAAGAAAGGGCGTAGTAACAAGAAACCAGTTTCTCCTGCTCTTGTCAGTGGTGCAAGTGTGCACCACAAAGTGAAGAAGACTGGGCGTACTGCCGTGTCACTGTGCTCTGCTGCTTTCGAGCAGAGCCCCCCTTCTGACTGTGGGCCATCCGACGCCTGCAGTGTAACATCCACGGTGAGCCCCCAGTCAGAAGGTGTGGTTCTGCACAAGAGCAGCAGTGCGGCTGACACCAGTACTTCCTCACCTCGTGGTGAAGACCCTGAACAGGAGCAGAAAGCAACATCAGCGAAATTGTCAAACAGCCTTATTTGCACAGGTGGAGGAAATCTTTCTGTAGGGAGCAAATTCAGCACTAATAAGGAGTTTAAAGCTAGCTTTGAAGGATGGAAAAGTGAAGGGTTCCATCCGATGATCAGATAAAAACCCATTGTGTATTGAGAAAGATTTAAACAAAGCAGACTTTCCGTATGTTCGAGTTAAGTTTGTTTGTTGCCACGCAGGGTATCCAAATCCGAGGGGATAAAATATTTGGCCCAATCAACGCTTCAATGGGACAAGTTGCAGCGTTGAACTTAAGCTTGCGCTGCGGGTTTTTCTACAGCCTTATTATGAAGTTGTAAATTTAGCGGATGTGCACAACCATAAAGTAGGTCCCGAGATTTTTGTATGGTACAATAATAATCATGCATTAAGTGCTTCTGAAAAAGAGGAACTTCAGGACTTGATTTCTTGTAATGTGAAACCTAAAGACCTAAAGGATGCTATTCTGGGGAGAACGGGAAAACATGTTACTTCTCGTGATATTACAAACTTGAAGTATAGAACAGTTCAAAAAATTTAGGACAATGCTCATCATGGAGCCCTTCTGTTAAAAAAAATCAACGAACTGTTTTCTGATTACTCTGGGTCGAAGGGTCATATTGAAAAGAATACAGAAAATGGTCTCTTGTACGTATTGCTTCAATCAGAGCATATGGCCCAGTTACTAGAAAAATACCCTGAAGTGTTGTTCTTTGATGGTACGTATAAAGTTAGTAATGAAGGGTATATCTTTTTTTCGATTCTATGTGAAGATGAACAAGCCATGGGAGGCCTGTATGTTATGCATTTGTTCAGCGGGAGACATCAGAAATATTAAAGTCTTTCCTAGAGACATTCCTTTGTTTGAATCCTGTCGTAGAGGAGAAGTGGAAAATTGTGATAATGGACAAAGATTTAAATAAAATGAATGTAATTAAGCAGCTTCTGCCCAAATGTAGAATCTTGTTGTGTTCGTGGCACGTATTGAAGTACTTAAACACCAAAGTGATGCAGCATAAGTCAAACAGTCTAGATAAGAAGTATGTTAGAGATATAATTACGAAACTCTCTTTTGCACATACTGTAGATATATCAAGAGCACTTGCAGGACTTGGAAGAAGCACTTGAAGATGAGAAAGTCCTCCTGGAGTACTTTTATAAAAATTGGCACAGCTGCAAGATCATGTGGGTTCATGCTTATTGTGCTAATGCATGTAGTTTGGGAAATAATACTAACAATCGAATGGAAAGCCATAATAGAAAGTTCAAAATTGTCTAACACGTGACACGCACTTAGTGGAAGCAGTGAAAGCTCTGATAAGGTATGTGACCCATGATGCTCTCGCACTCAGCCATACGCAATATAAAGAAATGAGAACTGGCATTGACGCCAGTAAGACTGATAAGTTTTGCATTGAAGTGTCAGGAAAATGCACCGAATATGCTAGAAAATTGGTATGTAAAGAATATGGGCTGTTTATGAAATATCCAGGAGACTGTGTTGTCTCTGATGGCAAATGCTCCAATTTTGTTGGCAGTAGGCTTTATGAAAATACTAATAACATGAGTACAAGCATATGTACATTTAACGCGCAGTACCAGCTGCCCTGCAGGTACATTCTTGCAGCTAGATCAAAAAATAATATGAAACTGTTTGATGAAAGTTGTGTGTCAAAGCGCTGGCTTAAATCTCACTTTGTGCAGACCGACCAGATAGTGTCATCATAACAAACTAAGCATTTTAACCACAAGCATGGTAAAAATGGTACAGACATAACTTGATAACTCAAAGGCAAGATATGCACGTCTGTTGGAACTTTCAAAGGAAACTGCTAATGTACTAGCGCAATGCAGCGCAACTGAACTTTGCGAAAAATTGAGCGAGTGTGAGGACTTTTTCCAAAATCTTGTTACTTATCCTAGAAATAATAAACATGATTCACCACTTTCTAAAATAGCACAAAGTAATGAACAAGTTAGTGGGGATGGAAAAGGCTTAGAAAAGTCAAAAGAAATAAGTAATTCATGGAGTGTAGACCTGAACGACTCTCTATTGGCCAAGTCCGTAGATGATGACACAACGAAGAAGGGCTCCACAGAAGATAAATCGGAACTGAAAGTGCAATCTGGTCAAGTTAAATCTGATTCAAAAGATAAAATTATTTTACTATAGCGTCGCATGATGATAAGGTATGCCAGGTTCTAGCAAGGACATCGGACACTAGCTCTTCGTCTAGTGATTTTGCACAGCAACTGACAGCGCTTAGCATACCTCTAGTTAAATTCGCTCGCGGCCGACCACGTAAGAGATGTGCACATGATACAAAGCGGGGAGAAAAAAGACTACGTGTGCATGTTTTAAAAAACTCTCATATTCAAGAGAAGACATCTGTGACAGTCGGTGGTAGAACAGTGGAAGAAATTAGTGGTCCCATAGCTTACGCGATTTGTCGTCCAAATAATAGCGACCCGTACAAAATAAGTTCCTCTGATTTAGTGGCCTTACGAGGCACGGGATGGCTGTCAGATGCAATCGTAAATGAAGCGCAATTTATTATTTCGTGTCAGTTTCCTGGTCTGTGCAATTATCAGGATTTTCATCTTGGGGAAAGCTTGAAATTTAAGAAGCGAGACAACTTTACTCCAATTCTGCATATTTCTGGGCATTGGGTTACAGTGACAAACTATGGTGCCCCTCCAAACAGTGTTTTTTTGTATGATTCGTCAGACCAGGACATTATGCCAAGTGTAGCAACTCAAGTTATGAACATATTGAGTTTAGCTTCTAACACTCTCACCATTCACGCTAAGGCAGTACAGCGTCAAGAGAACTTTTATGACTGTGACTTTTTTGCCATTGCTAATGCATTCACCATTGCATCTGTGGTCGATCCGTGCACCGTTGCTTTTGATAAGACCTAAATGCGCAGGCATTTATTATCATGTCTTGCAGACTATGTGATGGTGCATTTACCTATTGCTACAATGCAAGTGCCCAAGGTAAAACGAAAATCAAGTTGCTTTTTTGTTCCAAAGTGATATTTCGTGTTTAAACCATTAAAAAATCAGCCATAAATTGAAACCATATAGTTCTATAGCTGCTCAATTAAGACCTTTCTATAGATTCCAACTCTAGGTTATTAATATACTCTGTCATCATCATTAGCATTCTCAGTTCTTCTGCCCCAAAAAGAATTTTAAATGACATTCTTTGGTCCGTGTTATTCAGTGAGATAACTTTCTGCAGGCGCTATTCATCCAGGAAATAGTGCAAACCATTATTCTATATGCGCCTTTCCTTTAAAACTAAGTGGTTTGAGAAAAAATTAATAAATTTTGATGCCTATCGGCCAATAAAATTAACTGTGTAAATAACGCAGGCCAGAAAGTTATTATTTTTGTGGTATAATTTTGGGACCATGAGCATCCTAGCATGTTGCAACCTTTTTAGATGTTTAAGTATACTAGTGTATGAAACCTTTTAAAGGGGCCCTAAAGGCATACTATGGGTGCACTGTTTGTGGTGCACTATTTGTTCCGTGCTAAGAAAATGCCTTGTTTAAAAAGAAATTATATATTAAGTGGTCAGCATGCTACAACTGGTATTTAAACAACTTTCCAAGTAGGTCTTCTTGACAATTTGTCCCTTAGGTGGCGTGTAATACAGTAGTAGCAGGCGTGGTAGAAGGAAAGTTTAGGTATTATGAGCAGACACCAGTCAGTAGCTTCGGAGAAGCTTCTGTGGCACAGATAGGTAATTTGAGAGAACTTTCACTGCCCACCCCCACCCCCCGTTTTTGGGGGATGATTGAAGCTAGCCATGAGTCTTTTTGGAGGCTCTTAGTTCAAAGAATGAAATAGAAAGAACCAAGCAGCATTTCATACCAGATTTGCGCGCACTTTAAAGAACCCCAGGTGGTAGAAATTTCCGAATCCCTCCATTACGGCGTCTCTCATAATCATATGCTGGTTTTGATACGTTAAACCTTACATACAAAGAAATAAGCATTTCATACCAGATTTTAATGCGCTCAAATCGTCTTTTCTACTGTGGACAGTTTCAGTAATTACTTTTTCTGGGACTCCACTATGTCATTTCATAGAGTTACAGAGCTGGCAGAATATTGCATGGGTGCCTCGAGCCTTATTATACATTTACTTCTTTCTTGGTGAACTAAGCCCTGTAGTTAATACTGACGTTTAGGCATTCATAAACTTTCACTCATCATTCGAATGGGAGAAATTTTTTGCCTTTAGCGTCCCTTTCAGATGAAGAAGATTTGTTCCTTTGTGATTGAATGCATGACTTAATTTTCTAAGCTGTGCTATGTGGAAACACATACTTTGGCAAAATGAAAGCTAATGCGGGCAGCTGGTAAAATTTACTTTTCCAACTGTAAATAAATTTTATGTGATTGTATTACAATGCAAGATGTTCTTAATGCATTAACAAACAGTTCATATTCTGAACATTCCATAGAAAACAGCATCATTTCTAGTAAAAGTCTAAATGTGTGCTATGGCAAAGTTTGATTCCATTAGGTTGGCTGCAGTTTGAGGCAGCAGTTCAGCATGACCTGTAATAGTTTCATACTGTCTAAGTCTCTGGGCGGAGCCCGACTGCTACAGAGCGCGTTCTCGGGTGGCGGATAGAGAAACGTTCCATGATGTGAAGTTGCACAAATCTGCTTCATATCATGTTACAGGCAGTTATGCCCGCGGACCAACAGGCATATGGTCATGGTTCATATTAGTAACAACCATATTTTTGCGGCTGTTAGCGGCCAGTGGTTTTTACATATCACCTGAATTTAAGTCAGTGCATATACTTCGACATTGTGATGTGCGTGTAACATCAGTGCAGTGCTCCTATTGGTTACCATTCACGAGACCATATCAAGGACATGCTGCCAGCCATCATGTCCTGGTCCTGACCTGCCTTTGGGAGGCTGACTCAGCCGTCTAGTTTGGCGAGCGGGTTCCTGCTTCTGGTCACCAGCCACAATGGTGCAGTGACCAGCCACCATGGTGCATGCATGGGTAGACCGGTCTGGTATAAAGTGTTAATGCAGGCTTGTTAGTACGCCGTGAACTTGCAATAAACAGCACTACAACTAGACAAAGAAAGAAGAAACAATAGCTGCAAGAGAAATCCTGTCTCTTGCAGCTCTATCTATCAGATGTTCTGATCTCTCTGCTCACATTTGGAAATTGTTTTCACTTTATGACTGAAGCGCTTCTGTCCATGACTTATGGGTGAACTGGGCTTCTCATCTGCTTCAGCCAACAAATACACCTGCAAAGACTGAGTCTGCCACTGTGGATGACACCAGCATTGGAACTACTAGTGACTGTTTTTGTTTCAAATGTTCAGCAGAAGTTCATTTAATTACAAAGCTTTGCTTGTCTTAGTAGTTTGGTAATGGGTGCAGTTTCAGTGTGGTTGTTTTGCTTTTATTTAAAATTACTTTCCTTTTAAATGTTTGACATTGGTGTGTGAAAAACTGGCTCATCCTTTTCTGAAACTAGACTCTGCCTCAGTAAAACAATCCTGCATCGCAGGCGTGATGGCTGAATGGCTGCAGCTGTTTCAATGCTGCCCAAGGATGTAGTGTTGATGTTTGAGAGCAGCAGCCATAGGCCGGTAGAAAAAGTGGAACCTATTTAAACTCATTCAAGAAATACGTTTCACCATGGAAACTCACTCGGACTCAAATTCACTAAAATTTAGCTCAACAAAACTAATTGGGACTCGCTAAACTGTTTGTCAACCACTCTCACCCAGGCTCAAACTTACTAACATATTACTCAGTTCGGCACGCTCAGACTCGTGTGTCTGAGTGAGCAAGCAGCTGTCACTAGTCGCAATTCAATAAGAATATTGTTATGAAATATGCAGCTGATATCAGAAATTTTTGCCATGAATGTCTCATGGGCGAGTTTGTGAAGGGAGGTCTTGGCGACATCCTTATCTTCTAACTTGCGCCTCTGTTCAATAACCGCATGAATGGTTGTGTGTTGACGTATGCTTGAACAGACTTGATTACCAATGTAAGCAAATATGACGTCGATAAGTATGCTGATAGGCGGGTATATAGGAACATAGGTTAGAAATAAAAGGTGGTGCTCACTAAGGCTCACCCAAGAAATACACGTTGAGCTTAGGGCTCACCACCTCAGACTCACAAATGTTTTACCCACTCGGATTCAAGCTCATTAAAATTTTCCTTAGTCAGACTCACTTTAACTCAAACTCATGTAATATTACTCAGCTGTACTCACTCAAACTCACGACTCGATTATAGTCCAAGTGAGCCTGGCCCCAGTAACGTCCAACGTGCCATGCTCAAATCAGCCAATCACTGATACAATGGCTGTGATGAGTAATGTTTGAGCTTCTAGCGCAATTTGTCGAGTGAAAGAAATGCAATTTTCTGGTTAATTCGAACATTTATTGAGAAGTTCTGGCCTCGTGATGCGCAAAAATACTTGGCTCACGTGTTCTCGGGAGTCTTCACTACCGATTGGCCGCGTTTTCCGACCGTATTCAATAAGTGTTGCAATGCCCCTTAAACTTTGAAGAGGTTTTGCGGTAGTGCAAATTCTCTTGGATAGGTGCTTTCATGGCATAATAGTCTATGCTGCAGTGAAATTACCTCTACAGGAGATTATGTGCAGATCGATGTTAACTATTTGTTCATTGCAAATACTTCAAAATATTCAATAATTTAAAATTGAGTCGGAGCGAGTTTGAATACAGCACTGTTCCTTCAAATATTCGAAGCATTCTAATATTTGCACAAGCCTGCTTTTTTAGTTATTATATTTGTCTTTTATGCTCTCTCTACGCAATTGTTTTCTCCCACTTTTTTTTCTCTTTCTCCTCTTTCTAATGGTTCTCCCATCTTCTTTTTCTCTCTCTGCTTTGCATCCTCACTTGCCTTTCCAACCCCCTATACTATTTAAGGCTATGATTTCTTCTGTCACTGTGCGTAAATAGCCGAAGAGTTATTATGCTCAGCTTTCAATTGTATGTTCGCTGTTTCAAATATTGCCTCGGGTAAGCAAAAAAAAAACCAAGAAGTGTTCTTGTTTTCTTTCCTTCTGCTGCTAAAAAGTGGTTCATTGCAGATGGGGCTCGTCTTCTAAAGCTGCAAAGACTCGGAGGTGCCAGTTAGCTTGCCAGTATTCATTCAAATGTTATTGCAGACTGTCAAGGAGCCAGTCTGCAATAGACGCTCAATGGCGTACCTGCCATATGTGGTACGCGTCCAGCAGAAACGCAAAAGGTGTTTGGGTGTGCTGCAGGGAACACGCCTCAGCGTTGCTGGGACAGACAGTTCGCGTTTGAGGAGAGGCGCATGCGGGGACCGAGGATATGAAAAGCGCGTCGCGTGTGCGCTCAGGGCTCTCTCTGTGGCCTTCGTTATGGCCAGTCCTGTCTCCTGTAAAAGCGAATCTCGATGCCTTGTGTTTTTACACCTGTAAATATGTAAATAAATTATGTGTTTCTGTTGTAAAGAAGCCTCTCAAAGGTGTCTCCTTCCCTGGCACCTGGGTGAAAGCCTGTGCCCCTAACCTTGGTCATATCAAGGTGTGCTTCCCAAAAGTATCGCTGTTGTATGCATTGTGTGCTCACAATCGACCACAATGACGGCATGGCTAAACTTGTTGCTGGTATATCACTAGCCTTCTTGCAATATGTGCCTGTTTCAAATCTATGAGGGCTAGGTTTTCTTTTTTTTCAAGTCCCAATTCGTTTGAGATAAAACTACTGCGAATCCAAGACGCTCATGTTTGGAACATTTATGTAGACTTTCCAGCTGCCCCTTTGCATAGTTGCCCCTGCAAATGAGGCATCTGTTTTGGCCTTGCAGCAGCTTTTTTTATACCCCCCCACACACACATTGAAGACAGCCAAGTCAATTCTGTATGCCACTCACTGTCTGTAGATTGTTGTCTACACAACCTGCTTCTATACCAGGGTTGCCACCTTATCTCAAACAAAAAACAGGCCCTTCAACGAGGGAAAGAGGGAGGGCCTCGGATACCTGGAGATTAATGTCCAGCGATAGACACCATGTCAGATCTTTGGCATACAGTGCCATTTAAAAACTATATTGCATTCTTTGAGTCAAATAAACCTGTTTTAAATGCAAAAATGGCTCACTGAGCTAACCTACTAGTCAAATTGCTGGCAGAAAAATATCCATGGTTAGAATAATGCTTCGTTTTTCTCACTTAAAAAGGAAAAATTGGGGGACCCTTAAGGTTCGCTTTCAAGAATTGAACACGATAACGATACCCAGGCCCTCGTGCGTACTTCAAGCACTTGTTGCATGAAATCTTTTCGAACATGGTATGCACTCACTATGTAGTCTGAAGGAAATGTGTGCAGCGAAATGTGTGCATTTTGTTATGACTGGCAACCCCTTAACTATGAAGTCCTTAAGATAACCACAGGTTCTGATGCCTGATTACTATGCCCACTTGTATCAAGAAATATTACTGTGATATTACATATTAAATTGTGAAAGCAGTATACAGGACACATGTGTTCGCAAAGCCTAACGTTACTTTCACTGCATTTTCAAGCAGATGAAGTTATTTTCCCTGAATTTCTAAGCAGATGTGTGGCTGTGCGGTAGAACGCCTGCTTGCCATGCAAACGGCCTGAGCTCGACCCCCCCGCCAACTGGGAAAATTTTTATTACCTATTTTATTTGCATCTTTCTTGGTTTTCCGGTTGCTCACAAGGTTCATCACTCACAATTATAGACGCCCAGGAGATTTTTAAAACTATCGCGTTAGAACTGGCATAAAAGGGTAACAATGTATGACTGAATGAACAAGCTTTTACAGCTTATGCCAAATCACACTAGTGTGATGTTGAAATCCCTAGGTCCATTGTTAGACTTTCAAATGTCATGACTTTCACTTTTATGTCTGTTTAGGGGTACAGAAATTAACGGGCCAGAAAGTGTAAATAGATCTTTATTTGGAAACATGCAGAAGTATGATAAAATCAAGCTCCCTTTCCCTTGAGTAATTTGAGATATGTATTTTGAAATGGTGTTTGAAAATCATAGCAGCTGTGCCATTGCACTGCTTCGTGAAAAAAGCTTAGTATCGAGTTCTGGAGAATTTCTGCACGTTGCCTGCTGCAGCTCAGACAATTGTTACGTGGCTTAAAATCATATAGTATATATATCGCATTCTCACTTCTAATTTTGCTTTTTATGCAGTTCACCTTCCCTTCGTGAGTTCATCGATATTTTTTACATAATAACAAAAATCTACAGGACTTCATGCCTAAAAATAGTGTGACACAATCTTCACTAAAGTATGGCCATCAATTTATGAGAAAAAAGTAGGGCGCATGTGGCTCATCGACCCATGAAGCATCTTTGAATAGGTGGGGCAACACTTTTCACATTGTCTCATAAGAGAACAGCTGTAATTCTGCTGCCAAATTTCTTGCCCAAAAAGGCCCAGTGGAAGCAGTACAGAGGAACACTTCTAAAACTGAGGGAAAAAATTGCAGTGATCCTTCATTTCAGATGTTCTACACAATTCTGTGCCTCTGCCTGGGGCATTGAGTCTAGCGGCTCTGTTCCAAGGTCTTCACATACACAAACCCTTTCAGCTTGTGTCTGTCTTGTCGGTAGGTGTAGATAATATTGAAACTCGACGAAGACAAGGAGAAAACAGCAGGCATAGAAGAGTGCACGCATCCATAAGAAAATAAAAAAGGAGAATATTGCTTTTCATTCACATTCAACGAAGTAGTGTCTATGCATGTCTTGTCTTGTTTCTGCAACGGATAAGGGCATACATCTCAGTTAAGCTTGCATTTTTGCACATAATTAAAAATTTGGTAATGATTCATGGCAGGCCACTTCGACGTGGTGTCAATGCACTGATTGCAAGTGCGTTTACAAATGCTGCATCATATTTATGAACTCTATTCAGGTGTGACAAATATGCTTTCTCATATATCTTGCATGATTTGATGATCTTGAATATTCGTGTTCTCTTTGGCTTCCTGGCTGTATGAAGCAGCAATTTTGCCATATTTTTCCTTTGGCCCGTCATTTTAGCAACAGTGTCTTAGCCACAGCTTTTGATCTCATTGCCTCTCCTCATAATGGTAAAAAATATAGAAGAATGAGTTGTATTGTGACATCCATCAAAGATAAAAAAACGGTTATGCATGTATGCTATGTTGTTAGGCTATGCAAGGAACTGCTTTGTTTTTCATTCGAGTGAACTTTCACAATGATTTTAGGCAGATATAATTTTGCAATTTAGAAAGAAAATATATAGTTGCATGCTAAAATTCCCTCAAAATTCTGAACAGAAGAATACCATAAATTTGGAACTTTAGCTACCTGGTACGCAATATGACACTGACTGAAAAAATATTAACAGAACAGAATGATTTTAAGCTCGACATATCACTGATACCATGCATTGTAAACGTGCAATATATAGTTTCTCAGTTTTCTTAATGTTTCTGGTACACCACAGCTGGAAGGCATTGTGCTGATGGCATCGTAAAGTGGCAGAAAAAGTTTTACTGAGGAAAAAGTCGGATGCGTTCATCCTAGTAACCCTCAAAAGGTTACGAACTTGATGCTCAGCAGTGGAGATTCTTCCACAGCAACAAAAAACCTGCATTGCACCAAAGTGCATGGACACACCATCTCTCCAGCATTTCGCTCATGCACTCTGTCATGACAGAACTTGACAGAATGCAGTGAACAGCTGTAGGCCACTGTTTGCAACGTGTTGCATATAAGACTCCTGCAGCTACGACGTTTGGTGAAAACTGTTTCAATGCCTTTGCGTGACTGGACACTCTGAATTACGAGCTTTCTAGTGACATAAAAGAAATGTACATTAAAAAATTGGTTGGCTGTAGGAAATAATCAGGCCCTCAAAATCCACAGAACTGCTAAGAAAGGGTAAGTATTCGTTGGTACAAGTACATTCCAGGAGCTAAGTAGCCAGCTGCGCTACCCAACTTCTCAAGTCTTTTCTTATAATGTGCCAAGGGGGATGCTGTGTATCATACTGCTGCGCAAGTTTTCCTTTTTTTCGTGTACTTAACATTTTGAAACATTAGTGAACTGTTAAAACATATATAGCTTTGCAAATAATGACTGTTAAATCAAACACAACAAAGCTAAATTTGGAGTGTTAAATCACTGAATATTTCTACAGATCGAATCGCACTTGTCTAAAACACCCAGCCGACTGCTCCAGTTGCCATTTTTTGCAGAAATATGTTAATGCCGACGACGTATGAATATCTAACATGGTATACGGAATGCTAGGCCTTTGTGCGATAATTTAAGCGTGAACAGAAGCATGTAGCTAAGGTGACATAGAAGCCTTCGTTAACAAGAGTTATGCGCTCCGCTGCTATGCTCAGCAGTAGAGCTTCTTCCACAGCAACAAAAAACCTGCATTGAACCACAGTGCATGCACACACCATCTCTCCAGCATTTCGCTCATGCACTCTGTCATGACAGAACTTGACAGAATGCAGTGAACAGCTGTAGGCCACTGTTTGCAACGTGTTGCGTATAAGACTCCTGCAGCAACAACGTTTGGTGAAAACTGTTTCATTGCCTTTGCGTGATTGGACACTCTGAATTACGAGCTTTCCAGTGACATAAAAGAAATGTACATTAAAACATTGGTTGGCTGTAGGAAATAATCAGGCCCTCAAAATCCACAGAACTGTTAAGAAAGGGTAAGTATTCGTTGGTACAAGTACATTCCTGGAGCTAAGTAGCCAGCTGCGCTACCCAACTTCTCAAGTCTTTTCTTATATTGAGCCAAGGGAGATGCTGTGTATCCTACTGCTGCGCAAGTTTTTGTTTTTTTGGTTTACTTGACATTTTGAAACATTAGTGAACTGTTAAAACATATATAGCTTTGCAAATAATGACTGTTAAATCGAACACAAAAAAGGTACATTTGGAGTGTTAAATTACTGAATATTTTTACAGATCGAATTGCACTTGTCTAAAACACCCAGCCGACCGCTCCTGTTGCCATTTTCTGCAGAAATATGTTAATGCCGACGCCGTATGAATATATAACATGGTATACGGTATGCTAGGCCTTTGTGCGATACTTTAAGCGTGAACAGAGAAATGTAGCTAAGGTGACATAGAAGCCGTCATTAACAAGAGTTATGCGCTCCGCTGCTCTGGACAAGTGTGGTTCCACCTGTACAGCTGCAGTGTTGTCATTTTTTTCGTGCATGAAATTCTCCATGTTCACTTTACATCTGGTCCATGATATAAAAACATGGAAAGATGGAAATAAAAAGAATAACAAATAAACCATCTAGGTCTGAGTGAGAATAGAAGCCAAGCTGCTTGTGTGGCAAGCAGGCGTTCTACCACAAAGCCACGTGCCTGCTCAAAATAATTTTCATGCTTTACATATACACGCGTCTTGTATACACGCTTCACAATACAACATTTAATATCGTAGTATTTCATGGTACAAATGGCATTGCCCTGACCATCAAAACGTGTGATTATCATAATGACTTCGTGGTTTAAGGCCAGCCACGAATAACAAAAGGCACAAATGCTACTGGAGTATTCTCTTAGGACCACATAGTGGGTGCATAACAAGTTTAAGAACATTTCGTGCGCATAGTTGCTCGTGGTTTAAAGCATACTACCCAGTGCCTGTATTGCGTGGTCTATCCTGTGTCCCATCTCTGCGCTCTTTGAAGTAACTATGTGTACGTGTAACAAGCTCGCTTCGCCACCAATTAGAAATCCATTACACAGACTGCAGCTATATGCGAAACCCTTACTGGAACAAGCCACTTTAAACATCAATTACTGTACTGGTGCGCATCGGCGCTGGCTCTGTGCCAGGAAGAGAAAAGACGACGAAGTTCGTGTGTCACGATCTCGGCGTGACACACGCCGAGAGCGTGTTTTTAACATACTGGCTTCACTATACAACTCCCCCAACCCCCCCCCTTTTTTTTTTCGTTGTTAGCAATAATGCAGTTATCGTCCCTATGAGACTATATGTTCTCTTGGCCAATCCCCCAGAGTGGGTACGAGCCATGGATTAGAGGATACAAACAAACAAACAAACAAACAAACAAACAAACAAACAAACAAACAAACAAACAAACAAACAAACAAACAAACAAACAAACAAACGCTCTCGGCCTCCTGTTTTCCAGAACCAAGCAGCTGCGTTCTTCTCCATTTGCCACGACGCGTCTGGTGAAGAAGTAAAGGGTAGAGATCGGAGATCGGCTCATCGTCGAGTGACAGGGTCCTTTTAGTTAAGATTTGGTTTGCTTTTCATTCCTCGTATTCCTTGTTAGGTTCTCTCAACTGAAACGTTGTTGCAGTTCTTTGGAGGTCAGGCAAGTCAGAATATTCTGATGTCTTTGTCATCACCTGGTCAAGGGCACTCTCCTTGGCTGGCCTCACTACCGGTCAAGGATTGGCCGCTTGATATCTTGCTACGCAGTGGATATAACTACGTCCCTGTGGCTATGGTTCCTACAAATGGGGGTTGCATTCCAATGAAGAATCCGAAGGTGATACAAGTGGAGCTTCAGAAAGCCTCGTCGCTTTTCCAGAAGATTGCTGAGGTCCGCCAGTTCGGCCAAGGTGGTATCCTGTGCTGCTCTGCAGACCAGGATTGCGCCCGAGAGCTTCTGAATTGCTATGAACTTGCTGCACAGCCGGTGAGCCCGTTTATTCCAGCTCATCTTGCATGTACGAAGGGCATAGTCCGTGGGGTGGATACGAGTCTGGCACCTCAAGAAATTCTGGACTTATTTGCTGTAGCTGCGACAGTTTCAGTCCAAACAACTCATAAAACAAAATCGCCTACTGAATCAGTTATAGTACCTTTTGCAGGAAGAGTCAGACCAACAGAAATTAAGGCATGGCCACTAATCTACAAAGTAGAGTAACTTTCCCCGAAACCTTTGCAGTGCTCAAAATGTTGGCGATTCGGCCACAGCATGAAAGGGTGCAGATCAAAGGACAGATGTCGTCTGTGCGGAGAAAGTCACGACAGCCGCGATTGCAAATCTGATGACCAGAAGTGCTGCTCGTGTAATGAAGCGCACCCTGCAGACTCTGCCTAATGTGGCACAAAAGAAAGAGAAATGGGTGTTCTAGAAATCACAGAATGCAGGCGTTGCTCTAGGAGGGAGGCGGTAGCAGAAATGCATGACAGATCGAAAGGTTACGCAGGCATAACATCCCGGCACACAGCGGCAATGGATGCATCGCTTGCAAAGTCGATAACTGAGTCTATTGAAAAGTCTACTGAAAAGGCAATGCAGCGTCTGGCAGCTACTCTTTTTGAAGCCTTGGCTGATGTGTTAACACAACAGCTGACACAGATAATTGGTACAGTTTCTGTGCAAAATCGGGACTCGCAGGCTCAGTTGATTTTAAGGAGTACAGAGGAGGAAAACCTGACAGTTAATCATAGATCTATCTCTCTGAAAGCAGGACCTTCTAAAAATAGAGTTCAGGCTGAGTCAGACCCTATGACAGATGATTCAGGAGACTTTACACATATGTACACAGCATCTCAAAGAACTTTGAAACGTAACAGATCTCCCCCTTCTAAAAAGTCTTCTCAGAACCCAAAATCCAAGAAATACTTGTCAAAAAAGACTTCTTTGAGAACCTTTCAAAAAATGATTTCTTGAAAAAAGATTTTTTTGAATCAGGCAGTTTATGCTGCTGGTACAGCCTCAAAATAGGTTACCTAAAGATTCTGCAGTGGAATTGCCGGTCTATTTGGTCGGCAACTACAGATTTACAATATATTTCTTCGCAAATTTCTCCTGACATAATTGCCATTCAGGAAAACTGGCTTGCTAACGGTAATACATTTTACATAAAAAATTATCGATTAATCCGGCTGGATCAGTCGAGTAGAGGTGGCGGTCTGGATTTCTTAATATCAACGAAATTTAGTCACAGAGCCAAGATATCGCATCAGTGTATGGATACGAATTGCGAAATTCTGGTGTTAGACATAACAATACCAGACTGCTCGCCTTTCTCTTTTGCAAATGTATACTTTCCTGCAGGATTTCAAGACACGAGATGCCTCGATATTACGGTAGCTTCAAGCAGAAAAGAAATAGTACTGTGTGGTGATTTCATTTCACACCATGTGTCTTGGGGCTTCAAATCTGACGTATGCGGAAGACGTTTGTGGGAATGGACGCTTGATAATAACTTTTCCTGCTTGAACTAACACGTTGCTACACTTGTGAGAGGTAACTCTAAATAGACTATTGATTTACCATTTTCCAGCTCCACTGTAAGCATATCCCCGTGGAATATTTTAGATTGTGCTACAAACAGTGACCACTTTCACATTACATTTGAAATTAAGTTCCCGAGGTTTAGTTTGGCAGGGAAAGTTGGCTCATTAGTAAACTATGCTAAATTACAAAAAGACTTAAAATCTACGCTAGTTTTTCGCGAGGAAATGCAGGAAGACCTTAGGGCTATGAGTCTATGTGCGGTGTTGAAACGATCAATAAAAAATTCAACGTTTACTGTAAACTCGAACACAGCGGGATCTTTTAGCCCGTGGTGGAATCTAGAATGTGTCAGGGGGTATAAAAAAAGCGGCTTGAAAAAAGCTGTTAATTAACCAATGCCCCCAAAACTGGAGTGATTATAAATTCATGGCCGCTAATTTTAAGCGTCTAGTGCGCAAAGCAAAAGAAGACTATGATATGAATAAATTTAATTATGTGTCTAAGTCTAAAATTAAGAAAATGCTTTTCAGGTTTTTGCTTGCGAGAAAAATGATTCCACCGGCAGAAAGTATTCATTCCAACATTATGTCTCCTCGGAAACTCTCTGATTCCTCGGAAAATATTGCTAAAGGCTTGCAAACCAGGTTTACGACAATTATGCCAAAGTCCATGGAGAAATTAAGGATGGATTGTGATTTCCAGGAGGTATCTTTAGCTGAACTGGCGGATGTGATGAAGAGCTTACCGTCCGCTGCTCCTGGACCTGATGGGGTGACCTCTACAATGATTAAAGTGCTATACGAATTATCCCCACATGAAATCCGATATATATTTAATTATTTTCTGAAAAATTCTTGGATTCTGGCAGATTGGAAGCTTTCCAAAATAATTCCGATACTTAAGAAACAGGGAATGGAGTATACTCTGGACAACATAAGGCCTATTTCATTGACGTCTAACCTGGTCAAGCTTGTAGAGAGAGTCTTAAATGCCCGTATAATAAACTACATGAATGAACATACAATACTAAACCCCAGACAAATTGGCTTTAGATCGGGATACTCCATTTGGTGTGCACATGTGCATTTGGAAAGTCGCATACAGCTGGCTCGGCATCGCCGCGAATACTGTGCACTAGTCACTGTACGACAAAGTGGAGTATCCTATTCTAATCCAGCAGATGCAAGACTATCGCTGTCCAAAATATATAACAGCATGGATTACTGAGTTTGTGAAAGACAGAGAATTTTATTGCTTCTTGGACGGATGCTATTCTAAAAGGTATAAGCAGACACGAGGTGTACCTCAGGGCTCAGTATTATCCCCTGTGTTATTCAATATATTACTAAGTTCCATTCCAACTCATCAGGATATCCAAGTTTACGTGTATGCAGATGATATTGCTTTTTTTCGCAACAAACAGTGATCTGCACTCATTGTAACAGGCATTACAGAATTACATGAACATGCTAGAAGGATGGCTTGACAATATCACTATGTCATTGAACATCAACAAAAGTGCGCTTCTACCATTCTCTTTTAAGGATCGTATCAACATTTCCCTGATGTATCGTACCGAGCTCATTCCCCAGGTCGATTTCCTGAAATACCTAGGCATCGTATATATTAGGACGCTAAATTGGAAAACCCATATAGACGAGGTTGGCTGTAGAGCATCACGTGCCTTGGGGTGGTTACGCAAATTGGGAAACAGAAAATTAGGATTGCGAAGGAGTTCATTGATAATGATTTACAATATGTATGTGCGGCCTATTATAGAATTCGGGTGCGTATTATTTTCAGGCAGCGCGACTTACAAGATAAGACAGTTAATATTATTAGAAAGAGAAGCTTTGCGCTTGTCTTGGACTTCCCAAATTTGTGGCAAATAATGTTTTGTATGTGGAAGCGCGTCTTCCACCTTTGTTAACTTGGTTTATAATAGTTACAGTTCAAACTTTCTTAAAAATATACAATTCGCCACTGCGGCAAGCGTCTTACGTTTTTATTCAAGAACCAACCGCATTCTTCGGAACACAATTGTCCAGACTACACTCCCCTCAGATTAGGTTCATCCAAGCACTGCTAGAGCCTCTCAATGTAAATATTTATCACATTGCCATAACAAAGATGCCTAACTGATAACTTGAAAATAAATTTAATGATATTTTCTCCTCTAATGCGAAGCAACTGCCCCTTCGATATTTAAATAATCGGTTACAAGATTACTTGACTCATCTTCCATAAACAACATTATTGCGACGGATGCATCCGTATTGAACGAAAAGGCTGGAGTAGGCATCTTCTGTACTTCTCTCGACTGGTCTTTTTCAGTTCGATTACCAGATTGCACGCCTATATTCATCGCTGAATTATTTGCTATAATTCTAGCGCTTCGTAAACTTCCTGCAAGCGAATCAAAAGCGGTCATACTTACCGTATCTCTCTCAGTATGCACTGCACTATCTACAGCAAAAATTGGGTATTATTGAGTATGATTAGTAGTTTATTACCAGCAAACCTGAAAAAAATTCACTTGCTATGGATACCTGGCCACTGCGGGATTTATCCAAGTGAGATGGCAGACTCGTTAGCCAAAGCATCTTTAAGCGGATCACTCTTACCTATTTTACCTGATTTTGCCTACGTAACAGCACTCAGATACAGAAATGCTTGTTTGCACAAGGAAATAGAAAAATTATCATTGGATAAAGTCAGAGATTTAGCACATCTAAGATTTTGCTGGAACAAACAGTGGTGTGTATCCCGGCAGTAAGAAATTACGATCACCAGATTACGATGCAGAATTCCGCATCTGAATTACTACCTACATAAAGCTGGACTAACAGCATCTTCGTTATGTCTCTTTTGCAAGGAATCAGAATCAATAGATCATTTCCTCTTACCCTGTCGACGATATTCTTATCAAAGGAAAAGATACCTGGTCGAACCAATTGAGAAGCTAGGTTTAAAAATAAACGTGGAAGTAATTTTATCCTTTGGAGGGATTACATTAGGTTATAGCCACGGGGAGGTTTACTCTGCCGTGTGTGAGTACCTAATGGCAACAAAAAGACTACCTTGTTAGTCTATTGTTATTATTTACGGCTACGAGACTACCTGAATGCCTGACTTAGCACACTTGATGATCCTGCCGCCCGGTTCTTGGCCGATCCCCCTTTGTGGCCAAGTGCCAGCAAAGCTGAAGGCTCATTATCATCACCATCTTGTGTGCTGCAGCTGTCTTGCTTGCCCTGGCGAGTTTCTTGCTGAAACTCCTCTGAAGAACACGCTTGTTACATTTGGTGGAGCGCTGCTGGGACGTCCCCCTTTTCATCCTGGAGCTCCGCTGCCGTACTTTACCATCTGCCCCCAGAATGGCCGAGGACGCCGCTCCTTTCCAAGCACCACCTACGGTCATGTGTGCTGGGACGCTTCGTCAACATTACCCTCCGATGTTCAGCGGCAGTGACGAACTTGACGTCGAAGACCGGCTGGTAGAGTTTGAGCGTGTTAGTGGTCCCAACAAATGGGATGACCCTGCTAAGTTGAGGCGCGTCAGCTTCTATCTGACCGATGTGGCGAAGCTATTGTACTACAACCATGAAGCCGAGTTTACCACCTGGTCGGAATTTAAGCAAATCATCGCTTCGTTCTTCGGTCGGCCTGGAGTGCGGAAGCTTTGCGCCGAACATTGTCTCCGTGCCAGAGCCCGAAGGAACGGTGAGACGTTTACGAGTTATATTGAGGACGTCATTGATCTATGTAAACGCGTGAATGCATCTATGGTGGAGTCTGACAAAATAAGGCACATACTGAAAGGCATAGATGATGTATTTCATATGCTGGTAGCCAAGTGCCCTCAGACAGTAGTGCAAGTCATTGAACTGTGCCAAAGCTTTGACGAGCTGCGCAAAGGGTGCCTTTCTACCCGTCACGCCGGAATTCCCACAGTGGAACTCTCATCTTTGGAAGCGAAGAGCACTGGCGCTGAATATTCCACCTTACTGCCGCAAATTAAACAATACATCCGTGAGGAAGTGGCTCGTCAGCTCTCTATTGCCACGTCTGTCACCGAGAGCCCCACGGCACTGGATCACTCGCTCCGTCGTGTCATTCAAGCTCAAGTTGCTGCGGCGGTTCCACCTCCTCTACCACCAACGCAGTCTGGAGCGCCTCTCACCTATGCAGAGGCCGTTACTCGTCGACCGTCGCCAACACCATCCGCCCCAGTCACCAATTTCTACTCGCCACCACGCCCTGTTCACCCAATACGCCCGGTTCTCGCGCAACCCCTCTCGCCTCCCGGACCCCCTCACAACCCTTGGCGCACTCCAGACAACAGGCCCATCTGCTACGCCTGCGGCATTCCTGGCCATGTTGCGCGTCCCTGTCGTCGTCAGCGCAGTGTTTAAGGCAATGAGTACAACCCCAACCTAGACTACATGCCACAGCAGCCAAGATACCCTGTTTCCACCGACTCATCGGGCGCTTATTCGCGCCGTGCCAGTTTCCCCTCCCGTCAATCTCCTCCTTCCCGGCGCCGCTCCATTTCTCCTATGGTCCGCCGTACCAACCCCATGCAAGAGGAAAACTAAGAGCCACAGTTCCTGAGGCACGAACTGCGCCTTTGTCGAAAATTTCAAGGCCTCATCTTTCGCCTACGAACGAGATCGCGGTTATTATTGATGGTGTCGCGACGAACACTCTTGTCGACACAGGAGCTGCTATATCTGTTTTAAGTAAACTTTTGTGCCACAAACTGCAGAAAGTGACGACACCCGTTTCTGATCTTTTATTACGAACGGCAAGCTCGCAGCACGTTAAGCCTGTGGCGGCGTGCATGGAACGTCTTGTTATTAACGACGCATTCTACATTGTGGAATTCGTTGTCCTACCAGATGCGTCCCATGACGTGATCCTCAGTTGGGACTTCCTTTCTACACATGATGCACTCGTTGACTGCGCTGGAGCTCGACTCGCTTTGTCCCCTTTATGTACCACAGTCGTCGACGTCCTGAGCCCGGTGCCTAAATTGGTTGTCGCTGCTGACGCTATCATTTCTCCGTTCTCTGCCACCCTAGTGTCCGTTTCCTCTGACTCAGTTTGTGATTTAACCGCCCTGTTTACACCGTCTGAAGACTGTGCACGCCGACGGTACCTCACTCTCCAATTTGCCATTGTTACCTTTGTGCATGGTGCCAGTTTGGTTTACGCATGCAATCCCTTTCCTTGCTCGACAACTCTGTTAAGCGGCGAATGTGTTGGACATTTAGACAGTTTTGAGGCTATCTTCCCTTTGGATACAACGTGCGAAAAGACACCGTTGACAATAAATACCGTCACCTCCGCCGCGGCTACAACCTCCCCTGTCCAAGACATCCTCCTGCGTAGCATCAATAACACGCTTACGCCAGTCCAGCGCACAAAGGTGGTTCAACTGCTTCAACGCTTTCGTGCCTCTTTCGACGTTGGCCAGCCATTATTGGGGCGCAGCACGTCTGCAGTGACTCATCGTATTGACACCGGTCATCATACTCCCCTGCGACAGCGTCCCTTCCGGGTATCGCAGGACGAACGCCACGTTATTAGCGTCAACGTCGATGACATGCTGAAACGTGGCGTGATCCAGGAATCGAACAGACCCTGGGCCTCTCCTGTCGTGCTGGTGCGGAAAAACGACGGTTCTATAAGATTTTGCGTTGACTACCGCCGCCTAAACAAGATTACACGGAAGGATGTTTATCCCCTACCCCGCATCGACGACGCCCTGGACTGCCTTCAAGGAGCCGAGTATTTCTCATTGCTGGATTGGCGCTCAGGCTACTGGCAAGTGCTCATGGCTGAAGCCGACCGTCCGAAAACAGCGTTCGTAACCCCTGACGGTTTATACGAATTTAACGTAATGCCTTTCGGCCTTTCCAACCCACCTGCTACCTTCGAAAGGATGATGGACACCATTCTGAGAGGCCTCAAATGGCAGACCTGTCTATGTAACTTAGATAACATAGTGGTTTTTTCAGCAGATTTCCCCTCTCATATCGCTCGCCTTGAACAAAGCCTCAGTGCCTCACTAACGCCAGCTTGCAGTTAAACCTGAAGAAATGTCATTTTTGCGCCCGTCAGCTTACCATCCTAGGCCACGTCGACTCCAAAGAAGGAATTTCGCCAGAGCCTGCCAAACTTCGAGTGGTTCCCGAATATCCCAAGCCCAGCACTCCAAAGGAACTCGGAAGCTTTATTGGGCTGTGTTCATATTTTCGGCGCTTCATCTGCAATTTCGCCTCCATTATATCCCCCTTGACACAACTTCTCGCCGGCAGCAACGACCTCTCAGCCTGGAGTTCCGATTGCGATGAGTCATTTACGAAGCTTCGCCTACTCCTCACGTCTTCTCCAATTCTGCGCCACTATAACCCCAACGCGCCTACAGAAATACACACGGACCCTAGCGGTGTCGGCCTTGGCACGGTACTCGCCCAGCGAAAACCAGACTTTGGCGAGTACGTTGTAGCATATGCATGTCGTACCCTCACAAAGTCGGAGTCAAAATACTCAGTCACAGAAAAGGAGTGTTTGGCAATTGTTTGGCCAATCGGTAAATTTCGCACCTATCTCTATGGGCGTCAGTTTGATGTTGTTACCGACCACCACGCGCTATGCTAGCTGTCATCCTTGAAAGACCCGACTTGACGCCTGGCTCGCTGGGCTTTACGATTACAGGAGCACGATATACTTGTGATTCATCGCTCTGGATGAAAACACTCGGACGCTGACGCCCTATCTCGATAGCCACTGCCTTCCGACACTGCCGGTTCACGAGCTTCCACTTGTTATTCATCATCTCTGGCCATCACCGACATGCCGGAAGAACAGCGCAAAGATCCCTGTATTGCTTCCATGCTTGACATTTTGTCTCAACGGGCCCCAAACTCCGCCTCACGCACCCTACGTCGTCAAATCCAACACTTCGCACTTCGTAAAGGCTAGCTGTATCGTCGCAATTACCTGACAGAAAGCCGCAGGTGGCTCCTCGTGATCCCCCGTCATTTGCGCGCGGACATTTGCACTGCCTTCCACGACGACCCTCAGTGCGGTCACGCTGACTCGTTCAAGACGTACTCGCGTCTTCGCCTGAGGTACTACTGGCGAGGCATGTATCGATACGTTCGCCGGTGCATGCAGTCATGCCCTGCGTGCCAACGTCGCAAGGTTCCTACTCACGGCACCGCTGGTCCTTTACAGCCATTGCCCTGCCCTGCCCGACCATTCGACCACGTCGGAGTCGATCTTTTTGGTCCACTCCCGACCACTATTGACGGCAACCACTAGATAATAGTCGAAATCGACCACCTCAAGTGGTACGCAGAAACATCTGCGCTACCAGCCGCCACCACAGATGACGTCGCCTGGTTCCTACTTTGTCATCTCATTCTGCGCCATGGGGCCCCACGTGAATTACTTAGTGACCGTGGTCGCGTCTTCTTCTCAATTGTCATCGAGGCTCTGCTCAAAGAATGCCGCATTGTACACCGTACCGCTTCTGCGTACCATCCTCAGAGACTAACAGCATGACAGAACGCTTCAATTGTACCCTTGCCGACATGCTGGCGATGTACATGTCGGAAGACCACACAAACTGGGACCGCGTACTTCCTTTCGTCACCTACGCTTACAACTCTGCGTCTCAAACTACCATTGGCTTCTCTCCCTTTTTTATCCTGTATGGGCGTGAACCTTCATGTTCTATGGACACTATTCTGCCGTACCAACCGGACTTTTCTGAGGGCAATCCCATCTCTCAAACTGCTGCTTACGCTGAATAGTGTCGTAAACTGGCTCGCTCGTCCACCATGCAAGATCAGTATCACCGAAAATTCCGTCAAGACACAGCTGAGTCTGATGCCCATTACTCCTCGGGAAAGCTGGTTTGGCTTTGGGTCCAGTCCACAACTCCCGGACTTTCCACTAAACTTTTGTCACGGTACCACGGTCCTTACCGCATACTGGAGAAGAAATCTCCCGTAAACTACGTCGTCGAGCCGGTCAACCCATCACCCGATCATCACTGCCAAGGCCGTAAAACAGTTCATGTCACGCGACTTAAGCCCTGCAATGACCCACCTATAGCGTCTTTTCCTTAAGTCGCCATCGCCCGTGCGGGCAGGAAATTGTACCGGTGCACATCGGCGCTGGCTCCATGCCAGGGAGAGAAAAAACGACAAAGTTCATGTGTCGCGCTCTCGCCCTCCTGTGTTCTGTGCTGCAGCTGTCTTGCTTGCCCTGGCGAGTTGCTTTCTGAAACTCCTCTGAAGAACAGCCTTGTTTCATTACGTAGTAATAATTGCAGTGTAAACGTTTCAAGTAATGTTATCCTGTAAAAAGTATGCACTAGGTGGTTGGAGTATGCACTAGGGATTGGATATCACTATCGTGTTCTACTCGAACCTTAAGGGTTCCCAAATTTTTTTCACCTATTAATTGTAAGGTTCATATATAGTAATGTTCCGCAAGCATGGTTTTGTAAGTGATCACTCTTTTGGCCTATACTGGAAGAGGGGAGGGGGTGCTGTTAGGAGTGGATTTATAGGCTGTTAAGAGTGGATGAACAAATCTGACAGATTGTTGTGCAAGTATGCAAGTATTAGGGCATGTCAGTTCAGATGAAATACCTGACAAAGATCACAGGCAGGGGTCCTGATAGATGTGGACTCTTGAAAGAATTTCATGCTAGGAAAGAAGTTATGTGTCATTGACTCATCTGTTGAAACTCGGAAGAGCCAAAAAGATTTTCAGGCATAGTTATGTGACGTTTCTTGACAGTATATGACTGTGACATCGCACACTTCCACACTGCACATGTGTCTGTTTCCTAACATATGTGCTAGCAAAGCCACAACAGGGTGTTTATCAGTTTGATTTTTTTCAAATTTCCTTACTTTTCCAGGTTTTTCACCGCGATTAAAAGCAAGCTCCATGACCATAATGTCTGCTTGGAAAACTGTGCGGTGAAAAGAACACTATAGCAGTAAAAAATAAAGTATGAGGCACTCATATAAAACAAATGAACATATTTTGCACACACACTCATAGTTTTGTGAGTGTATATGATAAATATGAAAACAATGTGTGTATCTGGTCAAAATAAAACCTGTGATCCAGGCACTGAGGAATTTGGCCGTTTGATTTTTGGAACAACCAGAACACAACCACACAAATAAAATCAACTGCAGCTGCAAGTTTGAAGGAGCCTGCAATAGTCCTACAGTGCAGCCAATGCTGCTAGGAAACGTAGAAGTGGCGCCATCTCGCGGCACTCATAGAAAACAAAGATGCGGCAGCCCGGCCAGTTGGCTTACTGTAGCACATTCTAGTTAATTACAATGGGTATAGCCTGCAGGCCATTTAGGTTTGGATTAGATCACCTTGACCTAGACTGCTGTATTTACTAATGATTTGCATTCCCATCTAATTTGTACACGTCTAAAATATACTTTTCAGCAAAAAAGAGTACTTACGTATTGTATGCATTCTTGTCTTGACAACGACTAACAACAACGTCGCAAGAACGAAACCGTACAGCAAAATTTACTTTATCCTTTATTTCGCTCTCTCGCTTTTTTTTACACATTTCAAACATGCTTGTTGGTGTTTTATTTCTCTGGGTTCTGACACTTAGAGCACAATGAAAGTCCTCAGACACCTGCAATAAAAGCTGGAGTAGCGTTTGAAGCGCTGATGTTTGAATATGGGGTGAAAAAAAAGAATCTGTCAGGCCGGAACAGATTCTCTGATTCCATAGGTGAATAAAAGATGCAGAATCGTGAGTTACGCAAATTGGTGAATGTCAACGTAGAATAAAGGAACGGGCTAGAAGCGGTCAGAGAGGGTCACAGCGCTGATTTCACAACTGCAATTTATTTGGGAAAGGGAGGACATATATAGGAAATATTGACTCATCGAAACTGTGCACATGTACACATGTGTTACAACACAGAATGATTCATATCTTCTCAAGAGCTTCTGTTCTTCATCTACAAGAGTGTTACATTGAATACTTATGCACTTGTTGTTAGATCTAATGAAGAATTCTTTGGCTATTTCACGCATGCGCTAATCAACATGTCAATATTTGATATTTGTTTTCTACAAGTGGGGCACACACAGGGCTGGGCAGTATTGCAATAGTATTTAGGAGATACTTTTGAGTGTCTGTACTCCTGTATCGAGACACTTTACAAAAATGTACTTCTCTTTTGCGGCGCCCATTTGAAAAACTGGAGCTTATTGCGGAAGCCACAAACCAACCAAAGAATTTGGTGTGTGGTGCCGCGTGCCATCTACGATACTTCTTTCTGCAGAGAATTTCGGAAAAACGCCAGCATGGCCAAACGGCGATTCGAAAGAGTTCTTTTTGAGTTTCCTTTCGCATTCCTTGTTTTGTCCGTTCTTAATTCTTTCGGCCTTTTCTATCATGTTTCTAGAAAACACTAAACCTTCAACTGGAAGTTCATTTGTTTATGGTTCCAGGACTTCGCGTGAACTATGCTCCTTCTAGCATAGCCAATACTGTTGCTGTTGAGCTCCGGATTTCGGTGTACAATGCGTGTGACTGATGCTCTCATATGGCATAGCTTTTTTATTGCAACTGATATCTGTAAATATGTGGTTATTAACAATTATGCGCAGTATAAGCATCCTTCGTAATCCCTTGATGGCACTCAGAGGACGGCGATTATTTAATAAATCAATTTCATTTGCAAGTTTCAATGCACTGCACATAATAAATATTATGCTGCACATAACAAAGGTCTGTATGGGGTATAACTATCCCCGGCATAGAGAAAAGTATTTTAGTATCTGTATTCCGGAGTACTTTTTTTATCTTTTTGCAAAAGTATCTCTGAAATATCCTGTCACATCAATTACAAATTTATCTCAGTATCTGTATTTTACGCTTACAAACCACGCATTTCGATATTTGTATTCCAGAATACTTTTTCGGGCATCTCTGTCCAACCATGAGCACACATCCACATGGCTCACAATGAGCTGCCAAATGAGACGTGATTGCAGCATGTGATAGCAATAGCTCATGCTTTCTTAAACGCACGTTCATGTAACGCCCCATTTCACGTACATATTCGCAGACGCAAGACAGTGGAATCCCATAAACCACGCCAGTAGTGCAAGGAGCATATCTGTGGACATGACTGGAGACACATTTGTTCCCTATCTCTGGCTGCTGACACAACGCTCTATCCACCAAAGTACACACTTTATGCACTTTATTACGTGCTGAGAATGACATGTTTATGCCATAACAAGCACCAACATTTTTCAAACCATGTACTATCCTCTGTATGTATGGAATAACTGCCTGCCTCTTTTTCTTGCTAATTTCTGGGGCACTAAAGTCACAATGATGAAACTTCTTTAGCTTTGAAAGAAGTTTTTCTGACAAGGATCTAATCACGTCACTCGGAAAGCCAGAATTTGCAAAGCGAGCAACTTGTGTATTAAATGCATGCGCAATAAGGTGCTCGCGTAACTTCTGAAGAGCGGCACCCAGCACAGTTGAAGCAATGGCTCTTTGTATGGTTTTGAGTGGCCAGAATTAAAATTCAGAATTGGCTTTATGAATCTAGGTTGGTATTGCTACAAATGTGATCTTTGATGAAAGCCCGTCGTAAATAGAGAAACTGTAGCTCATCAATTTTCGGCAACTCTGAAGTGAAATGCTGACATCCCGTTTTTCTTAAAATCTTTATATTAAGAACCAGTACAGAGCAAACGTTAATGTGCAGTAGAACTAAGAAGTCATAAACATATCAAACAGCGTGTGATCATAACCAATTCAAATGCTTTTGCACCTGCCCGTCTACATACCCAAGAAAAATATAACTAATTACAGGTATATTCAAGATTCAAAGCAGATGCCACATTTTTGGACAAAATAATTTGCCTTCTAAGACACAAGGGTAGAATTTGGGTAGCCTGCATGAGCTCTAAAAACGACGCAATAGAGAATTTACACTGGCACTGAAACAACAACTCATCGTTATCTTCTCTTATGCACTGCTTTATACATTTCAAATCTTCACATTGGGGCAAACAATAATATGAATCTTGTACGTCTATACCAAATGCGTCGCGGCACAAAGAAGGTTGTTCACTTAGTAATAAGATGACAGATTCTGAGTCGGAAATTCTTAGCGGATCACAAGTCTTTAAACGCTCCAAATTTCTTTGAAGATACTCCGAAACATTTATTTACCAAGTGTTTTTTTTTCTGAAACAACAGCTCTTAGTGGGAACATGAATCGTCACGGAAATAAAAACTGATAGTGCTCGCCTTTTTGCTTTTTTCACACTTGCCGCTACGCATTCCCGATTAAGCGTTAGTAACAGGGCACGAACTTATTCACTCAGTCACCAGCTTTTCGTATCAACACTTTTTTTATTCATATATACCCTAAAGACCCATTCGGGCATTACATAAGGGGTTTTAGTTGTGCAATAAATTTCCAAATCAGAACATTGCCATTATAAAATTAAAATGGTAAACAAAGTAAAATAGAGATCCATAGACAAAGATGCAAAAGGGAAAAAAAATTGTGGCAGGAATGAAAACTCAATAAAAGAGACACAGCTATCGTGCAAAAAAATATATATACACAGAAAATTGCCATGAAAAAAAGTGGCCCCGTATCTGCATATTTGACTAAAGATGTCCTCGAGAGACTATCGGCTTTCGCCTGAAAAGAGTGAATAGAACGTGATATTTATTTGATGTTTTGCACGAGAAAACTGGTGAATGGGATCCTGGAGGTGTTTCGTGAGACATGAGTGCCATCTGGCGGTAATCTCAGAAAACTAAAGGATGGCTTTTGTTATAGCGAGCGCGCAGCATGCGTCCAAACTTTGAGGCCATATTTTGTAGATTTCAAGATAGATAGTAGCACAATATCGTCTTAGCAAAGCGTAGGAAACTCGCCTTTTCGTGCGAAGAGTCGTTGTCAGCTGCACTGCTTAGAATTACTTATTTATGCCTTTCCTAGTATAAAAAACAGTACAGAATATTGACGTGTTGATATTGTGACTCAAATATGCTCAATATTTGCTGTTTATTGACAATCGTACACGTATCAACGCAGAAACTTGAGCGATCCTGGTGGATGCGGTGGATGTGGTCGTATTTGAGCCTTTTTGTTGACAGACCGACAAAACTTTTTTGCGTTGAAGTATCCCAAGCTAGACTCTCATCTTTAAGGAGAAAATATATTTACAGTGAAAGAAGAGTAAAAATAAGCTCGTACATGCACTTACAAACTCACAGAGATAGGTAAGTCATATGTCCAAGAAAATATTGAATAAGTTTACAAAAGCGGCGTGATCAATGAATCAAGCAATGTCGCCCAGCACCGTGTTCTAGTGATGTATGGCTCGAAGTAATGGTGCGTGTTGACACATAATTGATACATTTTTGTGAAGCTAAGTTGCGTGTTTTGGTTACCATCGTGCTACTTTCGTTTACTTACTCTTCTATGAACGTAATGCTAAAAATACTCATGGATTTATTAACACAATTTCAAGAAAATGGAAATGAAATGAGAAGAGAGTGTGCTACTCTTGAAATATCTACAATGAGTGCATAGCGGAGGACGTTTGCAGCTGCATCGCCAATCATAATAATAGCAGTAATCCTATAGAAGACAGGATATAGCACAGGAAGCCTCTTGTGATGGCAGTTCTAACATAAGCACCTAACTAAAAGGCCTTCAAGCCAAGCCGCAATTGTGGCCACGATAAATATGCACAAATTTACCGATGTGAGAAATGCTGTGCTTGGAAGGTCAGATATGCTATGCGATGTGCATAAGAAACATACATCAAAATAGGGCGTGTACCAACATGAACGATAAGGAATGCTTTAGTCAATAAGAAAAACAAGCTGCCGAGCGGAAATTTCCCTAGTCTTGTTTACACTGTAGTCTGCCATGATTGTGACAACCCGTTAATCTATGAGATCTATGGTTTCAATGAAAGAGTTAAACAACACGAATATGGTGTCACCAAATCTTGGGCGGCCTCGAATGCCCTCACTGAACTTGTGGAATATACAGGCTTTCCAATGGACTGGTGAAGTAACCGTGTTCTGGTCGAAGAAAACAAGCTTGCATCAAGAGGCACCTGGAATCCCTGCACATGCACGCAGCTGCACATATCCTCACTCAATAAGATTTATGGAACGCTGACCATATACTTTTGGTGCTTACATCACGCACCTAGTCATACTTAAATACGATGTACCTTTTTCATGGCTATCATTCAGAACAATATCGGCTGCCCAAGCGCCAATACACTTTGTGTTGTTTTGGTCAGTGTATCTTTTTGTTTGTGCACTAAGAAGAAACAGTTATGCATTGCGTTTTTTTCAGGCCTATTCTAGCTGTTCACTGTAGTTGCAGTTGAAGGAGTGACCTTTTGAGTATTGATCAAAGGGTAATGCTTATTTTTGTGATGGTGGCACAGACTGCCGTCAATTTCCATGAATCGGCCTGGTTTTACCAAAGTTCCCCCTGTTTTTCAGCAAGGCCTCAATTCCCTGACTTTTCGAAGTTGGTAGACACCCTGTACAAATAAAGATAGATGGCAGGTAAATCACGTCCTGTGTTTCTTGTCTTATGCGAGTGTCATTCTGCACTTGATCACTTTGGAAGTACTTGTTGCTGGGCTGGTTGGTATAACATCATTAGGGGAAATTATAGACGATGCGTATGCGTGGTGTGGGGTAAATATTTTCTGTAGTTCAGCTGCGAGTGACGCTTTTTCTCTGTGCTTTTTCATTTTCCTACGGTGCTTAGGCATCTAGAATTTCCCCCTTAGCTTATTTACCTCCCTGAAGCTATGTACCCTCTTACCCAATAATAACCACTGTTAAACTATTGTATGTGGCATTGTTGATGAGAAGGACCTTAGAGTATATCCTAGAGTTCCTGCAGGATCACCGGCGAGATGTGACAACCAGTTTATCATTTATAGGACACGAAGTGCTGACATTTTCAGTATATCTGTTCGCACAGTGCTTCACTGGAGTCATGCAAGCTTAAAATATGGTGCTCCCACAAAGAAATTTTTCTTCCTGTGCTGTGACCAATGAAAAAACTATGTAGACAATAACAAAAAGAGATCACAGCTAGGCTTAGCGGTGCAATGTCTGCCTCAATAAATTATTGTAATAAATTAATGCAAGCGTGCTTTTATCACCCGGGTGTTGCCAGTTTATTACTATATTTGATATGAACCTCTGCTCGCTCCACCATGGTGTTCTTGGTGGTGTACACACTCTTACCTCTGAGACAGCATTGCCAGAACTAATTTCACTGTCACAATCTTGAACAGGAGTACGACAAGCATACGCCAGTGAAGAGAACACAAGAGGAGTGGTCACTTCTTACATGTTCAAGGTCCTATGCACGCACAACGGACTACGATTTTACAGTGTCTTACATTTTGGGTGGAGCATACATGGTGATGGCTGGACCATCTCTGTGGGCACCAGCTAGACTGTCACAATGCGCATATTGTTGCTTGAGACAACTGTTTAGGACAAAAAAGGGCACCGTAGAAAATAATTTTTAGGCTAATGTAAGGGCTTGTGTTGAAGAGACTCTCAAAAGGTATATGGTGTGTCATCTTGCAATAGAGAAATAACATTTTTACCTAGTTTATGTTAGTAGGAGTCTGCTAAACATTGGCCATACAAGCTGGTGGCTAGAGAAGGATGATGTCCAGAAGATACCCTCCTGAAATGTTAATCTGCACCGTTCTCCTTTGCCCTTCTTGGTGCACTGGAATGTTTGCCACTAGTTCCTTCAGTGGGTGCTTTTGAAGGGCTTGTGAATAATCTCACTCTTACCAGCTACTTTTCCCAAGGGCCAATTCTGCTGTTGGAACTTGTTTGCTTGGCAAAAGTTTTTAACAGGAAAAGAAGCTTCAATCGTTACGCAAATAAAGCTACAGCATTGCAAGATTACTATGATGTTATGTGCACAGACCTCCCACATACAACTCACTAGAATGTGAGTTGTACCAATTACCTCTCTGGTGAGCCTGATTATGCCTTAAGACAGCATGTACGTTTCTTGATCTTATACTTTTCAATCACTACATGAACCTTGAAAAAACAAGATTGTCACGTGCATTGCATAAAACCAGTGCTTATGAACTGCAATGATGCCATCGGAAGCATCAGCAAAAGTAAATTCACCCTGCTAGAAAGGAAATTCTGCATGAAGCCCGTAAATGCACTGTTAACAAAGTATTCTCAATAACTTCATTACTTCTATTTCTGTATTTGCATATTCCTGTGTCATGCATAACTTGCTGTCAACCCAAAAATTATTGACCTCTGAGGTGTTACTGAAGTGACCGTGCTCATTTAACCTACCTGCAAGCCTCAGTACTAACATAATAAAATTGAAGACTTGATAAAGTAATGCTCTCTGCTACTCAACCCTTCAAAAAAATTTTTAGCATCCCCTTCAAATTTGTGTGTTTAAATACTCAAGAGGCATGTTTGACATGTACAGTCGTCGAGGTCAAGAAGCCCAGTCGAGACATACCAGAATAGTGGAACACCATGCTTTCTAGGAGAAGTAACAGTGATTGTACAGCAGGCGGTACTGCTGATAAATTTTGCAAACTGTATGGACTTAAAACTTAACCATCCTGTATGAAATATTTTGAAAGTAGACTGTCCTAAATAGTACCACAAATAAAAAAATAACTAAATGGTCAGTTTTATATGCAGGTACTAAATTACTGTATTTTAATACAGTCAGTCACGCAAGACGGTTGTCCAAGCACAACTAACTCATTATTACTTTTATCAGACATTCTGGCAGTGGCAGCGGTGGCGTGTGAACGCTACCTGATCAACTCTTCTACAATTTTGCAGACTGCGGGGAGGCGTGCTGCGCCGTGGCTGTCATCAGAGGTGCTAAGCATCACAGAAGACGCATCTTTCCGCTCCGTGAGCCGGCTTCGCTGCAAACCTGCGTTGTTGGCCCTGCCATCTACCAGTGCTGCCCAAAAACTTTGACTTCCTATCGCTGGCATCGCGGGGGGCGGTGCTGCCGCGTCTACCGGAGCGAGGATCATTCTGGCAGCGGCAGCGGCGGCGTGTGAACGCTACTTGATCAACTCTTCTACAATTTTGCAGGTTGGTTTGGCGGCTTATGCCGACCACAACTTCGCCTAAATTGCATGCCGTTGCTGTCGCTGCCCCAAGTGTGCTGTCACAAGTGTGCTACCTCTCTGTTTGCTAGCAGTGCTTTGAAGTCGTTTTCTACACCTCTCAAAGTTCTTCTCGCGCTGCCGGTGTCCCTCAGCGAGGTATGAGGGAGCGAAATGCTAGCGGCCTTCAGGACGTGACGAAGGCGCTTGCTGAAAAGCAACCAAACAGTATTAAGGAGGTCGTAAAGTTTTTGGGCGATTTGCTAGCCAAGCTTGACGTCTTTTCGAGTGACGTAAAAAATGAGGTAGCAAAGGTGGCAACTTCCAATGCGGAAATTCGTACCGAGCTGAACGATATTCACAAATCTATGAAATTCATGAACGACTGCTTTGAGAATTTCAAAAAAGATGTCGATGGTTTTCGTCGTGAGATTGCTGAGGTAAAGACCCGAAATGCAGATTGCTGCAAACAAAATCAGGTGTTAAGGAAGGAGCTTGCTGTGGCTAGGAAAGAATTGGTTGATCTTAAGCAGTATAGCCGGAATATGAACGTGGAAATTTAAGGTCTACCGGTGGCACCTAACGAAGACTTGGAGACAGTCGTTGAAGACATTGCTAAGTGCCTTGAAGTCGAAGTTAGCAAAGACGACATTGACGTCGCTCATCGGGTGCCAACGAAACAAAAAGGATCAGTTCAATGTAATAGTCAAATTTCGAACAAGACGTGCACGAGACAGTTTGCTTGAAGCCACTAGAAAAAAGAAACTGCAGACGGGTCTTCTCGGTTTTGACCGTGACCTCCCGCTCTACTTAAATGAGTACCTTTGTGTTGAAAACAAAATACTGCTGGGCAAGGCTCGTCAGGCGAAGCGCGATAAAGACTGGAAGTTGGTTTCGGTATCCCAGGGCAGAATTCTCATGCGGAAGGCAGAAAAGTCACCTGTACTGCATATCACCTGCGATGCCGACCTTGCCAAAGTGGTTGAAATTGATCCTGAAATATGTTAGATGGCTTGCCCTTTTCCGATCGCATCAGAGCTTGTAGAGAAAAACTGCATTTGTCAAACCTGCCTTTGCTGCTCTTGTGACTTGCGTGAAAACTGTAACATCACCCTGGTGAAATACGCAAAAATTGAATCTGTTCTTTGTATGCAGATAATTTCTGAACATGTGAAAGGCACTGTAATACTGTCGGTTCCTTCGTTATCCCAATTATTCTGTGAATCATGCCACACCTTTGCTTTAGAATTCAGCTCTGTTTTTCGTGTTCCTTTTCGGTTTTTTGCATATATACGCCCCCAAATATTCCTGCTTATGGTGTGTAGCCTGGTCTGTGTGTCAAGTACATATGATAAAGCACGACAACCAGTCGCTGTTCAAGAGCAAGTAAGACAAAGAATGCTTCGGCTAACGGAAACTCTCAACAATAATGGCCACAGTTAAGTACGACACCTTTGATCAATTGAAAAATCAACCAATCCTGTGTGACACATTTTTTCGCTGTTGCCACCTCAACGTGCAATCGGCCGTTAATAAGTCGGCAACCCTCGAACAACTGTTTAATGAGCTTGACATGATGGATGTTTTTATGTTAACTGAATCTTGGTATACCTGTCCGGAACAAGTTATTCAGCTTCCAAATTATAACTCTTATTTTTTAAATAGAACAGTTGGTGCCGGTGGTGGAGTTTGTGTCCTGGTTAAAAAATCAATTGCTTGTGACCCCTTGCTTGAATTTTGTGAACTTACACTTGATTATGAATTTTTTGTACACTATTGGGCTGCATGGTTATTGCGGTTTGTTACCGTCCTCCTGCTGGTCGTATCATGAATTTTCTTTAATTTTTAGATAAATTTTTGAATTATGTAAATCTCAAAAAATATCACGTGGTGTTAGGAGGTGATTTTAATATAAATCTGCTTTCAGATAGTAACATTACCAGAGATTTTCTTGCAGTTAATTCAGCCAATGGCTGCGCCAATTCCGTTACTAAACGAACAAGAATTACACTTACAACCAAATCTCTCATTGACCTTTTTATTACAAACTTTGATGAGAATCGTTATTTAAGTTCCGTGGTTGGCTACGGTATTAGCGACCACTTTCCAGTTCTATTCGCAGTTAAAACACAAGTAAACAAGACGGTGCCGAGGCGGCGTGTAGTACAACGCGTTACCGGAAATGGACTCGAGGCCTTTAGAGAGGCAGTTGCTTGTGTGAATTGGGCTCACGTCGTCGCCATGACGGATGCAAACGTCGCATACAACACTTTTTTTGGAAAATTTGTAGAAATATACAATACTTATTTTCCAACCCGCGCCTGTTTCCCATCTAAAAAAGCAAAAAAAGGGTGGATTACGTCAAGCTTATTGAAAAAATTCGGAAGAAAAATCAAATGTACAAAAAATTTGTTGAACAGCGTAATTAAGAACTATTTTCGCAGTTTAAACTATACAGAAATAAACTCAACAAAGAATTACAACAGGCATGAAATCTAGATTCGGTATCATGATTTTTGATGAGTGTTCAAAAGGGAAAGTTTTCTAAATCTCGCTGCTTTTACATAAGCTGTAGGAGGCTTGATTGGCACAATCGGAAGATCAAGAAATGTTCGCGCAAGTGTGTCAGCCATCTCGTTTATAAATATACTAGGCAAGAGATGCGTACTATTACGCTCTGTTTGAATCTTGTCAAGATGACGTGAAAAAAATATGGACACAAATAAATACGGTAGTTTTGCAGTCGAACAATGTCATAGCTCCCGTTCAGATCGTTGTTGATGGAGCTAGCGTCACGGGCAAAGACATGTGTGATGCCTTTAACGATCATTTTGTTAGCCGCAGGACTGAATGTTCTGCACCGCCAAATGAAAATTCCTATTTTTATAACAGCAATTGCATGTTTATGAACCCAGTGACATGCTCAGAAGTTTATTCTGTTTTTATGAATATGAAAAATTCTCAAAGCCGGGATGCAGATGACGTCCAGATAAAGCCGGTGAAATACGTCCTTGATATATTAACCGCAATACTTACAGACATCTTTAACCTCTGCCTTAATTCAGGCGTTTTTCCCACCGAAATGCAAAAGGCAAAAGTGTCCGCCCTCTTTAAAAAGGGAGACAGGAGATGTGCGTCAAACTATCGACCCGTGTCAATATTGCCGGTATTTTCTAAAGGGCTTGAAAAAATAATTCAGATTCGAATGTCATCATTTTGTAAAACTCATAAATTAGTTTCTGACGATCAATACGGTTTTGTAACACACAAATCTACGGAACTGGCACTATTTCAACAAAAAGAATACGTATTACGCTCCTTTGAAGAAAAGAAAGTTGTTCTAGGCGTGTTCATAGATTTTTCTCAGGCATTTGATTGCATTAATCACAACATACTTTTATCGAAACTTAATAGGTATGGCTTCCGCGGTTGTGTTCACTCTTTACTCGCCTCTTACTTAGCCAGTCGCACACAGTATGTTTGTATTGATACCCACAAATCATCTGTTAAGCGTATAATAGCTGGAGTTCCACAGGGGAGTATATTAGGACCTTTGTTGTTTATTTATATATTATAGATATTTTAAGCTTATGTCAACAAGCTAAGTGCATTTTGTATGGCGATGATATGACCATACTTTTTTCGTTGGACTCGTCTGACCAGATCGGAAGGGAAACTAACGCTGTCTTGCAGTCTATTCAATGCTGGTCAATTAATAATCGATTAAAAATAAACGCAAACAAGTCTAAAGCTATACTGTTTCGACCCCGAAATAAACAAATCATTGTTCCGCAGTATGTTAAATTTGGTTCTGACTCAATAGAAATCGTCGAATGCCTGAAGGTATTAGGAGTGCACTTCAGTAGCACCTTACTTGGGATGACCACGTTAATTCTGTAATGATAAAATTGTCTCGCATTGCAGGAATTCTTAGCAAACACCGCCACTTAATTCCACTTAAAGTTAAGTTACTGCTTTATAAATCTTTGTTTGAATCTTATCTAAATTACGCTCACCTAGTTTGGGGAACTACTACGCTTGCTAATAAAAATAGACTCAATTTACTGCAAAAAAAATCCTTGCGTTCCATTTGGAATTTGAGCTTCTCGGCCCACATTGGTCATTTATTTCAGAAATACTGCATTACCAAAATTTTCGATCTTTATAATGTAAGATTAGCTCTTAGCTTCAAGAAAGAACTAGCGAAAAATTGCAAAAATTTATCTGAGCTGGCCTGCCTTTGCCCGAATGCGCCTGTATACACTTGCAGAAACACTGAACGATGGCACGTGCCCACCTTTCGTACATCATACGGTCTGCAAACATTATCTAATACTTTGCCGCGCTTACTGAACAAACTGGAAGCAAGAAACATAGGTATGACGCGTACTTCCATAAAGGAAGTGCGTAGATTGATAGCGTCATCCTGGTAAGGTTTTTTTTTTACGTCGCCCATTTTGTTATCGCCAAGTGTCTATCGATTCTGCCTTGCGGACCTTCGTTACGGACCTTCTTTTTACTCCTTCTCTTTGCTACTCAAATTTTTCGCGCCTTCAACAACAAACATTACTTTTTTTCCTGTGTGTACCATTTTAATGCATTATGCATCCAATTTTTCGGGCCTTCAATTACTAGCCGTTAGTTTTCCTATGTGTAACATTTTAGTGCATATGCATCTCAGCGTGGGTGATACCCTGATTGGTGTAACCATTTTTTTTTGAAGCGCTTATTCCTGTTCTGTTGTGTGCAGTAGCTCATATGTATACTTTTTACTATCAGTTTTTCTTTTACCGGTGCATCTTTTTTTTTGTAAATTGACACTATTTGCACTTTTGTATGTTTCAGTATTGCCTCGTCGTTTCTCTTTTTCTTGTTTGTAGCATTTCCATGTTTTTCGAATACAATATCGTTTCTTTGTTTAGTTGTTAGCGTGCATATATTTTTTACTTGCATATTTTTGTTATCGCAATAGAATTGCGATACTTTGGTGTGTTGTGTCTATTACTGTAAATTTCTACAGCATGCATATCTGCCGTCTGCTGCTGACGTTTGAATTGGGCTGACGGACCTGTCAAGCTGCTTGTATGCAGCTTTTGTCGTCAGCCTTTCAATGTATTCACGATAAATAAATAAAGAATACCTCAACAAAAAAAAAACCAGAACAGTTAGCAACTATTTGACTGAAGTCATGTGGTAACTTTTGCAGTATTAGCGGGTTCAAATTGTTAAGAAAATTTGTGCCCAGCAACTTTTTCAACTACATTGCACGTTCAAGTCTACTGTGATGACATCTCCAAATCGCAGGGGTAACGTATGGATTTCAAGTGCATGCCCTATACTTGCTCCCTGAGAGAACAAAACAACGAAGAGTGCACGCATGCTTGACACAAATAATGAAATTTTTGAAAAAGATGTAGCAGGTTTCGTCTCTTGGTGTAGATCCCTGCAGGCACTTACCTAATTACCACCACATTTTGCCAACAAGCAGCCCCATGTCGGGTTATAACCAGTTTCGTCGAACCACCTTGCTCTTAGTTCTGGCACGACATCGGTTTCAAAGATCTATTTCTTGCAAACTGTGCATGTGATTGTAGACCATTCTTCAACGGTTCTTTTAGTGCTTACTCGATGGGAAAACATGAGCTACAAATTTTCTAAGTTTCTAAAATATGAATGGTAATTGAATTGTGAATGATATTCTACACTGAGCCTTAGTATATATTATTTCCTTTATAATCATTTTCAATTTGAGGGATGGCACAAATTTTAATGTACGACTGAAGCCTCTCATATGCATGTTTCGTTTATTTGAAGGTGCCATGTAACAATTTTGAATTAATCCTTCAATGAACTAAAATCTGAATGCCTTGCAAATTGCCTGCCACAAAATGTACTTTACTAGGTAAATTGTTCTGGACAAGCTGAAGATGATGACGATACTGACTGCCGCATCGTCACTGATGAGACAGAGGATAGCGCGTGTACAATTTAGGTGCACACACAAGGCCCAATGCCAGTGCTACATTTCCAATTAACACACGAGCGCGCGCAATACGTATGCTTTACCGCAATACACTGCTTGCGCTTCACCGGAAGGCGCGATTCACTTGCGGTACTGTTTAATTATTAAGAAGACGCTTAAGGTGGCAATCTTGAGGGGAGATTTAAAGTGCTCCCAGCATATTTTCAATTTTATTTCCTTTTTTTTGTATACACCCACAAGAACAGACAAAGCTTAGGAAACCGATTATCGTCATCGGCGACAGCATATTTAAGCCACTTGGGAAGTAATGTCGTGTGGACGCCTGCTACTGTTCCATCGCTTCCAACTTGTGCATTTCGTATCTGTCTCACGCAGTTAGACAAAGCTTCAATGAAAGTTTTGGCTCAAGCATACACTTCACCCAAACGACACACCGATCCTTGCGGAACACACGCACTTACCAGAAATACACGTACGGCATACATCCGCATATAGCATAACACACGGTGTTCACGCTCGGGCAAGTCGTTACCACATTGCTTATAGACAGTATTACAGAACGAGACCACGTATCTATGCGCAGAGGCGGTTCTCGCGAATGCATATAGCTCCCGACCAAGCAAAGACCACGGAGAAATAACCACCGCACGGTGAAGATCCTCACAAGTTAGTGAGGAACCTTACGGTAGAGCTTTCGTTTTCACCACCCAAACGTCCCCAAGAAATGTCCAACACAGCGATTCTTTCGCCGTCTATTCATACTTTTTAAGCCAAGTCAAGCCGAATTTAAGCGGCTCTTGGGTGAATTGAGCGTTTTGGCTCTCAAAAGGTTCGTGCCACCCGGTGGCAGCAGACGTGGCCATTCCTGTGTGGGTTACATAAGTGGCACGATCTAAAACATGTTGGTGCACAGTCGAAACAATACTGCCTTAGTCTTGTTAGATCAACGTTGTTTTGGTAATGAAGAAATCAGTTAAATAAAAACTGGTACCGATGAAACTTTATACTGGTGACTTTGGGCCTAAAAAAAGGACACTCAGATGGGAACGATATCCGCACACAAAATTGTTGGTCCTCAGTAAACAAATCAGGTGGTGAGGCACGTCAGAATAGGTGCATAAAAAAGCTAATGCTCCAGGAATACCGCTGGTGGTCACATTAATTACATAATAAAATTGGCTGCTCATGCTGCGCATGAAATCCTATTTTAAGGGTCTGAACAATGTGGATGGTTCTCGGATATTCCTTCGCTGTCTGCGCAACCCAGTGTAACTTGCCGGTTACATACGATAGAAGAGGATTGTTCATGGAAGCCATTTATTGTTAAGGACAACCTACCAAACCAACCAATCTGAGCAGTCCTGTCTTGTAGCTCGTGTGCACTCTTTCGATGGCGAACGGCATATTTCCAAAGCACATGCAAACCGTGAAGGTAACAGCCCTTTTGAAACATGGCGACAGAAAGAAGCTCTCTAACTATAGACCAAAATCAATCCTGCCTACTTTTACTAAATGTCTCAAAAAGCTTTTATATGTAAGGATAAGGTCATTCTATCGGAAGCACAATTTTCTTACAGATAATAATTTTAGATTAAGAGAATGTCATTTAACTGAATCAGCATTATTGACTCAAAAAGAACTAGTTCTGCGAGGATTTGAAAAAAAGTTTGTTAGCCTTGGGATATTCATCAATTTTTTAAAGAGCTTTCATACTATAAAGCACAGTTCTTTGCTAACAAAACTTGACATTTATGATTTTAGGGGTACATAATCCATACATTTCTAGATTTCATGAAAATTATCTGCAGAATAGGTATCAAACTGCTGTTATTAGCAATAAATCATGAAACTATTACCGATACGTGCTGGAGTTCCGCAAGGAAGCATACAGAAATTGTTTAACATTTATATAAACTATTTAACGAATAACACTACTGCATGATTAGTAATATATGCGAACGACACCAGTTTATTGATGACTTCCAGAAACGTTGGAGTGCTAATCAGTACTGCCAATGACACTTTAGAACAAACGAACAAAGGGGCTATGTCAAACTCCTTACCTGTTATTGCAGCCAAAACAAAACGCGTGCTTCTTCAATCGAAACAAAAAAACAGATCGTCTATAAATGTCTTCAATTGGGAACATCCTTGATGAATGTAGTGGCTTCAGTAAAGAGTATAGGTGTCATTTTTCAGGAAAACATGTTAAGGAATGAACATGCCTACATTATCACCAACAAGCTTGCTCGAGTTACAGGGATACTAGTAAGCTTGATGTTATCTTTGGTTTCGAAATTCGCCCCAGAAAGAACGACGCAGCACGCAGGTGAACAAACAAACACACGTATTTACAAAAGCGAATGACTTAAATTAGCACATGAATACAGTTAACGCCAATATCCTGTCCGCTACGCGCGAGAGTCAAAACATGCTCGTACGGTTCAGAGTTGACGACGAGGTATAGCCGACGATGTCACCGTCTCGAAGTCATTGAGCGTCCGATACCATAGCTCAGTGAGTGACGTGGTCGCCTAGATTCGCGGCCGTTGATCCCGGAGTTTCGAGCCCACAGAAAGCGCTCTACGAAAACGTAGTCGGCCCCGCGTGCTCATGAACGAACCCTCCATGCGCCCGTCAGTACAATGCGGCAAGGATGGTCCTGGCCTCGTACCCTGTCCCTGGCTAGATCTACCTCTGGTGGTGGAACAGGCGGGACCGCTTCTATTACTCCGAGGCAGCAGGATGTAGGCCCCCGCGTTCTCCCTTGAACCGGACGCCCAGCGAAGGAGACAGCCCTAGAACCTTCCGATGCCCACGCACAGCTGACGCACTGCCACGCTTTCTCAAGCCACAGGCGCACAAGATCGCCATCATCTTCAGTCCCCCATTGCGCACAAATTCAAAAAGAAACACAGGTCATCACCGAGTCACCACCACACGACGCACTCTGTTCTTCTTGCATAGCTGAACTCACGCTTTCACACAATCGCACTGCCCCTTATTTTAAGTAAGTTGTTCACATTCCAGAGAGAAATGAGTGGGGAAGAGTTTGAGCAGCAGGTTGTGAGTTTTCTGGTACAGCATTTTTTTAAATGTTAAGCACGACTCATATAATCAACTCCTACGTTGTCGCAGCCTTTTATGTACTGCGCATAAAACGAACATTCTTGTAGCAGCTAGACCTGATATCAAAATGTTGTTGTTGAGGTGCTTGGAAGAATTCAAGCACTGTAGTGGCTGGTGAGCTTACTGTACGATGAAAGGCTTCCCGCACAGATAGATAAGGTAGTTCTGTATGGCCCATACAGGTGCAAGACATTCCCGCTCGTAGAATAGCGGGTCTCTTTGGGCAACAGGGTATACGACTAGAGTGAGCGAGAGGGTGTATCACTTGATCGTTGCCCATCGGAAGCAATACTGCACCCAGGATTGTATTCGAGGCGTCTATACGAAGTAGAGGCTCAGCTGACTGATCGAGAGCGAGGAGGATGAGCGCATCGCCCAGATTCCGCTTGATTGTTGTGAACACTTCCTCTTGAGTTGGGCCCCACGATAGCATGTGACCTTGTCCCTTTTTAGTAAGGTCAGTTAACCATTTTGTTATTTTCGCGTAGTTAGCTATGGACGCAAGGTAATATCCAGTAAAGCCCAGGAATGATTCCACTGCCTTTTTATTTGAAGGACGTTTGGCAGCCAGAATCTTATCTAGTGTTTTGAGATCTGGTTTGAGCTTAGCTTTACCAATGCCATGTTCCACAAACACTGTGCTGCTGTCTCTTATTTTGCATTTTGTTGGCTTGATCGTAAGATTAGCTTCTTCGGTTCGATCAAACACTTTTCAATTCGTGCCCAGGTATTCATGCTATGTTTCGGTAGCTATCACAACATCGTCAAAGTAACGATAAACATTTTTGACCCCACCGTGCCCATTTCTCATGAGACGCGCAAAGACTGCCGGAGCTGTCTTGATGCTGAAAGGCATGTAAGCATAATGGTAGAGACTAGACATACTGAAGAAAGCAGTTTTTTCCTTGCTTTCCGTAGACATTAGTACTTGCCAATATCTTTTCTTGATGTCAAATTAAAAAAAAAATTGCTTTTGACTGACAAGCGTGAGCACGATATCAATGCGTGGTATTAGCTCGCTATCTCGGATGAGTATCTTGTGTAGCTTCTTGAAGTCGATGCAGAGACGAAGCGTGTTGTCTGGTTTCTACACTACAACGATGGGTGCGTGGCCCAGCGACTTGGACTTCTCGATGATACTGAAATTGAGCCCATCTTGCGCTTCATTATCAAATTTTTTTTGCAGGCTAAATGGTATGAGGTACTGAGGAACATGCACAGGTTTGTCGGAGGTAAGACGAAGCGAACACTGTACGAACACTCCGTCTTTCCAGTCAAGTCTGAAAAAGTTCCACTTTCATAAGGCATTTCACTTAAAACTGTTTGGCAGTGAGGCCCCTGGATATGTTTAAATCGGTACAAAATTGCGTGCGATGCAGGTTCAATACTGCCACGGCATTTACTTCATCTCCTGGTCCTTCAATGGTGCTTTGATTGACTTCCGTTACAACTGACACCTGCTGAAGCTGGCTACGCTCACGTTCTTGATACTTTTAAACATATTCACGTGAAATGTTTCGGCTTTCCGAAATACATCAATGACCTAGTTCACGTCATTTCTTCGCTCAGTCCCTCAAGATGGTTCTTCTGAGGTTTGAGGTTTGAGGAGGAGGAGGAAAGAACTTTATTCAGAGTCCGGCGAGTAGATGGGGTTGGCGATTGGCCCCGCCTAGGTTACGGCCAGGAGTCCTTGAATCCTGGCGGCTTCCTCGGCCCGCTGGACGGCCCACATTTGGTCTTCGAGGACGGAACTGAGCATTGCGGCTTCCCAGCACGCGCGAAGACTGTCAGCAGAAGCCGCATACTTGTTATGAGTACTAATCCCTCTACATTCCCATAACATATGCTCCAGAGTGGCTCTGGAGTAGCAACGCTTGCACCTGTCCATTTTGTATATATCAGGATATATAATGTGCGATAGTGCAGGATTCGTATATGTCCTAGTTTGTAACGGCCGCCATTCGACAGACTGTCTTTTTGTTATTTTGGGTGAGGGGGCGGGAATATGCCCTCTGTAATCTATAATGTTTCGTAATTTCATTGTATCTGGTCATTCTGTCTTCCCACTCCCACTTGTCTGCCACGTTGTAATCACCAGAGGAGGCTGGGGCGGCACTTGAGAGGGCAGCTCGGTCGGTGAGCCCTCGAGCTGCGTCATGTACAGCCCCGTTGTTGCTGTCCCCCGCGATGGCATGAGCAGGTGTCCATATAATATATGTATTTCTGGGGCTTGTTCGACACCCTCCTTTGAGAATACGTAGTGCCTCCGGGGAGATGCGGCCGTTGGCAAAGTTTCTCACTGCCGTTTGAGAGTCACTGACTATCACGGTTGCGTTTGTCTGAGCTACAGCGAGCGCTATGGCTACCTCTTCCGCTATCTCGGTACTTGTGGTGCGTATCGTTGCGCATGTCGTACTGCGTTTGTTGCTATCGATTACGGCTGCGGTAAACCCCTGTTTGCGCTTGTATCGAGCAGCGTCTACGAAAACTGCGTCCTTGTCATTACTGAACTTTTTTTGTATTTGTTTTGCTCTTGTCTCTCGTCTGGCCTTATTGTGTTCGGGGTGCATGTTTTTTGGCAAGAGTGGTATCACCATTGTTTCCCTGGTCTCTTTCGGGATGTCCACCTTAACGCCGTGTTGCGTGTGATACGTTATGCCTAGTCGCTCTAGAATATGTCTTCCTGCTCGTGTCTTAGAGAGTTCTTCATATTGCGCCGTACGCTGCGCCTCAATAAGCTCATCTATTGTAGTGTACAGGCCTAGCTGTAACAGTTTGTCGGTGCTTGTGCTAATCGGTAGCCCTATCGCTAGTTTGAATATTTTTCGAATAAGACAGTCTAGCTTGATCTTTTCCGCGACTTGCCATTTTAAGTATGGTGCTACGTATACTATTCTGCTTATCACGAATGCCTGTATCAACCATATCATGTTTTCCTCCCTCATGCCACTGTGCTTAGTTGCTATCCTTTTTATGAGTCTCATTATTTGGGCTACAGTTGCATTCAGTCGCCTGAGGATTTCTCCATTGTTGCCCTTGGCTTCGATGAGCAGACCCAGTACCCTGATCCTGTCGACTATGGGTATGGTTTTTCCATCGGCTGTTCTTAACTGTATTTATTCTCTATGAGCGAGATCTTGCAGGCAGTTGCCTGGTTTGCGACCTCTACGAGTAGGTCTGTACAGCAACAGCTCCGATTTTTCCGCAGAGCAGGCTAGCCCAGTACCTTCCAGATACCGCTCGACCGTTTCGACTGTTGTTTGAAGCGTTTCCTCTATTTCGCCATCACTACCACTTCTCACCCATAGGGTGATGTCGTCTGCATATATAGAATGATTCAGTCCTTCGATTGCTTGGAGTTTGGTTGGCAGTCCAATTAGAGCCAGATTGAATAACATAGGTAATAATACCGAGCCTTGCGGCGTACCTGCACTGCCCATCTCAATTTCCTCCGAAACTAGGTCCCCTATTATCATTTTTGCCTTCCTTCCTGTCAGGAAATTACGCACGTAATTGTACGTCCGTTGTCCCAGATCTAGATCGTTTACCCTTTTTAGCACCGTGGCATGGGTTACATTATCAAAGGCCTTCTTGAGGTCTAACCCTAGAATGGCCTTCGTCGCTGTTCCCGGATTATCTATATTCTAATGTTTTAACTGTAGCTTTGCGTCTTGCGTTGAGAGGTTCCTCCTGAACCCTATCAGTGTGGGTGGAAGCGCATCCTGGTCCTCGAGATAGGTAGTTATCCTCTCCAGAATCACGTGCTCCGTGAGTTTCCCCACGCAAGATGTGAGAGATATGGGTCTCAAGTCCGCAATCTGCAGTCGCTTGCCTGGCTTGGGTATTAACACGATTTTCGCCGTCTTCCATTGTTGCGGAATCTGTCCTGCCTTCCATGATTCGTTAATGAATTCAGTTAACCTAGTTATGGACTCGTCATCCAAATTGCGTAGCATTTTGTTAGTTGTGCCGTCTGGTTTAGGTGCTGATCTAGTATTGAGTTTTTTCAAGACGACCCTCACTTCTGCCTCCCCGATCTCGTTGTCTAAATCATCATTTGCGAGCCCTGTGTAATCAGGGTGTGTAACGGGAAGCGCTTGTGAGATGTATGTTTTCTTGATTTCATTCAGCAAATCCTGCTCTGTACCTTGATATCTTTGTATTAACCGATTATTATTGTGCCTTTCTGCCAACTTGTTTCTGTCCGGGTTTAACAAATGTCTAAGGATGGTTCACGTTTTCGCCATTCCTATCTGGTTGTCCATGTCATTGCACTTTTCCTCCCACTGTTGTCTGCACAGCTGCTGGGCGTATTGCTCTATATTCCTGTTAAATTGAGCTATCCTTCTACGAAGTGTCCGGTTGTGCCTTTGGTTTTTGCACCTCCGTTGTAAACCTTCCTTAGGTTCCCACATGTGGAGAAGCTTATTGTCTACATACTCTAGCAGCGCCTCCGGTGGCACCGTTTTCGTAGCGGCCTCCACGTCTCGTTTTAACTTTTGGGTCCATTCCTCAATACTCTGTATCATTTCATCGGGCTCCTCTCTGATGTTCCGGAACTTGTCCCAATCGACAAGTTTAAGTTGTCTGCCTTTTGTCTTCCGCGGCCCTGCCCTCACCGTTATTTCAAGTATAAAATGATCGCTTCCCTAGTCATGTTGCGTATTGGACAATTGCATGTCCAGTATGTTTTTGGTGAACGTCAAATCTGGCGTAGTATCTGCGCAAACGCTGGTACCTGTTCTTGTAGGAATGGATGGATCAGTCACGAGCGTCAGGCCCTCCTCCTGTGCGTCCAACCACAAGTTCCTGCCTTTCTGGGTTTCGATCCTGTATCCCCATGCACCGTGTGGGGCGTTGAAATCTCCTCCAATCACTAGCGCCCGGTTGCCCGTTATAGCGAGAGTTTTGCCAAACAGCGTGCGGAATTTGTGCTTTCTGCATTTAGGACTGCTGTGAATATTCAATACAAAAAGACTGTCCTCTGTTTTCCGCGTCGGTATGAGTTCGAGGAGAATGTGATTTATTGCCTTGATTTCCGTGTCATGTTGCACTACCGCGTGATTTCGCTTAACCAACGTTGCTAATACCTTTGTCTCCCAATCAGCACTGCCGAATGACTTATACCCCGACAATTTGGCCAGCCCGTACGTTTCTTGCGCCATTACAACATCCGGGTTGCTGGATTCTTTAAGATGTTGTTGCAAAATGTATCGTTTACGATTATATTCTCGACAATTCCATTGCCAAATCGTGTAGCTATTTTTTCTGTCCATGGCGGCGTTACAGGCTCTCTAATCCCTCGGTGGGCACCGAGGTCCTAGCGTACGGTTTGAAAGACGTCTTAACCGGGCCCCCACCACTTGACTGCGATCCCCATATTGCTAGCTTGGCGTCGAAATCAGACACAATTTGCGGCACTTTCTGCAATATCGTCTTGCCTAGCTCCTCGATTTTGGCCTCTATGTTTGCCTCAAGTCTAACTTCTTGTTGTTCGAGCGTAGTTTGCAATTTTCTTTCAATTTGTTCCATTTTGGCTTCCATGGTGTTTGCGAATTCCTCCTGTCTTTCTTGTGGCGTCGCCACTGCTTTTGGTTTCTTTACCACGCTTTTAATGGGAGCGTTCTCTGGTTTATGTTTAACCGGGGTGAGGGCTACTACCTCTTCGTCCATTGCTGCGCCTTTTGCTCCATTATAACTTGTGAGGTTGCCTCGTTGCGCGTAACCCCTCCGTTTTTCAGAAAGTCATTTTCTTCCCTGAGTTTTCTAATTTCATTCATGAATGCAACATTGTTCTGCCTGATCTGCGCCAATTCGTTGTCTAGCACCTTAATCCTACATTCGTTCTCTAGCGCCTTAATCCTCTGCCTCCGCGCGCACCCTGGAAGCTGCATCAGCCCAGCTCACCTGGAAGGGTCCCGCGGTGCCACGGACCCCGCTCGGTCCTTTTGGGCTTTGGGATCCTCCTCCCTCCTGTGATCGGGGAGACCCGGTATTGCCGGTCTTGGGTCTAGACCTCGATCTGGACCTCTATCTGGACCTCGATCTGGATCTCGACATAGATGTGGTGGTAGTAAACGTAGAGCGGTTTTTGTTTTGTGCTTGAAGCTTGGTGAAGGCTTCTGGTCCGGATGCGTCCCGCGTCCGATTTTCCGATTGTTGACTTGAGTCGCCCCATCTTTGCCTGTGAAGTGCTTTCGCTTCCGTCTCGTAATAAAGTGCTTCTTATTCCTCCCGTTGGGCTCGTTCCCAGCGGCGTCGTTTCACCAGGTACGGTACCTTGAATCTGGCCTTGCAATGACGATCTGCCGTCGGGTGGTCTTTGCCACACAGCTGGCACTTGACTTCGCACTCGTGCTCCTGCGGTGGGTTCTCAGTGCCACACCCGCTGCATATTCTGCTATTCGGGCTCGGGAAGACGTCAGCTCTGTTACCAAGGCGTCCAACTGGTAGCACACGTCTATTTTCTTGCAGTATAGTGAGCACTTGACCAGTGCTCTTCCGTAGCTCACATAACTTGGAACGCGATGCCCATCGAAGAAGACGATGACGTTCGCGGTGTTTCCCATCCTCTTGGCCATGAGGACTGTCGGATTTCTCGGGGTTACCAGCATTTCCACGATCTCTCTTGGAGACACGTCTTGCGTTACTCCTCGGATCACCCGTTTAGATGTATCTTCCGCAGCTGACTCGTACGCATTGGCTTCGAATTCCTTGTCCCCAATCTTCAGTTGAGCGATGGTTCTGTATTTTTCGGCGCGCTCCTCTGATGGTGTGCTGACCACTAGAATGTTCTGTTTATAGTTGGCACATACCGTGTCTTCTTCCGATTCATTCCTGGGTATTTTAGCGGCGTTGGCGACGCAGCATTCTAGACGATTGATCCCGTAGTCAGTGACTTTAAAGCCGTCACGTGAGCGCACAATTATCTTGTAATCTTCCTTCGGCAGACGGGGCATCCTGCTCGCAGCCACAATTTGTCTTGCTTTCTGTCTCTTCCTCCGCCTATTACTTACCGTGTTCTCGCTTGAGAAGTGCGTTTCTTGGTCCTTGGCTTCATGCGTTGTGGTTTCTTTGTTGGCTCGTCCTCTTCTGTTCACAAGGCGCCAACCTGCTTCGTTCTCATACTCTTTTTGTGTGCTATCTTCGCCATCCACGCTCATCGTAGCCATCCTGTGGCATTAACCCGAGAAGACGCCACCTCGAGGGGGCTCAAGACGCCAGCGTCCGTGGGCTAGGCCAAGCGCATTATGCACAGCAGCAGGAGACAACGGCGTCGTGCGTTCGTCGGCGTTACAGAAATATGGTCGATGTGCCGAAAATTAACCATCCACCTACTTGAGAGCGGTATCGCGGGGTTCTGTGGAACTTCCACTTTCTTCACTGTAAGAAGGCATCCGTCAATTCTTCTATTTCACACTGAGAATCACTGAAAATCTGCGGAGCCTACGCAACATGCGTGTCTGCACTCCGTGGCCCCCACAGTTACCCTTGAGCTCTGAGGTTTATTTATTTTTCTGTGCAATAACACTATGCGTGATTTGCAAAATATTCAAATTGAGTGCGTAAATAGATAAAAATAAATTAGCATTAAGTGCGTAAGTAGCTTATTGGCGTCAGTCGGCAACAACATAAGGACTTTGTCGCTTGAGGCCAATTTCCTTGGACGGCTCTTCCTGTCATAGTATGTTTTTCGCTTGGTGCGAGCCTTCTCTAGTTCTTCATGCGCGATCTTACATGTCTCTTCCAGCCGATCACGCAAGTCAAAGATATAGGTGCAGGTAGTCCATGTTTCTCCATCGAGTCTCTCATTAGTCCACAGCTTTCTAAAGACTGTCAACGGTCCTGGGACATAATGACAATAGATGAGCTGAAAATGAGAGAACTCGAGACTCGCTTGTGGTACTTCACGGCTGGCAAAAAGCAGCGGACCCAGGAACCTATCCCATGATCCTGGTCTCTCTTGACACATTTTCTTTAACATCATCGTCAACATGTCGCTGAATTCCTCGACGAGACCATTCCTCATGGCATGCTATGGCGTCGTCTTGAGCAACTTAACAAAAAAGAAGCTGACTAACTTCTTTCATGAAGTCGGACATAAAGCTTGCTCCTTGGTCTGTGACCATTTTTGGGGTAACCCGATGCAAGAGAACCTTTCGATGAGTGATTCGGGAACATGAATGGCATCAGTTGCAGGAAGTGCTACATCATCTGGATACCTTCTTGCAAAAGCAATCAGCGTCAGCACATACAATTTTTTGTGGTCGTACCTTGGTAAAAAAGGGCCGATCAGATCCACGTTAACTCTTTCAAATGGAGTGCAGATCAGACGCATGTTGCCCAACGAAGCTACACCTGATTTGTCTTTAGGGGTTGTACTTTGGTTTATGTCACAGGAGTTCGCGAAGCTTTTTACGTCTCCATGTAAATCAGGCCAATAGAATCACTGCAGGATACGTTGGTTGTCCTCTTAATTACTTCATGCCCGGCTATGATGTTTTCATGGGTAACATCCAAAATATTCCATCTTATCTTCTTCGGAGCAACCGCCTGCTTGAATAATCTACCTGTAGCAAGGTGATAACGACGGTAGAGCAATTCATTTTCTTCCACAAATTCATAGCTTTGGTCTTTTTGAGATCTGTATTCTTCGTTCACTATAGCGAAAACCGCTTTCAACTTCGAGTTCTTTTGCTGTGCTTCAATAGGTAGCGCTTTGGTAACGTTACTGCAAGTAACTTCTGACACGCGCAGGGGATGCATCTTGTTTTGTTTTTGTTGCTTCACTCTTGTGTTCCCCACGCTTGCAGACTTTCGAAGGTCCCCTAACTCTTCTTCCTCTGTGGCAACAGCTTGCTCCGAGTCAGGATCAGGATTGTATGGTCCCCTGACGCTTCGGAGATTTCCCTGAACCACGTCGTGCAATGGGTCGTCCATACAAGCTACCTTACTCTTGCCTGAAAAATAGGGTGTTTACACTTGTACGATGGTTTCAGGTTGGCGACCGGTTGAGTGTCAAGCAAAACAACATTTCTTTTTTTGTCCGTCCAGCACTTTTTAAAAACCAGCTCTCGTCTGACAATTGTTGTATTGCAGTCTGTGTTCCGGAGCACGCAAACATTTCGTCCCAGCAGCCACCCTTTGACTGATGGCACCTCGTTGCTTATGAAGGCACATCTTCTTTCCTAACCTCGTTGCGGTTTGTTGAGCAGCTACTTTGCTTCCGAAAGCCCCTCAATGTTCTGCACTAACGAGGCCTAGTTGTTGAGGGTTTCGTGGATGCATCATATGAAGATGATATGTATTTGCTCAGTGCACTGACCTCTGAAATTTCCATATATATGTTCCTGTTTGTCTCACAGCTTGCATTAAACGTTTCTTTAGGTGAGATGCGACAGTCAGAAGCTGAACGGCCGAATTCATTGCAGAGCATGCACTTGACTTGTGATTTTTGGGACGTTGAATTGTATTTCCCACAGAAGTCTCTCATGTTATCGGGATTCGTTCCGTCGTTCTGCAACCTCTGTGCTTCCAGGAAGTGATCAGTCAGCTTAGCAAGTTTGTCAAGAAATTAGCACTCTTGTTCTTTCAATAAAATTACTAGCTTTGGTTGGAAATGGCGCAGAAGCTGCTCGGAGATTATATGATCATGTAGTCCTTCGTACGTTTTTGAAACGTTGGCCATGTCGATTCAATGATCAAAATAACTCGCAATCCTAACGGCTGACCGCGTTCCAGTTTCGCCATCTGAGGCTGTTGCCTTTCGAAACTTGACTTGGTAACCATGTGCAGCAAATGGGAACCTCTGAAGCAAAGCTTTCTTCCCCTTCTGGTATTCGAGTGAATCAGCGGCAGTCATTCGACCAATCATAATTAAAGGGGCCCTGCAACACTTTTTAGGCATGGTCCGAAAACGCTGCCGATTGGTAGTAGAGGCTCCCGACAACACGCAAGCCATATATTATAACACAGCAAGCGGCCTGGAATTCACGATAAATGATCAAAGTCGGCTAAAATTGTTTTCTCTTCTCTCAACAAATAAAGTTATATGCCCAAAAATCACTTGCCAACGACCCATCTATATTTGAATATAGCCATATTTGAATATGGTGTGCTCGCTCGTTACAGAGATCGCCACGGGAGGCCGCAACTTGTCCACGCGTGCGCACGCAATCCCACTGAAAAAGCCTGCAATTCGAAGAAAAAGAAAAAAAAGTGCTCAAGCCCGCAAAGCACGCGTGACGGTTTTCTGTGGCCCTGCCATTCCTTCTTGCTTAGCTTCCAGAGCTTTCGGGACGAGAGAAGAGAGAATGCATTTGCAGCCTGCAACAAACGTTTGTAACTCCCCTCGCGCTGGACGAATTCTCAAAATTTTGTACCGTTGAATTCGTGTGACAATAAGCTCTTCCAGAGAGCTTACTCCGTGGTTCCTTGAAAACGTGTTTCAAGGCCCCTTTAAGGCGTCTGCCATAAGGCACATGCTCACAACAAGAGTCCAGTTTTCTTGAGGCCAATCCTTATGGGTTACTTCTCGCTCAAATCCATGTGTGTAAGCCTGGTAGTCGTCGCGTTTTTGAGAGACCGTTTGCTTCTCGCTCAGTGCATTACGAGCGGCTTCACAAAGCTGCAGCTTTAGCTTGGGGATTTCACGCTGTTTATCGTCAGCTTCTTTTGATGCATGGCGTTCCGCAGCTCTCTCATCCCTTTGCTTTGTCTGTTGAGCCTCGATCCACTTGGCGAGTTCGGCACCTGAGAACCCTGGCTAGCCCTATAGCGGTGAGCTTTCCTAAGTCCATTGTAATGTCTAGCGTATGATCGTATACGAGCAAAGCTGCCTTCTGACACTGTACTGAATTCTGGCCGGCTCACCAGTTTATGTTATGTTTCGGTTCAGGATTTGCCCCAGGAAAAACAGCGCAGCACCCAGGTGAGCAAACACACAGACACACACACACACACACACACACACACCCACCCACACCCACACACACACACACACACACACACACACACACACACACACACACACACACACACACACACACACACACACACACACACACACACACACACACACACACACACACACATATATATATATATATATATATATATATATATATATATATATATATATATATATATATATATATATATATATATATATATTGTGAGCGCTGACTATGTACTTGATCTTCATCTGCATGACCAAACCATTGTAGTGATCATCATCGTATGTCACGCGGGCTGGCTCTCTGGCTCGTGCGCCTTGATTAAAGAAGGATAACCTGGTTGCTGCCGTACCGGACGTGGTCTCATAAGTGGTGGAGCGTGCTTTGGTTCCCACGTCCTCCTGCTCTACCCGTCACCCCTGGAGCTCCGGTCTGGTCGACGGTTGTGTCCTCAAGCAACAGCAATGGCAGAACCCAACCCGCCCACTGCTGCAACCGCTCCTTCTCAGCCACTTAGGCTTCACTACACCGTGAGTACCTCTCATCGAGACCCTCCGGTATTTTCCGGCCTTCGCAACGAAGACGTCGAAGAATGGCTCGACAGTTATGATCGAACCAGCGTTTGTAATTATTGGGACGAGGCGCACAAACTGCGCTACGTTCCTTTTTACCTCGATGGCGTCGCTAAAACCTGGTATTACAACCACGAGAGCGACTTCTCCAATTGGTCGGCCTTCACGGGGCATCTCCGTCAGGTATTTGGCACGTCTGCAGGATGTTCTGTAGTAGCGAAACAGAAGCTCACAACCCGAATTCAAGGGGACGACGAATCGTATACGTCCTACATTGAAGATATTCTGGCTCTCTGTCGCCGAGCACAAAATGACATGACGGAGGCCGACCGCGTCCGACATCTACTGAAAGGCATCAACTCTGTGGCCTTCAATGCTCTCGTGATTCAGAATCCGACTACCGTCCGGGACGTCACCACTACATGCCAACGCCTGGACGCGCTTCATTCCATGCGCCTTCCACACGCCTCCTGCGACGCTCGCTTTACCAAAGAGCATGAATTGCGGGCCCTTATCCGCACAATTGTCAGAGAAGAACTTCACGGCCTTATTCCAGGCAACCCTACCGTTGCGTCTGTCCACACACCTCCTCCCAACCTGCGAGAGATAATCAAGGACGAACTGGCATCAATGACAAGCGCTGCACATGCCCCGTCTCCTGTGCGCTTCCCAGTGCCTTCGTACGCAGAAGTTGCATCGCGGGCCCCTGCACCAGTTCCAACCGTGCCTGCGGACGTCGGATGCGACCATGTGGCTGCGATGACAACGCATGCGCCAAGGCCACGCCACTATTCTACATGGCGTCCTCCCCGCCCCATCTGCTTCTACTGTGGCATAAGGGGTCATATATCCCGTTTCTGCCGCCGCCGTCAGCAGGATGAACGACGTGGTTACGCAGCTTACGAGAGAGACTTTTCCCCGAGACCCGATGAATACGATCCCGCACCGTATCCATCCACCTTCCGTCAGTCGCCCTCCCCTCCACGGTCTCATGCTGGGCCTCATCCGTCTCGTTCATCTCGCCGCCGTTCTCCGTCACCGTTTCGGCGTACGTCATCACCCTTGCGTCCCGCTCCGATCTCTCGGGACTCGGAAAACTAGAAGGTGCAGTTTTTGGAGGGGAAACTGCTTGTCGTCGGAACGCTACAACTCCTCCGTCTCGTCCAGCTAATTTACTGCCTGTTTCTGTGGAAGGTGTTTTTGTTGACGCCCTTATAGACACTGGAGCCGCAATTTCAGTAATTGATCGTGAATTGTGTTTTCGCCTGCGTAAAGTGCAAACTCCTTATGCCGGTCCCATGTTATGCGGTGCTAATGACAGTCCAATTCGCCCGACCGGGTTGTGCACTGCTCGTATTCTCATCGATGGAATCCGTCATCACATACAATTGGCTGTGCTGTCTTCGTGCGCTCATCAGATAATCTTAGGCTGGGACTTCTTGTCAGCGGCGTCTGCTGTAATTTCGTGTGGTCGGCCCCTCATTCGTATTACGGACACTGAGCTTTCTTCTGCTGCCGACCTTTCGTCGCCCAACCTTGTGACAGCTGCGGATTTCCTCCTGCCTCCCGGACGAGAACGTGTCCTTACGATCAAGTCACGTGACATTCTAGATGGTGACGCTCTGGTTGCTCCTTGCCAGCGCTGCATTTTTCGAGGGATCACCATCGCATCTTGTTTAGTGCGGTTCTCCCGTGGTTATGCAAGCATCACGGCCTGCAACACGACGCCAGAACCGCTTCTTTTGCCTGAGGGGACTACTGTTGCCAGCATTACCGAAGAAGCACCGCTTTGTGTCGTCACTGGTTCATCTGCTTCGTCATTCTCAAAGTGTATGCCAGCGGAAGATGCATTTCCTGCTCTCAAGGCCACTTTGTGTGAACATCTCAACCCAACGCAAACGGATGCCTTGCTAGCGTTATTAATGAAGCACAAAACTTGCTTTGACGTTTGTTCCGAAGGTCTGGGTCAAACAACAGTGACCGCCCATCGTATCGACACCGACGGATCCCGTGTGATTCGCCGCCGCCCTTACCGTGTGTCGGCTTCTGAGCGCAAGCTTATAGAAGAACAAGTCAACGACATGCTCGCGCGCAACGTCATCAGGCCTTCGACAAGCGCATGGTCTTCTCCTGTCGTACTAGTGAAAAAAAAGGATGGCTCGGTACGGTTTTGCATTGATTACAGATCACTCAACAAAATCACTCGTAAGGACGTCTACCCAATGCCTCGCATTGACGACGCTCTTGATACTTTACAAGGTGCCGAGTACTTTTCAAATCTCGACTTGCGCTCCGGTTATTGGCAGATTCCAATGCACGAGTCTGATAAAGAGAAGACTGCGTTTGCTACGCCAGATGGGCTCTTTGAATTCAATGTAATGCCTTTCGGCCTGTGCAATGCCCCAGCCACATTCGAACGGATGATAGACACGGTACTGCGGGGATTAAAATGGAAGACCTGCCTTTGCTACCTGGACGACATTGTCATTTTTTCGTCGAGCTTCTCACAGCACCTGGAACGGCTAGACGAAGTCCTCACGTGCTTAGCTAAGGCCGGTCTCCAGCTCAACACTAAGAAGTGTCGGTTTGCCAGTCACAGCATCAAGGTATTAGGTCATGTCGTCAGTAAACATGGCGTTGAGCCCGATCCCGACAAGGTTGCCGCGGTGCTGCACTTTCCTACACCAACCACACAGAAAGACCTTCGCCGCTTCCTTGGCTTAGCGTCGTATTTCCGCCGCTTTGTACGTGATTTCGCTACTATTGCGGCTCCTCTGCACAAACTTCTGACCACGAGCGCACCCTTTGTCTGGTCGGATGACTGCGAAGCCGCTTTTCACACCCTCAAGCGATGCCTCACATCACGGCCAGTGCTTCGCCATTTCGACCCTGCAGCACCTACTGTGCTACACACTGACGCAAGTGGACTTGGCATCGGTGCTGTCCTTCTTCAGCGGAACCAAGCTTCCGAAGAACAAGTCGTGGCCTACGCGAGCCGTACTCTGTCACATGCTGAGCGAAACTACAGCATCACTGAGCAAGAATGTCTCGCCATCGTGTGGTCCATCCAAAAGTTTCGTCCTTACTTATACGGCCGGCATTTCACAATAGTGACTGACCATCATGCTCTGTGTTGGTTATCGTCTCTCAAAAATTTGTCGGGACGCCTTGGCCGTTGGGTACTACGATTGCAAGAGTATGACTACAGCGTCACATATAGGTCGGGCCGAGAGCACCAAGATGCCGACGCTTTGTCCCGTTGCCCGCTCTCGCAAAGCGCCGAAGTGTCCCCTTCCATCTGTTCGTCACCGCCCGCCAAAGTGACCAAACAGACGGCTGCTCCTTCGAAACAGTTAGTTGCCTCGGCGGACCTTCTTTCGTCCACAGATCTCGCCTCGCTCCAACATGCCGATACCTACTGCCGCACAATCATCGATCGGCTCACTGGCTTATCGCGTGCTCCAAACAGCCGCCTAAGACGACAACTTGCCCGCTTCAAGCTTCAAGAGGGAACATTATGTCGGCAAATTTACCATCCTCTCGGTAACCAATGGGTTCCCGTCATTCCTCGCTCACTTCGTCTGGAAGTTCTACAAGCGTTTCATGACGATGCGACATCTGGCCACTTAGGGTTCCACAAGACCTACGACCGCCTCAGGACTCGCTGCTTTTGGCCTGGCCTCTCCACTTCTGTCGCCAAGTACGTCGCTTCCTGCGCGTCATGCCAGCACCGAAAACGTACCACGTCTCTTCCCGCAGGGCCACTGCAACCACTGCCGTGCCCGTCCACTCCCTTTGAATTTGTGGGCATAGACTTATACGGACCTCTTCCGCTTACGTCAGCCGGTCACCGCTGGATTGTTACTGCCGTAGACCACCTTACTCGCTACGCGGAGACGGCAGCTCTTTCATCTGGTGCTACCTCTGAAGTAGCCGATTTTTTCCTTCGCGCTATTATTTTACGACATGGCGCACCGCGTGTGCTCCTTAGTGACCGTGGCAAGACATTTCTTTCACATGTCCTTGCTGAAGTCTTAAAGGCCTCTAACACTATCCACAAGACCACATCAGCGTATCACCCAGAAACTAATGGTCTGACTGAGCGTTTTCACCGAACTTTGTCCGACATGATCTCTATGTACGTGCAACCAGATCACAAAAACTGGGACACAATACTTCCTTTTGTCACGTTCGCATATAACACTGCCATACAGCGTACAACGAATTTTAGCCCTTTTTTTCTCGTGTATGGCCGTGTACCGACTTTTGTTCTGGACACCACCTTTTTGTCCACATCTTCCAATCCATCTTCATCTCTCCCGGAAGAGTTCGCCGCTCGCGTCACCCGCTGCCGTGAAATCGCCCGCGCCAACACTGCTACCATTCAGGACAAGAGAAAAATCGACATTGATGCGAAGCGTCGAGTTGTTGTGTTCCGCCCAGGCGACGAAGTCCTTTTGTGGACACCTGTTCGTGTACCTGGGCTCTGCGAAAAATTCCTTCACCGGTATCTCGGTCCATACACCGTCCTGGAACGAACATCTGAAGTCAACTATCGCGTTGCTCCTGTCAACGCGGCTTCTGATCGTCGTCGCCGCCACACCGAGATCGCCCACGTCTCTCGACTGAAACGATATATTCGGCGTCCCAACCCTTTCTAACGTGCTGCCCTCTTTCGCGAAGGGGGGGAAAATAGTGTGAGCGCTGACTATGTACTTGATCTTCATCTGCATGACCAAACCATTGTAGTGATCATCATCGTATGTCACGCGGGCTGGCTCTCTGGCTCGTGCGCCTGGATTAAAGAAGGATAACCTGGTTGCTGCCGTACCGGACGTGGTCTCATAATATATATATATATATATATATATATATATATATATATATATATATATATATATAACCTATTTACAAAAGCAAATGACTTAAGAGAGCACGCGAATAGAGTTAGCGCTCATGTTCTCTCAGGACAACCAGGTGGTGCCGTTTTGTTTGGCTGGCTGCATACAATGCTCAGCTTTCACGTGTTCTTGGCCCGTTACCGGGCCCCGCCCGTGTCTGGACAAGCTCACTATTCTTCATAGAAGACTTTAGGGACACGCCGACACCATCCGGGCCCCAGTCCAACTCCAGGCTGGCCCTCCAGGCCGCTTCAAATGTTGGAAGTGGCGCGGCACCACGCCTGCACATCCGCGATGCAGCGTTACGCCCAGCGCTCGACGCCAACAACAACTGACGCCCTGTCGGTAAGCCCAGCCTCCTCCGGTCGTACCGCTGATACAGCCGTGCCTCCGCTGTCAACATCTGGCAATGTCACCAGCCCCGCGCCGATAACAATACAGCAACAGGCAGCGTTCCTCAACAGCGCGCACGGTCTAGCGACGTGCAACGCTGGCAGCGTCTCTACTACTCCCAACTTGATAACCACGCAAACGCCGGAGCCCAAGAGCCGCAATGCAGCGTTGGCGCTGCAATCAACCACTCCTTAGGGAGCCTACATGAACAGCCGTTTTTAGGGTGATGTCAGCCTTTGACCCACTACATGCCGCCAACACGCCGCCGCCCGCCAAAACACAATGTTGCCAGACAGCAATGCCGCGCTGTCGCTCCATCTTGGTGCCCGCACTGCGTCTACGCCCGGTTGCGTTTAGTTCTCAATAATACGGCGTCGAACGTTGTGGTAGCGTGTTACACGCTGCCGGTGAAGCCTTGGAATGCCTGGATGCTGCGTACCGCTCTGCACTAACCACAACAGAAAGGGGGTGCGAATGTTCCGCTTACCAGCGAGCCCTGGCCGACGACAACTATGGCTGGCTCAAGTGAAGCGAGACGGCTGGGAGCCCACCAGTGCGTCTCGTATTTGCTCTGTGAGTACTGCGTATTTCGTTCACTGTTTTTTCCTGCGGCACACGTATATGTGTTTCGCGGTGTTCGCGAATGAGTAGATAACCGAAGTTGTCGTTGCTGCGTCCACGCATTGCGAGTAGAAAGCCCACAAACGGGACGCGTCCGCGCGTTCGTACGGAGACGTGCTCGCTAGTCTGAGCTGTTGCCACGCTTGCGTTCGTGTCAGCGTAACCTCAGTATTATGTCGCAAGTGTTCGTGTGTGGGCTGCAAATTTCTTCGTGCGCTCACTTTGAGAACTGGGTCGCTTACACGACCCTGAGAACCGCCGCTATCAAAAGCCCAGGTGTTGTGTGTTGTTACAAGGGCTGGGCACCGACCAAAACGGCGGCGCACAAAAAACTATGCTGAATTTAGTGGAAGCTGGCAACAGCGTGCCCCGTTGCACGCTGGTTTTGGCTGAGTTTCTTGAAGGCGCTTATTAAGATGTCTCCACCCTAAAAACGGCCGTCCATGTAGGCTCCCTACCACTCCTGCTGCTCTTCCCAGCTTATCTGCGCCTGGCTTACCCATTGCAAGTTCCGAGTCTGTCGACAAGCGCGTTTTGACGAGCATCGTTGCTTCCATCGCCGACGTTTTGCCTTCCATCACTTCCGCTGACGACTCATCGATGGAAATGGACTTCATGGCGTCGCAGGTCAGCGAAGACAATACGCCATTCCCTGAAGGCAGCTGGAACACCGTTAGTGCCAATCGAAAACTTGCCTCGACAACCCGCCCCCACTCCGAGCTCATCACCGTCGGAATCCAACTTCCATCCGTAACACTCACGCCGAAACTGCCTCTATAGGACCTGCTTTCCACCATCATAGCCGCCGAAAATTTCTCTCCCAAGACCAGTGCGAAGGTCACCATTCAGGCCAAACCTACTCAGAGCCTGAAAACGCACTCGCCCCTCACTTCTCACCTTCTACTGTCCCTTAAAAGTCTGAAACCTAATGGTAAGCCAATCAGCATTAAGCCCTATACCCCCTGTCCTCCAATATCATGTCTCGGCGTCATACGCAACGTCGGCGGTCACTTCACATCATCTCAGCTCTTGCATGACCTCGAATCCTTTACTTCAGACGTACTCGCTGCACGTATGATGGGCTCCACTGATTCCGTACTCATAACATTTGCTGGAACCGTCATCCCTCGCTTTGTGTATTTTAAACGCGTCTCTTTCTGATACCGTCCACATAAACCTAAGCCTCCTACTTGCACTAGGTGCCTTGCTATAGGGCACCGTGCTCATCAATGCCCCCAACACAGCGTTCCGGCCAAGTGCCACCGCTGTGCGTCTCCTCTACCAGCAGATCTCGGTGCTCACGTTTGTGCCAAACCCTGGTGCATCCATTGCCAAGTCAACACCCACTCATCTCTCGACTCTACCTGCCACTACCTTCTAGCTAAGCAACGCGACTGCGCCAAAGCAGCTTTTCTCCGCCGCACAGCCATGCGCCAAGCCACTCAGCCTTCGCCACCCTTCTTTTCAGCGCATGAGTTCCATTCACCTCCCGCAACAACCCCGCGGGCTGATACGCCACTAAGGTGAAGGGTACACCTCCCGTGTGCACTTCTTCATCAAACACACCTTCACCATTCATGAGTAACGAGAGCCACTCCTTCGATCTGCGACTGGCTATGTTGGAGCGCAACCACCGCGAGCAACAGCGCGTCTCAGATGAGCTACTATAGAAAATATTCGCACTGACGCAGACACTGGCAACTACCACACCCTGCCTGACCTATCAACTCACGGAGCTAAATAAGCAACTCGCCATACTCACTGCCCCGACCTCCAGCTCCCATGTAACCAAGTTGGCCGACATGGTCGAAACCACCACCACTGCGCATCACACTCATTTGGTCCAGCTGAAAAATTCAATTGTCCGGATTCTTACGACCCTCTAAACCCAGTGCAAGCAACTCCAATTTTTCACCTATATGCTTAACTCTCTGCAAGAGTCGCTTCTCCCGGCAAAAAAGAAGAAACGCGCATGCGCAGGCCCTTCCTCTACTTGAAAAACCTAGATGGCGCGTGAAAAGGACTTCGAGATTTTGCAGTGGAACTGCCGCAACTTTCGTCATATTAGGACCCCTCTCCATCAATATCTTCTCACCCGCCCCACATTACCCCTTTTCTCCTTATACAGGAGACTTGGACGGCCCTTATCGTCCTGGGCTACCATGCATATATCGCGCTACGGCGGGAACGCCACTTGCGTTCATTTATGTACGCAATGATGTTCCCGTTGAACCACTAGACGTACCATCCACCCTCCTGAAATATTTAGTTGGTGTGGTTAATTACCAACCATCTACCCGCATTTCACTCGCTCTGATGTCCTTTCACAACGCCCTGTCACCTACTCTTTGTTTAGTGCTCTTGGCAAATTCCTGCACTCCCTTCCATTGACCACCCACATCATCCTTAGAGGTGACTTTAATGCTCCTCATAGCCTCTGGGGGTACACCCAAGCACTCAAACCAGGTCGCCTTCTACACAGCCTTGCCTAGAAACGTCATCTCACCCTTCTTAATACCCCTGCACCCCTACTCGAGCGGCAACTGTTTCACAGCACTCCACTACACCCGATCTCACTTTATCTCAGAGTTCCCTTCCTTTTAACTGGCAGGTGTCCGCTGAAAACCTTTTCAGTGATCACTTTCTCATACACATAACCACCCCTCTTTCCCACAACAGGTGGAAACAACGACTCGCTCACACTGACTAGAAAGCATTCCGTAATGACCTTTTGTCTGACTCCTTTGAAGCATACGACGACTGGATGTCGCGGATCTCTGCAGCAATGACATCCTGTAGTCACCGCGCTCGTTTTCAACTCCCCATTCCTAATCCTGATCCTCACTTCGTCCGTTTATGGCAACGTCATCAATGTTTGAAACGCTCCCTCTGCTCCCAGCCACACAACGTCCAACTTTCCTCCCGCATTGATGCTCTGCGCGCTGAAATTATCGCTTACGGCACCTCCCTCGAGCACTCTTAATGGATCACGCTGCGTGATGGCCTTGACTCCGCATTCCACTCGCGCTCTACATGGTCACTGTTTATGTCCCTCTTAGGTACCAAGCCTGCCATTTCTCTCACCCTAGCTAAAGCTCTCACTCAAGGGACACGATCTGATGTTTTTGACAATTTAAAATCTCTGTACCTCCCACCCTTCCTCACACCTTCCTACCAAGATTACTGTGGCGAAGCTAACCAAGACCTGGACCACGCATTCACGCTCAGGGAGCTGGAAGCTTCCTTAGACACTCAATCTACCCGTTCAGCTCCCGGTGAGGATGACATAACGTATACTACACTACGTAATCTCCCCGACAACGCGAAGGAATTTCTCTTACACTCATTCAACGAAGCTAGGAACAGTAGCTGTCTTCCAAGCTTTTGGACATAGTCTCTAATTTGCATGATTCCGAAGCCGGGCAAGCTCCCATCTCTCTCTAACCTTCGCCCTATCTCTTTGACGTTATGCGTTGGCAAGACTCTTGAGCGAACGGCCTTGACTCGACTGTCTGATTTTATTGAGGCGAAAAAGTTTATCTCTCCCTCTCTTATTGGCTTCTGACGCAACGTATGTGCGCAGGACATGTTCCTTGTTCTTCAGCACACTTTGTTTCATCTTCTTGTAGTCAGATCCGTGCTCTTGTAACCGTCGATGTGCGGAACGCATTCGATGGCGTGAGTCATGAACACATACTCGCTCAGCTCTCCTCCCTGTCATGTGGCTCCCGCATGTATTCTTACATCCGATCCTTTCTTTCCAATCGAGTTGCTCGCTTTATAGTCGATACTCATTTGTCTAACCCACACCCCCTCACCCACGGCACTCATCAAGGTGCCGTACTATCTCCTACTCTTTTTAATATGTCTATTGCCCCCTTGCCTCCCAACTGACCCAAATACATGACCTCCATCATAATTTTTACGCTGACGACATCACTCCTTGGTGTACGTCTGGATGTCCCGGCCATGTGCAGGATATTTTTCAACATTACCTGGACCTTATCGCTTCCTTTCTCGCTACTCCTGGCTTGTCTCCTGCACCGGAGAAATGTGAACTACTTTTGCTAAACCTGTCTGCGTACCAGTGCTCCCACAACACCCTCATCTCCCTACATCTTTCTAGCTCTCTCATCCCCACTGTTCAGCAATGCAAAGTTCTTGGCTTCCCGTTGCACGCGACAAAGAATGCGCAGGCCCTACATCACACTGTGAGGACTTGCCACTCGGTGACTCACCTCCTGCGACGCGTTGTCACTCGGCAGTCAGGGTTCCACGAATGTCATGCGTGCCGGGTTGCACATGCACTCGCCCGTAAAGAGTTCTTGTACTTTGTACCCTACGTTCAATTCACCCAAACGTAACTCAACACACTCGAAAGAGCTCTATTAGGCCTTTACAAGGCAGCTCTAAACCTCCCTGTCACTACCTCTAGCACCAAACTCTTCGCCACAGGCCTCTTCCATTTATTACGTTCTCTTATTTCTCTACACCACGACTCTCAGATTGCCCGTCTTTCTCTCACTCGTCAAGTCCAATGGCTATTGGTCCAAGCTGATATTCCTCACATTCCCGTTTCCATTCCCACCTTGCCTTCTGACGCTAGCACCGCTGCTTCTAACCTTCGCATCCTTCCCCTCCAATCCAATATGTCTCCCGTTCTTCACGCCGACCGGCGTCATGCGGCAGTGCAACATCATTCTCCTCCTCTCTCTACCCAGGGAGTTGCCTACACGGATACCTCATACATGGCTCCTCGGGCTCGTGTGGCTACGTTATCTACCATCCACACCTTCCGGCACCTTACACGCACACCAGCGGGTCATACTTGAACCCGCCAAATGTACTTACGATCGAGGTCCTTCCCATGGTCCACGCCATGCAGTCATTTTCCTCCCTCTCTTCTCTCCCCAAGTACACGATTTACTCCGACTCTAACGCCGCCATACGCCACATACAGAACAACACGTTGCCCACTGCTCTTCAACAGGAGGTCGAGCGAGCAGCCTCTGCTCTTCAGCCCTCCACTGTCTTCCCCCGCTGGGTTCCTGGGCATTCAAGTAATAACGGCAACAAGCTAGCTCATCAGCTTGCCTGCGATATATTGCACCGGGCACCGTTCATTCCCTGGCCCACACCTTCGAAAGGCAGTGAGAGCACCGCGAATAACGATGGGCAGATCTCCTTGCGTCACACTATCAAGGAGGTATATCTCCAGCTCCGTCTCCACAAGCGTCTTTACTCTTCCCTCATCCGTCACTCACTGCGCTCGAGGCTCGAACTCTATGGCACGTCCAAATAAATTTCCTGATAACCGCCTCTCGCCTTTGCCTTTAAAAACATAGGTCTAATCCTTGCTGTCCCAATTGCCCCTCCCCATATGCCGACCTGTCACACTGCCTGTTTTACTGCCCGACTGCTCAGCGATCCAGCTATTACCCTCCCCCATCCTTTTCCATCACCTCCTGGCTTGACTGAATCGGCGCCGAAGGGGAAGAAGAACAGCGTAGACTGGTCGCACAGGCGGTCGAAATGCACGGCTTGTAAATTGTGGTTGAATAAAGGTCTATTATTACTACTACTACTATTCTCTCTGCTACGCGCGAGAGTGAAAACACACTTGGTTCAGAATCGCCAACGAGGTAGCCGATGATGTCACCGAGTCGAAGTCGTCGAGCGTCCCATGCTGTACCTCTATGAGCGACATCCTCGCGTAGAGGAGCGGCCGTTGATGCCGCAGCTCTGAGCCCACGGAGAGTGCTCTACGAAAACGTACTCGGGCCCGCGGGCCCGTGGACGAACCCTCACTGTTTCCGTGATTTCGAAGCGGGAGAGCTATATAAATGTAAAGGCCGCAGGCTGTAAGTCGAAATGACTGTAAGATGCTCAAAAAATTGACCCTGTTTTTACTTGTTCAATTACAAATGTCGTCAAAACACTTCTCTTATTTCTGTAAAGAGTGAATAGAATAAAAAATAATATTTTGTGCTAGAAAATTGGTGAATTTGATTCTGGAAGCTATGCGTGAGACATGAGCCCCGTCGAGCGGTGATCTCGGAAAGCGAAAGGATGACCTCCGTTATAGGGTCAATGCATGTCAAACGCCCCAGCTATGTTGGTGACTATCTCAAATCTATTTAAAAAAGTGTGCTCATTTTCTGCATTCAAGATAGTGAACGGTAGAATAATTCCGAAATTGACAGACAGACAGACAGACAGACAGACAGACAAACAGACAGACAGACAGACAGACAGACAGCGAACTTTATTAGAACAGGAGGACGTACTGCAGGACACTCTAACGAGGGGCCATTGTAACCACTGACCGCGCCCACGTAGAAGACAGAACGCCGTGACACTCCACCCATTCCTGGGCCCTCAGGAATGCCTGAAATTGCTGGCTGGGTTCCGTATTTATGATGGCCTTCTCCCATTCGGCTTCGCTTGAGAGAAGGTTGTTAGGCAGCGCGGGACATCGCCAGAGAATGTGAGCCACAGAGCAGGCGGATCATTGAAGACCGGGCAGCTAGGGTCAACGTCCGCGTATATTTTACTTAGGAATGCCCGCGACGGGAAAGACCCCGTCTGCAACATTCTCAAGGTAGCTGACTGTGCTGTGCTGAAATTCGCGTGAGTAAGAGGATACATTGTTTTGCCAAGTTGGTAATGCGTGGTTGTTTCATAGAATGTAAGTAGTGCATCGTTCTGCTCAGTCCCTTCATACCCCTCCGTAGTCTCCAGACCGTCGCGGTGTGTAAGCTCTCGCGCACGATCATGGGTCAGCACCTTGTTACAAAAGCACGACGCTAACACGGTCTCAAAGGCGCAACTGCACTGAATATTGCCGCCAAGGTCAATAGCCGTAGGTAGCATGTGTTACTCAGCTCGCGACTGCTTCTGCGCAGAGCTGACAGGTGAGCTTACGAGACAACTGCGAGTTATGGCAAGGTTCGTGTACAGCATAGAAATGGAGGCGTTACAAATTCGGCACTGGAGTCGACAGCTTAGGGACACGAAGAGCCGAGATGTCTTCTCTCGCGCACATCCGTCGGCTTCTCTCTGCCGCATAGGTCAACTGCTAGCGACGCGCTGCTTGGCTTTTTTTATGGGCACCGGGTGGATCTTCGTGTCACCAACGTCCAACCAGAAGCGGTGCTGGCCATGATGTCAGAATCCTCCAACAGGGACTCACCGCTGCGTGAGGTTGCACCCAAGGACGAAGGATGTTGCCACACAATGCGTAAGATTCGCCAGACTAGAAGGCGCCGATTGCTTCATCCGGCTCGGGGACTGAAGAACCTTGCTGTGCGTTGGGCAAGACAGACCGGCGCCGGCGCTTGATGACGTCCTTGAGTTGATCGTGTCAGGCGGGCTCGATCGCTGGCCTTGACAGAAATTGCCTTTGCAGAGACATTGACGTTTGGTGTGGACTCCCAGGAGTAACAGAAATCCCGCTGCCAGACAATGCGCCGGAAAGACGAGCTGCTTCCATGTGGCTCGGATGTCGGGCGCGCTCATTCGCCAGGTCCATCCAGGTTTGCCTCGAGGGTGATGGAGAGAATGTAGCTTTAGGCGCAGTTCCGTGAACACAACCCCTTCTTGAGGACGTATCTCTGCTCCACTGGCTTGCCGCCACAGCTTGTTAGCTAGCTTCGCTTGTCTCTTCTGACGATTTTCGGTCTCAGCACTTGTCAATGGTTCTGCAACTTGTCGAGAACGGTTCGACAACAGAAAACACACGATATAAGCAAGTGCCCTACGTTACCCGACAGAACACCAGACAAAATATAGTACTACATATACCTAACTACGTATCTATCTTGATTTTGTTCGCTCTACGTCAAGAGGCACATGTGAGACACAAGACTTTCAAAATGAGGACTCAAATTTTTACACGTACAACAACGTAAGTAAGGAGAATGCAACATAAAGTTGGCCCCTTGAGATCCCCTGTACGAGAGTGCTCACCTAAGGCCGTGATAAGAACAAAATTTTGTCTCGAATCGCGAGCGAGAGACCGAAAGGTGGAGAAGGTAGTAACTAAAACGCACGGCTAAATGCGTCTGCATTAGCGTTTAGCTTTCCTTTTTTTGTATCGAACGCCAAAGTTGTGCTGTTGGAGTATCATGCTCCACCTCATTAACCGGCCACTTTAAGGCGAAATGTTATTTAACAAGGTTAGAGGACAGTGGTTCATTTCAACCACAAACTTCGTACCGGAGACATATTAGGCTAGCTTTTGAATCGCGCACACGAGACAAGTGCATTCCTTTTCAGAGGTACTGTATGCCTCTTTCCTGCAGATGATTTTTCGACTTAAATACTAAACTGGCCTTTCGTTACCAGCACTGTCTTCCTGGTCCAATATAGCTCTCATGCCGCGATCACTCGCGTCACATTCTATGACAAATATCTTAGAGAAATCGGTTGCCGTGGGCACGGGCTTTTCGCTTTGGGCCTGTTTCAGCTTGCAAAACGCATTCTCCTTTTTCGAGTCCCATACTACTTTAACCGGCTCGGACTTTCGAAGTGCGACAGTTAGAAGGCTGGCAATGCTATAGTAGTTTTGCACGTAATGCTGATTGTATCCAGCTAGGCCCAAGACTGCCCTTATCTCAGGTTTTGTGGTTAGTCGGGGATAATTCACGATGGCGGATACCCTAATTTCTGAAGGTCTACACCGGCCACGCCCCACAACGTGTCCCAGGTACGACACCTCGCCGCACCTTAGGTGACATTTAGTAGGTTTCACGGTAAGACCAGCTTGTTTCAACCTGTTCAGCACGACGCGTAAATGCTTGACATGTTCTTCCCAGTTTGAAAAGATGGCGACATCGTCCAGATACGGCAGAGCGAACTAAGGGAGGCCATTAAGAACGTGGTGCACTAAGCCTGAAAAACAAAAGGGGGCGTTTTTAATCCATACTTTAACCTAAGTGGACGATACGTTCCAAATAGAGAAACAAATGTGGCATAGCGGCTAGCACGCTCCGTCAGAGGGACTAGCCAATACCCTTGCTCGAGGTCTTACATGGAAATATAACTAGAATGTGACACAGTTTCTATCCTCTCCTCAATGTTTGGTATCGGGTAAGCTCGGTCTCGAGCTATGCCGTTAATACGCCGATATTCGATGCATGGCCTCAGATCTTTTTCCGGCACTTGAACCAATATTAGAGGGGATGTATAGTCACTCTCGCCCTGTACAATGACTCCCACCTTCAGCATTTCATCAATCTCCTCTTTCATGATATGCTTTTGCACAGCGGAACATCAATACGGCTTGCTACGGATTGGCTCCTCACAAGTTGACTCGATATCGTGTTCGATCACCGTCGTGTTTCCGGGACGGTCCGAAAACGCGTCTTCAAACTCGGAAACAATCCTTTTCAGGTACTCCTTCTGGGCTTAACTTAACCTAGGCTCTAGGTTCAAGTGCTCCAAGATTACCTCCGATCCCCTTTTGATGACATCACTAGAGGTCAAAATTTGTGCTCCCTCTTCCTCGGAAGCATGCAAAAGAATTTTTACGACAGCTTGACGTTGAACGTATGGTTTCATCAGGTTACTGTGGTAGATTTTGTTCGGCAGCCTTCCTAATTTACCTACATAATTGGTATGAGAAAGCTTCGATATTAGTTTGGCGAGCCCTTTCGAATGAACCTCAAGATTGTTTTTTGGACGGCTACAGCAGCATTACCTGACTACCTAGTTCAAGGGTGCGCTTTTTCGCCGATTTGTCATAGTACTCCTTCGACAACACTTGTGCAGCCTTCATGTGGCCTAGCCTCTGAAGCCTATCCTCTGAACGAAGTCTAGAACATACGCAACTACATTAGGGTCCTCATCGAATCCCTCCCAGGACTCAAGTAGCATTCGCATTGGTGTTCTCAAACTTCTGCCATACACAAGCTCTGCAGCGCTAAAACCAGTGCTCTCAGTAGGGGCTGATCTCAAAGCGAACATCCCTACTGAAACGTTCCGTATGATGCGGAGACCTCAAGTACGGAATTATTGGAATATGGAAGACGTATGATGTGGACTCCGCATCTTATGGAAAGACGTATGATGCGGACTCCGCATCTTATGGAACGACGTATGATGCGGACTCCGCATTTTATGGAGAGATGCATGATGCGGACTCCGCATTTTATGGAGAGATGTGTCATGCAGAAAAACTGAAATGTGTGCATGTTACGTCCGAATCTAGTGCAAAGCAATATAATGTGTAAATTGAATAGACGTCCATACCTTGAGTACATGCAATACTGTGTACAAATCACAATATTTCTTAAATATGCATGATGAGGGATTGAATCATCGGCATCTCTCCAACTGTCGTGATGCGGAAGCGAAATTAGCTTTTAAATAAAATATGTTACAAAGCTACTAAATTAACATGCTAGTGATCATAAATGGTGGTTACATTGCAACACATTAATGCAGTGTTCTATGCAAGACTTAAAAACTTATAAAGTTATTATTTGCAATAGAGAAGCATTAATATACACATCAGCCCTGCTACAATCAATATATTTTTTATTTGTCTGTATGCTCCAGCTGTGAATAGCGACATTGCAGTGTTGATGGTACGCAAATGAGGTGACTGCACCGCGATTTCACGAGCTCCACCTAAGCTAAAGAATGGTGGCACAAAACACAATGTAACAGCAATTTCGGAACAAAATTTTAAAAATACATAATAATCATAGCACTGTGAAAGTGCGGCGCTGTGTTTATGTAATGAACGCCTTGTGGAGATCGACGAAATGCTGCTTGAGGCTCTGGCACCACCTTAGATTTGGGAAGTCACTGCCATAGAATTTGTGTCCTTCATAGGCACCTGAAAATGTAAATAATTGCACAAATAATGTCAGATACACAAGTTAGCACCTTAGTTCACATGCACAAGAAATATAACACACAGAATGAAACTGAAAATGTAAGGCAGACAATTCTTCATGTTATGCATATGTGAATAATAGAAGAACGAAATGTATAAATTAGTTCTGCCACATGAAAGAAAACAGCATGCTTATCACAGTGAAAATAACTAGGTTGTTGCCACGATTTTTTATGGTATAGATAATCTATTGATATGTCCTTATAAATTTATGATTTAAATGCTTCCTGCACACTAAAACTTTAGGAACTGCCAGTGAAAGCTCTCAATGTACATTTAGTAGTGCATACATGTACAATTGCTGCCTTTAAACTATACAGTTTGTGCACAAAATTGGCATCTTGAACAATTTTGAGACATAAAACTATGCAACTTATGAAGGTTAAAATCACCATAAAAGCAAGCAGGATCAGGCAGGTGCCAATAAAAACCTGTGCAAGCCAGACTACTATAACCGAACTGCACAGAAATAGGGGAGCAAGAGTAACAAAAGTTCGGCTGCTGACCCGCAGGTCACGGTATAAAATCCCGGCTGCAACGGCTGCATTTCCGATGGAGGCAGAAATGCTGTAGGCACGGGTGCTCAGATTTGGGTGCACGTTAAAGAACCCCAAGTGGTCAAAATTTCCAGAGCCCTCTACTATGGGGTATCTCATAATCATATAGTGGTTTTGGGACGTGAAACCACACATATCAATCAAGAATAACAGAAATAAACTGCCAACAGAAAAGTTGGGTGCATGTGCTATCTGTAAGTGCTTACACCTTACTACCTAGAGCATGCTCATTCCATTTAAAATACCGATATTGAAAATAACTGCTCTATTAGAAATGCAAAAGGTGAGGTAGAACTGAACGACTCTATAAAAAGTGACGCTATTATGACATCACGTTTTCTTATAACAAAATTGACTAAGACTCTGAGACATATAATTATGCAAGAAAAAATCTTTAAAAGAACAATCAAGTTTGAAGTCATAACTTTTAATATGGCTACTATGACTATAACCAAAAAATCGAGCTCAACAAGGCTAATGTTAGTTTTTAAGGCCTATGTTCACTAGACAATGAACCATACCACAAAAAGCACAGCGTTCAGGCAAAACACCACACAAAAAAAAGAAAGCAGAGCTTTTTGTTATTACCTACAATGCCTTTAAATTGTTATTTTTACCTCTACTTGCCGCTTTTTATCTAAGCAACTAGTGTGAAACAATTCAGCTGAATATGCACTGTGCCTCCAAAACCTGTTGGCTGAATCTAAATATTTAAAAATAGTGAAGCTTGCACTAAGTGAGGCTCCACAAGCCTTGAAACAGCGAGACCGCAAGACTTTTAGGACTACTTTGGTTACTTGTGTTTTGTTTCTGGGCCTAAGCATGAAGACAAGGGTTTAAATGAATTGCTGCTAACAAAAAAATGCTTTCGAAATTGCCCGAGCGTCAAAGGATGCTCAGACATTTGTTGTTTTCCCACTGGGCCATTCTACACCAAACATTCATACCATACTGCCTGGCGACCATCACAGATATATAGTTTAAAAATGGTGGTAATTTACTCTTTTGAAAACAGTTATTTGCTGAAACATTTTGAAGAGAAAAAGTAGTGGTCACATGGGTATCTTTAGAGTTTCGCAGAATGTCATGGGGGTGTTGTTTGTGAGAAAATTTTTAAATTACCGCTTTTTCTTGCCATATCGAATTTGATCTACATATAAAGTAAAGGTGCTTCTTTAAAGTATTTGAAGGCGAGTAACTAATGTGCAATTTTTCCGCTACGTAGGCTTTGAAGAATTTAGCCAAACTGTTTATCCTTGAATTTCTTTTATGGCAATACTGCACTTTGAATGAATATTTGAGCCATAAATGCTCTCTCCACAGAAGGCATATTTCAGGAAAAAAATAATGTTAGGTCCAGATTACAAATATCACTATATAAGCGTTTTTTCCACCTTGAGATGCATTTTGCACTGAGTGTATAATTGAAAACTACTTTTATGTGTAAGTTGAAAGCAAATAAACAGTTCTTGTTATATGACAAGTGTTATCATTACAATTTTTGTTTCAATGAAGAAAATGATTTTTGAAGTCTCCTATTGTGGGCCATGGGGAACTTTGGAACGGCAGCTGTCGTATATCAAATGCGAAAACAGCCATCATTAGGAATCTTCAAAAATTATTTTTTTCTCTAAAACAAAAAGTGTAATCACATAACTTGCCATATAAAGAGAACTGCTTTCTTGCTTCTGATGTGGCAAAAAAAATTGCACTAATGTTACTGAGCTTTGTGCACTACACACAATCACCTTTACTTAATACCTAGACCAAATGTGGTGTAGAAGAAGCAGTATTTTTGAAATACTTTTTTTTACAAACAACACTCAGACGACATCCTGGGAAGTCCAGGAGGCACGAAGGTGGCCTAATATTTTGTTATCTGCGATATATTTTAGCCTTTGCTGTTTTCAATACAGTAAACGAGCACAATATTTTTTTTCAAAACACAATTAGGATGGTTAGCAAAACGGCTGTGATGTTTGATGTGGAATTGCCTCACTGCCAGTATTTATTCTTCAAAAGCTCAAGCTATCACCTCTCTGTTATTGCCTTACATACAACGCCTGCATAGGAAAGAAAAAGAAAGGCAGGTCTGACAAAGTTCACAAAGCAGGATATTTTCATGTTGGATAAATTCTTTACCATAAACAGCAGCAAATAACATTCATTTTGAGTAGTCCAAGACACAAGCTATATACCAGTTTACTAAGAGCCACGTCAAACGTTTCATTTGATCATGTGTGGTGATAGAGAGAAAGCACTTATTACAAGACTGATCAGCCTGTAATTGAACTGAATGAAGTACAATGCACTGCTCAATCCAACACCACATAGGCATGTTTGCTATAGCAAAGCCAAGTGTCATTGATTCATGCACTAGATGGGACAATGCAAATGTGAAAAAGTGAAAAAAAAGAAAAGAAGGAAAAAAAAGGAAGAAAAGCGAGATGCAAAGTGGTAGGAGCAGTGTAGCACACTACTTTTACTTTGCATCCCCCTTTTGCATCAACCTACGACAGGAAAACACTTTGTATCATCGCAATATAACTTGAAAGGAAGCGAGGGCAGCACTCTTCTGCGTTATAGGTTTTTTCAGACAAACATTTCCAACAGGCACACACACCTACACCAAAAGACGATGTCATTACTAACCCCATTTAAAATAACATGCCAAGGATGACAAGGTGACTTCTAAAAAATAGGTCCTCCTATCGCAACATCGGCCAGCCTGTCTGAGGCACTTCCACTGTTCACCCCGATTACCCCACTAGATGCTTCCATCTGCCGACTCGCATTTTCATTTTAGAAAACACTAAGACGAGCTTACATTGATGAATACGCACGAAAGTTTAGTTATGTATCATGCGTCAGATTAAGCAACTGTGCTAAATGATTATTTTTGGGTTGCTTCCAGGCTTTTTATATTACAATACGGTGCTTGAAGTAGCCTGAAACTGTGTAACATCTTCTATGCACATGAATCAGATTGACAACGTAATGCACAACATGCTTAAGAATATTGCAAGAAACATAATAACGACAAGATGACTAGCCACCCAAATTTTTCGCTGTAGATGTTTAAAATGTTCATGTTCACCCAAACGAGTTGCTTATGATTACAAGCCGAAAAAACCTACAAGTAAAGCCTTGGGGCCTTCTGTAAGTAGACGTGTAGAATTTTTTCTGCGGAGGGCTTTACAACCATAAGTGGGGAACAAAACTCCTGTACAATGAAGAATGTTGGCAGCTATCAGTTATAGAAAAAACTAATGCAGCTAATCTGCCCTGACACATCTGTACATTTACAGAGGTGACGAAGCTTCTGTCATTTGTGGCAGTAACTCCACAGGACCGGTGCGAAAATTGCCACTACTTGGCTAGACAAATGTCCAAACACGCCTGCCCGACTCCCTCTAGCCATCCCGACTGAATCTGACATGATTTCTTGACTGCTGAATGGACAAAACCAAAACCACTGAAGCACTCACAATACACAGCGTGATGTTCCTCTGGAGTGGTCAACTTCGTCTTCTGCGATGAAAGAGCAGCACAGTGTACTGATAAGGCACTCCTTTCAATAGTTTTCAATGCCACATAGTGACTTTGCTGTTCCTGTCGAAGAGAGCTTGGGGAGCTTAAAGGATGCTTGCTCTTTTCTGGGGGCTGCGGCAGCTCCTAATTTTCTGCTCAAGGTCAACCTGCACTAAGTTGTAGACGAGGCTTTAGGAGTTGTATATAATGATATACAAATTTTTGCAGAACACACACTTCCTCGTGGCATACTGAGGAATTTCTTATAAAACTTAAGGCCTCGCATATGCAAACGTTTACAATCGATCCGAAGATGCACTTGACTCTAAAGGAGCAAGTTTGTTATGTGCTGTATATAAAGAAAGGTCATTTAGCACAACCACAACTACAGTTGCACACGAAAACAACATTAGCTGGACGCTGTGGGCCGCTTTCATGGCAAAGCTTAAGCTGACACTGATCTTCCATTGATACTAAAAATATGCAAAGATTGCCTGATCAATTTCAGGCAGTACTGAAGGGTAGGGCACGAATCTATCATTCCACTCATGAGTAGTGCACAAAATTCAACATTAGTACCAAACCATTTAGCTAAAATGATTGATTAGGATTTCTTCATTAAAGAGACTGACAAGTCGCCAGAATGTGTGATTGGAGGTGGAAATCAAGAAATGTGAATTGAACTGCATTCTGTTTGCAACTTGAGTGGCATTTCCTTTTAGGATTGCACTTAAGAAGCCTAATAATCAGTATGTCATGCAGCCTGTTTGTTTACTACAAATTATTTGATGCTTTAACTTGCAAAAAGATCAGTGGTCAAAGTTACTGCATATATCCATATTACCTGTGCCAACATTATTCTGTGCTGCCTACGCAGAGGAGTCAACCCTCAAAAAGCAGCACTGTCATCGTGGCAAACAGTGCGAAATATGGGCATTTCACACGCACATGAAATGCATGCTTTCACAGCAAACTGCAATGCACAAACATATAAAGCTGTTATGCTGACCTCCCACTGTTTGCTGCCTGTGTTGTGTGACACTTCATAGTAGTCAGAGACTCAAAAATTCTTAAAATGTTTCCAGCACTTTCTGTGTTACCACTAGATGTACTCATGAAAGCCATGTCAAACAAAAAGAAACAAGCCCAGAGAATTCTCTTCTTTCACTGCATGTTTATACGATCAGAGCAGTAAGCTTTCTAATGCAGAAAAAAACAGCTACTATGAAAATTGATATTTGGTCCCATGAAGCGCTTTATGCTTTAAGCCATGTTATTATGTTAAACGGGTATCCTGCTTTACACGATCTGGTCTGCATGAACTCTTGAACCCGGCACCATATAGGTTGAAAGACACAGAGTTTGAGACAAACCTAGTTTCCCGTGGAGCATCCTTATGCACTATATTAACACATCTCAATCTAGTTAGTTGATCAGAACGAGGTGAAAACAGCTCGCACTTGAAAAGCTCGGGCAGAAGGAAACGCCTGCACCCTGTGCTTTCTGTACATTCTCGTTGAGGGTGCAGTTTTCACCTTATCCTTATGCAATTTCGCATTTATAACATTGTTCGCTGCATAATCTTTGTGGCGTTAAAGTGTGTGATACCGTCATGTGTATCCCATGTAATTTATAAAAATAGAATACAAGATAGCTTGATTCAAAAATAACAAAGTGCATCCAGCACCATGTCCGGTAGCCATTCTTTAGGCAAGTGGCAGAATGATTTATTCTTCAAAACATATCTTACTTGTAAGCACTACAAGAGCTAACACATACACTGGCACATTATGTAGAAGGAAAAGAGGTAACCTGCCCTGGACAGGGACCGAGCCTGCGAACTTCGAATAACATGTCCGATACTCAATCAACTGAGCTACCATGGCGGCTATCCCCCTTCCATTTTGTACGGTATATATGTGCATTTAATCATGAAAGAGTCAGTCAGCGCTGCCTGTTACCATTATGGCGAGCGTGGGACACCCTTTTTGCCTACTGGCAATCGCATTACGATTACTTCCAATATCCCGATACTTCTTTGGCAGCATTATGCATCTGTTAGTTCTCAGAAAATCTGCTAGTCACAGGAGGTGGCAATGGCTCGCCCTCCCACCTAAATGCATATACTTGAATACACGCACAACTGATCAAAAAAACAAGTCACACACTGCTAAGATTACTGAGATTCACTGTTTCAGATTCATGAGTGAAGGAAAGAATAATAAATTTAAGGGTTCGTTGTCTTTGTTGAACACATTATAATGAGAACTAGCAGAAAATGATGCCAAACAAACTATAGGTGATGTTATCAAAAATAACTTTAACAAAATTGTGAAAAGAAAAGTGAACAAAAACGTAACTTGGCAGCAAGTTACTAATGGGTTGACATTTTTTGACAACTGAAATGACATTAATTTTTATAACATCCCAATAATTTCCTGGGTAATGTCGGGTAATTCTCATTATTAGAGTGGTGAGTAGGCTGACAAAGAAAGGATATGGCATTGATACTTCTTTTGAACACCTAATAGCTTGAGGACCATAAAAGAGTGGAAGCTGCTTTGAGTGGACCAGAATATTTAGTTGGAGCGAAAAAAAACGTACACAGATTTTAACCAGGCTTTCTAACACATTTTGAGACATAAAAGTGTATGCTGCCAGTAATGTTAAGTACCATTACTTTTGTCACACTATGCACTGTAGCAGGTGTAGTTAGAGTGGTGATAGTTAAGCATTAATCAAGCACACCACCAACTGCGTTCACATTTATGGTCACGTATATTAAAAATAAACCTGCTGTATAGTAAATAAAATTTAGAGCATTTATGATTTTATCCAAATCAAGTTATACCGACTGGGTAAGCAAACTATTTGCATAAAGTCAAAAGGCATAAAGTGATTCATGTATTATAACTATGTGAACAATTTCAGCAATACAGGGCAAATACAACAGTTTTATTAAAAACCCCTCTCATTATAATATGCTTGAAGAGCACCACACCAGAATATTTTTTAGTGCATTTAATATCGAGACTAGTAGACTATCTATTTACCTTTTAGAAGAAGGGTATCTCCTTCAAGTTCAAGGGGCAACCACTTAGCCTTTTCCTGAGCTTTTCTGTGAATATTTCCTGAATTTCAGATATCATTAGGATTGATTTACAGTGAACAGATTTTGCTTACGCATTGAAACCTAGTTCTGTATGTAACCACAATGAAGGGTGCCAAACCACCTCCAATTATTTTTTTTAACATTTCAAGCAAATGTGTGCAACTACTTCAGAATAGTGTCCTGATCACCAATGACAACTGCAGCAGCACAACTAGTTATGGGGGCCCAAAAAGTAGCTAGAAACAATACCTTTACCTCTTTGAGCCTTTTGGAAGTGTTCAGCCTCTCAGTGCTCAGCTTACAACATTTTTTAAATACGTGTTTGTGTGGCCACTGTTCTTGCCCCTTGCACAGTGAGGAGGAGCACATGGCAAGAAGAGACAAGAAAGAAGCATAGCGAAAAAAAGTGAAATAAGGGAGGACCTCTTTTGTATCGTCCAATGTGTGTAACATTACTATTGCGACAACATATAGAAAAATTATCACGGCTATGCATCCATTGCAGAGTCATACACAGCTGCAACACCACGACTAAATTTCAACCCTGTGTTGGTTTAGGATCCCTTTATAGTGGCAAGCTAAAGATATCTGCATTTGTTCGACACATATTAGGATGCAGTGAAATGTGATATGATAATCGCATTTAGAATGCACGTCATATGGCTTCATTGTATATGTGGCCACAAGTAACTCTGGTTGCAAAGCAATATGGCACAGCCTAAACAGACGTCACCAACCACTCGAATCTGAACTTGCCTTTGCTACTTGCCCATTATCATCACAGCAAAAAATGAACAATTGAATCTGCTACAGATATGTGCAAGCTTATGCTAAGGACCAAGTATGAAGGGTGTTTTGTCATTATTGAGATCAGTTATTTGTTCAAGAACACTTGCTGTCAAACACAAATACATTGCTGTCGAAGCATCAAGACTCAAATATAAAGCAAAAAGAAGTGTCTCTTTAAAAATTACAGGCCACAAGGTGCAAGATAAATATTTGATATACATGGGATGTAAGGCACACACAAGAGGTGCTGCCATATTATACTTTTCCCTTTGTTAAAACCTGCTTGCTTTACTCACCCAACACATCTGTAAAGATGCCATGAAAACACCAAGCAGCTGATGAAGTATGGTTGAACACATGTCAAGGAATTCCAACATTCATATTGGCTAAGCAGCCCTACAGCCTCCACAGTCCTGCAACCATTTGTAAGACAAATATAGTTCTACCCAAAGTTCTTGGTTTACAGACACACATGAAAGACGCATAACCACTCTATAGGAAGTTTGCATGATAATGCGCTGGGTAGCGAAACGGATGCCAATATCAAGTAAGTATCCCGGCCTGCCGCTTCTTTCTTTCCGTTCTTAAAAATTAATCAATCCATGGTTAATAAATGTTCCCCCAATGTGAAGTGTACTGGCAGTCCGGTGAAGAATAACAATGTATTTCAAACACAATCCAATTTATGGCAAGTAAGCATGCAATAGCGTTTTGTCAGCTGTTCAAGAAAACAGCATGAAGTTTAGCTAAAACCCATGTTTTTTATAAACACCATTCAATTTGATATGAAAGTTATGAGCATTATGTGAAAGAACACGAATTCATGTTTAATCAATGATTACTTATAATGTACTGATATGAATGCAACTAACTGAATATGAGACAATAATTTTTGCTTGAGCATTTCGAGTTATGAACACTATCGCACTTGCCAGCTGCATCTTGTCCAAAACAGCGGCAAGCTAGGCTAGTTTCTGTAGGTGAGCAGTAATGAACACTGCAAAGTAACAACAGTATGAGGCAAGCATAGACTGCAAACTGTATAATGTTTTGCACAAATGTTCGCCTGAATATCAGTCAGACAACTCGTGTAAATGAAGGTCCAGTTGGAAATGAACAAGTTACAAAATCGACAATGCCTGCTTTCTCTAACAGGACCCTCATTTACATGAAGTATGCAGCGATAGGCTCCTACCGAGGTACGTCACAGCATGATGTCACTGGCACACGTAAAAGGTGTGGCTGAAAAAACACTCCCGCTGGTGGCTCAGCAAGGTACAGTCGTGCAGTGTTTGGGGCAAGTTTTAATTTTTCAAAGCTTACACTTCACGTTATAATGTCGACACCAGCTGCAGTATGTGTCAGCAAATATGTAGCTGTGTGGTAAAATATTTGCCACGCTGAAGAAGTGATTTGATCTTGAAGAAGTGAGCACACGTGGTGACCTGTGTGAGGAACAGTGGCACAGTCTTGAAAAATGTGCACTGTTGATTGCGGCATGTAGAGTGCATTGAAAGGTATCGAGAATATTGTGTGTGGTGTGTGCAGTGTCAATAACAATGTGTCTTGTTTGCGAAGACGTTAGCACTCGTGGCAGGGACCGGTCGTTGAAAAAACTTGATTGGACATATTAGTCAAGGTAAATATGCACTTGACGCGACCATCTGCGAATGGGTACAGCTCAGTGTTTGCGCTGTGTGCAGAAAAAAATTGCATGGTCACCGGGCTGGAAGATACCATTTGCTGAAGCTGCATGTATGAATCGCCCCGATGAGTACGCAAGCCCCATAAAGGTATAACTCGTTTTATCGAAGGCCTCATATGCCTTCATGTAATAAGCAGAGATTCTTATTTCACATATACTCAGTACCTTTACTGCTCGATATTCATGAAGTGACAATGCACACTACAAGTTTGTGTGTTAGGTCCTAAGGGAGCAATGTAAATATTCAAATAAGTTGTAGGTGTCAGATGCATAGATGTAACTGCACAAAAGATTATGTATATATTAGGCTACAGGTTTAGAATCACATACATATCAGTGGTCTATCAGGAACGTCACCAACAACTTCCTAGCCAACCAGCCCTTGCAAAGAGGGAGGGAATGGCTGGCACGGTGCTCGAAGTGACGTCACACTATTTGCAAATATAGAGAGGTTTTTTACTTAGGCAACATTTTGCACAATACATTTTTTTACATGCAAGACTGTACTCGTCCCACATTGATCATACTGATGTCTTTTGTTCTTACTTTGTGCTGGTAATTACTAGGCATTTAGTCATCATGATCTTTAAAAGCTAATTTCAGTGTTCACTCTAATATTGCTGACAACTGTGTCGTTGCATAAATTGGGAAAAAAGCAACACAGATAGGCTGTCACCATAAATACACCAACATGTGTATTCTCCTGCAAACAAAAGTCGGCACTGGTCCTGTCATTAACCGTCTTCCTTCTGTCTTTGCCTTGTTTGTGCTGAAACAGCCAAACACCTGATGAGTTAGATGATAAATATTAACGCATCAAAACTATAAGTGCTTGCATCAGCAACTACACAACAGCGTGATAACCGCACCCCTGCCACACAACAGCGAAACATATTTTGAACATGCTGGCATTGTATTATTTTATAAAAAGCTACTCTGGCAGATTACAAAATCTCACATTGTGCATGCAAAGTTTCTTCAAAGGCAGGCGTGCAATGTAGGTGCTGGCCGGTACATTATTAGTTACAAGCAAAGGCGTCTTGCAGGTACACATACAGATTGCACGAACACCTCTCTCTCTACACTAGGCACACACATTATATCTTTTAACAAGCATACGCCACTGTTTAGGGGTATAATAACGCTTTACTGTGAACGTATGCTTATCAACCCACTTAGGCGGTCGGCTAGTTGAATCGAGCCAAGTTACAAATTGTATCGCCCGCGAAGGTGAAGAAAATGCTGCTTTGCATCAAATGGCACCGCAGGCTTCGTTTAATCAACAACGTAGCAAGCGCCGTGTGCGTCCTCCTCACTACATTGTACTTATGAAAAAATCGATCACCATACACATGCATGTTGCCGCATATGTCGCGAATTATCTCCAGTAAGGCCTCGCCGATGCGCCATGGCTCTGCTGGCGTTAGCGTTGTCAAAGCGAATCGGCAACCGCACTCGCAAAGGCGCGTAAGGCTGCCGTTTCACGACGCCTCGTTCGAGTGCGGCAACACACACTTGCACTGAGTGGCATACTTAGTCTACATAAAAAAGTGTCCCCCTCACCTTTAGTTTCTTTCACACTGTCCTGAGGGAAGCGACCACAGGCGTCAGCCGTCACCTCGGAGTCCTTCGAGCGCCCGCACAACCCGCCGATTCCTTGGACGACTCGCACTTGATCCGCACTCGAACAACCGCGGGAATAGGGCGCAATCTTAGCACATCACACGAACGAGGAACGGCGCTTCCTTGCGTAAACTTAACATTTCGTGCTCTCGTGTGTAGCAGCGCGAACACATGAGAGACGCACCGGAACGGCATGCCCACGGAAACAAAGAAGACAAACAACATGTGACTTTAGCTGTGAATGGATTTGACTTGGATATCTGTTTGAGCAAAATAAAAAAAAACATCTGTCGCTGCTCTAAACTAAAAAAATGTATGTTATCTGGCAAAATAACTTTAAAAGTGATAAACTGTTATTCAAAAAACAAGTTACAACTTATGAATATTTTCGCAGGTCTTTGTTTTGTTTTTGTTCTAGCAGACGACAGCCTCCTACTGCTTCTACGAAAGACGTAGTGCGGTTTTACGTTCGGTGCGTGTCACCGACGCAAAGCCCTCTAGTAGTCATATGAGAGTTATCAATTCTCAATGAGTCATAGGATGACTACAAAGCAGTAAAATTTTGACATAGTGCAGTACGCAATCTTTCAAGGTATGACATTTCTTTGCTCTTATGCAAATCGAAGCAAGCCGGCCGGCGCAATCAGCTGATGTCGCCGCTACGCTAGGCATGGTCGTGCGCAATAGCGTCGCGCCCCGCGCTCGATTTGTCATCAAGCGATAGAGCTACTAAGTGGAATACAGCTAGATGCAGGGATTAATGAGGTATCACTCTAATTTCCTGTGGTGGCCGATTCAATCGCAAGAGAGCCCCGGGAAACAACCTTCAACTGCTCAAGCTTGTGTGTGGGTGTAAAAATACTTGTTTTCATCCGCGACGGGGCGGCAATCTATAGTTGAAAGACATGCGAAAAGCATGTGACGTATATACAATCACAAAACATATGCACACAACAATAGATACAATCGCATATCGTACATAAATATGCCAACATATAACGTGTAAACAGCAAATTTATATATATAACTTAAACGCTACCGCACTGTTCAGCGCGAATAGCTTAGCAAGTTAACGCATTTAGTCCACGTACGCGAGCACAACTATGGGGCGCAAGTTCGAATCCCGCCTTATCTAATTTTTTTCAATGTTTTTAATGTACTGCTATCTTTTCTAATGCGTTAGGTACTAAAACAAAATAAAAGCAATATCGCGTTCAAGTACGTATGTGGGACTGTGTTTCTTGCGCAACAGTTATTGGTATTTTTATTTTCATTACTACATTTTTTCTTTATTTCATAATATAACAAAATTAAGCACTAAGGTGACATTGGGTCTGCTTGATTGTGAAGGGACTAGAGAAATGAGAAAACTCAAACCAAAAAATTTATTTGAGAAAAAACTGAGCATTTCACAGCCATTTCACAGCCCTAGGTATGCGGGAGACTTGCTATATGACTCACCTAAAGCTGTGGCAGTTGAGGGAAGGCAATATCACCGAGAAGCAGTTCCAAAATATATTTTGGTTGATGTTTTTGATTCCTTCAAAATAAGGGCTGCACAATTGTGATCGAGCCAAACCAAGAATTGCGGGCACGAAGTCATGAGACAGAAAATGAATAATGTTCATTGTTTGAAAAATTGGCCGTAATAAAAGGAAAAGTTATGGAGTGCTACGTAGCTTAACTCGCAGTAGGAATTTTATATATACACATAGATTGTTTAAAATGGACAATGTTGCACACACAGGCATTGGTTAAATTTCTTTGCAGCACAGTTGAAGCATCTATGTAGAACTGAAGCATCAAGAGAAGTTCATGCGTCCTCATTTTATTGCGCTTTACATAGCTTGTTTGCGTCCATGCAGTCATGATATATTTTAAAGCATTTGTTTCACCTATAATCTTCTTATTCATTAAAGCTGGCCCATAAGTTGTGTCTTATGTAGCACTACAATTGAAGCGTAATCTGCATGGTGGTCTGAAACAATGCTTTTGAAAATCTCAAAACGACCCAGCTCTATACGCGACCTTCCGAGCATCAATGATAAGCACCATTATGTGTCCGTACATATCAGTTGTGCTCTCATACTTAATTTTCTGACCACTCCCTCTACCCCTACCTCGTTTCTGTCGTGAAGCTGTGACAAGTTGTGTATAGCTGTATTTATATTGTAGGAGCACATTCTATCAAGAAAGAATTATTTTTAGGCTCCTTGCAATTAGTTTTTATAGATTTTCATTTCTTTTGTCGGTGCTCAGGAGGGCTAAGCTCATGGTCGATATTTTAAAGTGACATTTCTCTTTGCCTATGTTAATAAAAACAGTTTCATTAATATTGACAAGTTCATTCGCATTGAATTTAGTTCTCATTATTATTGTTTCTACCAAAAAAACGAGCCCTTGAAGTTATGCTTTGCTTGATTTGTTTTCGTGTGACAGCATAAGAGTAAACTCATAGTTATTGTCATTCCTTGTGAATGACACATTTTCCATGTGACAGACTTTAGCACCTGGTCATCTGCAGAAGTTGTATTCATTCTGGAAAGCGGCGAACAGCGGTGACTGACAACACAGACTAGCCTGCGTTATTCCTTTGTGCTATATATGTCACTGTGCATTCATTTATAACTTTTTAGAGCTCGGATTTCCTGCTAAAAATGTGACAACAAATGTAGATTTTCCACATTTTTGCAACAATCCACATTCCTTTCATACACTATTGCACAATGTCGTAAGCACCTTACAAAATCGGTATATTTCCGTAAGACCTTACGTTCCGCATTTTCCTTATGAAAGCTTCTGTACACTCCATACACTTTCCTTATCCTTCCATATTGTCACGGAGTCGTGACGTGGCCGAAGACAAGAGGCTTCGTGTTGGGATTTAACTGTTTATTTGGGCGAACCTGTGCCTCGTAAACGGAAAGTCTAATTACAGCAGTAGTCTTGCACAGATAGCAGTCTCGGACGAATAGCGGCGAACGGAGCGTCGGCCTTCGATCACCTACTGACAAGCGGCGAAGCGCGTCGGCATTTCTACTCTTGCTATCGAATGTTCTAGCGTTATTGCTGGCGGTGGCGTAGGTTTCAGAACAATCTGTACCGTTCTCACAGTGGGCGTGATCTTATCGAAATGATCTACTACAGTCCGGAACCTTCTCGAAAACTGCAGGCGCGGTTTGCGCTGAGAATCGTGTGGTGTTTTGGGATGATAACAAAACTTGGGAAATGGAACGTGGCATTGCCCCCCTCTGAAAAAAGGCATCGTCCCGATGCTTTAAATAAAGATGAAGGTACAATAATAATGCAAGAAAGTACAATGAATAAATTACGATACAACAATAATACAAAAAACACTGTTTCAGTTTGTTAACGTGCATGAAACGGCTTGAGGCGCGCGACATGTACGACTTCAGGTCGCCATTGGCGTCGTTGAGAGTTCGTGATGCCGTCGGGGACAACCTCGTAGTCAAGTGGGCCGAGATGTCGAACCACCCTGTACGGTCCGAAGTACCGCCGCAGAAGCTTTTCACTTAGTCCACGTCGGCGTATCAGCGTCCACACCCAAACACGTTCACCGGGCTGGTATTCCACGAAGCGTCGTCGAAGGTTGTAACGGTGGCTGTCGGTCGTCTGTTGATTCTTGATATGGAGACGCGCAAGTTGTCGGGCTTCTTTGGTGCGTTGAAGGTACTCGCTCACATCGAGGTTTTCTTCGTCAGTGACGTTGGGTAACATGGCATCGAGCGTCGTTGCCGGGCTCCTTCCGTAAAACCAATTTGTATGGAGATATCTGCGTCGTCTCCTGCACCGCCGTGTTGTATGCGAAGGTCACATACGGAAGAATGGCGTCCCACGGCTTGTGTTCGACATCGACGTACATTGACAGCATGTCGGCGATCGTCTTGTTAAGCCGCTCGGTGAGGCCGTTGGTTTGTGGGTGGTACGCTGTCGTCCGGCGGTGGTTTGTTTGGCTGTATGCCAAGATCGCTTGAGTTAAGTCGGCAGTGAATGCCGTTCCTCTGTCGGTGATAAGGACCTCCGGGGCGCCGTGACGTAGGACGATATTTTCGACGAAAAACTTAGCTACCTCGGATGCACTGCCTTTTGGCAGGGCTTGTGTCTCGGCGTAGCAGGTGAGGTAGTCAGTAGCTACCACGATCCACTTGTTTCCGAAAGCCGACGTCGGGAACAGCCCCAGTAGGTCTCTACCAATCTGCTGGAAAGGTCGGCAAGGTGGATCAATTGGCTGCAGAAGTCCCGCTGGCCTTGTCGGCGGTGTCTTGCGTCGCTGACAGTCCCGGCATGTCCTCACATAACGAGTGACATCGGCGGTAAGACGTGGCCAGTAGTACCTTTCTTGTATCCTCGCGAGCTTGCGAGAAACACCGAGGTGCCCTGCCGTCGGATCGTCGTGCAGGGCCTGCAGGAGTTCTGGTCGCAGAGCTGAAGGCACCACAAGGAGGTACTTAGCTCGAAGCGGTGAAAAGTTTTTCTTTTGTAGAAGACCGTTTCGTAGAAAGAACGACGCAAGTGCGCGCTTGAATACCTTCGGGACTTCGGCGGTCCTGCCTTCGAGGTATTCTATTAGGGCCTTAAGTTCCGGGTCGGCCCGCTGTCATTCAGCGAAGTCGTCGGTAGTTATCGTTCCCAAGAAGTACTCGTCATCCGGGTCGTCGGGTAGCGGTTGGTCGACAGGTGCACGAGAGAGACAGTCGGCGTCGGAGTGTTTTTTGACGGACTTGTAAATGACAGTAATGTCATACTCTTCATGTCTCAGGCTCCATCGTGCGAGGCGACCTGAAGGGTCCTTCAAGGTGGCTAGCCAACACAAGGCGTGGTGGTCGCTCACAACTTTGCAGGGCCTGCCGTAGAGGTAGGGGCGAAATTTCGACGTAGCCCAGATGATGGCGAGGCACTCCTTTTCTGTATTGGAATAATTTGCTTCTGCTTTGGATAGCGATCGGCTGGCGTAACTAATAACCCTTTAGAGTCCATCAGCCCTCTGCACAAGAACGGCGCCAAGACCTACGCTGCTTGCGTCAGTATGTATTTCTGTCTCGGCGAATTCGTCGAAATGGGCAAGTAACGGAGGCGTCTGGAGGCGATGTTTAAGCTCCTGGAAAGCGTGTTCCTGTGGCGTTTCCCACTCGAACTCCACGTCGGCCTTGGTAAGGTTAGTGAGAGGATCGGCGATGCGGGCGAAGTTTTTCACGAACCGCCTATAATAGGCGCACAGGCCCAGAAATCGGCGCACGGCCTTCTTGTCAGTGGCCGCCGGGAAGTCGGCGATGGCGGCTGTTTTCCGTGGATCGGGACGAACTCCAGACTTGCTGATAACGTGTCCCAGGAACAACAGCTCCTCATACGCAAATCTACACTTTTCTGGCTTCAGTGTGAGTCCGGACGTCTTGATGGCTTGAAGTACAGCTTCAAGGCGCCGAAGATGCTCGTCGAAACTCGAGGAAAACACGACGACGTCGTCCAAGTACACAAGGCAAGTCTGCCACTTCAATCCTGCCAGTACTGTATCCATAACGCGTTGAAACGTTGCAGGCGCTGAGCAAAGGCCGAAGGGCATCACCTTAAACTCGAAGAGGCCGTACGGTGTTATAAACGCCGTCTTCTCTCGGTCTCTTTCGTCGACTTCGATTTGCCAATAGCCAGTCTTGAGGTCCATTGACGAAAAGTACTTGGCGTTATGGAGCCGATCAAGTGCGTCGTCTATTCGTGGGAGAGGATACACGTCCTTTCTTGTGATTTTGTTCAGGCGGCGATAATCGACGCAGAAACGTAGGGTCCCATCCTTTTTCTTCACTAACACCACGGGGGATGCCCATGGACTCTTGGACGACTGGATAATGTCATCCCGCAGCATTTCATCAACTTGTCTCTTCATGGCCTCACGTTCTCACGTCGAAACCCTGTACGGACTCTGACGGAGTGGTCTGGCATTTTCTTCGGTTATGACGCGATGTTTCGTGATTGGGGTCTGCCGAATTTTCGATGACGATGAAAAGCAATCTTTGTATTGCAGGAGCAGGGCCTTGAGCTGTTCTTGCTTATCGTTCGGAAGTCTGGGATTGACGTCGAAAGCTATGGGAGGGGCTTGGTTCTTCTGAGCAGGTTCCGCAGAATCGGCGAGGGCGAAAGCACTGGTGGCTTCGACAATTTCTTCGATGTATGCGACCGTTGTTCCTTTGTTCACATGTTTGTACTCATTGCTGAAATTTGTGAGCATAACCGTTGCTTTGCCTCCCCGCAGCTCTGCAATTCCTCTTGCGACGCAAATATTTCGGGTGACCAACAGATGCTGACTGCCTTCAACGACGCCTTTCAAGTCAGGTGATTTAGGAGCGCTGACTGAAATAATGACGCTTGAGCGAGGCGGAATGGTGACTTGTTCTTCCAGCACATTCAAGGCATGGTGTCCTGACGGCGTGCGCGGTGGTAGTGCTTCTTCTGTAGATAACGTTATTGACTTCATTTTTAGGTTGATGACAGCACCATGGAGGCATAAGAAGTCCATGCCAAGGATGACATCTCTCGAGCAACGCTGTAGGACTACGAAGTCTGTAGGATAAATACGGCTGTTAATGGTGACTCTCGCTTTGCAGATTCCTGCAGGCGTTACGAGATGACCTCCGGCTGTGCGGATTTCAGGGCCTTTCCAAGCTGTCCTAACTTTCTTTAACTTCGCGGCGAACGACCCACTGATGACAGAATAGTCGGCTCCAGTATCGACGAGAGCGGTCACACTGTGGCCGTCGATAAGAACGTTGATGTCGCTAGTTTGCCGTCTCGCATTACAGTTAGGGCGTGGCGTCGGGTCACGGCTGCGTCGGCTTGTTCCGCTGCTTCCATGTTGCGTCGTCAGGCCACCTCCGGTAAGTGAGCTTTCGCGGCCAGGGCTTTGCCTGGTTGGCATTGTGTTCGGAAAGCTCCGTCGCGGCGTCGTCGTCGTCGGAGGATCTTCGGCAGTTCGTCACACAGCAATCGCACCTCCACCGGTTGCTGCCCTTAGTTTCCCGGATACGGTCTAGGAGACCGGCCCCGCGTTGGGCCACAGTACTGCCGGGGGTGCGGTGACATGCGGCGGCTGGGCGACGGCGAACGGGAAGGACTTCGGGGTGTCCATTGAGTTCCTGTCAGGTAGTCGGCGATGTCACGTGGCCGTTCCCCTAGCTGCGGACGTGGTGCATCGACGGCGAAGGCACGCAGTCCCATCTGTCGGTACTGGCAACGCCGGTAAGTGTGCCCGGCCTCGCCGCAGTGGTAGCACAGTGGGCGGTGGTCAGGGGTGCGCCAAACGTCGGTTTTCCTCGGCGCACTGCGCTGGCCCGCTGGTGAACGGTAGGTCGTCGGTGGGGGTGGTGGTGGCGGTGGTGTCTGGCGACGGAAATGCGATGGGGCGGCGTTTTGGCGTAGACGGGGAGGAGCGTTGTGGCGCACTGCAGCGGCATAGCTCATAGTTTCTGGCTTGGGCAGCGGTGTTTGGGGAATTCGAAGTGATTGCCGAACTTCTTCTCGCACAATGTCGGCGATCGAATCCACTTGAGGGTGCGCCGAAGGCAACAGTTTACGCAGCTCTTCCCGCACGATCGCTCGGATCGTTTCACGCAGGTTTTCGGAGTCACTGGTTTGAGCAGCAGCGCATTCTGGAGTCAGGCGACGATTATATGTCTGGTTCGCATGTCAAGGGTTTTTTCGATGGTGGTCGCCTCGGATACAAAATCTTGGACGGTGTTCGGTGTGTAGAGAGGAAGAAGAATATGTTCAGCAGTGGGTCACGCCTTTAGGAAGAGGAGCCAAGCGCGAGCGTTTGCCCCGATTGCTGTGATTCCTGAGTCCGTTGCTGCCGCCCGCTTTCCGCATCAATAGACCTACTGTGCAAGTGCTACTTGTGCCAATAAACCCCGTTTCAGAGTGGTGGAGGTGCTGGGTACTTCAACCTGGAACTCCGCAACAGGAAACTACCTGCCATCCCAGAAATGGCTGAAGAAACCACCCAGCAAGGTACGACCCAGCCTCCGATGGTCATCGTGCCCACTTCGCTACGCGTGCGCGATCCACCTTTTTTCGACAGTACCAATGAGCAAGACGTAGAAAAATGGCTGTCGACATTTGAAAAGGTAGGCGCATGCAACAAGTGGGGCGACCCTTCGAAGCTTCAATATGTACCCTTCTACCTGAAAGAGGTAGCGAGTCTCTGGTTTAACAACCACCATTCGGAATTCGCCACTTGATGTGCCTTTAAGCTACGCATTACCGATGTGTTCGGTCGCCCCGAGGTACGCAAGCTCCGTGCCGAACAGCGCCTACGGGGACGCACACAGCTTCAGGGGGAAGGCTTCACAAGCTACATCGAGGATGTGCTCGACTTGTGCAAGCACCTTGACCCTTCAATGATCGAGGCAGACAAGATCAAACACATCTTGAAGGGGATAGACGACAACGCCTTCCAGATGCTGCTGGCCAAGGGCCCCCGTACCGTTTCTGAACTCGCCACTCTTTGCCAGAGCTTCGAGGAATTGCGCAAGCAACGGGTCATGACATGGCGGCCAGCGACTAGCGACGAAATTCTCGCGGCATTGACGCTAGGTGGAGACAACAACACAATCATGTCGGAAATCAAACGATATGTGCGCGAGGAGGTGGCCCGTCAACTTTCGTGTCTGTCGTATCAACCGGCAACGGAACCCTCTTCTGAGCGTCTCGCGCCCGCCATCAGACAGGTAATACAGGCGCAGGTCTCTGAGGCACTGCCGCCTCTCTCTCAGACAACACCTGTCACCGCGCCATTGACTTACGCTGCTGTTGCTGCTACTCCACCACGACCTCCACTTCGGCCGACTACCCAGCACCTCCACCACTCTGAAACGGGGTTTATTGGCACAAGTAGCACTTGCACAGTAGGTATATTGATGCGGAAAGCGGGTGGCAGCAACGGACTTAGGAATCACTGCAATCGGGGCAAACGCTTGCGCTTGGCTCCTCTTCCTAAAGGCGTGACCCACTGCGGCACATAGTCTTCTTCCTCTCTACAGGTGGATTCCTCATTAGTCCCGCGAAGAGCTCCTGTTTGACCCGTCGCATGAGGAAACGAACTTTCTTCTCCTCAGGCATGTCTGGGTCAGCGTGACGAAATAGGCGGGTCATCTCCTCTGTGAAAATTCCAACCTTCTCATTTGGTAGCTGAACGCGGGTCTCTAGTAGAGCAGCGGCCCTTCTTTAGAAATGCGCCGCAGAAGACATCCAACGTTCGGAGCATGGACTCACGATTTTCTAGCCAGGTCCTTGCAGTGTCTTCCAGGTAGAAATACACACGACGGAGCTTTTCTTCGTTGTCCCAGTGGTTGAGGGCGGCCACACGGTCGTATGTTTCTAGCCAGGTTTCCGGGTCTTCAAACGATGACCCATGAAACGTTGGTGGTTCCCTGGGTTGATGAATGACGATCGCGGGCTGGGACGCTGCGGTTGTCATTGTCGCTGCAGTAGAGGCCATGGCCTTGGCCTTCCGCGCCTTGTCTTGTAGAAGCCCGTACTCCGGTGGGAGACCTTGTTGTCGGCGGCTTGTTCGCTGCTCTTGGTTGGCGTCGGTGTCTTCTCCGCGACGTGGGCTGGGTTCACGGCTTGACGGGGGCGTCCGGTACATGAACGAAGCAGCACCTCCACCAGATGTCACGGAGTCGTGACGTGGCCGAAGACAGGAGACTTCATGTTGGGATTTAACTGTTTATTTGGGCGAACCTGTGCCCGGTAAACAGAAAGTCCAAATACAGCAGTAGTCTTGCACAGATAGCAGTCTCGGACTGATAGCGGCGCACGGAGCGTCGGCCTTCGATCAACTACTGACAAGCGGCGAAGCGCGTCGGCATTTATACTCTTGCTATCGAATGTTGTAGCGTTATCGCTGGCGGTGGGGTAGGTTCCAGAACAATCTGTACCGTTCGCAGAGTGGGCGTGATCTTATCGAAATGATCTACTACAGTCCGGAACCTTCTCGAAAACTGCAGGCGCGGTTTGCGCTGAGAATCGTGTGGTGTTTTGGGACGATAACAAAAACTTGGGAAATGGAACGTGGCAATATCTTCTATAATGAAATCTCCGTATGCTCCATATATTTTCTTATCTTTCCATATTTTCCATAAAACTCACTCCATTCACGCCATAAAACTTCCTTATCCTTCCATATACTGCATAAAAAGCTTCCCATATGTGCCATACATTTTCCTTATCTTTCCGTATACTCCATAAACACCTTTCCGTATACGCCATACAATTTCCTTATCTTGCCATATACTCCATAAGAAGCTTTCCGTATATGCCATACAACTTCCGTATATTTCCAAAAAACTCCATATTTTTTCCGTATGTAGCATAAGGAAATGTTACGGAGTCCATATATTTTCCGTAAGATTTCATACGGAATGTTTCAGTAGGGATATATAGCGGGAAGAATACACCTTCCCAGTCGCATTTGTGCTCGTAGCAAAGAGCTCTTAGTATCCATTTAAGAACGGAATGCGTACGCTCTACCGGGTTAGATTGCGGGTGATGTATCGGGCTGTGCACTACTTTTATACCGCATTTATCCAAAAAGGTAAAGGTAAGGCAGCTGGTGAAGACACTACCATTGCCGCATTGGACTTCAGAAGGAAATCCGACTCGTGCAAATATAGTTAGCAGTGCATCCACGACATGCAGGGAATTGAGCTCCTTAAGTGGTATCGCTTCCGGAAATTTTGTGGTTACACAGAGGGTTGTCAGGATGTACCGACAACCTTGCCTTGACTCTGGCAAGACCTGGCAATATCAATTACTAGGCGCCAAAAAGGTTCTTTGATAATTGGCACAAGCTTCTTGGTTGCATTCCACTTGTCCGTGGATTTTCCCGCTCTCTGACAAGTGTCGCATGAGCGTACAGTCTTCGACATCCTTCCAGCATTTCGGCCAAGAAAATTCAAGGGAAACTCTAGCCTTGGTCTTTTTTATGCCGAGATGCCTTGCCAACGCGTTTTCATACACCAGTTTCTATACTTGGCGACGATACGTTTCTGCCACCAAGAGCTGCTTATATTGCGACCTTGCGCATATGTGTAGCTCCGATAGAGGAGCCCTGCTTTCTCAAAAAGAGGAAACATTCTTTTTCTTTTTACCAAGTTTGAGCTTTCCATTAGCGCTTTAATCGAAAGGTCCTCACGCTGCTCTCGAATGAGCGTTTCTCGATCAACCCTCGACAGCTCACTCCAACTTTCCGCTACAGGCGAGAGCGTTGCACCCCTCTCACTTTGACTCAATGCCACCATGTCTCCTCCGCCTACAGAGATCGCACCAGTCCCTTAGGCGAAGGGCCCCTCGAGTGACTGCTCAAATGACTCACACGGAGAATTTCCTGTCTGAAGTTACGCCGACTCGCCGCAAAGGTCACGCAGATCAGCAGCCTTTGCAGGTGGTGTTTGACCGCCCTGAACAATATCAAGTTCCTGCGAAAGCTTCCGCGCTTACGATCACGTGAGGGCCATGTACGCTAAGTTGGAGAAGAATGATTTACCCTGCTCTTTGAGAAACTGCTCTGAGTTATTAGAAAATAGATAAGGAAAACGATCGGGAAGCGTGGCAGACACAGCCGTTTCGGTGCGAAGCTTACCAAACGGGCCTTCAATGACAAATGTCGCGATTGGTAAGCAAGCACTCTGCTCCTCCGCGACGTGTCTGATCCTCGCGCATTCTCCTGTAAAGTCATCCGGAGATACCAACGAAGGATGAACAACGTTCATGGTTGCATCCAAGGGCTCGACACGTTTTTCCGTTCACACTAATTTCTTGGAGAAACGGCTCTAAAACCCGCATGTTCTTTTCCGATTCTCAGATTGTTGCGAAAGCAAACTTGCTTACAGTTTATCGCGATGGGCCCTTCCTTTTTGGAGTTGTTGCAGATCAGCGGCTTCCGTCATTCAAACGTCCGTGTGGTATTAGTGTGCTGTTTAGGAACCTCACTCGATTTCCCCGCTTCTGTTGGCCGTTCCCCTACAGTGTCCTTCGTAAGAGACGGGTCCTTCCTGAAATTACGGTGCGGAGCGGGTTAAGTGGATCAGGTTTCTTTGAAAAGCCCTCTTTCCTTTCAAGCTTCTCAACGCGCACTGCCCGGCTATGCAACTTTCGGCGAGTATAATACTCCTCAGCTAACTCTGCTGCCTTGTTTAGCTGTACTTCATCAAGTTTGTCCTCCAGCCAAAGCTTGACATCCTCCTCAACGCAGCGGTAGAATTTCTCCAATACAATGCATTCTACCACTTTATCGCTATCGTCATAAAACCTTCGCCCTTGAGTCAATCAATAAAATTGGCTTTAAGACGAAACGGGAAGTCAACGCGTGACTCATTGCCCTTTTTTGCGTACCGGTACCTTTGCCGAAAAGCCTCGGGTGAAAACTTAGAACGTCTCAAGAGCACTTCCTTAACCTCGTCATAGCTCTTAAACGCTTCCCTCGACAAGCATGTTAGTACGTCGGACACTTCGCCGGGAAGAAGATCTAACAGGTTCTGCGCCGAAAGAGACCGCTTCAAAAAATTTAGCTCACAGACGTGTTCAAACTTGACGAGATACTTCGCCATGTTTTCGCCTACTAAGAACAGTGGCAGTAGGTCCCGAATACTATAACCGCTGACCTGAACTGCCGCAGAAGCTACGCTAGGCGCCCGCGAACACTGTAGCATTGCCAATTGTATTCGTTTCAACTCGAGGCACTCCTGTTTCTCGGTCTCCTCACGCTCACGACGTTCGCGCCGCTCAGCCTTTTCTTGTTCGCGAAATCCTATTTCTCGCCTTTCAGCCTCCTCGCAGCGTGCCTTGATATCCGCTCAGGCCTCATAGACTTCCTCAGCCGACACTCCTTCATCCTTCATGATCTCAAGGATCGCTTGCTGTCGTTTCGCATGGCCCAAAGTAAGATCAAGTTCCTCACAAATTTCGATGAGGTCCTTCAGTTTAAGGTTCTCCATCGTTCACACTAGCCTCTTGTTGTTTGCCCCTCTTAAGAATCTACTTGCCATAGCTACTATAAGTCTACTAGCAAGAAGCGCAAGTAGTTCTTAACACTGACGTGTTTACACCCTCCGCAATAACCTAGGTTTCGAAGCACTTCGACTTGGCTTGAATTGATCAAAGCTTGCTCTAATGCTTCACACAATCCTTCTCTAAAATACTATAACCTGTGCTAGAGTAGTCTGATGAACTGAAGGGAAAACATTAGCACACACCGCATCAATGTCGCTGACGGCTTCCGATCCCGCAGCTGCCATCCACTGTTACGAAGTCGCGACGCCAACACGGTCCCGAAGGCGCCACTGCTCCGAACTCCGTAGCCAAGGTCATCGGCCGTTTGGTAGCGTGTGTTACTCAGCTCGCGACTGCTTCTCCGCAGAGCTGACAGACGAGCGGACGAGACGACAGCGAGTTAAGGAAAGGTTTATGTACAGCATAGAAATAGAGGCCTTACAAATTCGGCCTTGGGGCCGACAGCTTAGGGTCTCGACGAGCCGAGATGTCTTCTCTCGCACACATCGGTCGGCTTCTCTTTGCCGCAATGATGAACTGCTGGCGACGCGCCGCTTGTCGCTTTTTACAGACACCGGGTGGATCTTTGCGTCACCAACGCCCAACCAGAAGCGCCGCTGGCCGATATGTCAGAATCCTCCAACGGGGACCCGCCGCTGCGCGTGGTTGCTCCCAAGGACGAGGGATGTTGCCACGCATTGCGTAAGACTCGCCAGACTGGAAGGCGCCGATTGCTTCATCCGGCTCTGGGGATGAGGAAGCTCGCTGTGCGTTGCGTAAGGCAGACCGGCACCACCACTTGATGACTTCATTGAGTTGATCACGTCTGGTGGGCTCGATCGCTGGCCTTGACACAGATTGCCTTTGCAGAGGCATTGACGTTCGGTGTGGACTCCCAGGCGTAACAACCTTGAGGTTTGGGAAGTCCTCAAGAAAGTTCTTCCTCACGTGTGCGGCGAACCAAGTGATAACATAAAAACCTGGGAAAGCCTAATTGGTAAGCTCTAATATCGCCTCTTGAGTCGGTGTAAATGTAGGAACACTCTGGGTCGGACAAGGCCAGTGCAACTGTGTTTTGCTCTGCTATACCCGCGGTGGCCGCCTTTACCGAAGCGGAGCAGTGAAGCACCCCCCTCTTGTATACAACCAACAACGCGAACATTCTACTGTTACCATACTGTATTGCGTTGACATACACTTCGGAGTCAATGTCATCCCTAACACTCTTCAGGATTTCTCGTGCAAGAGCTTTGGTCCTACTCTCGTTATGTTGTGGATGTACTTTTCGCGGGAAGGGCCCCACCATGTAGGTCGCCCTTGTTTCCTGACTCAGTGGTGTTCGCCGTTCTTCTGTAAGCCTAGGAGACATGCCGACCTCGTCAAGGATTCTCCTGCCTGCCGATGTCGACGATAGCTAAGCCATCTGGGCAGTGACCTGCGCCTCTATGCTCTTGTCGATGTTATTGCGCATACCAAGTTCATCTAGCTAGTCAGTGCACCTGCAGATCGGCAAGCCAAGCACCTTCTTGATGCTCTTACGCATGAGCGTATTTGCCTTCCTCTTTTTTGTTTTGGTACATACCAGAGCAGATGCCACATAGTTAATATGACTCATGAGAAACGCTTAGTACATTCTCAGGAGGTTGTCCTCACCTAAACCCTTCTTTCGGTTGGACACCCTTGTGATTAATGTCAGCATGTTTTCTGTTTTGACTGTGACGTGGGTAATTGTTCTGGCATTAGAGTCCTTCGCGTCTATGAGCAGGCCTAGTACCTTAAGTGAGTGAACTATAGGAATTTTCGCCCACTCGCGCATATTCTCATAGGTAGCTGGTGAGGGGTGTTAGACCCCTAACTTCTTGTCTATTCGGTCTGTAAAGTAACAGCTCTGTATTACTGGGAGACAGCTTGAGACCCGTGTCTGCAAGATAGGTTTCTGTCTCGTCCAAGGCCACCTGTAAACCTTGCTTCATCTCTGCTAGCGAACCCCCTGGCCACCAACTCGTAATGTCATCTGCGTATATTGCGTGAACTATGCCTCGAAGGCCACTCAGTCTGTCTGAAAGTTTCTTCATCACTATACTGAAGAGCAGTGGTGAAATGACTGATCCCTGGGGTGTATCCTGAGACCCAAATCTGTACTCCCTTGACTGAATCTTCTCCACCTGAATACAGGCAGTTCTGTTCATGAAAAATGATCAATCGAAGGCCTGGAATTAGACTCCAAGGCCTATTCTATCCGTATCCTGCAGTATGTAACAAACGCTACAATGTAACAAGATGTTGCATTATCATTTCTTTTTTTGCTCGGGTTTGCGAAGTGTGATCCGGAAAGGCGTCGCTTGCATAAATGTAAGCACGAGATGTTCGCCGCGCTTGTAGCGTCTGTGTATAGCCAGGAGCCAAGGGAGCAGCCAGCATTCCTTTGAAGACGTGGGGGAGGGGGTAGGGGGCTCAGCTTATGTATTAAAATGATGGTAACGCAACACATACTAGTAAAGAAAAAAAGAAGACAGGATAGAGCGCCTGTCTCTTTATTTTTTCCTTGCTAGTATTTGTTGTGCCACCATCGTTTTAACAAGCTATGCCCCAACTCGCCGAACGTCACACTCTGCTAAAGCTTACCTTATGCATGTCCGGGCCAGCGTTTGTGTGTGCGTTCATATCACATAGATGGGCAAAACTAAAATTTAAAGTCTTTGGACCTCCGAGAGAAATGAATATTTGGTCACGGTTGCCTTCTAAACTTTAGGGAATGTCGTTTGGGTGTTGTGTCTGAAGAAAAGTATTTTAAAAGTACCACTTTTTCTTTCAACACCAAAGGTGGTTTACATGCTAAGTGATCGTTCTTGTGTAAGGTGTTTGAAGCTAAGCATTATTAGTGCAATTTTTCTCGCACGTATGTTTCCGAAAGTTAAGCCAAAATGTGTTTTGTTTGTATTTTTCCATTGCCGTAGTGCACTTTCTACGAATATCTGAGTAGAAAAAACTTACTCAAAAAAAGGTATATTTTAAGGAACAACTACTTTTAGACCTCGCAAGCTGCAATAATTTACGAGGAAAATTCACAATTGTCGCAAAATCGTACTTTTTGTGCATACTGAGACGTTATTCGCACCATTTCGTGGTTCACTTGGAAATCACCTTTAGAATAAAATCTAAAGCAAATAAACAGTTCTTTTAAATTGGCAACTTTTATCTTAACTATTTTGTTTTAAAGAAAAAAATTATTTTTGAACTTTTCTAATGGCACCTATCTTACCAGTTGGTCATACGACAACTTCCGCCATAATTGGTCTGGGTAAAAAGGTTATTTTAAATTGAACCACCACATGGGGCATATCGCATCTCATAATGGATGATTTTGCAAAATATCTGTTTTTTTGTTAAATTCAACAGCTTGACAAATGTAAAAAGTTTTTTCTCAAAATATACCGTCTGTGAAAAAGTTTTCGCTACTTAGATATTCGTACAAAGTTCAGTGTTGTGAATAGAAAAATGCAAACATAACAGATTTCGCCTGAATTTTTGGAAGCGTGTGTGCCAGTAAAACTGCATTAATTTTACTGAGCTTCAGCTTACACAAGCGCCTTTACTTAACATGAAGATGAAATTTTGTATATAAAGAAGTAGCGGTACTTTTGAAATGAATGTTTCCACATGTCCGAAAAATTTTTCCCTCCGAAATATCACTGTTTTCAACGTAGTAAATCAGCACGATTTGTTTTCGAATAGATTTGAGATGTTCGTCAAAATGGCTGGGACGTTTGTCATAGGATGACCCTACAGCAAGCGCGCAACGGGCGCGCACAATCTTGAAGGCCATATTTTGTATATTTTAAGGTAGGTGGCAGCACGGTCTCATCTTAGGAAGGTGTTAGAAACTCGCCTTTTAGTTCATAGTACCGCATTGTTAGCGCAGCGTGATAAACACTGCAGTTCTTAGAACTAGCTATGTATGCCTTTACCACAATAAAGAAACACACCGCTAAATACTGACGCGTTGATATTGTCCCTCAGTTATGTGGAATATTTGCCTTTTAATCGACAATAGCATAAGTATGAACGCAGAAACCTGAACAATATTGGTTGGCGCTGTGGTTGTGGTAGTACTTGAGCCATTTTGGCTGACAAAGAGACACGCAGACCAAACGTTTTACGTTGAAATATCCCAAGAAGGAATATCGTCTTTGAAAGAAGAAGGTGTTCGTAAAATTATACACCCGTAGAGCCGCTGCCAGTGTTGCCAGATGCTTCCGGGGAAAAGATAGTTCTAATCGCAAAAGGATGCCAAACAAAGTAAAAACACAACAAATTTTGCCATTTTGGAAAACGTTTAAAAATATGGTAAGAAAACGTCCTGCACAAGCGAAACGGAGTTTAAAAAATCACTTGTTAACATTGTCTCTGGAATAGCCTCTATTGAATTGAAGGCGGACTATAATCAATGTTACTTCTCGATTGCCATAACGTCTAACTTAAACAATCAATCATAAGCATGTGCACACCCAGAGAGGTTAGGGCAATGACCACTCTCCTAATCAGCTAAAAGGGTGTAGGACACTAAATCTGACCTGTACATTGACTTAGTAGGACAGTGAGGGGTGGGGGGCAACGTAATGAATTTTCTTCCCCTTTGATGGTGCACCTTGAAAACACATATGCAGTCTACTACTCAAAATAATAAACAAACACGTTGTTAGTTAACGAGAATGCGAATGGGCGAATGTAGTGATCACAAAAATGATACATTTGCTGGAAAAATGAAAAAATAACATCGCAAAGCACTATAAGCTAGGCCGTAGATCCTTTTCATTTCCACACTAAGAGTTGTCTAGACCAAAGGCAATCTTTCTTCGCATGCTTCAGCCGGGAACATGCCCAAGCCTCGTAACCTATAACCATTACTACATTATTTCAGAACTTTGTCTGCGTTGCAACAATCGCAGTGATTTTAACCACATGCTCTGAAGGTGCCCTTCTTTACAAGGAAACAATTAAGAATTTCCCGAAAATTCCTTTCATTCACTTCTCGCGAGTGCGGTTGTTATACAACAACTCAAGGCTATCCACAAGGTCCACGGTGTGGCGGATAGGCTAGGCCTCCCCGTCCCTATAGCACGTAGGAGTGGCCCGCGATCCTATCCCTATAAAACGGGGCTGTAATCCTTCAGGACTCCAATAAAGTTTTTATCCATCCATCACTTGCTGCCATAAAAAAAACGCGACAAGCGACTAGAAAATTCTGCAAAACAGCTTGACCAAAAAACAAGCCGAAATCTACTTATAATCAGCAGAACCGGCGACACTGGTTACTGCTGTTACAACATGTATGCACACATTCATGGTCGTGAGATTTGACAGGCTTCGTTCACACGAAGGTTTCAAAACACATTTTGGGATCATTTTTCGACACCGACTCGCCGCTTTCATTCCACATGCGTCCAGTGGCACGACTGGCGGGTATTCGTTTTTCTTATTAGAATAAATAGTGCAAGAATAAATATAGTAAACCACGTGTGTTCAGCCTACTTCCATAACCAAAGACGCCACTTGGCTGTCTCGGTACATGTTTAGCCGTGTTAAACCTTGTGAGCCGTGTAAACTCATTAAAACCACGCTGACGAAATGTAATCAATGAATGAAGGAAGCACTCAGAAATTTCAGTTGTCGTCTTTTTTGTGCTAAATGAAAAGTCATGCCCTGAAGACATAGCATAATAAAAACTTTGAGTCACGAAGATAATAAAATAACTACTGCTAAGTGTGAAAGCACCATGAAATGTAGTTAGCAAATGTTTAAAAGCGACTTTTGATCCCCACTGCACTCTATCATCACACCATGGTGTTATATTGTGGTCACGCACTTGTGCAAAGTATTGTGACGTTTTCACGACCACTGCTCACTCTGGCACCGTCGGTGACACCAAATTGGTCACTTCGAATGTATGGTAACGCATAATTAGGTGGCCAGTTTGAAGGTTTTCGTGCCTGACATCAATACTAGCTGGACTCCCTCGTGAAGTGAAGAGAATTAGTACTACAGCCTTACGTCAAGCCTGTGTCGACAGCAATAGGTGCGTCATTGAGGAACTCACTTTAATTTCAAAATAAGACACCTTGCCACCATTTTCAGAGAGCTACATGTGCCAAAAGTGGTGTCTGTATAGAAGATACTTGCAAGGCAGAGCAAACTCACCTTCGAAAAATGGTGTCATAACCCCTGTATAATCGACACAAATGGCAATACCCAATATTTTATGTGTGTGAATAAAGCTATGGTAAGAGATAGCTTGTGCACGTACGGCTACAATTGTGGAGGCTGCTTTATATACCTCCAACTCTACTGTGAGAGTCAATGAAGAAGTGAATACTGTATCCAAGGAAGACGGAAACTCATGCGTTGTACAAGTTTCACGACAGTGTTTAGCTAAGAGTAATCTAGCGAACGCTCTTTACCTACACACCTTAGTGTTTTTTCTGCACACATCACTATGTTGCTGGTAGAGAAATTACATCTTGATGGAACATTCACTAGCGTACTATATAATGGCTTTGCAAACATCTCGTTCATTCTTTACAATATAAAAATTCGAGCATAATCCCTAAATGCGGCTTAATGTACTTGGTTTAAGCAGTTATTCTATACGTTACAGCATACCGAAAGTATCAGGCTGGTGCAAAAAAAGTATTCCGCAAATGATTGGATTTCTTCTTTCAAGATGGCGTGACAATGGTTACAACGCGAACTCAGAACGACGACAAAAACAAGGCGAGCGCTAATTGTTTGTTTGTTTGTTTGTATCCTCTAATCCATGGCTCGTACCCACTCTGTGGGATTGGCCAAGAGAACATATATTCTCATATGGACGATAACTGCATTATTGCTTACAACGAAAAAAAAAGGAGGGGGGTTGTATAGTGAAGACAGTATGTTAAAAAAAGAAAGAAACCAAAGATTTAGATAGTGAGAAAAAAGTATCAACAACAAAGTAGACACTGATAGCTACAACTTGATTTTGGGAGCCGACCAGACAGCTGGTTTTGCCAAACACGATCAATTTGGTATGTCATGGATTTATCCAGAATTGAAAATTACTTTTCGACCCTTTTTTTGAGTATCTGTTAACGTGGGCTTCATGTTGAAAATCGTTTAGAGTCTTGAATAAAATTACACACCGCATCATAATATTACAACCTAGCTTCTCAAATGGAATCGAGAGACGAGTGCTCGTCTTCTTCTTGTCCCCATGTTGTCGTTCTGATCTCGTGCTATAACAATCATCATGTCATAACAGCTAGCCCAAACCACCACGCTTCAAGATGTTACTTTATTTTTAACACTTCCAGGTATAGAGCTATAGAGATATATTTATGCGCCGTCAGCGCAAGTCAATTGTTCCACAGTGAGATCTTTGAGGGGTTGGTCCTTAAGAGCCTGCGGCGATTCGCAGTGTGCATTCAACCAGCTGGGTGGGTATTGCAAAGCGAATGCTAGCTTGCAATCACAGTGCAGCGGGTTTCCTGTAAAACGAACAGAAATAGAAACTAGGTTATAAAAAAAACTAAAAAAATATGAAACATATGATCCCTCAGAACGCATCTTAGTTGTTTTAGCCATAGGTTTTAACATACTGCAAGAAAGCACTTAGAAACTGAAACTCAGCGAAAACAATTCTTTCAGCTTCCAAATAAATATACTCTAAATTATGAAGACAATGAGATCCCTCGGTATCGAGGAAGTGCTAACCGCTCATTGATACAAAGGCGACTACACAAAATCACAAACTGGGCAAATTCTAATTATCTCAGCGTGTGTGCTACGTTTCAGGAATGAAACCGACGAGAACATGTAAAAACCATAGAACGTGTTACGCACAGCAATGTTAACACTGCTTCGGCAAAAATAGAAGAAAGAAAGCTGTGACATTTACAGTTGCCCTTGTATTCAAGGTTTCCGGTATTAGATAGAGTTAAGAAAAGGTGTTTTCTTAGAGTGGAAAATTAGATTTTTAATCGAATGGACAATAATAACTATTTCTTGCGAAAATTGTGCTTTTTGTTTTTCACCTAACCGAACAAATATATAAACGCTAATAGGCCAATGATTTGATTTTCCTTCACTAAACATACCTGTGGCATGGAAATATGCCTTAATGAAGCGCCAAGAAGTAAACATTACCAGACAGATATCTGTGGTGCATCTTAACGTTCATAATGCTGTAGAGACAAAGAAAGGCAAAAATAAAAATTAAACATTGTGTATTTCTTTTGGGTACAGGAATGATAATTAAAGCCGAGAAGACTTCAACGCAATCATTTATTAGGCTGTTCTGCGTCCAATTTAGAGCGATGTTTCTAACACAGCAAATTACCGACAACATGCTACACTACATTGCCGGTGCATTAGCTGCAACCCTAATTAGAAAATGTAACTCAGTTTCATTTCTTGCTTACCAATGAAACGAACTCTGTTGGCCTCGTTGAGAGTAAGAGGAGCAAACGTGTCTGGGTGGAATGTGGCGATGTGGTTGTGCTCGACGGTCACCGATCGTAATAGCGGCATGTCGGCACTGAAGTCTATTGGAAGGGATGTCAAGTTGTTTTTGCTGAAACAAACACAAATTCAATAAGGACATGTTCACACAACTAAATCTACTGCATATAAAATTCATGAAAAAAAGAACAACATTTTCAGCGCATTACGTTTATTTCGGGTACAAGGTAAGCAAGTTTGTCTGTTCGAACTATTACGTATTTGTGTAGTCAAAAACACAAGGACGAAGACACAAGTTTAACTGTATTCTTTAACGCTATTGTCGGAACCTGTATACGCACGGTGAAAAACGACAACAGGACGTCTTGAATTCCAACTCTCAACAGACTGTATGCCTTCGTCTCTTCGCTCTCCTCGCCCTGCACTTCCCGATTGGTGAACGCGTTGAATTGGCAAGAGTAAAACCGCTCAAGAGAGCTGAAGTGCCGTGTGTTTTTTGGTTGGCAGCCACCGCAGCTTTTTATCTTAGTGTGTTGCGTAACGGGGTTAGAGGTCTAAGCGAGTGGGCTCTCTTAAACGCCGACCTACGTGCGGCAGCCAAGTAGGCACCTTGTTAGCTCGTGCTGGAATTGAAATTGGGGCTCCTGGCAAGGATTACCTTGGCGAAGACACCATTGCATCTTGGCTAACTATGTGGGCTGGTTTGATGCGGTTCAGCAACACCACATCCTCACGACAGCCTCTACTCCTGGCAAAATGTTTTGTTCCCGCAGTGGATGACTTTAAACGCTCATTCAAAGGGTCACTGAAGAAGTCGCTGAACTGCATCATATTGTGCCAACACGGGTGGCCACAATTTGAGTTGCGGGTAAAAGTGCACCACATGCGACCCTGGAGGGTGTGGACACACCGCGCGAAATTCGGTCATGAGACTGCGTAGTTTCCGCAAGTCATGGATGCCTCGCCTGAGCCTCGCGTAAAGAACTCTTCTGGTAGCCTGAGTGTCATGCGGTAGATGAACTAATCTGCGCTGGAGCCAATATTCTCTTTTGAGGTGGACCTTATGCTGAAGACGACGAGATGGAGGGCATCCACACTACTGTGTTCTTCGGTTGCCTTGAGCGCGGCATTCGGCTGACGTTTAAAACACTCCACAGAGCCATCGCTTATTGGGTGGTACAGCGTTGAACCTGCGTGCGAGGTTTCCATGAGCTGAGTTATAGCAGTTATAAATGTGGAGACAAGCTGTCGGCCGCGGTAAGTAGTTATTGTTGAGAGCACCCCGCATTGGGCTACCTGGTGGTACAAGAAAGAACTCGCAACCCTTTTGGCACCAGTGTCCGTGATAGAAATGGCTTTCGCCCAGCAGGGGATCTATTCATGCACGTCAGCAGGTAAGTCCGTTCACGCCAGGATGACAGTAGGCCGACAATGTTCGGTTAAACATAATCAGAGAGAACCCGGCTATGGAGTGTTCGCAGTGCTGTCGGTGTGTGGTGTTGCATTTTGGAGTGGTAGCAAGCAACGCATTCACGTACCCGGCATCACACGTTCCGATTTACGAATTGAGATACAAATCTCGCAGTCACCAGTATTTTAGGGGATATAATCCCTGAATAAGATATGACAACCTGCGCAGGGACGTGAACACAAGGCGACGGAGGCTCGCTGACACTAAAGGGCGAGTTCTGCTGGCGCTTGTGTCACGGAAAATTTTTTCCGAGATCTGGGGGTGGGGGAATAACTGTAGATTCAAGGCAGTTGTCCCGGGTCACGGTCAACAGGTTAAGTTTTAGCATGTCGTCTTCGTGTTGAGCTGCTGCCTAAGCAGAAAAATCAACTTCTGTTGTGGGTACGATGGAGTTGATAGCGTTCCGGAAGAGCCAGTCATGAGCTCTGCTATAATGGCATTTGGCACTGTTCCCGTGCTGTGCGTGCTTCACCCTCGGAATTAGCGAGCGCATTGCATAAGTAAGCGGCTTGGGATTGGTGAGGATGAAACATTCAACACATTCAAGGAAATGAAAAAAAAAGTGTTGATTGGCAGCATACACGAATTCCGAAGTGCTCGGTGAAGGCTAGCGTTCCCGAGAAAGCGAAATGGTGCGCAAGACTCCACCAACATATCTTTAACAGCTCTGTCGGAGCCATTCCTCATCATACACTGTGGGACGCTGGTCTTAGAGTATTCGAGGAAGCAGCATTTTCCAAGGCATCGTAGGCCTTGCGGGAGGCTTTATTTCACTCTTAAGACCAGGAGAGTTTGTTTGAGCAGTATCGTGAGCTGGAAAACAGGTGGTGGAAAAGTTCGAAGATTTGGGCGTAGCGGAGGATGAAACGATGGTGGAAGTATATTAAATACAGAAGATCTAAAATCTGGCACATTGCGGCAGGCTAAAGAAATCCTTACACAGATTTGCCATGGTGGGGCTGAGGTTTAACTCCTGAGGTGTAGATGATCCATCCTAAGGATGACCTCAATGGCCCACCGTGCTTGCATTAGGCAAAGTTCTAGACCACCATGTGCTCCACTATGCGCTGGAAGGCGATGCATAGATGATTAGCTAGATCTTTCAGGGTGCTGCTTGCGACTATCAAGTCAGCAAGATAGGCATGGCAGGCGCTGAAGCCGCGTACGTCAGTGTCCATGAACCACTACAATGTGTTTCCCACGCTTCAGAGGCAGAGCAGTATTCGAAAAACTTAGAAAAGTCTGAAGGGAATTGAGATAGTAGTCTTTGGGGTATCTTCCGGGGCAACGATAATCTGATGGTGCGCCCGCACCAAGTCAATTCTCGAAAACATAGTGACGCCATGAAGTCTTGTCGTAATGTTGTGTATGTGTGGTATTAAGTACCTGCCTAGTGCCGTAACTTGGTTCAGCGCCTGGTAGTCCCTGCGTGATCGCCAGTTTGGTGGTGTAGGCTTTGGAACCATATGGAGTGGAGATGCCCCGACATGTGGTCAAATTCTCGTCGGGTGACTTTCAACTTCTCAGCAAATAAATCGCGAGGCCACTCATACACAGGCATGCCACTGGTGGAGATGTAGTGCCACACATTGCGCTTCACCGTATAGCTGGCTGGCGGCTGCCTCGTCAACTCAGAAAACTCGAGGAGAATGCGAGTAAAACGTTTTAAGCCGGACGGCCCGAGCAACGCGGGACAAAGAAGAAGGTGTTTTGATGGTGCACATCGCCGAAAAAGCGAAAATGTTGAAGAAAGGCTGCATCTAGTAGAGCAAACTTCAAACATGTCACTACGAAAATCCCTCTGAATGTTTGCTCTGTTCAACCTAATTCAATGGTAGCGAGTAATGATCGTATGTGGCATCATCGTGCTGTTGCTTGAAAGATGTAGCAAAAGCTCAAAAACGTCGAGCAGCTGAATGAGGACGCACTGAAGACACGGCAATCCGTTGACCCCAGCGGTGGCACAATCAGTTCAACGCCGTTCTGCACGACGACTCACATGGATTTTCACGAACGGTGAGAAAAAAATCGCAGCATATATCCACGAGTGATTATTGATGAGAGGGGCAAAAACTTGCAGGGTTGTATCAATAAACCGCCTGTCTGTCTGTCTATGTGTCTGTCTGTCTGTCTATATGCCCATCCATCCATCTGTTTGTCAGTCCGTCCTTCCGTTTTTCTGTCCGTCCGCACCTACTGAGTGAGTCATAGAACTAGGCTGTCGCGCAAAAGAGATGTACAGACCCATGGTTTTAGAGTTTCGCCACAAAAAACTCTGATGGACGAATTTTACAGCGAAAGCTGTTATGGAATCACAACTCGGGTCTCGCGCAGCGATGTAGTTGTTCACCCCCGCCACTGCCATCGCCACCGCAGGTGTTCGTAACTACTGTCACACCAAAAAACAATACTAGTACTAATGACACAGTGGGGCTCGAACCCGGGTCCGGTGGGTGCTACCCAAGTTTATACTACTGAACCATGCCATGCCGATGCTTGGGAAACGTTGGCAAACTTGACCTAAACAGGCTTAATGTCGGGAAAGCAATCGCGTTATTACGACTTATAAAGCGTCTTAAAGCAGCGAAAGAACAACCAGTCGTCGCAGAACGCGAATAGTGTTACGAGTGGGTCGTCCAATGCTCCAACCTATTGCAAAAGCTTGTTCTTCTACTGTTAACTGTGGCGCTTACCCACTTCAGGCTAATTCCTCAACGCCATCAGCCACCGCATGAACAAGTAGCACAAAATTCCTTGCAAGTATTTAGCGGATACCACGCTTCTCAGAAGAATGAAGAAAAATAGCACAGTGATTGCCTGCCTACTACCTAAAAAACGTTTATTATTAATGTCGTAGTGGGTATCAAGCGAGTCTTGCAGCAGTTACACAAAGAGTGTTTAAAAGAGGCTCTGAAAGGCCGCTCTTTTAGCTTTCAGTGTAACTGCGCTGCACCATCCGCGCAGGCCTGGCAATTTTTTTGTGATATCCGTGACAGTGATCATCATAAGTGCCGACGCGGTCGTTTCTCGCATGAGTGTGAAGAAGATGCATTTTCTTGCAGTGCTGGCATGTTTCTTGTGCTACCAAGAGGCTCTCTGCAGCGCAGTAGAACGCTTATGCTCTTCGGATGTGTTGAGGACTCTCAGAGGACCCTCAGGTTCATACCACTTCGGTAATACGAATCTTCTACTTAAATTAAAAGGTGAACAAGTTAAACACCTTCTTTGCCCAGCAGAGAGAAGAGGTCGTTCGCTTGTAAGCAGAACGTATGTACCGGAGTTACACGAATCAAGAAGCTCTAAAAAGGCAACCAAGAAAGTTAAAAAATGTCGCCCATCCACAAAATTTGCAAACCAGCCAAGAGACATTCTCATTGTCATCGGCAAACCGTATATGATTACTACCAACATTGACGTCCGAGATGGTCTAGTTAACGGGACGGCGGGCATTCTCAAGGTCTGTGAAAAATTGGTAAATGACGGCGACTTCACGAAACATCTCTAGTTGCAGTTTGATGACGCTGCGAAAACGAGAAAGCTCGCTCGTCTCTGATCTAAACAACTGGTAAGCGAGGCTGGACTGAGTGGTAAAGTCATCGACAATTTCTGGATCGTTATTGGAGCTCGAGTTACCATCCTATCCTTGAACAGCAAGTCTAGCATTGCCTCCAAGCGAAAGCAGTTCCTCTTGGTTGAAGCCAGTGCCACATCTATCTATCCATCCACCAACATCTGGGCACGTCTAACCTTTCACGACTGGTCGGTCACGACATCAATAACCTGCTGTGCCTTTCGCTTGTGTCATTAAACTCTCTTCCGCTGTGACGTGGGGCACCTTCCTTTTTACCAGGGCGCATCATGTGTATGCATTCTCAACAACGCATTTATGCTGTGGATTTCCCAAGTACATTATATCAGAAGGGTTGATAGATGAGCTAGTTCATATAGATTCATTATGACAGCTTGGCAGCGACAACAAACGGGACAAAGTAAAAAGGTACGCAAACAATATAACACTGAAATTTCGGTTTAATCATAGAACGAACAATCAACAAAACACGAGATAAAAGAAGCTTATGAAAGGAATGGTCAAAAGGCCAACAGAAATATCCTGATTCAAGAAGTGTAATCTCACAATTTTACATTGATACGGAGAGTGAAGTGACACCATTATGAGTGTTATTTACAAAAAAAACATAAAAACGCAGGTTGATCCTTCCATCATAAGAATCAGTGTAACACGAAAGTTAAATGTGTTCTTACAGAAGTACTTTACTGTTTACAGTACAATGATATAAGACAGCGTATAGAATGCATGTCGGGGTTCGCAGGTAAAACACCGTTTAATGTAAATGTACCCAGTTGAGGCTTATTGGTACGCCTCCTTTCCGATCAATGATGTCCATGATTAAATGGTGATTATTATTTGATCACGCTTTTGTTGTCAAGGCTGCCTGTGGTAGCTGCAGTGGTTAAAGTTTAGAGCGGAACCAAAGTAAGTGGCGTGAGAACCAGAAGAGCTTGACTGACTGTACGCCAAACTTGGGCTATGGTTGCTTATTCGCGGCATGTTAGAAATAGTGAATTCCACCGCCTGATTAAAGGGAAATTTAGCTCGCGTTTTGTGTTCTATGTTAGCCGCGCACATTTCTTTCGCGGGGCGAGCGTATGCGAGGAAAGCGCACGAAGCAGGCGCGTTGATTGATTGATTGATGTGTGGGGTTTAACGTCCCAAAACCACTATATGATTATGAGAGACGCCGTAGTGGAGGGCTCCGGAAATTTTGTCCACCTGGGGTTCTTTAACGTGCACCCAAATCTGAGCACACGGGCCTACAACATTTCCGCCTCCATCGGAAATGCAGCCACCGCAGCTGGGATTTGGACCCGCGACCTGCGGGTCAGCAGCCGAGTACCTTAGCCACTAGACCACCACGGTGGGGCAAGCAGGCGCGTTGCTCTATGCGTTGCACAGCTATTTTTCGTATTGATTAATGCCATGAGCCGTGCTGGCGCTTTGGGTACGGTTGCCACTGGGTGGTGTGTTAAGGCGGTAAGAAAGTTACTCTATTGGAAACACACGTAATAGAATGGACGCGTAAATATTGTGCATTGAAGGAAATAATCATAGACGTCACAGTCATGATGCATTGCTACACTTCACCAAGAGCACTTTAAAAGGGCAGTGGTAGATATAAAAAAACGTGTGTTAAAGCCTACAAGGTATGAAACCATGGCGCAAGGAATAGCGTACCCGGTAACTCTCGTCGTCTACCGAAAATTCATTGGTTTGGCTCCCGTTGACGAAACTTTTCCTTGTCTTCAAATTGGGTGTAACGTTATTTCCGCTAATAAAGTACGTCGATGAAGCCATGGTGAACTTCGGCATAGTACTATTTATTTTTAAAGAAGCATCACCAATCTCCCCAGTATTCATACCTGATTTCAAGGCAACAAAATAAACGAGAACACAAGAGAGGACACGGTACAGAGCTCAAACCTTTGTGCCTTTCTTTGCAGCAGGTTTATGGAAGCGCTTCTGATTTACGTCGCGTCTACTCTCTTAGCTCAGATGATTGAGTTTTACATCAAAGCATCCGGAAGTCGAATGGGTTCGCGAGTAACACGACCCTTGTGTGCTGCCTTCTTGATTAATTTCGGTAAGGTCTCGAAAACTGCATTGATCAACCTTGTCTTCCTTGCTTTCAGATATGTCAATGATTACCTTGTGGTAGTTCAATTTGCTTTTATGAAATAGAACCGAGCTAAAATAATCGAAATCTTTGAGAAAAGTGGGCATGGATGGCGTTTCACGCATGAGGTTACACGAGATATTAAATTCCACTTTTTTGGTGTTGAGCGATTGTTTCACTTGAGTCCCTCGGCCAGGTATGTTGGGCCGAGGACAGCAAACCAGCGAAGTCACTCGATGCACAAACACACGCATATATATATATATATATATATATATATATATATATATATATATTTGTGTGTGTGTGTGTGTGTAGTCAGAAACCGCAAAAGTACTTGTTAACTAAAACCAGGCTGTCAACGCAGTCTTACGCTAAATACACCTATGAGTTTCATCTCTCTCGTCGTGTTTGGCTTTTGTCTGGTTGGCCGCCGATATCGAAACGATGCACCTCTGGCTCGCTGACGTCATGAGCGTTAGTCAGGAATCATCATGATGCGGCTGTCCTACGCCCCCGCAGCAACTCGGTAGCTGTAGCTCAGTACCCACCCCACTCGTCCCAGCAGCACGCCGCGCTCGTGCCTGCCACTCAGAGTGGCATCCAGAACAACGGTTTACTGCAGACAGGAACTCGCAGCCACCGTGGGTAGGAGCGGGAACCATAGCACCTAGCCTGAACTCTGGTCCAGTCACGCAGCCGTAGTCCAGGCCTCGCCAATCGTTTTTCCAGCTGTCTCGGACGGCAGCTGGAACAGCAGCGCACCGCCTGGTCCCTGGGCCAGTCACTCAGCCGGATTCCACGGATGGAACAGCACCCCGAGGACGTCCACGAGTTCTCCGGATCACGCGCTCAGCCGAGAACTGCCCTCATTCTTTCATGAAGCTTTAGCTTGAGCTCAAGAATTTTGTGAGCAATTTTGTCAGCTTCTTTCCTCGCATCTCTCTGCAGCGCGGTCATTCTTAGTCTTCCCTGTTCGCTCTCAGTCCACTTTTTCAACCCTATGCCTAACAGACCTAGCTGCAAGCCAATATTGGCGAACTTATCGGTATCTATAATCAGGCCGACTATGGTGAGGATGATGCACTCGAGGGACAATATTGTCGTTCAATTCACTGGTATCCTGGCAGACTCGCCAGCTGGGCAACCAACGGACGAGACCTGTAGTCTGGCTGGACAGCTGGTCCGGGGCTAAGGCAAGGTGCCGTGCTCCTACCGCCGTTCAGAGCCGCTAAGACTTCCGGTGGGCTTTGGGCTGCTGTTCCAGCCACCGTTCTAAGTGGCTGGCAATACTTCGGTGTGCTGCCGCGGGACCAGCTGGGTGGCTACTGAACTACCAAGCTACGGCTATCGGGGGGCTGCGGGTCTTGTAAGCCATATCATAACGTGGCCCGACTCCTCACGCTGAGGACATCAGTGAGGCAGAGGCACGCAATTCCAAGTGAACGGCCGGCAACAAGCCACGAGCTGCCAAACGTTGCGAGAGACTGTTAACTCAGACACCTATTTAGCGGAGGACTGCAAGCAATAGCTCCTATCCATAGAAAACTATAAGATTCGCATTTGCGTTTCGTGACTATATATCAAAAGTCTCAAAGGGGATGACGTGGAAGAATGGCTACACACCTACGACCTCGTCAGCGAGTTGAACAGGTGGGATACTCTACACAAGTTGCGTACGCTCTCTTTCTACCTAACTTATGTTGCCAAAACCTGGTTTTGGAACCACCTCCAAGATCTTCCCGACTGAGACACATTCGCACGGCAGCTCCGTCAGATTTGCGGTTCCCCCAGTGTCCGCGCCGAAGCAGCAACAAAGAAGCTTGCTGAACGCATCCAGCTAGCGGGTGAATCATACACCTCGTACATTGAGGATGTTATTGCCTTGTGCAAGCCTGTAAATTCAGCTATGCCTCAAAGCGAACAAATACGCCATATTATCAAAGGCATAAATGCCATCGCTTTCAACGCCCTTGCGTCGCAAAACCCTACCACGACTCAAGATGTCGTCACCATTTGCCAGAGACTAGAAGAACTTCAGTCTCTTCGTCTTTGCCATGATGCCTCGGACATTCGTCTTCCTGCGGCCCTCGACATCCGTGCCCTGGTCCGCGACATCGTTCGTGAGGAGCTTCATGGGCACTACTCTTCCTGCGCCCAATCGTCTACTTTAGCCTCAGCTATAACCAACTTGCGGGGCATCATTAGGCAAGAGATTGCATCTGCGTCACATTCACCTTGTTCCGCCGAATCCAGACCTCGTCAGGTACCAACGTACGCAGAATTCGCGGCGCTCTCAGCACCCACCACTATCCCAGCGGCTACACCAGGTTGCCATGTACCTGTCGCGTCAGTGTCACCACCGATGCGCCCACAGCCGTATTACGCGATGCCGCGTCCTCAACGCCCAATCTGTTATTATTGCGGCTATATGGGTCATATATCTCGCTTTTGCCGAAGGCGTCAACAGGACGAGCAACGTGGCTAGGCTCCAAAGGAACGCGGACGCTTCAGTCCACTCCCGAACTACCGGCGCACGCCTTAACAGTCTTCTTTACAGCGTTCGCCCTCTCCACCTTACAGTAGTGGTCTGCCTGTGAACTCCCATGAGTCTCGCCGCCGCTCACCATCTCCCAGTCGCCGTTCCGTGTCGCCTCTGCGACCCGCCTCCAATGTCCTGAATGCCCACTCAGAAAACTCCCCAATGCAGTTTTAGGAGGAGAAACTGCATTCACCAGACAGCCAGCAATTCCTCCAGACAGACCATCGAACTTGTTAACAGTGTTAGTCGAAGGTATACGAGTCGAAGCTCTAGTGGATACTGGCGCTGCTACTTCTATTATTCGCTCTGACCTTTGCTCCCGTCTACGCAAAGTAACAACACCTTACTCGGGCCCGTCTCTCCGTGCTGCGACGAACGCCATTTGTCGTCCACTCGCCCAGTGTACAGTTCGCGTTTTCATAGACGGTATTCGTCATCATATTGCTGTTGCAGTTCTCCGTGAGTGCACCCACGAACTCATTTTGGGGTGAGATTTTCTGTCGTCTGCACGCGCTTCTATATCTTGTTGCAGCGCCTCATCCACCTCAATCCCACCGACTCTTCTGTATCGGAACCAGAACAGCGCATTCGTCTCGTCACCACTTCAGATTATGTTTTTTGGCCATCCCGAGAAGCAATTAGCGTTGATTGCAGTAAAATTGTGGATGGCGACGTGCTTCTACTACCTTATGGCCACACGGTACATCGAGGAATTCTGATTATTCCAGGCCTTGTTCGTTTTTCTGAAGGGTCTGCTTTTATTACTGCGTTAAATCAGACCCCCGAACCCTTATTGTTGCCCTGTGGATCAACAGTCACATGCGCTATTGACCCGCATTCCGTTGCAATTGTTGCCCTTCAAAGTCAAGACCTACCAGAGCCAAGCACGCCGCCACTCAACTCTCCCACTCCTCTATCAGGGACGATAAGCCCTGATTTAACAGCAGCCCAGAGTCAAGAATTGCAGAATTTATTGAACAGGCATCGCCCTTTGTTTGAAGTTCATTCCGCTGTCCTTGGTATGACAACTTCGGCGACTCACCGAATTTAGACTGACGGCTCCCGAATAATTCACCGGCGCCCATATGGCGTGTCTCTCGCAGAAAGGAAGATAATCGAGGAAAACGTATCAGACATGCTTCGACGAAATAGCATACGTCCTTACTCGAGTCCATGGTCTTCGCCAGTTGTGTTGACGCAAAAGAAAGACGGAACGGTACGTTTTTGCGTTGATTACCGGGCACGGAACGAAATAACGCGCAAAGATGTTTACCCTTTCCCACGAATTGATGACGCGCTAGATTCGTTGCTTGGCGTAGAGTTTTTTTCGAGCGTTGACCTGCGATCGGGCTACTGGCAAATACCAGTGTCCGAATCTGACAAAGAGAAGACGGCTTTTACCTTCCCAGATGGGCTATATGAATTTAACGTAATGCCTTTCGGACTTTGTAACGCGCCGGCTACCTTCGAACGTATGATCGACAGCGTACTGCGTGGCCTGAAGTGGAAAACCTGCTTATGCTACCTAGACGACATCATAGTGTTTTTGTCTACCTTTTTGCAACATCTACAACGTCTCGAAGAAGTCCTAGGTTGCCTTGCAAAAGCTGGTTTACAGCTGAATACGAGAAATGCACCTTCGCAAGCAAGACGATCCAGGTTCTAGGGCACTTACTCAGCAAAGACGGTATTCGACCGGATCCTGAAAAGCTTGCCGCCGTCCTCGAGTTTCCCCGTCCGTTGCTTCAAAAAGACCTGCGCAGTTTTCTCGGCTTGGCCTCCTACTTTCGGCACTTCATACGCAATTTCGCAAGGCTTGCCTCTCTGCTACATCAACTGCTCGCAAGTAACACGGCATTTGTCTGGTCTGAAGACTGTGAAAAGGCTTTCCTGGTGTTGAAGCAAGCCCTGACATCCGACCTGGTGCTATGTCATTTCGATTCAGGTGCACCCACAATTCTTCACAGTGACGCCAGTGGTCATGGTGTCGGTGCCGTTCTACTGCAGCGTGATAACGCCGCACGCGAACGTGTCATCGCTTACGCCAGTCGTGCTTTGACTGCTGCCAAGAAAAATTATACGATAACCAAACAAGAGTGCCTTGCTGTTGTATGGGCGGTACAAAAATTTCGTCCATACCTCCGCGGCCGCCGCTTCACAGTCGTCACCGACCACAACGCATTGTGCTGGCTTTCGTCGCTAAAGAACTTATCGGGTCGTCTTGGCCGCTGGGTGCTTCGTTTACAAGAGCACAACTTTGATGTTATCTACAGGTCTGGTAAGAAGCACCAAGATGCTGATGCTCTCTCTCGCAGCCCTCTACCCAACCGTAATAGCCCACCGTCACCAATTTCCACCGCAGCATTACCCATCGCAGGTCTCAGTTGGCTAAGATCCGGCCGCCCTTCTACCCTTGTGTCACATCAACACGTTGACCCTTACTGCCGCTCCATAATAGCACGCTTAGAAGGTACATCCACTCCTCCGAACGCCCGACTTTGCCGACAACTGAAAAAATTCAAGCTTCACGATGGTGTTTTACATCGCTATATTTACCACGTTGAAGGAAACAAATGGGCCCCCGTTATACCACGTTGTCTACAACGTCAGGTTCTTGAGATATTCCACGATGATCCTGCTGCTGGGCATCTCGGCTATCACAAAACGTACGACAAAATACGCAGTCGGTTCACCTGGCCTGACCTCTCATCCGCGATTGCCAAATATGTTTCTTCGTGTGCCTTATGTCAACAGCGGAAACGACCCACTACTGCTCCTTCCGGCTTTTTCCAACCTCTTCCTTGTCCCGCTTTGCCATTCGAAGTCGTCGGGATAGACTTGTACGGCCCCCTTCCCATGACCTCCAATGAAAATCGTTGGATTGTAACGGCTGTTGACCAGCTCACTCGTTACGCGGAAAGCACCTCACTGCATGCTGGTACAGTCACTGAAGTAGCTGATTTTTTTCTGCGTAACATATTTTTACGCCATGGAGCTCCACGTGTTCTGCTCAGTGACCGCGGCAAGGACTTTCTTTCCTCTATTGTTGTTTAGGTTCTACGCGCCGCCAACACCATCCACAAAACAACTTCTACTTATCACCCTCAAAAAATGGCTTGACGGAACGCTTTCATCGTACCCTCTCGGACATGATTGACATGTACGTTAACCCTGACCGCACGAACTGGGACGCCATTTTGCCATTCGTAACGTTCGCCTACAATACAGCTACGCAACGCACCACCAGCTTTTCTCCCTATTTTCTGGTCCATGGCCGCTCTCCAACTGTAACTCTGGACGCCTCCTTCCTTTCGGCTCCTGCTACCTCAGCAAGCCCTTTATCCACACATTTTTTGTCTCGCCTCGAGCACTGCCGTCATATGGCCCGAATCAACACCGGCATCTCTCAGAAAGCTCGCAAGTCTCACTACGACTCAACACACCGTGCTCTCACCTTTTCCCCAGGAGACAAAGTTCTTCTGTGGACTCCCGTGCGTGTGCCCGGCTTATGTGGAAAATTCCTCAGTCGTTTTATAGGGCCTTATGCGGTGATTGAACAAACGTCCCCCGTTAATTACCGTATCTCACCACTTAACGGTCCCTCCGACCACCGTTGCCATGGGACAGAAATTGTGCACGTTTCTCGGCTGAAACTGTACACCCGACGCAGTCCCTAATATTGTCTCTCGCGCGGCCAGGAGGCCGCTTCCAGCGTGACGGGGAATTAGTGTGAGCGCAGTCACCGACTCTTCTTTATCAATCGGACGTGTCGTCATCTTTGTATAATTTCCTCATCTGTACATATCATCATCAGTGTGTGCCAGCTTGAACTCGCCTCGAATAAAGCTCTCCTCATAAGATATATATACATAGGAGAAATAGGTATAAACTCAAGGGCTCGATTTTTTGTGTTTAGACACAATTTCAAGATCTAACAGACAATGATGCCAAACAAAGTATAGGGAATGTTATTAGGCCAATTGTAATATAAATGTGAAGAAAAGCTAGCGAAAAGATAACTTGCTGTGGGCAGGATCCGAACCTGCGACCTTCAAATGACGCAGGTTCGGATCCTGCCCACGGCAAGTTATCTTTTCACCTATTTTTTTCACATTTACAATACAATTGGCCTAGTAACTTCCCCTATACCGTCTTTGGCATCATTTTCTGTTAGGTCACACACACACACACACACACACACACACACACACACACACACACACACACACACATATATATATATATATATATATATATATATATATATATATATATATATATATATATATATGAGATATGGCACAACGGGAGCGTTGTCAACAAGGATAAATATATTTATTTCCCCTTGTTGACAGCGCTCCCATTGTGCCATATCCAATACCTTCACGAAGACTAACTGGCCCATTGAATTATTACTCCCACTATATATATATATATATATATATATATATATATATATATATATATATATATATATATGTACATCGGGTCTGCCCGGCTACCCGACACACCTAGTAATTACTAGGTGTGTCAACTACCCTGGCGTATGGAGAGTGCCTAATTACCAGACGTCACATCGCCCATAATTTTACAACAAGCACGTCATCTTTATCGAAAGGAATGTATGCAGTTTCGCTGGCGTATTCCCACAAGGGCGAGCAACTCTAGATACAGACTGGTGATTCACGGCAGTACCTATAAGTACTAGTTCCATGTACAGAAGTACTTTACGAAACGGCTTGCGGCCTATACACATTGTGACGCTTAACTCTTGGTGTGGCATATGATGACAGCTTGGTATGGGAACGATTTCTAGAGTATGAGAATTCCACCGAAATAATTGTATTGTAATTGTATGCGCGATGTGAATTGTGTAGTACAGTCTGGAACTAACTCGCTCAATCTAGAACAATAGAAAAATGCCACGGCTTCTTCAGAAGGACGCAAAACCGAAGTGGATGCCACGACCAAGAATTTATAGTCACCTGTGCTTTATGAAACCTGAACTTGGCAACGTTTAACGCTAGAATCTTATCTAGTGAGGGAAGTCTAGCTGTACTATTCGAGGAGCATGAGGGCAATAAATGGGATACAATAGGACTCAGTGAGGTTAGGAGGACAGATGAGGCCTATACGGTGCTATGGAATGGGCACGTCCTTTGCTATAGGGGCTTGGCTGACAGAAGAGAACTGGGAGTGGGGTTTCTAATTCACAGAAACATAGCTGGCAACATAGAGGAACACTATAGCATTAATGAAAGGGTGGTAGGTATTGTAATTAAACTGAATAAAAGATACAAGGTGAAGGTGGTACAGGCTTACGCGCCTACATCCAGTCATGATGACGCTTCAGTTGAAAGCTTCTATGAAGACGTGGAATCGGCAATGAGTAAGGTAAAAACACAGTACACTATACTGACTGGAGACTTTAATGCAAAGGTAGGGAAGAAGCAGGCTGGAGACCAGGCAGTAGGAGATTATGGCATCGGTACTAGAAACGCCAGAGGAGAGCTACTAGTAGAATTCGCAGAACGCAATAATTTACGGATTTTGAATACCTTCTACCGAAAACGAGGAAACCGCAAGTGGACAGGGAGGAGCCCTAATGGCGAAAATAAGAACGAAATAGACTTTATAATGAGTGCACACCCGGGCATCGTGCAGGATGTGGAAGTGGTTGGCAAGGTACGCTGCTGTGACCATAGAATGGTACAGTCTCGAATTCGCCTAGACATGAGGAAGGAATCGCAGAAAATGTTACGCAAGAAGGCAATCAATGAGCTAGCACTGAGAGGGAAAGTACAGGAATTCAGAGTCTCGCTTCAGAACAGGTACTCGGCTCTTAGTGAGGAAACCAACCTTAGCGTAGATACAATGAATGATAATCTGACGAGTATCATTACGGAGTGTGCAGTGGAAGTTTGAGGCAGGGTAGTTAGAAAGGACCCTGGCAAGCTTTCCCAGGAAACGAAGAATCTCATTAAGAAGCGTCAAATCATGAAAGTCTCAAGTACAACAGACAAAATCTAAGTGGCAGAGCTTTCGAAGTTGATTAATAGGCGTGTAAAGAGGTTTATTGGGCGAACCAAACGGGCAGGTCGGAGATTGGAGATAGCGACAGGACGAGGAAGATGGAGGAGCTCGAGCGCCGATCTCGTGGTGCCTTACTCTGCGATGATGCTTGCTGTTTCCTTTTGTTATCATCATTCCTTCATTATAATTGCCCCCGTCGAGAAAGATCAAGCCATCCTGGTGATCTAACAAGTAGGAACGAGCGGGTCGAAGTACGGCTTCAAGCGGTCCTCGTGAACAATATCGTGTCCACGCCGACGATGGTCACCGGGTGGCGTAAGCGGTTCCATGGCGTAATTTACGGGCGATGTGCGCTCTACCACGCGGTATGGGCCATGGTAATTTGAAAGTAGCTTGGTATACAAACCAGGTGCACAGGGTGGTACATACAGCCATACAAGGGTTCCAGGGGTGAACTTGGCGGCAGGAGGGTGGTCGTCATCGCGGGCATTTTTCTGGCGTTGCTGGTCAGCCGTAGTAAACTGCTTCGCTAGTTGGCGGCATTCTTCGGCGTGACGGGCGGCTTCAGACACGGTCGTGCACTCAGATACATCTGGTGCGTATGGCAGCAAAGTGTCAATTGTGTGCGATGGTTGACGTCCGTATAGAAGGTAGAATGGAGAAAAGCCGGTGGTTACTTGGGTAGCGGTGTTGTACGCGTAGGTCGCAAACGGAAGAACCAGGTCCCAGTTCGTTTGGTCAGATGCCACATGCGTCGCGAGCATGTCACCCAGGGTCCGATTAAACCGCTCAGTCAGGCCATTCGTCTGAGGGTGGTAAGCAGTACTCATCCGGTGTACAATATGGCACTGACGGAGAAGTGCTTGGATTACGTCGGATAGAAATACACGGCCCCGGTCACTGAGGAGCTCGCGAGGAGGGCCGTGACGCAACACAAACCGATGGAGGATGAAAGATGCGACGTCCTGAGCGGTCGCCGTAGGAAGAGCAGCGGTTTCGGCGTACCGTGTCAGGTGATCTACAGCAACGATAGCCCACCGGTTACCTGCTGTGGTCAATGGCAGTGGTCCATAAAGGTCGATTCCGACGCGATCGAATGGGCGGTCAGGGCACGCAAGCAGCTGTAGTGGAGCTGCTCCTGCATTCGGTGGCTGTTTTCGTCGCTGACACTCGTGGCAGCCGCGAATAAACTGTCGAACAAAAGTAAACATCCCACGCCAGTAGTACCGCTTCCTTAAACGCTTGTAGGTCTTGAAGACACCGGCGTGAGCGCATTGCGGGTCGGAGTGAAATGATGCACAGATTGTAGAGCGCAGCTTTCGGGGAATAACGAGCAGCCACTTCCTGCCGTCTGGTGAGTAATAGCGCCGGTACAAGAGGCCACCTCGAATGGTGAAGTGCGAAGCCTGGCGTCGCATTTCTCGAGTGATGGGAAGTGTCGGTACCCCAGATAAGACGTCCAGAAGCGAAGTTATCCATGGATCGTCGCGCTGTGCAGAGGTCATTGTGTCGATGTCAAGAGCGGACAGCGCGTGTTCCATAGAAGATATAGAGGCAGCCTCAGTCGACAGTGGTGATCGCGAGAGCGCATCAGCATCAGCATGTTGGCGGCCGGAACGGTACACGACGCGGATGTCATACTCTTGATGTCGCAGAGCCCAACGAGCAAGGCGACCTGATGGATCCTTCAGCGACGACAACCAACATAAGGCATGATGGTCTGTAACTACAGCAAAGGTGCGGCCATATAAGTATGGGCGAAATTTCACAATTGCCCAAAGTATGGCTAAGCACTCTTTTTCGGTAACACTGTAGTTTACCTCAGCCTTGTTGAGCGTTCTGCTGGCGTAGGCGACAACATACTCAGGGGATCCAGGCTTGCGTTGAGCGAGAACTGCACCGAGACCGACACCGCTGGCGTCTGTATGGATTTCAGTTGCAGCCGTGGGATCATAGTGGCGCAATATAGGCGGTGATGTCAGGAGACGGCGAAGAGTGGTAAATGCGTGATCACATTCGGAAGACCATGATGAGATGTCGTTGGCACTCCTTAAAAGTTGGGTCAAAGGGGCAATTATGGAGGCAAAGTTGCGCACAAACCGACGAAAGTAGGAGCACAATCCTACGAAGCTGCGTAACTGTTTTACAGTCGTTGGTTTGGGGAATTCAGCAACAGCGCGTAGTTTAGCCGGGTCGGCAAGAACACCATCCTTTGATACGACGTGACCGAGAATGGTGAGCGTCCGAGCAGCGAAGTGGCATTTCTTTAGATTCAGTTGGAGCTGCGCATTCTTCAGACACGTGAGGACATGTTTCAGGCGTACAAGGTGTGTTGCGAAATCGGGTGCAAAGACGACGATATCGTCGAGGTAGCAGAGGCATATGTTCCATTTCAAACCCCGCAGAACCGAGTCCATCATGCGCTCGAATGTGGCCGGCGCATTGCAGAGGCCGAAGGGCATGACATTGAACTCATATAGCCCGTCCAGTGTCACGAATGCTGTTTTTGGACGATCACCATCTGCTAAGGGCACCTGCCAATACCCCGAACGCAAATCTAACGACGAAAAAAACTCGGCACCTTGTAAGCAATCAAGGGCGTCATCAATTCTGGGCAAAGGGTATATGTCTTTGCGAGTGATCCTATTTAAGCGCCTGTAATCAACGCAGAAGCGAATTGCACCATCCTTCTTCTTAACAAGAACGACAGGTGATGCCCATGAACTTTGGGAAGGTCGGATAACGTCGCGCTTGAGCATATCGTCAACGTGTTCGGTGATAACCTGACATTCTGTGGCGGAAACACGGTATGGTCGCTGTCGTACTGGCGCGTTGGAACCTGTGTCGATGCGGTGGAAAAAACTGGGAGTTCAGCCAAGGGTAGGTTGAGCAACGTCAAAGGATTCACGAAACTGGTAGAGCAGCTGAAGGAGCTCAGAGCGTTCAGATGGCGATAGTCCGTCAGCGATCGATGAATCGAAAAGCTGGGAAGGTGGTACATTGGAAGGGTTGAGGGCACTGATGGCGTCGTAGTCATGGGAACAATCTGGCGGCATGGTAAAAATTTGTTCTTTATCAATGGCATGCACGTGTCCAAGAGATTCACCTTGAAACAGTTCAACGGGATACGGAAGGGGATTGATGAGGCAAAGAGCACTGTTTCCTTCAGAAATAGAGAGGGTTGAATAAGGCAGAAGAAGTGATCTTCGACTAAGAAAGAGGCTTGATGGCTCAAAGAATGCAGCTTCGTTCCTAATGCCGTCACAGAACACGGGGAGCAACACAGCTGCTGTCGGAGGAATTTCAGTGCCTTCTTTGACGACGAGTTTGTGTACGGCGGGCTGAATGCGGCTGGTTGGTTGGTCGTAAAACGGGAAAAGTTCAAGCTCCGATCTTGCACAATCAATAACGGCATGGTTACGCGATAAAAAATCCCATCCAAGTATGATGTCGTGTCAGCATGACGACAGGACAATAAACTCAATAGTGTAGTGGTCATTCGCGATCATCAGTCGGACAGTACAGGCGGCTACAGGCTGAACCGGGTCCCCATTCGCTGTTTGCAAGGACATCATGTTAAGAGGCGTCGTCACTTTACGGAGCTTGCGGCAAAGTTTAGCGTCTATCACGGAAACGGCAGCACCAGTATCCACTAGAGCATATGCTCGAGTACCTTCTACAAAAACTTCGACAATATTCGACGGCAATGTCCGAGGACTTGAGCATTTCGACAGCGCAGTTCTTGCCTCCTGAACTGCGGCGGTTAGTTTCCCTCGTGTTCAGGAGCTGGCCGACGACGCATGGGTGACAGGGAGCGACGACTGGGTGAAGGTGAGCGACCAGACATAGTACGCGGACATTCCCGTGAAGACGAGCTTGACTGAGGGTCAGAATTTTCCAGACGGGATGGAGAAAGGTCCATGAAGCTGTTCTGTGTCCGGGCGTCTGTGTATCCCGGCACGCGACGACGGCAGTAACGGGCGATATGGCCAGGGCCGCCGCACGCAGAACAGATGGACCGGTTATCGCGCGTTCTCCAAGTATTGGCGACGAGGGGACCAGTCCATGCGGCAGACGGGTGTGTCGAGGCTGTGGTGGCAATGGGAGGAACCCAGGCGGTGGACGGCTGAGTCGGGGCTGAGGTATACGGCAGTCCCTGGAACGACGGGGGGTGGTGTCGCTGCTGCCGCTTTAGTGCCTCAGCGTAAGTAAGAGGCGCGGTGACGGTGGGCTGCTGCAAGGGCACCGGCATAGCCTCGGAAATCTGCTCCTGGACCACATGTCGGAGCATGGGAGCCAATGGTGGTGGGTGTCGCAGTGGCTGTTGGTGCGAGAGCTCCTGGCGTTGAGCAAAAGGCAGCAGAGAAAGCTGCCGAGCCACTTCCTCTCGCACGAAGTCTTTCATTTGTGCGAGAAGGTTTGCCTGGTCAGCCATAGCGTCCAGTGCGGTCACTGGTTGGATTGTCTGGAATGAGCGTCGCGTCTGAGCTCGTTGCCTCCGCAATTCATCATAGCTATGGCACAAAGTCACTACTTCTGCCACAGTGCTTGCTTGGAGACTTCGCGAGAAGCATCTGGAAAACGTCATCGTCGACGCCCTTCATAATGTGCTGTATCTTCGCACTCTCGCTCATGGAAGCATCGACGCTCCGGCAGAGATCAATCACATCTTCTATATATGATGTGAAAGTTTCACCTCGCTCCTGTGCCCGTGTGCGCAGACGTTGTTCGGCGCGTAGCTTCCGTAAGGCAGGACGACCAAAAACGGCACGTATTGCCTCCTTGAAGGCAGACCAATTCGCGAACTCGGTTTCGTGGTTCGTATACCACAGTTTGGCCACGTCGGTGAGATAAAAATTGACAGTGCCTAGCTTAGCAGCGTCATCCCACCTGTTGGGTCCACTGACTTGCACGTATGACGACAACCAGTCCTCGACGTCCTGGTCTTCGGTGCCGGCAAAGATCGGGGGGTCTCGCTGATGAACCGGGCCGGGGCAAGTAGTGGCCGCGAGAGGTATTGTTTGTTGGGCAGCGTCAACTTGCATGGTCGACGGCAGGGTGCGAGATCGGAGTTCCAGGTTGTAGGCGATGTGGTTACCCAGCACGATCCACCAAATGTAAAGAGGTTTATTGGGCGAACCAAACGGGCAGGTCGGAGATTGGAGATAGCGACAGGACGAGGAAGATGGAGGAGCTCGAGCGCCGATCTCGTGGTGCCTTACTCTGCGATGATGCTTGCTGTTTCCTTTTGTTATCATCATTCCTTCATTATAGGCGTAATTTATCTGATGTAAGAAGGTATAACATGGAGAGAATTGAACATGATCTGAAAAACGGATTAAGCGTCAAAACAGTGAAGAGGAAACTTGGGATAGGCAAAACTCGGATGTATGCACTAAGGGACAAACAAGGCAAAATAACTACCAATATGGATAGGATAGTTAAAATAGCGGAGGAGTTCTAAAGAGATCTGTACAGTAGCCGGGACAACCACAACTTTAATACTATAAGAACTATCAGTAACCCAGATGACACCCCACCAGTAATGATATAAGTCAGAAAAGCTTTGGAGAGCATGCAAAGAGGCAAAGCTGCTGGTGAGGATCAGGTAACATGAGATCTGCTGAAAGATGGAGGAGAGATTGTGTTAGAAAAACTAGCCACTCTGTTTACGAGGTGTCTCCTGACGGGAAGAGTGCCAGAGTCTTGGAAGAACGCTAACATCATCTTAATACATAAGAAAAGAGATGACAAGGACTTGAAGAATTATAGGCCGATCAGCTTGCTCTGTGTAGTATACAAGCTATTTATAAAGGTAATTGCTAACAGAGTAAAGAAAACATTAGAATTCAATCAACCAAAGGAAAAAGCAGGATTTCGAACAGGCTACTCAACAATCGACCACATTCATACTATCAATGAGGTAATAGAGAAATGTTCAGAATATAACCAACCACTATACATAGCCTTCATAGACTACGAGAAGGCGTTTGATTCAGTAGAAATATCAGCCGTCATGCAGACACTGCGGAATCAGGGTGTCGATGAAGCATATATAAACATCCTGGAAGAAATCTACAGGGGATCAACTGCTACCATAGTGCTTCATAAAGAAAGCAACAGAATACCAATCAAGAAGGGTGTAAGGCAGGGGGACACAATTTCTCCAATGCTATTTACCGCGTGCTTACAGGAGGTTTTCAGAAGCCTAGAATGGGAAAAGTTAGGGATAAGAGTTAATGGAGAGTACCTTAGTAACCTGCGCTTCGTCGATGACATTTCATTGCTGAGTAACTCAGGGGACGAATTGCAACTCATGATTACGGAGTTAGACAAGGAGAGCAGAAAGGTGGGTCTTAAAATTAATCTGCAGAAAACGAAAGTAATGTACAACAACCTCGGAAATGAGCAGAGCTTCGAGATAGGTAATAGTGCACTTCAAGTTGTAAAAGACTATGTCTACTTAGGGCAGGTAATAACCGCGGAGCCTAACCACGAGACTGAAGTAACTAGAAGAATAAGAATTGGGTGGAGCACATTTGGCAAGCACTCTCAAATTATGACAGGTAGATTGCCACTATCCCTCAAGATGAAGGTATATAACAGCTGTATCTTGCCGCTACTTAGCAGAAACCCGGAGACTTACAAACAGGGTTCAGCCTAAATTGAGGACGACGCAGCGAGCTATGGCAAGAAAATGGTAGGTGTAAACTTAAGAGTTAAGAAGAGAGCAGAGTGGATGAGCGAACAAACGGGGGTTAAGGATATCATAGTTGAAATCAAGAAGAGGAAATGGACATGAGCCGGGCATGTGGCGCGTAGACAGGATAAACGCTGGTCATTAAGGGTAACTAACTGGATTCCCAGAGAAGGCAAGCGGGTTAGGGGGAGACAGAAGGTTAGGTGGGCAGATGAGATTAAGAAGTTTGCGGGTATAAATTGGCAGCAGCAAGCACAGGACCGGGTTAACTGGCGGAACATGGGAGAGGCCTTTGTCCTGCAGTGGACGTAGTCAGGCTGATGATGATGATGATGATGATGTTGTTAATGTGCTTTATGGAACGAGAGGTGTATATTCCGCAAAAAACGATAGTCATCGTGTAAAAAATTGTGGGCTCAGGCATTCTTTCAAAAGTTATCGATTGGCCACAAAATTTAGTGGTCAGCTAGGGGTCAAGCTAATGCAAAAGAGATACTTCAGTACCAGAATTTCTGTGCGAGCTGGTGTCACAAGATTCTGATTAGCCATCACGAAACTCTGCGAAATACCGTCGCCTCAGCGTTTATTCAGCGCCATTGTGATGAAGCGATTTTATATTAGAATAACCAAAATGGATGACATTCGGCTCCGTTTTGAAACTGAAGAAACTAAAGCGCAATACAAAGGGTGGGGGGATACACAACAAGAGGGAAGACAGGGAGGTTAACCAGGCACATGCCCGGTTTGCTACCCTACGCTGGGGGAATGGGAAGGGGGCATAAAGTTGAGAGAGAGAGGAAAGAAAAGAGAAAGAGAGAAAAAAAAGAGGATTGTCACTCAATCGGCTGGTGCGTATGCAGCGGTGGCACTACACAAAAGGTAAAGGTGCTCACGTAGGCCTGTAGTCCTCAAAAAGCACAAGACAGCTTTGACTGCTTTTTGAGCCGACGAAAGGAGGTGACGGTGTTCGAGTAGCATCTGCACAGAGAGTGGCCGATCGTCCCATTGTCGCAATGCGTCCGAAAGCTTCTGTCTTTCAGAGGCAAATCGAGGGCAATGGCATATCAGATGGTCGATGTCTTCTTTGGTGCAGCAGACGTCGCATTCCGCATTGTCGGTCCATCCGATGAGGGTTCTATATGCTTTTGTGAAGGCAACCCCCAACCAAAGGCGACAAAGAAGCGAAGATTCACGTCGACGAAGTCCGGATGGAGATCGAAGTTCCAGTCGAGGCTTTATTTCGTATGTCCTATGTCTCGTATGTCCTATGTTTGGGGTGTTCCACTCCTGCAGACTCAGACTACGTGCCAGGTGAAGAAGTTGCTTTGCAGCGTCAGCCCTTGACAAAGGAATTAGAAGGGTGTACTATTTTTGGTGCGATGTGCGAGCCGCGTTGTCTGCGGAATCATTGCCACTGATCTCACAATGGCCAGGAAGCCACTGAAACTTGACCTCGTGGTCTGTTTCTGTGACGTGGTGAACAAGCTTGACAACTTCGTAAGTTAATTGTTCATGGCAACCACGTCGAAGGACTGACTGCATGCTCTGTAGGGCTGGTTTCGAGTCGGCAAACACAGCCCATTTACTCGGTCTTTGGAATTTGATATACTCTAGGGCGCCACGCAAAGCCGCAAGTTCTGCCACCGTAGACGTAGTGACTTGTGACAGTTTGATTCGCAGAGTGATTCCTCTAGCTGGAATTACCACCGCACCGCCAGAACCAGACGCTGCGTTTGAACCATCGGTGTATATGTGCACGTGGTTGTTGTACCTTTCGTGCAGAAGGCTGAAGCTCAATTGTTTTAGGACTGATGAAGGCAAATTTGATTTTTTCTGTACTCCTGGAATTGAAACACGTACTTGTGGAAGTGTCAGGCACCACGGACGATACACAAGTTTCTCAGCAGGCATAAAACCTGACGTAAACGACGCACGATGAGCACACACAATTTCGTGCGGGGCCTCAATACGAAGAGTCAGACTATTCTGCCTCTGTGAAAGTTAAGCTGGAACAAAGTTTGTGCATCGAAAATTGCTTTGCGACAGAAAATGTATTATCTTCGTGGAATTTATGAATTTTTGCATAAGCAACACGGTAGTTTTGTACAGCATGACTCTTGGACATCTACGAAGGGCAGTTCAGGACAAGCAAATACGAATGCTCTCATCGACAATTTGCGTTCTTGATGAGAACGCGTGGCCACAACGCTGCAGCAGCAAGAAAAAAAAAGCTTTTGTATCGTTCTGTATTTTCTGTATTTCTGCAGTAGCTGTATTTTTCTGACTTCTCTGCCCTACCACTTTTTTTCTCTTCCGCCTCCTCTTCCTGTATTGTGATTCACGAATAGTAGTGCCTCATGACCTTTCATGCAGCCCTGACTAAAGTCCCCTTTATTACTAACAATTTGCTCCCATGAAGTTGTACACTGAACTGGTTGAAAGCACAGGTGGCTGCCTCTGTGGAGAGGTTATCGGAATTATTGTGCCACTCTAATATCAATGCCTGACTGGAAGCAGTGTCTATGCAGATATGTAGCTCATATGTCAAGGGGAATTATTTTAACGAAATTGATTTATTTTCATAGTCATTACACTTCGCAACCACTCCGACTTTGAAAAAATAGCCAGCGTATTTGTGGCGACGTGTACGTTTTCGCTAGGGAGTCTTGCATCCGGCGTGCATAACAATACGGAAACATCACCCATATACCTAAGAATCGAATCTTGTTGTCCTGCGGATTTGGTGCGTGATAGAGAACTAATGTATTTTTTCAGCGATATACATGCACTTCGTGTGCAATAAAGTGACACTAGTAAGTGAGAGCTGAGAGCTGGTCCGTGTTGTCGCAGTTGCTTTTGTCTCCCTCTTTAGCTATCTAACTGTTTTCTTATAACGAAGTAGCCCAAAGTTTGATAATACCATGAAACGTTTGACAAGTCATGCACAAAGCCCGAAGCGCTTTTCTCGTAATGGTATTTCCACCCGTATTTCTTAGCCCTGAGCGACGCAGCCACAGGAGGCAGTTCGCCTGCCGCATTTGGTGCACGAGCTGCTCGAGCAGAAGACGTTCATCGGCGCCAACGTCAGAATTCAGATGTGCACGCCGAGAAGCAGCAGCTGGGTGTTCTCGCTGAGAACGCTCAGAAACACGGAAAATTAATAGTTGTACGTAACGTAACATACTTCGTGTCTATCACAAATTTATGTCCTGAGTATTCGCGAAATTACAACCATGATAAAGGATGGCATAGTGAATGCCTGCCTGCTCCACAATGAATAATGTCACAGTTCAGGTGCGCCATTACACCAAATAGGTTCTCAGCAATCAAAAGCTATTATTATTATTCGGGGTGTCTTGTTTGTTTGCACACATTTAACGTCTGTTAAGCAGTATCATTTTCTTAGGATATCTTCGTCTCTCGTACCGCATATAGCCTGTCAGAACTCCGCTTTCTATGTGTCCCAGCTAGGCATGCTGAAATTGTACTAAATGAAATGGCTGACTTGCTCGCTTCGGCGCCTTTAAACGGTCTGGTATTACTTGCAGCTCCCCAGTTTACGTTTATTCCCGCAGAACGATTCAAACACCTGTTAGTCTAAAAAAATAATGAAACAGCGCTCCTATAATCTCAAGAGTTCCGGTGTATACTTCCAGTCTACATGGAACACCTCAAAATGCTTTTATCGTCAATGTGAGGTGACCCTCAAAAGCTTTCACTGTAAACTTGCTGAGTTAAAATATCTCCAAAAATCTGAATTATCAGTAACTAACCTATGTGTAAGTGCAATGAACCGGAAACAATAAATCACTCCCTTCTCACGTGCCGCTGCTTTACCACACTCCACTGAATGATTCTCGAGGGGCCGATTGATACGCTGGGATTGGCATTTGATACAACCACACTTTTGTGATTTGGAGCCAGTCAGTAGGGTGCGGGCTGCAGTGCGATTCTGTCCGTGCTACATAAATTCATTCATACAACCGGTAAGCTACGTTGCTAATGGTACCGCCAGATGAAAACAGTTCTTCGTCCCTCTCCTTCTTTTTGTTATCCTTGAAATCTGGCTTTTAAAATGCTTTTACACCTCTAACGTTTTGTGTACGTTATAATACATCTCGTTATTATCTGATTTCTCTCTCGTATAAGATGCGTTTTATTTCAATTTTTGTTATAAAGTGCAGTGCGGCCAATCCTCCTTGTGGGGAATGAGCCAAGATTTTTTAGGCGACAATACAAGACCAGTGTTAAAAAAGGCCCTGAAAGGCCGCTCTCTCAGTTTTCAATGTGAAAGTGGTGCGCATTTCACGCAGACCTGGTGGTTTTTTCAGGGCGGGAGGCAATTAAAGAATACTCTTTGTATACTCTTGCGCGCATTTGTTAAGGGCGTGTATATATGCATCTTTTGTTCGTTTGGGAATGTAATTACTTTTTAATATGTGTATTTTTCGTCCCCAGCCCACGATATGATTATGGAAGACGCCATAGTGGAAGGCTCCGGAAATTTTGACCATCCGGCATTCTTTAACGAGCACTGTCACCGCACACTACGCGGGCTTCTACCATTTCGCCTTCATCGAGGTGCGACAGCCACTGCTGGGATCTAACCCAAGACTTTCGTGTCAGCAGCCTAGCCGCCTCGCCCCACATCCACCTATGTGAACTGTATGCGAAGGTAAATGCGGGAGCGTACAGATCACATATAGCGAGTGCTTAACCATTCAAAGTCGGCAGTACCTCATATCACTAAAGGCCAAAATTTGTGCGTGACTTATCGCGAATGGTACTCACTAAAGGTCGATTCTCCACAGTTTTGGCGCTGGTCTCGGTAGCATGGATCGGTAGAACACCTGCAGATTACAATGACGAATGCCGACGACCTCTAGGTTCACCAGACTGGACACCCAGTCTTCGTCAACCGATGCGATATCCGAGAAGGCGATGTTGATCACTTTGACACTTTGTGGTAACTCGTTGAAGCTTCTGGAAAGCACGACGTTTCTTGCTTCAGAAATGCGGAGCGTCTTCAGCTGTCCGAGAGACGAAAATTGTGCCCACGATGTCGGTATTGTCGTTCCATGGCTCAGGATAAGCTTTCTCAGAGAACTTTCCAGTCCTGCGAAAGGATTCTCTCCCGGCAGTGCAACGGTGTCCAGACGCACATTGTTAAGTTCCAGAACGCTGGCGTTTATCTGCGCGAATGCACCCTCAGGCAGGTGACTCAAGCTACTGTCCTTGAGAATGAAGGTCAAGTCTTGGTGAAGTTGAGGGCGAACGAGGTGCGTGGAGAAGTCGTCGGGGCTGCTGAAGTTGAAGCAGCGGTAGTATTCAAAGTCTGACTCACTGGGGTCCGTGCATGATGGCCGGCTTGCATGAGCTACGCCTTGTGCTGCAGCGACGGCGAATACCAAAACCGCCAAAGGACAATGGTGCATCTTCGGTGTATTTGTGAGAGCTAACAAGTATGCGCAGTCTTGAGCCCCACCAGAAACCTTTATACGACTGTCTGTCCCTTTCAGGCAAGATGAGTGCAATAACTTGAGCTGCACGACTTGGAAAAAACGGACGCAGATAAATGACGATCAAGTGTCGTGACGCGGCTTTCGCTGAATGTGAAGATAACACTTAGTGCAGTTCATATTTCAACTGAAGCTTTTTTTGCTTTGAAGTGTTGGTCTTGGAAGGCGCTTTCAAATAATAGCCCGGCGGCGGTAGATACGGGTCTTCTTAAAGATATCTCAAGGTCTGTGGTGGCTTGCCAAACTTTAGTAGAGAGATTCGTGGAATCACAACAGGAATCTTTTCTTTTGACGGCCGTGTAGCGGCACTGGCAAGAGGCTGCATCATGTGACGCATAGTGGAGTTCGTGCGCTATTGCCAGTTAAAGACACAACACAACGTCATATTTCAAGAAAACCAGCGTAGCTTCAAGTGCTTTTCCGGCATTCGTGGAACAACCTTCGTCCTATAATTGATTTTCGCTTGCCGATGCTTCTGCAGGCTGGTAATTACATGCCGATGCAGTTGAACTACCCAGTGTTATAGGAGGTTAATATTATTTACTGGTGTTTACCATTCCAAAAGCAGGATATGGTTATGGGAGAAGTCGTTTTGGAAAGTTGGAGAAATTTTGACTGCCGTTCTTTAACGTGCGCCTAATGTGCACACAGGCCTCAAGTATTTCCACCTTCATCGAGAACGCCGCAGCCGTGGCCGCAATTTGATCCCACGACCTGTGTGTTAGCAGCTGAGTGCCATAACCACTACACCATCGTGGCGGGTCTTCAAAGACGCGCATATTATGTCTTAGCAGTATCCTCTGAATCATTGAATTTCTTGGAAAATATGTGAAATTATGAAAGTGAATAAGTGGGTGAGATTTATGACGCCACTGCCACGTTACCAAGTAGCAAGCTATCCAGCGCAACAGCGGTCACTGTGCTTTAACGCTAATTCGGAGGCAAGGTGTACAATATAAACAATTTAGGTGGTGACACTTCTCGTCTTTATTTAATCGTTATGATTGGTTTAGCTCGAAAACTAGGCGAAAATTGAAGTACCCAGACATGCGATATACGCACACGATGTAATAATCTGGGTGACAAGAAAATTCCTAGGACAAAAACAAGACCTTCTGCAATGCTCTGTAGATACAGTCCACGACTACGTGCGACAATGCGGCGTTGTTTGCTCCCTGGAGAAACCCGAAGTCCCGAGAGTCTACAGACTAGAATTGAACCTGCAAAATTCATAAGAGTCTATATAGGGGGGAAGAAGATTCCAGAAGTATCCCAAATCAGGATTCTCGGCATGTGAATACCTAGTAACTGTGTATAGACTACACCATCAGACAGCTGTTAAAAACTGCAGCGCAGATCACGAGGATGAACACCAGAATCTCCAACAAAAGACAGGGTATGAAGGAGGAGGACACTTGTAGGCTAGTACAGGTCCTCGTAGTAAGCAGGACTGTATACAGTGTCCCCAATCAAACACAGCTCGCGCAGGAAAAAGAACAATGACAGGCAATCCTTATAAGAGCCTACAAATGTGTGCTTGATCTACCAGTCAACACCTCGACAGAGAAATTCCTTAAACTTGGGATAAACAACACAGTACAAGAACACATCGAGGCACATCTGGCGCAGAAAATTAGACTACTGCTGGCTGCTACGGGCAGGTACACGTGGCAGACATTGGGCATGAGGGATGCTTGCGGAAAAATCAATAACAGAGTTAGCATACCGAAGGACATTCGGTAGATTATTGAAGTCAGCCCAATACCTCGAAACATGAATTCGAAAATCCATAAGGCTCGAAGAAAAGCCAGATCAGAAGCACACGAAAAAAATTTCAAGGCGAGAACCGACGTATTGTATGTTGACGCGACCACACACAGAGAGAAATCCGGGACAGTTGTAAGCGTTGTTGATCACCGAATTCCCCTCTTGACTTCCCCTGCTGATCAACAAGGGAAGTCAACAGCTCTTCGATCAGAAGCAATAATATCCTCGAGGCTAAGGAAGTAGCGATCGCACTCGCCATCACACACCAGAGCGAGGAGTATACTACAGAAATAGCTACTGACTCGCAAGAAGCGTGTCGACGGTACAGCAGTGGACGCATATCTACTGCGGCCATCCACCTACTCAAGAGAAGAAAAATGACCTTCTCGAGCTGCTCCATTACGTGCACACCAGGCGCTGAAAGTGTGACAGAAAACCATCGTGCCGACGCTAGTGTCCGGGCATAAGGTGGCCGGGGAGTCCACAACTACGAGGAACTAGCCACAGTTACGAGATGCTATCAAACAATTTTAGAAGACCAGAAAGCCCTGAAAAAATGTACCCCCCCTCCCTCCCCACTAAGGCCTCAGCAGAAAGCAGTCTGTTGCCTGGAGACAGCTGCAGACAAATTTATACCCTTATCTAAGTCTTCTGATTATAATCTGTCCGGGAATATGTGCCAACAAATGCCCGCTATGCAGAGAACACCCCAGACTTTGCCACGTGAAATGGGCCTGCCAACACATACAGGTAGTATCAAGAAAGTGTACACCTACACCGGTGCAGTGGGAGGCTGCGCTCTCCTGCTCTAAGCCTGAAGAACAGCTCAAGCTGATCGACAAAGCTTGCAAGGTGGCAAAGTACACAGGGGCCCTGGACTGAGGGCTCCAGCTTCACAGGAAAAAAATATTTGAGATAAAGTTTTGCATTCATTCATTGATCTTGGCTTTCTTATGAGACGCGATCGACCAGATAAAGTAGAAGAGACGCACGATGATCGGACCGCTTCCGGCAGCGCGTCTAGCGGCAAGCCAGCGCAACTTAAAATAAAATTTCACATCAGCGAGGCCAGTGCAAACGCTGGCGTTCAGAGCGCATCACGTTGTCACTGAACATAAGTTGAAGTTTTGGTGCAGTGAGCACAATTCTGACGCAGATGCCAGGATCCTGCGTTTTTCTATCACTACGAGAATGCAGCAATACTGCAAGACGCAAGGCCGAAATACAGCTGAAGAAAGCTGTAACAGAAAGAAAGAGGCAAGGCTTTGGAACGTTTAGACTCCTCTTGTTGCACTGTTCGAACATGTTTTGACTTTGTGGTGGTGCAAGTTGCAAGAGATTCAATAGGTACATTCACTAAGTCGTGAATGTAAATTAATAATCTTCACTGTTTTATGTTCGTGCAACACAATGATACGTTGAAATAGCGTTTTTTTAGTTACAAACGTAGTAAACAAGTTTTCCCAACATTTTGTTGTGCATTCACTGTTTTCTAAGAGCTCATTTGTAGTGGCATTAATCAAAAAGTCCGCTGGTTGTTCAATGCGTAAAAACATTTCTGTAATGTTCTTCCCGTGAATGTTAAGAAGGGATGGTGAAATCAGCGAGAAGATTGGCGCAGGGTCCCGCGTTAACATGTCCCGATCCCAAAAGGTAATCGTGAATGCCACGCCGTATATTCACCGCTAGTGCCACGATGATAGAATTTGTCGCAACATCAAACGGTAGGTTTATAACGCACGCCAACAAATTGGTCTGGGTATGTAAGTGGTTGCTTCTATTTTTACGAGTAACCAAATGGTCTTGTTCAAATCCTGCTTTGCTGGTCATCCAAAGCATGTGCGTCCCACCACTCTGTTTGCGTGCTCCCCAGGTCATGCAGCTTGGCGATTTGAGTGCACCACGTACCAAAAGCGAATACTAGAAAACCAGCGGATTTAAATGAAGAGCCGCTTTATAGAAAATTTTGGAGATGTCAGTTATGTTCGTGTCCGTTACGCCCCAAGCAGTATAAAGTTCACAGGACGTGTGAGAAGCATCTTCAAATACCTACATGCGTTGAATAGAGAAGCATGGAGACCACGCTTATCGCGCGTCGCAAACTTCCGTCATGCTTGGTGAGAATAATCAATTTTCACAGTCGGCCGAAACAACGCTCTTGTGTAAATGAATTGAAATTTACCGCGAAGGACCGGTTGGTGTATCAACGCCTCTTTCTGTTTGAAGTTGCGTCTACTCGCCGCTGGCAGTGGTCCGAAGGACGCACGTCACTGTTACTTTATCTGTTTGATCGCGTCTCGCGAGTGTCCCCACCTGAAAAGTTTGTATCATACAGTTTCTTACAATAATACCTAGAGAGGAATATGGCGAACACGGGTTCCTTGAGCGGCGCTTGTAGCCCCACAAAAATTATGGGAAATACAGGTTTCGGACCCGCGTCGAATGGATTACGCGCTTGAGATTTGCGACGCTTCTCTTCCGAGCGGGAAACAAAGTGTTATAACTTATATTTCTTTAAAATTTGCTTGAATTATTTGTATGCAAACTTTATTGCAAAAAGTTTTTTTGTGACCAGGAAGCAAAAGTGAAATCCGGGCAGATTTAATCATCAGGGTATGCATCGCTTTGCCATTGCGCTCCAGATTCAATATCAATCTTTAATGAATCATTTTTTACAACACTTCAAAACAAACGTGCTTGTTTTTCTCTCGAAAGTAGGTACTGTGTATTTATGGAAATGACAGTACAGTTTTTAGTGAGAAAAACTTACATACGGAGGAGCGACAGACCCATGCCATGAGGAGCTTCGCCCCTAATACGACTCTTGAAGCTACAACGTCGCAGTAAATCAGGCGATATAGTGGTCGTCAGCCTCTTCCAACAACAAAGGCACTAATTCAGCCTTTTTCACCGTGCCCCACTACCTACACTGCGCAAAAAAACGAAACTTATTCTGTAGAAAAAAGTGCGTGACAGTTCGCTAGCTAACCCTATTCAATCCGAAGCCTGTACTTCCCATAATTCCCATAAAAGCACACGATCGCAGCGCCAGACTCCTCTGTAGGTATGATGTATGAAACACTATGGTTTGTATCTTACACCGTGCTTGGATTTTGCGGGATGAAAAAACTGGCCGCCGCAGGCATACTCTCAGTGGATGCGATAATGCTAAAGACCCACGTATTTATGTTTACGTGCACGTTGAAGGAGCCCAATGGTCAAAATTCCAGAAGCCTTTTACGGCGGTGTCCTTCATGATCACATCGCCATTTTCAAACGTTAAGCATCGGCAATTATTTTTTATTATTGTAAGAAGTCCACGCGTAATATATATCATTGCGTATGCTTAGTTTAATTATCACCACAGTTTACCCTTACTGCGTCTACGCTCATTATCCGCGTCTGTTGACGTAATGCTGACACAAAACGACAGACCTCCTTTCTCTTTCGCCAGAATAAGCAAATGAGCCTTTAATTACACTTAAATATCTACTATGATAAGCTTCGATGGTTCATAAATTGTAAATGTTTTCACAATGACAAGTCACACTTTCTGCTCCAGAAAGCGCCGAGGCAAAGGCAGAATGTTTTCTTTAAGTTCTCTTTTTTTTGCTGGCCCCGCGTGCTATTTCATGGGTGAGGTACTCGGCTGCGCAATCGCAATCGAATCTCGGCTGCGGCGGCCGCATATGTGATGGAGGAGAAAAGGCTGTAGGCCCAAGTGCTCAGATTTGGGTGCGCAATGAAAATATCCCAGGTGCTCGAAATAATCAGAGCCCTCAACTCGGCATTTCTCATAATCATTGGTGGAATTGGGACGTTAAACAATACGATTTTATTTCCGGAAATGGAGCTGGCTACGTCACGACACGTTACAGTGACACCACCCGTGGCATTGAAAAAAGTTGTTCCCAGTGTAGACAACTTTGGCCAAGAAATACAGCAGAATCCAGGCATCCCACAGAAATTTGTCACATGACAGTTCATTCGCCCATTACACTTAAACCAAGTTGATGACACCAACAAGTCCTCAATTTCACTTTGAACTGCGCCTCGCAAACTGCAAGATTCATTTTATATATTCCCTAGGTTACATTCGTCAACAGTCATATTCTATAGATCGTGTCTGTGCAAATGATTCTCTTTGACAGAAAGCTCATATTAGAGCACTCTGTAATATTTTTAAGTATGCCCGAAATGAGCGAGAGTTTCTTATTTCTATGAAATTTTGGCTTACTCTGCCGACATAATTATTCGGATGTGTAGCAAAAAGTTGCATTTTTCACGTCATTAGCTTCTACAGCACTACCTGGGTACCATTATAATTATCAATACTGAATTTTGAACACAGAGCCAATGAGCATAATGTCTATTCTTCTTGACGAAAACATGAACATGGCTGCACGTCATAAACTCTTGCAAATATTTAATTTTTAAGTACTGTTTGTGCCAAAGCAAGTGGCATGTTTGAATTCGAAGTTTTGTGGAGCGGGCTCATTCAGCACTGCTGTTGTGCAACGTGAAGAAAAAAAAGTCACGACTTTGCTGCAAAGGTGAAGCAATGAACTGCAATAGCAACAAATAGAGAGGTCACGCGCAGAAAGGCCCGCAGATTGAAATGTCCCTGCGTTTCTAACGCACCAATGACGCACAAACATTACTATCAGGTACAAATGAATGCCAATAAGCGTCTCAGTTGTTACTTTGCTGTGTCTGAAAAGCGCGCTCTTTTCGCCAATGTAAACTGTGCAACGAGTTCAGTGACCTTTGTGCACCCGGCAACTAAAACAGAATCGTTTCGGTAAAAGCCGAGCGTCAGCCAAGACGTACGATCCTCCCTGTCGCGAGATAAGGGTGCGCGAGTGAGCGTCAAACCCCTGCTCTTTGGGAGGGGGGGGGGGGGAGTTGCGCGTGGAAGATGAGAGCGCGTTTGCCGCGTCATGACGATGTTGCTACGCGCGCTCATTGCGCCATCTTGCTGGTAATGCTGAGAACACGATAATTCCCCTCCAAAATGCCCGTAAGCAGTGGTAAGTGGCAGATACAGATAGCTTGGCATTTGATCATTGAACGACGTGCTTCTCGGTTGCTCAATGGTTAACGCCTCGCACTCATGATTTAGAGGACCCTAGTTTTCTTGCGTGCGCAGGAGTCTTCTGGATTTTTTTCTTGCAGTATCATATATATATATATATATATATAGATACAGAATATATATCTGTGATATATATAGATATAAAAAGTCCGGTGAACAGGAAAAAGTTTCGCTCGTTTTCATCTGTACGAAAACCTACTTTCTTCACTACCCACTCTCATTCTCACCAACCTCATCGTCATTATCGGCTATGTATACATTCCTGTCAAGTATTTGCAGGTATGGCATGCAATCACTCTATTTAGATCCAACGGGGCGGTGGACTAGCGCGTAGCGGGCTGCTCCTACATATCAAGACGCGGCCGGCGTGACGCGGTGATCGGACGGGATGCTCATCGGCTCCGTCCATTTTCGGCTGGAACCGTGCTCTTTCAATGTTGCTGCTCTAAAAGTTGTGCGACTACATCTGTAAAGTCAGCAAGATTCTGGAGACACCGATCTTACCCAGGTGCGCCCAATTTTCGGCCACTTCGAGCAACTTCGCATCACGACGTAGCGAACGAGCTAAGCCTCACGGCTGCGGCTCCGCCGCTGCTGGATGCGAAGACGCCCCTCGGTCAACTCCTCAACATGGCGCTGCCTGAACAACGTGGCTACGACCCTACAACTCTGTCGTGGTCATATATCCCGACAAATCAATCAGACGATGGCCCATCCACCATTTCGGCGGAGCAAGCCGACATTATTCAACTCGTCGAGGGACGGCGTCGCCATCGAAGAAACGCGGAAGGAGCGTCTGCACTGAAAACTCCTCTCAACAATCCGACCACTGGAGACGCCCGCGATCCATCGCCTAAAGCACCACAAAAGACTTCACCAGTCTCCAAGTGGACGCCGAAACCAATGGTCAGGATGAATCATGGCGACTACGTGATCATGCTCAAGCCACGCATCACAGTAGCCCTCAAGACAGCGTTTCAACAAGGTGAGCTCGGCGCTGCCATTTCCCGACTCATTGGAAGGCAGCACATAAATGACATCTCATTTCTCCCAATTCGAAGCAAAACATCATCATCTGTGGCACGCAGAATAACGAGATGGTTCCGAAACTGCTGTCGGACTTTAAAATCAACACCAGCAAAGGACCGTTTCCGCTTCGCGGTCACCTCAAGCTCACCGGTGACGTGTGTCACGGCGTGATTTCTGTGCACAACCTCGAAACCAGTGCGTCCCTGAAACATAGTGCGCAGTGACGTGGGGTTAACTAGTCTATGCGCGCAAGCTGGGGAACTCCAACGTAGCTGTGTTGACTTTCGCGGGAAGGAACGTTCCGCGTTTCGTCCACTATAACGCAGAACTGACTCCCGTCAGGGAGTACAAGAAGATAGTGCCAGCATGCTACCGCTGTGGCGCACTGGGGCACCGGGCGGATATCTGTCCCAACCCGGTCACCGAAAGATGCAGCTTTTGTGGCCAAAACGGGGGTGCTGGTCCTGAGGGGATGGCCCCGCACGAATGCAACCCAACGTGCATAGTTTGCGAGGGTCCGCACCTCAGCAGCTCCCGCGAATGCACCGAAAAATTCATCAGGCTTCAGCAACCAGGGTCCAGGACATCGGGGACCCCAATAAAACCGAAGCGTCGGTCTACTGGCAAGGCGCCAACCCCTGGCAAAGCAGCAATGGCAACGCTACCACCTGGCGCGGCGGAATCACCAACTCTCGCCGCTCCATCTGGCAACGCTGCACGCCACCAACCCAAGGTAGGCAATTGGGCGGAGGTCGCATCCTCTCCCTCCCCTCCACCTTCTTCTCCCACAAGCACTACCGAAACAAAAAAACTCAGACATGAGCTCGCCCTTTTGCGATCTCAGAACAAAAAACTAACCAGCGAACTTGACTCGCTCAGAACCAACTCCACTACTCAGCCCTCGTTGAGCGACGAAGAGGGAAATATAACAGACAGGGAGATTCCTATTACTGTAGAGTCGCGTCGCGGCCCTGGGGACCCAGGTGAATGCAATAGAAACACGATTGGCTGATCTCCCAAAAATTAACCACGACACCATCGCTTCAGATGGAGACTGTCATCGCACAGGTGGCACAAACTGTAGCTCACATTGTCCAAAAGTGAATACAAGACAATCTACGCGTCCTTAAGCGCTTGGGGCCCATTCGCGACTTTAATCGCCCCTCAAAATTCAACAGAGTGACTCCGAATGAGTCTGACTTTTCTGAAGACTCCAGCACGTCAGCACAGGGTGCTAGTGAACTGAGTAATCTTAACAACACAACCCCACCCTCTATCTCCGAACATGGCCCCCAACCCTAGGTCGCGAGCCAGAGCAACTCAGCCGTTGTTACTAACACAGTGGAACTGCAGAGGTCTCAAGAACCACAAGAAGCGCGCTCATTTCCGCCTCTATCTTGAGACCTTCGAGTTCCTCGTTGCCGTGGTTGCCCTTCAAGAACCCGGCACGGACGTCAAACAAATTACACTACATTTCAACACAACCCGGAGACATCTATACTTGTTTACAAGCAATATACCACCCAGGAAGTCACACTCCCCACAACACCACCTTTCCAATACACGATGGTGTCGGTGCTGCCCATAAGGCGATCTGACCCACCTGTTCATATTTTAGACATTTACTGTCCCCCAAAGCTTAAGAACGTCACGTTCAGCGAAACTTTCACACAAGCTATGAAGGTGGCAGGAAGGGACCCCTTCCTGATTGTCGGCGACTTCAATGCCCCAAGCAGGTTATGGGGTTTCCCGCGAGAGGAAACGCGTGGAAGGAAGCTTGCGGAATTTCTTTCTACACTTGGACTCACCCTTCACACTGATCCCGCCAGCCCAACACGTGTAGGCAACTTTGTTCAACGAGATACTTGCCCAGACCTCACAATTACACGCAACATACGCCATGCCGAATGGCTGAACACACAGGACACTCTCGGTAGTGATAATTGTGTAATAAACACAACCGTGTACATGCGTCTCTTAAAACGCCCACTTACACAAGCTCGTATCCCAGGCAGGACAACTTTCCGCACCTCTCTACTTATAGTAGACGCTTTCCAGTCGGGATACGACACCTGGCCTTAATCACTGACGTATACACTGAAACAACACCAACGGCTGATACAGCTCACGGAAACTCAAACGGACGTGGACAACCACCTCCTCCATCTTTGGCAGGCCCACCACAGCCTCACCAAACGATGGAAAGAACAGAAACATAACAGACGCCTCAAGAAACGCATCCTAAAACTCACGGAGCAAGCCGCGGAGTGTGCTGCTCAGCTAGCCGACACTAACTGGGTGGACAGGTGCAACATGGATGCACGCAAGATGTCTGGTCGCAACACGTGGCGCCTGTTTCGCGCTCTCATCGATCCAACACAAACACGCACGGAAACTTAACGTCACTTACATAAGGTCATGCACAACTTTACAGGAACGACAACACAGCTGGCACACACGCTCAGGGACCGATACCTGTGCACCACCAAGGACCCCCGGACGGCCGCATACTCTTACGCAGGAAAAAAGAACACGCAGTTGGACACCCCGTTCCAGCTCCACGGCCTCCAGGCGGCCTTATGCAAGATGAAGTGTGGCACTGCACCCGGGCGTGACCAGGTTACGGTCAAACTGTCGGCCAATATTCCCGACGCAGCCTACACCACGCTCCTCAAGTACATCAATAGCATTTGGAACGGAGAAAATCCTCTCCCTCTTGAATGGAAATCAGCTCTCACGACTTTCATGCCGAAGGCAGGTAAACCTATTGACGTGGAGAGCCTTCGCCCCATCTCCCTCACGTCTTGTGTCGGCAAGCTGATGGAAACGATGGTACGCGACAGACTCTCCGAGTTTCTAGAAACACAGCACACTTTTGCGGACACCATGTTTGGTTACCGCCCTCAAAAGTCAGCCCAGGATATACTTCTACAGCTCCATCATGACATATTAGATCCTGTTGAATGCCCCCACAATGACAAAGTAGTCCTGGCCTTAGATCTTAAAGGGGCATTCGATAACGTGAAGCATGAGGTAATCCTTGACCACCTCAGTCAGACCAACTGTGGTTATAAAACATTCAATTATGTTAGACAGTTTCTTATAGACCGTCAAGCCTACATACGCATACAAGATGAGGACATGGGCCTTACATCATCGGCTCGAGGGGAACTCCTCAAGGCGCGGTCCTCTCTCTCCTCTTATTTAATATAGCCATGCTTCATCTTCTCCCCAAATTGGCCTCTCTACCAGGGATACATGACGCTCTTTACGCGGATGATATCACAATCTGGGCCACGCAAAGTAACCTGGGTCACATGGAGTCGTGCCCGCAAGCAGCAGCGACTGTAGTCGACGGCTACGCAACCTAGTGCGGACTCCAGTGTGGCCCGGCTAAGTCAGAATTTGTGCACGTACGTCCCTCCCGTCAGGACACAACTCAGCTCCATATCAGTCTTCCCTCGGGACCGATCCGTGAGGCCAAGGAGATCCGCGTCCTTGGCCTCTTCATACACCACCAACACAAGGCCGACACCACAATAGCCAAATTTCGCGCGGTGGGAGACCAGATGAGTCGTATTGTCCGCCGGGTCTCCAACAAGTGGGGCAGATTGCGAAGCAGGGATGCAGTGCGGCTTACCCATGCTTTCGTAACGAGTAGCATACTCTACTCCCAACTTGCACCTACGCAAACACGAGGATGATCAACTCGAGGTGATCCACCGTAAAGTTATCAAGCGAGCCCTTGACCTCCCTATCACCACGTCCAACCAGAGACTTCTGGCCCTAGGCGTGGTGAATACCTACCGGGAACTTCGAGAAGCCCACCTCGTTAACCAATACACGCGCCTTGCACAGACCCATTCCGGTCACCGCCTCTTGGACCGAAAACACATCAAACACGATTACTATATTGAGGAAAGGGTGAGAATGCCAGAACCTTGGAGCAACGCCGACTAAATTTCAAGGCCGAAAGGCTGCCGCAGTGACGTCAGAGGCTGGGGGCCCAGTTACGCCGCGAACGCGGCGGAAAGCCTGCGTTTCGTTCACGTTTTAGGAGAACAAACGCTCCCGCTCTCGCAGCTGCTGCGGCTTGATTGGGCCGAATAAAAGACGTGAAAAAAAAGTCTTACTGAGCATGCTCAGTTGGGCAACTGGGCCCCCAACCTCTGACGTCACTGCGGCAGCCTTTCGGCCTTGAAATTTAGTCGGCGTTGCTTGGAGACGCGCCCTCCGGGTCCGACCCTTTCCCCGCAACATGTCCAAAGGAAACCACAGTGGTCACCGCCAGGCGCGCGCGGAAGCGTTGCAGCGACACTTTGGTCAGGAGGAACACGTGTGCTACGTGGACGTTACCGGCCTGCACCATGGGGGGTCGTATACGGCCGCAGTCATACACAACAGAAACACCGTAAACGGGATCACTTTCAAAGCCTACAGCGCAACACATGCGGAGGAGATTGCCATCGCTCTGGCTCTCACCCATCCCTCTTCTAAACATATCATCACCGACTCACGAGGGGCCTGTCGGAACTATCAGCTAGGGTGGGCTTCACCGCTTGCTCAGCGCATACTGGAACCTAGCTGCCAATACGTTAATCCAACTCCGCGAAATGTGGTTTGGGCACCCGGTCACCAAGGACTCAGGGATAACGAACAAGCCGATCAGGCCACCCGCGCACTCTCTTCCCGGGCTATCTCCCTGTCTTTGGAAGCCTACTCCCAATCAGACAACTCGGCCCTTTCATTCAAAGATATTACCAATTACTACAAGGAGGAGCACCGGCGCTATCCAGACCCCTGTTGCGCTGACGAATGCCTCCTTATAAAACTGTTCACCAATACCGTACTGTGCCCAGCGGTGCTAAAACATTTCAATTCATCCTTTGATGGCACGTACCAGTTCTGTGGTGAGGTGGCTGACACCTTCCATATCGTCTGGGCGTGCCAGTTTAGTCCATCTATCCCCCCCAACCCCAACCCCACGAGAGAGGACTGGAAGGCGGCCCTGCCCGGCTGTCAAGACATGAAGGCCCAAAAAGCCCTGGTTCAACGGGCGCGGGCGGCGTTGCTTGCCAATGGAGCTCCGGAATAGGGGTTCTACCTAGTACTGTGAAAGTAGGAGGCTAATAAGGCCCCAACCCAATCACCTCTCGTAACCATTTAATAGTTATGAAATGTTTCACCACCATTACCACCACCACCACCACCCACATATCGATATAATAGTACATCGACAGGCAACGGCAGGGAGCACTGCAATGTTAGGATCATATGTGTGATCTCGTTCACATATGTATTTTTTCCCTCTTTTATGTAGTTTATGTTCCGTATGAATTCTGTATATGTATCCACAATAGCACAAAGTATCTTTTTTCTTTCATAACTGATATACTTGTATTTTTTGTAAGCAATGTTTGCTAGCCTTCGTTGTTTTGCTGCCTGATCTTTTTTACCATAACGATGTATTTAGACCCTGCTAAAATCCACTATGGGGATTACAGTATCTGTAAACAAATAAATAATAAAAAATTGGCAGATACCACGTACAGTGGGAATCAGTGACATGCGAAGCACGAATGAAGCACGAATGAGAAATGTTGATGTGTAACTTTAAAATCAGAACAACGTTACAAGGTGGAGGTAAATGATGCCGTACATGACTTCCGTGTCATGATTATTATGTTTGGATGTGTCATTTACATTGGTCATCTATTCACGTCACGTAACACCAAATTTAGTATATGTGGAGCTAGCAAAACGACCGCGAGCACATCACGAAGAGCCCAATATACTCCAACGTAGTGTTGACGCGCACGCACGCGTAGCATAGCGACGCTACGTTAGCAATACGCGAGTACTCTATAGTCTGATGAGAGGCGCGACCAGCGTCCGTCAGCACGGCCCGACGGCAACCAGTGCGAAATGCGACATGCTGCATTTCGCCCCAATGCCTTAGCCAGACAAGACTGCGTCTCCCACTTTTCATGACGGAGGGACGCCGGACGCGCTAAAATGCACATGAGTCAAAGCAACGCTGCGCGGCGCGCGCCTGCGAGTATATGGCAGGACCGGCGCCTCGCATGGCAACGCCAGCGTGATGCGATGAAATGAACGCCGGTGAGCACGCGCACCGCGTCAAGTCGAAATGTATTGGCGCCCAGACTGTTGCAGGGAGGAGGCACTGCGGTCACCGAGGTGAGTGGACGGTCTTCATGTCGGCTCCGCTCTCATAGAATAATTTCCCAGCGAATACAGCCAGGCACTGCTCGGATTTATACACCATCTGATTCTTCTCGTCGCCGAGGATCCGAAGAGACCATATTCTAAGGCGGGTGATTATTTATCCAGATTTTACGACTGAAAACCAGCTCCCGCCAAGAAGCGTCTACTGTTCCTACGGCCGGCACTACGCGTTGACTGGGGCGGCCTCACGATAGCCAGGCCTTGGCGTTCGAGCCATACAGGCCGTAATCATCAATAATGGAGGTGTCGCAGCAGAATGAAGACGCCACCCAACGGGAAGACGAAGACGTGACCCAACGGGAAGATGACACAGGCAACGGATGGACAGAAGTTCGAAACAGGAAACGTGCTAAGAAAGGTAACCAGCAACGCCGTGGTAGCCCTAGCCCTACCCGAACGCCGGGAACGCCCGATGCAAATCTGATATCCCGGATAACCTGAGCCAGCAAAATGCCAAGACTGCCGACAGGCGATTACAAGATAGGTATAAGGCCAAGAGGAGGACTGCAGCTATCCAAGCTCGGCTTAACGGAACTAGACAAAGCTGTGTATGAAGCAGCCGATATCCCTTATGAAGAAAGAGAGACGGACACAATTTGTCCGAATAATTTTCAGAACATCTTGGTCGTTAGCACCCCAAACCAAGATCTTGCAGACAAGTACCAAGGCATCAAGCACACCAAAGCCAACGACAAGTTGTATGAGGTGGGAGCATACGAGACGGCCCCGGAACTCACTGCCAAAGGTGTAATCAAAGGAGTTCTTTGAACGAAACCCCGCGGGACATCACCACAACAATTACTACAGCCCGAAATCCTGCGGCGATCGCAGCCAAACGTCTTGGCAACACCACGACAGTGATAGTTCTTTTTGACGGAAGCAGAGTCCCGACGCACGTCATGTACAGAGGAGTGCTCACATGCTGTTCACTATACAGGAAACAAGTTGACTTTTGCAAACAATGCAACAGACTTGGGCACAGGAGTGACATGTGTTGGAGGCGAAACGACAAGCTATGTGTGGATTGTGGAATGCCTGATCCGAGCGAGGACCACCACTGTCAGCCACGATGTCAACTGTGCGGCAAGGATAATCCCACGGCAGACAAACTCTGCAAGGCCAAGTTCAAGACACCCTACATCGTAAAACAACGCCAGTGGTTCCGACAACATCAAGAGACACTCGAGGAGAACTACACCCCTACCACCAAGCCAACCAAACGCGGGAGGTCCAAATTCCGGACGAGGGCATCACCTGGGTCCAGATCAAGGTCCTGGTTCTGCGCAACGCCCCGCGGCCACACCTCCTAGCCTCCGGGGCCAAGAAGGCGCACTACATCCCGTTTAAGATCCCGGTCTAAGTCAAAGGGTGGCAATGGCCATCAAGGGAACCTGGCATTCATTGTGAGCTAGTCAGACGTGGCTAAAGGCACGCGCCCTAAGCCTTCGGGGGAGACTGCGCATAATGTCAGTGATATAGCTGAGCTGAAAAAAAGAAAACGTTGAGCCTAGAGAATTGATATCACAGCTTACTCGGGAAATTCAAAGTCTTAAAAAGTGCACAAATAGAACTTCTAATCAAATGCATTTCGCGGCTCAAGAGCGCCTCGAAGAAATGCCAGATAACCGATTGGACGAGGACACTACCCCGCCACCTCTTAAAAGAAACGCTCAGGTGTCTAATGAAAAAACTACGGCGCAAACCTCAAACACTAATCAAACATTGTCTGAAATACAGAAATCAGTTAAGGAACAGGCTGAGGCAACCAACAACCTCTCGCTTGCAATATCCATGATCATGAATAGACTAGATAAACTCGAAGCTAACGTAGCCAATCTCAACCCTAGGACACCACCGGTACTTCCAGCTACCAACCTTCCGATGAGCACTGGAGGCAATTCACACTTATCTCAGGGCACCACATCAGCGGCTATATCAACTAATTTCATGAGGCCTGCCTCCTTTCACCCTCCTTCCTCTTCGATAGCCAACTCAAAATAGGGAAGCCCAGACAAAGGGACTTAATTATTTGGCAGTGGAATTGCAAGCGCTATGAGGGGAAGAGAGCAGTCCTCCAACAACACCATAGAGACAGAACCAAACCAGATGTTCTAATTTTGCAGGAAACCCATCGTTTAGCAAAGCTACCGGGATATCAGGCGATCAGCCCCCCAACAGGGGATATTAGAACACTAACCACTCTGGTAAGGAAGGGACTGGTAGCGATCTGCCACGACACCCGCATAACAGAAATTGAGCATATACTCGTACAACTTTCCCCTACAAGAAAAAAAAATCTCCGAGCATATTTATTCTGAATTTGTACAGCAATTTTACACGCATATGATAACGCTTCCTTCTTCTCTTTAAGAAGGCCGTAGATATAGCGGGAACTAATCCACTCGTCATAGGTGGAGACTTTAACGCTCCACACAGTGCTTGGGGATACGGGTACACAAGAGCCAAAGAAAAAACGCTATGGCAGGATATTCAAGAAACAGGCATAACTCTCATCACAGACCCCGACTCCCCTACGCGTATGGGAACTGGGCTTGCAAGAGACACCACTCCAGACTTAACGTTAGTTCGTTACGCGGGGACCGCAAATGGAAAAACACATTCGATGATCTGGGGAGTGATCATCGAATATTAGAAATCAGGATAGAAATCATGGCTGCCGCAGAAATTCAGAAACAGATTAGATGGACTGACTGGGATATGTTTCGCAAATTCAGAAACGTGAAAAAACAAGACCCCATCAGCAATATTGAAGATTGGATCAAAGATGTCAATAACGACGTCAGCGAGGCAACGCGAAGTATCTCTTCAAGTCCACACATAGAGCAGATTGATAGCCGTCTCGCACACATGTGGGTGGCCAAGCAATCACTGCAGAATAGATGGTGGGGACAGAGGCACAACAGGCCCTTGCGCAAGCGCATAGCCAAGCTGAACAAACAGATCGAAGAACATTGTAAGCAGCTAAGCAAACAGCAATGGGACCAAGTTTGTAATAGTCTTGATTGCCAAATGAATGCTGGTCAGACATGGCGCATGCTCATACACCTGCTAGACCCAAATAGCACCAAATCAGCACACAACCAAACCTTGCGTAAACTGGTGCACCGGTATAACGGCTGTGAGGAGGACTTTATCGCTGAGGCTAGCTACACATACATTCCCGCCATGCCCGTCATAGAGCACGTACCATATTCCGGAGGCCCGAACGAGCTCTTAGATGAGGAGTCTCCTGTGGCTGAAATCAGGGCTGCGCTACAGAAGCTGAACACCAATTCTGCACCGGGACCAGACGGGATCACTGACAGAACACTACGGAACCTTGACGACCAAGCCATAGAGAACATCACGCAATATATTAACGAGTGCTGGACCAAGGGCACTATTCCAAAACAGGGGAAAAAGCTAAAGTAATCCCCATCCCCAAGCCCGGGAAACCCCCCGATCTATCGAATTTACGCCCCCATATTACTAACGTCTTGTGCTGGGAAGCTGATGGAACACGCTTTTCTAGACAGAATCAACACTTATCTTGAGGAGAACTAAATCTACCAAGATTCCATGTTGGGGTTCCGCACACGGCTCTCCACGCAAGACGCCGTGCTTCAAATTAAGCAGCAGATTCTAGACAACAAAACAAGAGCTACCCGGGCGATCTCAGGATTAGACCTTAAAAAAGCCTTCAACCAAGCATCGCATACGGCAATATTACATGAGATCTGCCAATTAGGCTTAGGATCGAGAGCGTATAACTATGTCAAGGAATTCCTAACAGACCGAACGGCATCCTTTGTAATGGGAGAACTGAGATCTGAGGAAAGGCTTATGGGTAGTGCTGGTACCCCGCAGGGTTCGGTCACATCGCCAATGCTGTTCAATCTCATAATGATAGGACTCCCGGAGCGGCTGAACTCCATATACGGAATACATCATTCTATACATGCAGATGATATCACTATTTGGGAGTGTGAAGGTATCAACGGAGAGATAGAGCAGAGACTACAGGAGGCCGTCACCACTATTGAGGAGTATCTTGAAGGTACTGGCCTCGAGTGATCGCCAGATAAATCCAAACTCCTCCTCTATCGCCCCACGCTTAAAGGCAGGCCACCCAAGGGATACAACCGGGGCCGTGCTTACGAAGAGATCCAGATTCACACCAAATACGGCAGGACTATTCCTATAGTGCAACAAATCAGAGTCCTTGGACTCATCATCGAGTCTACGGGCACAAACGGTGAAACCGTCAAGAGGTTAGTAACCAAAGTCACCAACGCAATGCGGCTAATCGAGAGAGTCACAAACATACACCAGGGCATGAAAGAGGCTAACGTCATCAGGCTTAATTATTCACTCGCGATAAGTCATATTATATACGTAGCGGCATATCTAAACTGGTATACAGCCGAAAAACTCAAAATCAACGGACTCATACGAAAGGCGTACAAACAAGCTTTAGGCCTTCCAGAAAGCACCAGCAACGAAAAACTGTTTTAACTGGGCTTACATAACACTTTAGAGGAGCTGATAGAAGCGCAACAGATTGCCCAGTTGGAGAGACTAGCCAGCACGCGCACAGGACGGAGTATCCTTGACAAGTTGGGAATAAATTACCATAACCATCAAGGAAGTAAAGTGCTGGTTCTAAAGTTGATCAGGGAAAGATCCAGGTCCCCAATCTGCCCAAAAACATGCACCCCGAACTGAATCAGGGCAGAAGAGAAAGCCGCGCTACAACTCTGCTTAAGGCCTACGGCAGAGACAAGGAGGCGTTGTTCGTAGACGCAGCGCAGTGTCTTAGTCACAAATCCTAGGTTGCGGCAGTAATAAACACTGACCGCAAATGCGTAAACGCGTACTCCATACGCTCGGATAACTCAGAAATCGCGGAAGAGGTGGCTATTGCACAGGCCATACTTTCCCCAAAGTGTAGGTATGTCGTCAGCGACTCGCAGTCGGCAATCCGTAACTATACACGAGGAAGAATATCTCCCGAGGCAGCCAACATACTCCTCCGCGAGGCAAATCTCATATCATCTGAGGAATTCGAAGAAAAGTGTATTATATGGTTCCCAGCCCACACCCCTTGTACCTCTCTCATTCCCAAGCTCAACGAGGAGGCTCAGCGCGTAGCGCGAGGTCTCACTTACTGCACTCGCGATGGTGCTTCACATGAGGTACTGGGAGGAGAGGAGTGGTGGGAGAGGGACAGAATGTTTAGGTTCTGCGACATTATCCAATTCTACCAAAAGTCGAGGCGCAGAGTTCCACCACCTAGCTCCACATTAGACAGATCTCAGGAGGTTGACTGGAGGCGACTTCAAACTAGAACATTTCCCAACCCGAAGCACCTAAATCGCATCTACCTCCAACTATACCCAGATGACTCGTGTAAACTATGTAGCATGAGACGCGCCACCCTTGAGCATATGTTATGGGAATGCACACAGATACAGGACGCCAATGCAGTCTCCCCAGAACAGCTTGGGGCGCGGTGGAGAGCCGCGCTGATCAGCTCAGATCGGACATATCAAATATGGGCCATCCAGCGAGCACGGGAGGCGGCTGAGAGACAGGGTCTCTCCACCGTCCCTGGCGCGGCTTAGGCCCAAGCCTCATTCCGCTGGTTAAATAAAGTGTGCTCACTCACTTGACTGTTGCATGTAGTCATGTTCTCACATCACAAGCATCTCATGATAATCGTGTTTGCCTCACTCATATACCTTCGTCATCCATTGGCGTCGCGTAATACCAAATTTGGCATATGTGAAGATAGCGAAATGGCTCTGGGCACTCATGAGTGTGGCATGTAGTCACGTTGTTACATGACACGCATGTCGCGATTATCATGTTTGGATGTGTCATTTACCTATGCGGGCCGTTCACGTCGCGTAATACCAAGTTTGGTACATGTGAAACTAGCGAAACGGCCACGAGCGCATCATGAGCGTAGCATGTAGTCATGTTGTTACATGACACACATCTCATGTTTATCATGTTCACACTGGTAGCATACCTTCGTCATCTATTTACGTCCCGTAATACCAAATTTGGTATGAGTAAAGCTAGCGAAACGGCCACCAGCGCATCATGAGCGGGGCATGTAGTCATGTTGTTACATGGCACGCAACTCATGATTATCATGTTTGCACCAGTGGCATACCTTCGTCATCCATTCAATACTGTATTACCGAATTTGGTACATGGGACGGTAGCGAAACGACCGCGAGCACATCATTAGTGTGGCATGTAGTGATGTTGTTACATCACACGCACGTCATGATTTTTACGTTAGGGTCATTCGCTTGTGTTGGCCATGCAATCATGACATTCCATACTAGTTTTGCAACATGCCATGTGAACGAAACCACCGCAAGAGCTGCAGGACCATGACATGTAAATCATGACATTCATGACTACATGTCATGATTTTCATGTTGTGCCTAGTCAAATATGTTCTTCATACAGTCATGTTATGCCCTACCAAGTTTGGTATTGATACCATTACCGAAACGGCCGGGAGAGCTAAAAGTCGTAGGCGGCTAGATAGATAGATAGATAGATAGATAGATAGATAGATAGATAGATAGATAGATAGATAGACAGATAGATAGATAGATAGATAGATAGATAGACAGGCAGACAGACAGACAGACAGATACATAGATAGATAGATAGATAGATAGATAGATAGATAGATAGATAGATAGATAGATAGATAGATAGATAGATAGATAGATAGATACGCCCAAAGTTACGGAAGTTCGCTAGGAAATGCTTCGCATTTAATAAATAGGTAAATAAAAGACACTGTGTCTCATAACCAACCTACTGCCCCCGCCGCTGCCTTGATCAGGTCAGTACAATTCCGTTTAATACAGCAAGGACATGATGAGGGGAGGGGTTACGTAAGGTATGGCTGCGCGGTAAATTATCATATATGTGAAAGTGTTGTAGCACAACAGAACAAACTTGTTTTCATAAAGCATGCTTTGTTAAGTACTTTGCAGCGTAAACTTTGTTATGCATTCTTCGTTTCAAGATGATGTGTCAAACGTTGCAAAGCTAAATGGCTTCAACAATTTCCTCGGTAAGCCATGCGTAATTTTGCAAAAAAAGAATGTAGGAATATATATCGGTGTCACGCACGTGCACGAGTGACTGAGGGCAAACGACTTAGGCGGCGAGATATGTGCGATGCGGGTATAAATTAAAGTGCTTGATGAAAAGCGTAAAAAAAGTGCTTGCACGATGGGCTTGACCCGAAGTGAGCGATGGGTGAGAGGTAATATCCATAATATTTGTTCAGGTATAAAGCCACAAACAGCGGTTTGATCATGATGAGCACCGTAGTAGAAAGCTCCGGAAATTTTTATTACCCGAGATTTTCTTTACAGGCACGCCAGCGTGTGTACACTGGCGATAAGCGAGAGATCAAATACCACATTGTGGTTTTAGTGGCGTAAAACTGGCGTTTTAAAAAGATAAAAGAAGGAGGAAAACTGGTCACACAATTTCCAACCAACTCAAGTGTTTCGGTGAGGTATGCTTGATTTGGGTGCCAGAAATAAAATGTGCATTCTATTTTCAGTCGATTGAGTGTGTGATGTGAGATCAGTTTTCGGTGCTGAAAAGCATGGATGATGTAACTTTGGTGTGTTATTATTAGATTTAAATGCACATAATGTAGTAGATTCCTAGTGGTCGGCCACGATAACCAAACTTTTTTTCGATATCCATTTTTTGAAGGATGAAAGAAACCGTTAGAATGAAAAAAAAAACTATTTGAATGAGAACTATTAGAATAATTACAATGAGTTGAATTACATGGCGAGTTTCATGACAGCAGACCTTGGTCAGTAATACGAGGCTACAATTTAGACGAGAACTTGGATTACCAGGAGCGATCTCGTCTCGATTAGCTCTTGTGGCATGCAAAGGAACGTGTTTGATCCCTCTATTTATTATTCGGCATAATCTTAAATCGGTTTAATATGAACGTGAAACGTTATAATATATTATTGGCATAATTTCAAAGTGAAACGTGTCCTCGCAGAGGTAGTTGAACATTCACTGTGCATTGTTTCACCACGAGGATGAAGGAATGAATGCTGCAGTAACAAATTGCACGGCAGCGGCAGCGAGCGATTTGACGTTCGTACTGTCTGTAACTACAGTAACTTCAAAGAAAGCTTGCTGTGGAAGCACAAGTGGTACAAAGCACCTGAATCCCGGGATAAGCGCGTGCGAGTGAACCACCACGCTAGAGAACGGCTGTACGCGGATTGTCGCGGCACAATGACCTTTAGAGGGCGCTTACCTATCGTGCCATCTCGCTACTGATCACTAAAACGCGCGGGAGTTTCCGAGTTCTGAGGACCACCAGCAGTGCAGTGTGTAGTAAATGGCTTGCCGTTACCACGTTGGAGAAGGGTCGCTCTGTGATGTAGTGGTTAACGTCACGCGCTTACAAGTGCGAGGTCGGTGGTTCGACACCCCGCAGCAGATCCTCTTCTTTTCGTTGTGGCTTTGCAATCGTGTTAGCAAATACTTCACACCGATATATCCGTGACAATATTACGTCAGGGGGCTGTGGTGGAACCCGGCATAAAACAGTTTCGTGTTAAAAAAGGGTATAAATATTATGAAATTATTAGTGCGCCACTTTTTAAATATTCCTTGTTTTTACGTGTTCTGATGTAAGTTCAAGGTTATTCATTATGCATGAAATGCAACGTAAGATCGCCTACGTAAGATTTTTTTCGAAAGCCTGCAGGTTGAAGGCCAGGCTGTGTGGTAGATCGAGTACCCGATTGCCACGCAGCACGCTTTGGTTAGATTCCTGCTTAGATCCTATTTTTTTATTTTTTCATTCGTTGGGTGTACGCTACCAGTGTCAGTTTATCTTATCTCTCCCACATTTAAATTCTTAACGCCCTGGTGTTTCTTAACTGGTGTTTTACTTTCAATTCAATTTCAATTCACTTTTATTTCAGCAATAAAAAAGATATTTCAAAAGTCACAACGGTAAAATGCTACAGGGCGAAACAGACAGACAGACAGACAGACAGACAGACAGACAGACAGACAGACAGACAGACAGACAGGCAGACAAAGAACTTTATTATGTCCTTAGAAACGCTGCTCCTTTAGAGCAACGTCGCGAGCCGCTTTCACGTAGGAACGGGGAAGCCTAGCCTCACCGCCGCATCGTGGGCTCACTGGACAGCCCGTAGCTGTGGTAGCAACTCTGAACTTCGTAAGACAGAGTCCCAATCTTCTTCTGTGGACCGACTTGAGCCCCGTAACGAGGGGCACTGCCAGAGCATATGTGCTAAGTCACTAACCTCACCACAATCAGGACAAGTAGAGTCAAAAGCCTCTGAGGAGACTATGCCGAGGAAAAATAGGCTTGGATAGGACCTGGTCTGGAGCATTCTAAACGTGACGGCCTGAGGTCTAGACAACTTGTTGTGTGGAGGAGCAAATGACCGCCTACTCAACTGGTAGTGTTTAGCCACTTCACTGAATGTAAGTAAAGCGCCCTGAACATCTCACTGCCAACCTGCGGACCTACATCCTTCCCAGCGCGGACGGTTCGTGCGTGCGCCCTGGAGTGAGGAGTGTCATTCAGGTTTACTTGAGAGTCCAGTAGGGGTTCGAGATGTGCAGGGAACCAGGTAGTGGTATGTGGAGAAAGTTTCCTATTTTCTAGTAGTTTAAATACTTCAGTACAGACGGAACCAGAGGCGAAAGCCTTGACCGCTGACCTCGAGTTGGTGAATATTTGCGATCTACTGTCATCCAAAAGAGCAAGGGCTAAAGCCAACTGTTCAAGCTCTTGAGAGAGTGGAGTCTCTAAGTGACGCAGAAAAAAAAAGCCATTAAGGCTTGACAGTGGGTTTGCCACCATTAGACAACGTTACAACAGTCATTATGCAATAAAAACAAACATTACGTAAGGAAGTAACTGCAGGAATATTTTAATGCAGGTAACTATTTATGTTAGGGGCAGTAAGTAGCGCATCATTTGTCGACCATAGTTAATACGTGTGTGGAGGATCCTACACTCTCCAGTGGCTCGTGTTCTATAGGGGCAGGTCCAGGGTTTCAAACGCGCTAAATCAGCAATAAAATAATCACTCTTTTCTCGAGAAGTAAGATATCGGTTCCATAAAACTTAATTGTACATGTCGGGTATTCGTTGTAATTTAAGGGTTATAAATTCGGTCTGGCTTATCGCGTAGAGTACCGGCAAATATGCGCACAGCTTTTTTCTGTAATCTAGATATTCGGCCTGGGTTCTTTGCCTTTGTGGTGCCCCATACCAAAAAGCAGTAACTTAATGCAGATAAAGATATAGAACTACATAGTAAGAGTCAAATTCTTGTGGCAAAAGGAAACGTAAACGTGATAGGAGTACGTGACACTACGGGAAAGCTAAGTGTGGATAAGATCAGCTTGTTTGTTGGATAACATGATTTCATGGAAGTGTACTTCTAGCGTTTTCAGCAAGGGCTCAATATTGATGGATTCATAGCTTATGTCTAGGGCCAAATTTCAGTTTACGGGCTTGTTTATTGCGCGAGAAAGGAGAAAGTTTTTTCTTTTAATGTGTGCATAGGTAGTAAATACATTATGCACCAAATGTTCAACATTTTGAAGACACCACTTGTTTTGTTCTAAAGTTTAATCTATTCATGTCCCTTGAAAATAAAGTGGTGTCATCTGCATAAATAATGAAGATTATATCATTATCGGTGTTCACGAGATCGTTGACGTAAATATCGCAATTCACCAAGGTATAACATGTTCTGTAGTACACGTCACATCAGACATTGAATCATGATGGCTTATTTTTCACGCTCTTCACGCAACAGTACCACCTTAGACTAATCCAGACTTCGCGTTCAGATGAATTGTGGTCGGGACGCAGCCGAGGCACGAAACTCAACGAAGACTTTTTATTGAGATGCACTGACACGCTGCACTATGTCTCACTTCCTACACTTTCAGGAGTTGTAGATGCACTTGAAAAGAATCGCAGACAGCAATTCGCGTACACATAACGAAAGTGCGCAATAGAGAACCACGGAACCATGCACCCCTGCCGCTCCCTGAACGTCGCCCTGCAGCGTTGATGACATCGCTGCGTGACTGCTGCGGCCGCTGCTTGCGCCATCTCTAGACGATACAGCCAACCAGCTTTGTCTTAGTTTTGTACACAGCGTAAAGGTGGCGCTTTTTCAACATCTCCGTTATAACTCTGTTCGGGCTGTCACGGTGGATCGGGCTGTCACGGTGTTCGGGCTGTCACGGTGTTTTTCGAGCGCTCCGGATCGACTGCGCAAATAAGTGTTTTTGCATGTTTTGAGCTTGTCTTTATAATTATAAGGCAGCGGTTGAAATCTTCGTAGCACTTATTTTATGGTACGGCTTTTTCGGGAGCCAGTCACCAGGTATTTATTAGTTAGTGCGGGTGGGTGTGTTTGAAATTTTTGTTGTTGTTTTTTTTCTTTTGCCACCTCGTGGGGGAGGTGCGCGTACATTGAACACGCAAATGTTTGTAGTAGAGCTTAGACTTTCTTTTTTTTTTCGTAGTGCACGGCTCGAGTTTAGTAATTATCGAGTATAGAGACAATTGGTGTCAGAAAGACATGGTTAAAAAGACTGTAGAGTGTTCAGGATGTGGAGTGGGTTTGAAAGTGGACCCAAGCGTAGAAGAGGACGGAGAAGAGGCTGAGGCGAAGTGTAGGCAATGTGACGTCGAGGAAAAAATGGAGAAAATGATGGTTGCCCAAAGTGAACTGCTGGTGAGAATCGATGAGCTCGAGAGTGCGTTGGCGACAGAGCAAGAGAAAACGAGGGCAATGGGAGAAAGACTGAAGTCCACCGAGGAAGCACTAGCGAAGCTGAACAAAGAAGCGGCCTACGGAGAGAACAGTAGAGAACCGGCAACCAGAACGGTGGAGAAGGAAGAGCAAGCAAGTTTGGAAAAAACAGGTTTAGCCGGTTCAACTGTCGCAAGGCCCAGCTTCAGCGAGGTAGTGGTGGGGCTGGGAGGGGACAAAGCAGCCGGCGTCACAGGTGCAAGTAGCCCCCAGGTGCAGGACGCTCCAGCTGAAAAGTCACAGCATGTGATAATCGCCGGGGACTCGAATTTAAATCGATGCACAGAAGCCATCAAAGAGAGGGTAAGAGGTGACAAGAGGGTTGCAGTAGGGGCGTTCCCAAGACGCAAGCTTGAAGCAGTCATGAGGCAAGTGAGCGCAAAACTCAAAACTACAGCTGATAGACGAAACCTCGTGATAATTTCAGGCGGTATAAACGATGTCCTAAATGAAGATACAGCACGACTAGCAGCCACACTGGCGAAAGGCGTCGATGACATGCACGCCACTTCTCGTAAGGTACAGGTAGTGATATGCACGATACCGGAGGTACCGGTGCGTGATAGCAACCTGCAAAGAGCGGTTGTCAACGCAAACCAAGAGATATGGCGGATGAGTCGAGAGAAAGGCTTTGAGGTGGTGGAAATAAACAGAGAGGTGCATAGGTGGGGTGGTTTTCAACGAGACAGAATTCACTTCGATGGGCGGCTAGGTCATGAGGTGGGTTGGCGACTTGCAGGACGCGCAGTAGCTTTTTTGGGGGGCAAGCGAGCCCTTCGGGGTGCAGGATAGCTAGTAACGAGGAAAACAACCAGGGAGACTCTTCGACAGGTGTTATGGACAGATAGTTCCAAAGTGGCACCAATGCCTAGGATAGGTAGAGTCCGGGGCATCAATAGACGTAGCCACGAGCGCCGAGCCCATTCAGACATAGGGTATATTAACATTCAGGGTGGTAGGAACAGGCTGAAGTGAGAAGAGATAGAAGAACAGCTAAGGGAAGAGAGGCCGATGGTATACGGTTTTGTAGAAACACATCTCAGAGACATGGAACAACCTCCGAAAAATCCGGACTACGCGTGGGAATATTGTAATAGAACAGAAGGCAGCAGAAAGGGGGGTGGTATTGGGGCATTCATTCATAAAAGTACAGACTGGCAAAGGGTCATGCAGGAGTGCAAGGAACGTTTATGGCTAAAAGGGAAAGTGGCGGGGCAAATGACACTCCTTGGTTTCGTGTACTTATGGACGGGAGCAAAGGCCAGAGAGGAAAACCAGGCAATGGTAGAGTGTATATCAAAGGACATTCAGGAGTTAGGAAGAGAGTGCAAGAATATTATACTAGGAGACATGAATGCGCACATAGAAGATATAGATGGTTATACCGACCCGACAGGCAAAATGATCATGGATATGTGTGAAAGGCTTGATTTGATCATTTGCAACAGTACCGAGAAGTGTGAAGGGCAAATAACATGGGAGGTAGGAAGGCTGCAGTCGACGATAGATTATGCACTGATGTCACATAGGATGTATGATAAGCTCAGGGAAATGCACATAGATGAAGGTGGCTCCAGAAGTCTGGGTAGTGATCACAAACGTATCAAGCTAAGTTTTGGAAGAGCAGTGAAAGTGGGAAGGAGACAAGATGAGCAACTACAGGAAAAGTTTTATTCAGAAAGGCAAATTGAAATAGCCACTAAACAAATTGAGAAAGTAATCTCGGAGGATAAAATAAGACAGTGTGGACATACACGAATCTAATTAGACTCTTTGAGCTAGAGCTTGCTAAGACGCGTAACAAGTCACCCCGGAAAAGAAGACACAAACCCAAAAGTTGGTGGGATGAGGAAGTTGAGAGAGCCACAGCAAAACGTCAGGAAGCCTCTAGGGAACACAGACATGCTGAGCAGCGGGGTGAACCGACAGATGATGTTGAAAGAAAATGGGAAACCTTTCTAAGCTGTAGAAGGGCTGCATCCCTTCTGATCAATGAAAAGATTAGAAGAAAGGGAGCTCAGTGGCTGGCAGAAGTACATAAAAAAGATAGAAAGGCAGCTGCGAAATTTTGGAACTATCTAAACTCCCTAAGAAATGAGACGAGCCTAGAGCAGAGTTTTATGACTACAGCCCACGGTGCCAGGCTAGAAGGGGACGAAGCTATTGAATATATAAGAACAAGGGTGACAGAAAAATTTCAACAAAGAAGTACTTTATGCACCACAATAGAAAAGGACGAATCAAGTGGTGCAATGGCTCCATTTTCACAACGAGAGTGGGAAAGGGCTGAGAAAGGGTTCCTAGTAGTACATCAACAGGCCCAGATGGCATTCCAATTAGGCTGATAAAGACATTAGGTCCGAAGTCTAAGCAGGCTTTGAGAGAGGCAGTGAGCAAAATAATAATCGATGGTGAAGTTCCCGATGGATGGAAACTTAGCAGGATGAGCATGATCTATAAAGGAAAGGGGGACAAAGCTGACATACACAACTACTGTCCTATAACAGTGACATCAGTGGTCTACAGGCTGGTGATGCAGATTATAAAGGAAAGACTGCAGGCATGGATAGAAGATGAGGGGGTGCTGGGGGAACTGCAGAATGGGTTTCGGAAACACAGGAGGTTGGAAGACAATCTGTTCTCACTGACGCAGTGCATCGAAAAAGCAGAAAAGGAACACAGGCCCCTGTGGCTAGCATTCTTGGATATCAAGGGAGCGTACGATAGCTTGGTTCAAGAGGAATTGTGGGGAATACTGGACACACTAGGCGTGGAACATGTAGTCAATAATCTTTTAAAGGGTATCTATAAAGGTAACAAGGTAGTTATAATGTGGGAAAAACAGGTATCCAAGCCTGCAGAGGTAAAACGGGGGCTTAGGCAGGGGTGCCCCCTGTCACCCTTATTATTCATGATGTACCTACAAGGATTAGAGGCAAAATTAGAGGGAAGTGGGCTGGGCTACAACCTCTCTTTAGTCAAACAAGGAAAACTTATTGATCAGGCACTACCAGCATTAATGTACGCAGATGATATAGTGCTAATGGCCAACAACAAGGAAGATTTGCAGAGATTGATGGACATCTGCGGTATGAGGGAGATAGGTTAGATATTAGATTCAGTAAGGAAAAATCAGCAGTGATGACTTTCAATGACAACGAAGGTAGTGAGCTTAGGATACAGGAGGTCACGCTAGAGATAACAGATAAATACAAATATCTGAGCGTATGGATAAGCAATGGGACCGAGTACCTGAGGGAACACAAAATATACGTGACGAATAAAGGTAACAGGAATGCAGCAGTGATGAAAAATAGGGCACTGTGGAATTACAATGGTATGATGTTGTGAGAGGAATATGGAAAGGGGTCATGGTTCCTGGGCTGACGTTCGGCAATGCGGTCTTGTGCATAAGATCAGAAGTTCAAGCAAGATTAGAAATTAAGCAACGTGGAATAGGTAGGCTTGCTTTAGGAGCTCACGGGAATACACCAAATCAGGGAGTACAAGGTGATATGGGATGGACATCATTTGAGGGCAGGGAAGCTAGCAGCAAGATAAAATTTGAGAAGCGATTGAGAGAAATGAAGGAGGAGCGTTGGGCTAGGAAGGTTTTCAGCTACTTGTACATGAAGAAGGTCGATACAAAATGGAGGAAGCGAACCCAGGAAGTTGACTGGTAAATACTTAGAAAACAGCAGGTGGCAAACCAAAAAGAACTATCGGTTAAGAAGAAAGTGAAGGAAACGGAGACTGACATTTGGCAAAAGGGCATGATTAGGAAGTCCGCACTAGAGATCTATCGAACTTTTAAGCAGGAAATTGCCACGGAAAGGATCTATGATAATACTCGGGGTAGTTCTCTACTGTTTGAGGCAAGGACGGAAGTACTGCGAACCAATACATATCGGGCCAAATACGAAGGGGTAGACACAGTATGCAGTGTGTGTGGAGAGGAAGAAGAAACTGCCGATCACTTGATAATGTTCTGTAAAGGGATTCACCCTATAATTCAGGATGATGGCGCAGAGTTTTTCAAAGCACTGGGGTTTAGAGACCGGGAGGGCAAAATAGACTTTAAGCGGGTAGACTTAACTAGAAGGAGGTTATCTGATTGGTGGCCAAAGTCAAGGCACGAGTGAAAATTAAACTCTTCACTGCAAAGTACGAATCCTCAAACTCACTTTTTAGGGAAAAAAATAAATGTGGTTTTGGGTTGATTGAGTATTACGGCTTGGTGGCGCTGGCCGCCGCCCGATCTAAAGGGTACAGCCATATCCATCCATCCATCCATCCATCCATCCGTTTGGGTGCGACTGTTCTCACAACAAATCCGTGCAGGGCGGGGCCTCGCCGCGATGACGTAGCCACCATATTCTTTTTTTTTCTCTGTCTCTCTCTCTCTCCGTTTGATGGCGCGGTACGCGGTTGACGCGGTCGCTGTGGTGGCGTGCACTCCACGTGAGCGAGAAGCGTGCACTGTCTTGTTAAGTGGCCGGAAAATCGGAACGCAACGATGAGCGAGCCTCCTGACCGACAGAAGGTGATCGAAAAGTACCTGACGTAATCCATGACGTAATCCTTCGTCATGACAACGGCTACTCTCATGGCTACCTGAAGTCAGACAAAGAGCTAAAGCTTTTTGAGAGGTCCCTGGCTGCCGTCCACTAGAGGTAGGCAGTGCGGACATCAAGAGACCTGAGCAAGTCGTCTAAATGTGAGGATGTCTCGATTGCTTCTTAATGTATTGATCTGCGTGTAGATCCAGCATTGAAACACGCAGTAGTAGTTTAAACCAGCTAGGGACACGGCAGGACAAGCTTCTTCTCAGTTGCGGTTATTGGTTTTCGCCTTTTTGAAGTTAGGGTTAGGTATCATTGTTTTCGTTACCGGTTCACAGTTCCCCCGGGACCGATTCATTTCGGTGTGAGTGAAGTATTGTTCGAATTACCGGGACATGACCCGATCTTCAGAGATTCTATAAACGTTAATGGAGCTGTAATTGGCGCCTTGTCTGTGTCTGCGTGTTTCTTTGGTCCCCGTTGCTTAGCGCCCCAAATTATTCAGTTGTAACTGAACTGTATTTTTTCGGTTTTAGTCATGATTAGCACCGCGCTAGCAAGCTAATTGTGACACGGCCGTGCGTGCCATCCGTGGTCCTCCAGGAAGTGTGAATTAGACGTCTAGAGCAAGGCGGGCCTGATGTTGAACGCTGTATATGAGAAGCTGAAGGGTCAGGGTCGAGATTTTTTGCCCAATTATATTAAATACCCAAGGCCCAACCAAACTGGAACGTGTTGGTGCTGCTTAAAAGTTGTAACTTAAAAACCGCATAAAAAGTCTGGGTAATTAGTAATAATAATGATAATTATATTTATTATTCTGGTTGACAAAAGCCAGAATTTCTTGCCAGAGGCAGCGCATCTTAAAGTTTTTTTGCTGCCATTACACAAAAACTAAAACAAGATTTGATATTGCCCTCTGCAATGCATAAAACTAGGTGCCTTCATTAAATCATCTTTATTGTTTATTTTCAGCCAATGTCGTCTTCTCCATGATCCACTGCGGATCTCGAATCTCTCTGGACAATGTGCCGTTCCGAGTTGTCAAGGAAGCCGTCAAAGTGTGCATATTTGGAACGGAGTACTACAAGAAAACTCAGCAGATAAAAAGAACAGGTATGGTACATGGTGATGCACTTCCAAAAGTTTCAATCTCATGCACATATCCAGCAGTCTTCCAGTTCAAAGATTGTGTTTAGGCAGTGTAAAGAAGATTTACTTTAGGTTCCTACAAGTTTACACGAGAAATAATTATTGTTAACTTCATTTACAGAGTTCAAGTACCACTCACTGGCAGAAGGAGGTGTACGAGAAGAAGCGGGTGAACCTCCAAGGCACAAAGAAGAAGGGGTGCGCAGCAACATTGAATTTGAAGTGGATTGAGTTGTACCCAGATTTCCAGGTATGTAATGTGCAATGACAAGTAAAAAATAATTCCAGATTAATTTCTGAGGACCTTTATCATGTGATTTATGATTGTGCAATCCGACCCAACACAGTTGGTCGAAGATCATTATGGTTTCAAGCAGCGCAACAAGATGAGGGCAAAGTCAAGATGAGACAGAAGACAGCACTCTATATTTCCACCATTGCCAGTATGTACACACGTGGGAAATAGCAAGATAAACACAGTGTGAAAGATAAAATGAGCACAACGCATACAGTCTCGGCATCTAAGCCAAGACTGTATGTGTTTTGTGCTTTGCGCTCTTATTTTGCTATTTCCCACATGTATACATATTGGCAATAGTGAAAATATACTTCTAGCTATTAGTTCAGCGCTGTCTTATGTCTCATCTTGACTTCGCCCTCATCTTGTCGCACTGTTTTAAACCATAAAATATGATCTGTGTACTTAACAGTGCCTGCTTTCTAGGTGGATGTGCCCCAGCCATACGGCCAGACAAGAGAGGGTCGTCTGAAAGCCGACAAGGCCAAGGAGCTGCAGGAGGCACTTGACGCAGAGCAGCAGACTGTGGCCAAAGAGGCGCGGGTATATGTTAGGATTGCCGACTGCAGTTCCCATCAAAACCATGGTTTCGAGGACATGGAAGCTTTCAGCCAAAACATGGACAAGAGCGTTGCTGAGCGAATTCAGATGTTGGCAAGAGAAGGCATTACTTCTGTATCAGATGTGAAAAAGTGCCTTCACTATTATGTGCACGACGTACTTTTTGCGAACAAGGAGAAGCCTGATAGCAGCTGCAGGGCCTTTTTTCCAACACATCGTGACATCAGCAACCAGATCCAAGCTGTGCTAAAGAAAGACCGCTTCAGCACAGTTGATCAAAAGAATGCTAGAATCCTAATTGAAAAGTTCAGGGGTGAGCAACCCGAATCCTCCGTTGTCTATCGGCCGTATGCAGCACGCAGCTTCGTGGGTAGCAGCGACTCGGACAACGTGGAAGAGGGCGTTGCCAGCGAGTGTGAAGACACGTTGCTGTTTTGCTTCCAAACAAAATTCATGAGGAGCATGCTTAAAAAGTACGGAGGCTCAGTATTTTGCCTGGACGCAACGTACAAGACGAGTGACTATGCCCTACCACTTTTCTTGCTTGTCGTGAAAACACCGTCGGGATGCACACCAGCTGGTGTGTTTATCATACAGTTCAAGACGGCCCACTGTATCGCTAAGGCTTTAGACGTTTTCAAGCAGTGGTGTGACAACTGGTCCCCACAATACTGGATGGTGGATTATAGCAAGGCAGAAATAAGTGCCATCAAGCAAGTGTTTCCAGAGAGTCAAATCTCCATCAGTGACTTTCATAGACTACAGGCATGGCAGAGGTGGCTGCGCAGAAAGGAAAACAACATATCTGATCCAGATGAGGCCCTGAGACTCATGAAACACGTAGCCAGTGCTTCAAATCAGAATGACTTTGACAAGGCGGTTGAAGTCCTCGTTGACTCTGAGTATTGGAAAAACGAAAGATTCCGCAGTTACATTGAAGAAGTGTGGCTGTCAGTAAAGGAGCTGTGGGTCATGTCTTACAGGCTGGAGTTTGACGTTGTGTTGACCACAAATAACGGCATTGAGGCCCAAAACCGTGTGTTGAAGGCACAGTACGTGAAAAGTTCCAGTGGGAAACGGTCGTTAACATCCCTGATCATGACTGTCGTTCATGGCTACCTTCCCGACAAAGAAGCGAAATTCCATGAGGCAGCAAGGAGGCAGTCATCAGCGTACAGACAGTACAGTGAAAATGTTCCTCCATACCTGCACAAGCGGCCTCATGGGTTCGTTAAGCATATGCTGAGACGGCTCGTTAACGCAGAGGAATACACCCCCACAGACATGGAAGAGCTCCCCGTTGAAGGTGTGTTTACGATTCATTCTGAAAGAAGTGATGATGATCTGTACACTGTCGACTTCACCAAGCCATCGTGTACCTGTCCTGATTTCAGGAAGCACAAGTACCCATGCAAGCACTTTTGTGTTGTTTTTAAGTACAGCGACAGGTGCGGCTTTTCCTCTCTTCCGCAGAGTTACCTCAATCGACCGCAAATTAGTCTTGGAAGCTGTCCAGAATCCGAAACAAGTTCCGAGATTCCCCTTGTCAATCAGCCCAGCCCTTCTGAAGTGTCTTCACAGGATCTTGGTACAGCAGCATCAGAGTCAGACATTCCCTTTGTCAATGAGACCAGCTTTTGTGAAGTGCCTTTACAGCCTGTGGTTGCTATGCTTCCTGAGACAGCAGCCCCCTCAGTGTCGGAGCTACACAAAAGTATAACCGAGGAATTGGAAAAGTGCAGTTCCCTCCTTTACTGCTGCCATGACGTTCAAACACTGGTGGAGGCTAAGGGCTTATTGCAAGCCACCTTCCGTAAGCTGGCTGAATCTGTGCCACAGAGTTCTGGCCTTCACATTAGGGGCTCACCGGCAAAAGGATGCTCGTCTCTGAAGCCTCTTCCGAAAAGAAGATGCCTATTGTGTGCTGTCACTCTGCCATTGACTGGAGCTTTGACTGCTAGGAAAGGATCGGGGGAAACGGTAGAGATGGACCACTCGGTGATATTTTTTTTCATTCTTTTTAAAAAATTTGCAATTGTTGCAAAACTCAATTTATTTTACCATTCATAACTTTGGCCTAAACACAGTGTTCGGACATCTCTGTGAATAATTTTTAGAGTGTTTAGAGCTTTTAAGATTAATATAGTATGTTTTATACTAGACTTCATTAGAGTCATGCAATTGTGACATTGGCAACGACTGTGTATGTGTATAAATGCAGCCGTAATTTTTTGTGTTGGTGATACTCTCAATTCAGAGAGTGTGTGAAAGTATGTTTTTTGGCTTCTGCTCTCAATCTATGTGTATAAAACTGTTTGTAAAGTTGCATTCTTTCTGTACTTGCTACGGACGTGCTTGCTTTTATACTTTCCTTTTGACATTTTAATATAGTACCTGTTGTATGTGAAAGCATGTTAGTACATTTTTTCGGGTGGTCATTTCAAGATGTATTCATAGCGTGCTTGTAATATCCATAAACTGTAAATAAACCAAATGTGAGAGAATGCGTAATGTGCACAAAAAGTTTACTGTGAAAATGTGAAGTATGGTTTCCTACACAGCAGAGCAATTTCATCAAGACTGCTGCAACAGCTGTGACCGGTTGATGTAGAGGCTGGGCAAACAAAGTGGCCTTTTTTTAGGGCAACTATGGGAACTACCCCCTCAGTGAAACGCTTTAGGTATACATATTGATACTGCAAAGGAAAGTTTGACATCCACCTAAATGTGGATGTCAAACTTTCCTTTGCAGAATCTTACTCCACCTTGGGGGTTCCCCTAAATCTGGTCCATGTTGATACTACTGAGTTGGGCGAGCTGCTTAATTACTCAATCTGAAAACTTTTTAAATGGCACTATATGGGAATGGGGATATAAAAAGGGGCTGCATAAGAAACACGAATGCACAAGAAAATATTATCGGAAGGTGATCGTCTCAACTTAGCATTTATCAGCTAGTATTTTTGAACTAAAGACTTTAACATGTACATTTAGTATCGTCAAACTAGAAATCGTCAATGTAGAGCTGCCTAGTTTTTGCCCGTCATGTATACAAAACATGCTACGCAATGTATGGTGCATACTACATAGCCTTTCCATGCAAAGGAGAGAAGCCTCATGAACCCTCTTCTTTGTGCCTTGGAGGTTTGTTCACTTTTTCCGTACACTCCTTCGGCCAATCAGGGGTACTTTCATGCTGTAAATGAAATAAAGAATATTTATTTCTGGTGTTTTTGCATGTTAACAGACACACAGGTCGGCTTTGATAAGTGCAAAAAAAAAACAAGCCCATGCTTTTATAGTTCACACCAGGGATGTAGCCATGATTTTCTTTCGCTCGCAACTACTGATGGGGGGGGGAAGGCATGGCAAAACGTCAAAGGTGGGAGAGGAGGTAGAAGAGAACCCAGCAAAATTGAACATTTTGGTGTGCAGCAACCCCCGGCTATGTGTCTCGTTCGCAGTCTCAATGCTCTTGGGCTTTTCCTAAATGTATTCATTGGCTAGAAATACCCTAAGGGCCCCAAAAGGGGCATATGTATAAGGGAAAATACGTTAAATACAGCTGCCGCAAAGTATGCACCTTACACTGCCTGCACACAATCTTTGAACTGGAAGGCTACTGCATATCTGAATGAGATTGAAACGTTTGCAAGTGCATCACGATGTAACATATTTGGTCTTCTTTTTCTCCTGTGTCTTCTGCTAGTATTTCATTCCAGATATGCATACTTTGACGGTTCCCTTGACAACTGGAAACGGCACATTGTCCAGAGGGATTCGAGATCCGCAGTGGATCACGGAGAAGACGACATTGGCTGAAAATAAACAATAAAGAGGATTTAATGAAGGCACCTAGTTTTATGCATGGCAGAGGGAAATATCAATTCTCGTTTTAGTTTTTGTGTAATGGCAGCAAAAAAAGTTTAAGATGCGCTGCCTCTGGCAAGAAATTCTGGCTGGCTTTCGTCAACCAGAATAATTAATATAATTGTCATTATTATTGATAATTACCCAGACGTTTTTCGTATGGCGTTTAACTTACAGCTTACAAGCAGCACCAACACGTTACAGTTTGGTTGGGCTTTGGGTTTTTAATACAACACTACAAAAAAGCTCGACGCTGACGCTTCAGCTTCTCATATGAGTTCAACATCGGGCCTGCCTCGCTTTAACGTGTAATTCACACTTTTAGCAGGAGCAGGGATGGCACATACGAATGTGTCACGAATAACCTAACCACAATTCGTGTCTCGTGTTGCGCACGATTGCTTTTTCGGTGTTGAAAATAACATAAATGTTAAATTCTGAAACGCATAAATGGAAACAAAATAAACGCCCAAGCGCAGCTCTGCCTTGAATTCAAGGCAATTATCTAAAGAGCACAGGAGCAGAATAGATAAGGTATGTGACCCTATGGCCGACCTTTCATTTTTTTTAGGTCATGATTAGCTTGCATGCGCTGTTCTAATCATGACTGGAGCCCGAAACTAAAACAGTTCACTTCCAATAACGTTTCTTAAAATTTCTGAAGATCGGGTTTTGTCCCGGACCCGGTACTCCACTCAAACCGAAATGAATCGGTGCCAGGGAAACTGAACCGGCAACCAGAACAATGATAACCCGACCTTCAAAAAGGCGAAAACCAATCAATTGTCTAGTGTTGCACTAACCGCAACTGCAAACAAGCCTATCCTGCCGTGTTGAGTCCCTTCATCTACGTGTTTCAATGCTAAATATACGCGCAGAGCAAAACATTAAGAAGCAATAGAGACATTCTTACATTTAGGTCTCTTGATGTCCGCACAGCATACCTCCCGTTGACAACAGCCAAGGACCTCTCAACAGCTTAATATTCAACAGCTTAATATGACAAGACAGCGCACGCCGCCACAGAACAGGGAGACGCCGCGCACAGCATACAGCCACAGAACAGCACACAGCGAACCAAGTCTAGGTGGTGTTGAGCGAACGCGCTGCCAAACAGAGAGGGAGGGAGAGAAAAAAAAAGGAAATGGTGGCTACGTCATCGCGGCAAGGCCTCGCCCTGCATGGATTTGTTGTGAGAAGAGTCGCACCCTCTCCGTTTAGTAGGTGATCAGTAAAGGAGCGAGGGATTGTGGGAAACACCGTCTGCTGCCTGCTTCCGGTTCAAGAATAGTAGACGACGGCGAAGCGCTCCACCGCAAGCCTCAGATTATTCGGGATTCACGCGCGCGCTAGCCCGTTTATCTTCCTCCTTATAAACTATGTTCGGTTGTTGAGCCGTTGGTTGCTCGAACTCGAGTGTGGAAGGCAAACGGAGGTATCGATTTCCATAAAAAGAAGAAAGATACATTAGGTGCGCTATGGCTGTGAAGAGAGCCACAGCGACTGGTAGCATTTCAGTACCGAACGTTGAAGCGTGCGAACGTTGAGTGTGCGAAGACCGTTTTATCACAGGTGGCATGTATTCCACACTAATAAAAAGCTTACGCATGAATTTGCTGCGAATATTATATTGAGAAATTACTTGTCACGCAGGCGCGCCTAGCAAAGATACTATGGGAACGCGCGGGTGAAATCTACCTGTCATACTAGATGAGCGCCGGCCATTTCCGATTCATATATGACAAAAAACGCGAAAGCGGCACTCAAGAGTAAGTTTACACAAAGCGCTGGACGAGTCCATTTGCGTTTATCATAGTCAAACTGTGTGCAAGGCTGGCACACAAAGGGAGAAGTTCGTTAAACAAGCGCCGCATTTCGATTATTTGGCGCCGTCTATGTCTGACTGTATTGTTTGTGTGCTGCCATGCCGCGCAGCTTTACCAAGATCAGTGTTTAAATTAGTATCTTGCTTCGACTGAGAAATGCATATTATAGCGCGTTGAAGGCTAGAAAAAAAGAAAAATATCTCAATGTGCTCAATAAGTGCTGCTCTTCTTGCCGATCGACTGACGATGTCGGCTGAAGCAGCGGTCCCGAATTGAATGCTTAGCACACTACTACAGTCATCCCCATCCCCTGAGATCTTTAGAATGGTGATTTTTTTTATCTGAAGTAACGTGTTGTACAATGAAAACTGTCTTCCGTAGCGACTGTTCTGCTAGCCAAACTGACAGTACCCCCGAGCAGCGTAGATGCATTGCAGCTTATTTTAGTGCGATAAAAAAGTTTCCCTACGGTTCATGGCTTTCGTAGCTTGTCATTAACGCAGTCACGGTTAGCAAAAACAAGAAAAAAAACAACTTCTGAGGCACTGAAATAGCACAAAGAGATGCTTTCTTTAATGAAGCGGTACAAAAAATCACGCGTGCCGCGGCTAACCCCGTGGTGCGTCGAACCGGAAGCCCTCATATCCCACAGTTCTCTGTGATTGCCCATAGTACCGGTCACCTATTGCTCGGGACGCAGCTGAGGCGCGAAACTCAACTAAGACAGCCCTTTGTATGCGCAGCATTGACAGGATGCCGTATGTCTCACTTCCCATACCGAGAAAACACAGTTTGATTACAATGGAAAGACATACGTAGCAGTGGTAGAATTGAAATTGGCAAGGGTCTGAGACAGGGATGTTCTTTGTCGCTGCTGTTATTCATGCCGTAGATGGTCCTGATGGAAAAGGTGCTAGAAGGTAGCAACAGCAGGGTTTTTTTGTCACACAAACAGGCAGACGTGATTGTTAAGCAGACGGTTCCAGGTCTATTTATTGCTGATGACATCGTCCTCTTTGTGGACATGCAAGACGATATACAGCGGCTGACCGATATATGCGGAAAGGAAGGTAAGGCTCTAGTAATAGGATTCAATTGAACAGAACGTGAATTGATTATGTGCTATGATCACAAGACCAGGTGGCGTCAATACAGTGCCAAAAATACCGAAGGTGATTAAAGCACCTTGGTGTATGGGTGAATGAGGCAGATGCAGACATGTAAGGTATACAGGAGAAAAAACATCGGCAGCAAAGGGAAAGAGGAATGCTGCAATAATGAAGCACATAGTGTTATGCGGATAGAATAAGTACGAAGTACTCGATGTCTGTAGAAGGGCTTAATAGTTACGGGGCTTACATTTGTGAACTCAGTGGTGTGCATGAAGTCAGATGCGCAGTCGGGAATGAATATATATTAAAGAACTGTGCGACGCCAACACGTTGGGCTCTCGCAGCAAGATGACAAATGAGGCTGTAAGAAGAATGGATGAAGGATGGAAAAGCTTTGAACTAAGAGAAGCTCAGAGCAAAATGAAATCTCAATAGAGGCTTATGAAAATGAAGGAGAATAGATGGATAGAAAAAACTGTTCAGGTATTTGTATAGAAGGAGCGTGGACACAAACTAGAGAAAAAGAACTAGGAGCCTCACCGATAAATATGCGGCTGGCAGTGCGGGCGATGTGGCAACAAGGATCATTAAGCGAAACATCAGAGAGGCGGAGATAATTTATTAGGCGACAATGATGGAAAAGAAGGTGGCCCTCAGTAACTACCGAAAAGGTATAACATAAATAAGGAGAGAGATGATTTATGATAATTCAAGGGAAAGCGCGTTGTTGGTCGAAGCGAGGTTGGGTTGCCTAAGAACGCGCAGTTATATAGCGAGATTCAATAAAGAAGAACAATATAGATGCTCTGGAGGAGCTTAGGAAACGGCGGAAAATGTTCTGATTGAATGTGGAAATATCCACCCAGGTATACGTGTGAGTAAGAGCCTACACGAGGCCTTGGGTTTTAAAGGGCCACTCACCAGGCCCCATACCGAATTTTAGTTAGACAGTGGAAGTTGTTGGGTGTCCGATGAGGAACAGTTTGCCACAAAAACTTTTCGTATCGGTTCATCACGAGCGGAGAAAACAGGTTTTTTGAAGCGGCGCGAAACGAGGATGAGAGGAGGCGAGCTCGAAACCCTTGCCGATCCTCCGCGTAGCCTCCGTAAGCCAAATCTCTTCCCCACCCTCTCCAGCATCCGACCATGAGGTGACGTGCTCATGACGTGCCCGAACAAGTCCATCCCCGAGCACGCGAGCAGCGTTGCTTTGTTGACCAGCGTTATTTTGTGGTCTTCTGCCTGTTTCGGCGGTATGGTTCGGAAACGCTGGCTTATACGTGGTAGAGTAGATGAGCACAATGAGTGCACGAACGCGTAGGAGCGTTCCATGGCGGTCGTCTGCTTAAAGCGCTGACCGCGGGGACACGAACACATGCGCAACGCTGGCACGTTAGCCCCGCATCTCGTAGCATTTCACGGGAATTGATGAAAGAAAAACGCGCACAATTTTTTATTGCGTCTCATTTTTTATGTTTTATTAATCTCTTGAAGCAACAGATACATATACTACGCATGTTGTGTTAAATAATTTTTGCCATGTCACGTGGTAAACTGTTGACTACGTCAGAGCAGCGTCGTCCACGTAGAGGATCAACGTCATTGCATCGCTGTGTACGTAGGGCATTCCTACGCCCACGTCATGCTCTCATACTCTAGGCGTGTGCCGGCAGAGGGGAGGGGGAGCACTGTTCATCTTGAAATTTGACCCATTTCCGCGGCGCGTAGAGTTGCGAATTTCGGCAGACTTAATCATGAACGCCTCGTCTACGCATTGCGCTTGTCAGCTCAAAATTGCCAAACCTGGTGAGTGGCCCTCTAGGGACAACCATGGAAACCTGAACGGGTTTGCGATTAAAGCAATTAAGAGACGATTTGAGTATTGGAGTCCGAAAAGTAGACATAAAAGGCAGTAATAGTGGCAAAATGTGGTCATTCTGCCTGAAGAGACAGATTTATGGACCCTGAAGTTATCTTTCTCGTTGTTACAATAATATCGATTTAATCGAACTAGAGAAGACATTTGGCCACTATATGAAGAGCCAGCTTTAGTTGTTTTTTTTTTCGAGCCATGTGACACACATGTCACAGCACCGTTATAAAGGGGACCCTCTTAGCAGCCATCGAGCCATCTGTTAAAGAAAGTTGGCGTAATTTGGCCTTGCAATCTGAAACCGCTAAGCCCCTCGATAAAGGAAGTCATGCCGACGTGTCCTACCAAATTGTATCTGTGCGAGCTGTCAGAAAACGTGGTCCGACGGTCCTGCAGGTCAGGGGAGACATGTGTGAATGGTTAAAAAGTGTCATTTGGAAACACTTCGTAAATACCTTGTCACCAAGGGCAGGGTGCAAAGATGTGGCATGAAAGTGCAAATGCCATCGAGTACGACGACGTCACTTGGTGACAACATCAAGAAAAAGCGTTATTATTGACATAGGTGTTTTGGAGAGACTGCTTGAGGCAAGGACAAAAAGGCGGAGCACAGCAGCTAAATAAAAGTGCGCTGAAGTCGGGCAATTTTCTCCCTGTGCGAGAGAACTGCGATAGCCGCAAGGATTGTCCGAATGTTGGCGCTCAACCTGCATCCTTACAGCTATGTGAAATATCGAAGTTAGAACGAGCTGATGAACCACATAGAGTCATTGTACAACGTACCAGCCGCACAACATTTCCAAAGGCACTCATCCCGGAGTTGTATCAAGACACAGTCACCAATGCCAAGGAGAGTGCTCGTGGAATTCCAAAAACCCACAGAGTCGATCTAATTTAAAAGGTTCATGTCACCGTCGGCGTCTAACGTAAGGTACATACGCCGACGCATAAATAGTGCCGGCTTCACCTGGCACTATTTAGACTCCAAGTTTTATATGAGAAACTTTGTGGTGGCAAATCAAAGCGTGACCAAGAACCAATCTGCTTTCAAAATTCTGGGGCACCTACAAGCAATGACGGATAATTGGCAGATGCCACTGGCGATACTGTCGGTCTATGTGGGGAAAGACAATGAATGAAAGTTTCGTGTGGCCCTTCGGGTATTTTTTGCATCCCAATACAATTTATTGGCTATGCAGTAAAACTAACTATAAAAATGACGTCATATCCAGGGAGTGAGGGATCCCGAGTGGGGCAAAGCGTCTTTCTGTCCTTCCGTGCTTTCACCCGTCCATGCATCCGTCCGTGCGTCCATTAGTCTTTCTGTACATCTAGTGAGCAGTCCAAGTACCGCTATCTCACATCTTTTGATCATATTTTCATCATGTACAAGTACCGCCATCCAGCGGACATTCCAAGGACTAAACGAGAGGTGGCTACTTTCTACTACTACTACTATTATTACTACTACTACTACTACTACTACTACTACTACTACTACTACTACTACTACTACTACTACTACTACATACGTCGTGGACGCACGACGCACGGCTTAAGGAGCTTCGCCCCTAAAGGATGCAACGGAAGAAACAGCACGAGTGTCTGCCATTCTGAAGAAGTGTCGAGCACTTATTCGCCATCACAAACACCGCGCAACGGCTGCGGCAAGACTGTTGCTCCGCAAACGACGAATGAAGCTCTCTGTTCTGGAATTTAAAACGTGGAAGAGTGAGCATGAAGTGCTCTCGAATGTTGGGCTGCTGAAGGTAGCCATTCAAATGGGTTTGGACCTGGACACCTCTGAGAAAACTGTGCCCAACGTGACAACGATTTGAAAGGTATATGCCAAGCCATGTGAATTTTTTTTCTAAGATGTGGTGTAGCAGTCCCGACTGTTGGCAAAAGGAAGTGCTAACAATGTCAAAGGAACTAAAAGCTGAAACAGGTAGGTTAGCTCAGGGCAAAGTTAAAAGCTCGAGTAATGTCGCGACAGCGCAGAAGTCATTTGCAGAAAAAACTTGTTTCAATAAAAACGCAACTATTGAAAATAGAGGCGCATTGTGCAAAAAAATGACGATATAAGATAACGACTATATCTAGCTTAAGAGGCTATAAAAACCCGTTTCACAAAATATTCCATGGTTTACCAGATTTTCACAAAAAAGCTACATATTTAAGCCTACGTGTATATCTGCTCGTACTGACCACCCACGAAAAGTGTGCGACTTCACTGCCAGATTTAACGTTGTTAAATATTTTTTCTGCAACCGATATAGCAGTCGAACAAATTACTTTACGAAATTGTAGCCACGTCCCTGGAAATATTCAGCATCGAGCTTCAAGGTCACCTTTCTTTTCGTAGCCTGATTATATTTTTGTTTCTTCCTTCTAGCAGTCAACGCTTGAATTTGTTTTTTTTACTTTTTGTGTTCTTTTTGACACAAACACACACACAAACACACACACACGTGTTGCAATCTACGCTTGAATTTGTTTTTTTTACTTTTTGTGTTCTTTTTGACACACACACACACACAAACACACACACACGTGTGTGTGTGTGTGTCAAAAAGAACATAAAAAGTAAAAAAACTAATTCAAGCGTAGACTGCTAGACACACACACACACACACAAACACACGTGTGTGTGTGTGTGTGTGTGTCGCTATGATTGGGAGACGTGGCCTGGTTCATACGTCATGTTTTTTCCATTCGGCACTTCTTCCTTGACGGCCTCTACCAACTATCGCTTCATACGTCACACGATTCTTCCTCCCCCTAAAGAAGGCTGAATTACGAACAAGAAAAAGTAAACAAGGAGAGGTCGAAAAGTCACAAATGTCAAAATTCACAATTGGTTCTATGCTCCAGAGGAGTTCCGTAAACTTTCAAAGACTACAGGAGAGAGTGCAGCAGTTCGGTTAGCGCAGGAGTTCTGGTTGGCGACGCTGACTGTGGCGTTCTGGAAAAGATAACCGCGTCTTGCACAACTGCACTTACCATGACACTGCTTAACCAGCTGCGAAGAGCGAACGAGCTTGGACGTCATTGTAGCCTTTGAAGGTCGAACGTCGTAGGCACCAAATTTTCTATCGCGGGTGCTGTATTCTGTGTCATGGCTCAGCAAATGCCTCCAGCTTGAGTTTGCGAGAACCGAAGTTCATGATACGATGTCTCTGTTCCTGCATTTTGCAAATGGTAGCGTTCGGTCTGTTTCGTGGTTTTCTGTGGTGGTATCTCCGTCGGTAAGATTGTACATGATACCTTGATATCTGGAACAGAAGACTTCCTTGACGTTTCCTTCTACGAATATGGCTCAGACGTTCACTTGGTCTTTCCTTTTGTATGTGTCGTTCCTGACGACCATCCTTAAGCCGTGAATCTGCTTGTGATCTTATTTTAGTTCGTCCTAGTGGTTGATGTAACTGCCGTAGTTTCCGGATTTCTTTGAGTTTTTGATGGCACTGCTGATGTTGCAGAATTTGACGAGGCGGTACTCCTTTAGTAACACGAGGCTGCTTTTCTTTGATTGTTGGTGTGACCTAGAAATAGTTGGTAGTCGTTCGGTTATCGTGATTCTCAAAATAAAATGAACGTGGTTCACTAGAATCGACAAAAAGGTATTTGGAGGCTTCTTCTGCACTGTTGACTACGAAGAGCTCTTGCGCATCTTGTGCGATGTTTGATTTCTCTGAGCCTTCTGCTTTGTTTCGACTGTCTAGTGTGTGTGCACCGCACGGTGGTGAATGAACCCGTCCGAAGCGAGCATGGCTTGACAGGGTATTTTCGTGGATCGTCAGGTCGTCTACCGTGGTCGCGGTGAGCGATAGAAGCGCTTAACGAGCAGCGTGATGGAAAACCGCGTGGTAGACCGCGTATGCGAGACAAACAATTACGAGCATCAGGTCGGTGAGCAACGCCTCGCGTCATATGCGAGAGCGAGGACTTTCGAAATGCCGACTTTCGTGCAGAAGAGAGGCACGCTTGATGGTTAGGTTTTTCCCAAAACACGCATGGTCTTCTGAAAGTAAACTCATGTGCCACTTTGTCTTGTGGCAGTTTTCGATTCACGTTGGGCTTTCGAATGCTTGAGGACTGCTTAAAAATCGACGATAGTATGCGGTTATCTCCAGATGGTCGGCAATAAGTAGGTCTTAGTCATAGTCGTTAAAACGAGTGGTCATCTCCCGTTATGACCTGGATGCAGCGGCGGCGTGTAGCTCGAAAAGGTTGAACCAGTCCTGTACGAGTACGTCGTCCGCTGATCCGGTGTACTTGGGAGTGTCAAGGTCAGCCGGTGTTTCTGTCATGGTGCTGGTTGCTGTGTGCGGCCAGGAGATGATTCCGCACTCGATATATGGTCAGGGCGTCTTTTGGAGAACTGCGTCGATGATGAGACACTGATGAAGTGGCTTGGAGGTCTTCATCCTGTCTACTCGTGTGACGCTATGATGACTGGGAGACGTGGCCTGGCTCATACTTCATGTTTTTTTCCATTCGGACTTCTTCCTTCTCGGTCTCTACCAACTATCGCTTCATACGTCACATGTATGTATGTATGTATGTATGTATGTATGTATGTATGTATGTATGTATGTATGTATGTATGTATGTATGTATGTATGTATGTATGTATGTATGTATGTATGTATGTATGTATGTATGTATGTATGTATGTATGTATGTATGTATGTATGTATGTATGTATGTATGTATGTATGTATGTATGTATGTGTGTGTGCGTGTATGTATGTATGTATGTATGTATGTATGTATGTATGTTTATTATATTTAAACATTTCTTGCTGTGTATATTCTGCTAATTACATGTCACCATTGCATACCTTATTAAGTAGCTTTATTTCTTTCATGTGCACCACAATTTTATTCACTTGTGATCATTCTACATATTTCTTTCTTTTTTTATTGTTCTGAAAGGTATTCCTTTTTTAATAGGTTTGTAAATGTGTATTATCTCCCCCCTACAATAATACCCTGCGCGGGCGTTGTAGGTATTGGAAATAAATTGGAAATAAATAAACATAAAGCGGTGTTATTAGTTCACGCATTGAAGACACTGAAAAGACAGCGCGACGTGATAACATAATATTTCCCAGCCACTTGGCGGACAATTGTAATAAGTGTTGTTGTCAGCCAGTTGTTGACAAGTGTTTGATCATGGGGCGATATAAAAATCGGCGCGAGCACGAGATTAGTGAAGGCTTCCATATTCAACAACTTGGTGCTTTCTGTGTTAGCGTACCCTCACTTTTTCTTCAGAGCTGTGAAGTTAGTTATCTCGGATCCACTGATATGACCGGTTGTTGATAAGGTATTGTTATGCCTGCGAGTCCACAGCGAACGTCCATGCCTCTGAAAAAGGCAATCTGTGTCAAGGCCAGCCCGCGAGCCTGCCTGACGCGAACAACTCAACAGCGTCCTCACGCGGCGGTGCCTCTCTGCCGCGCACGCACAGTGAGACACCTCAGCCAGCGAGCCCGTAGAGCAAGCAATCGGCGCCTTCCTGTCTGGCGAGTCTGACGCAATGCGTGGCGACGTCTCTCGTCCTTGGGTGCAGCCACGTGCAGCGCAGCGGCTCCAGATACGAGGAGAATGACGCGGCCCAGCAGCGACCCCATTAAAGGATTCTGACCTCACGACCAGCGGCACTTCTGGTTGGACATTTGGTTTCTCAAAGAATCCACCCGGTGCATATAAAAGAAGCCCTGCGGCGCGTCGCGAGGAGTAGTCTTATGTGTTCGGCTCTTCGGCTCTTCGGGTCTCTAAGCTGTCGGCCCTAGTGCCGAATTTGTAACGCCTCTGTATACATGCTGTACATAAACCTTGTTTAACTCACCGTGGTCTCGTCTGCTCGTCTATCAGCTCTGCGTAGAAGCAGTCGCGAGCTGAGAAACCTACGCTATCAAACGGCTGGTGACCGTGTCGGCGGAGATCGGAGCAGTGGCGCCTTCGGCACCGTGTTAGCGTCGCCGTCTTTCGAAACAATGGAGTCAGCGTGAGATTCGTGGCGCCCTTCGTAACGTCGTCGGAGCCGCGCTTCGCAACAGTGGTTGGCAGCTGCGGAATCGGCCGGAGTTAGCGACATCGATGCGGTGAGTGCCTGATGTTTTCCCCTCAGTTCACCAGACTACTCTAGCTCAGGTTGTAGTAGTTTAGAGAAGGGCTGTGTGAAGCATTAGAGTGAGCGCTGATCGTTTCAAGCAAAGTCAGAGAGTTTTGAAACCAAATTTAATGCGGAGGGGGTAAACACGAGAGTGTTAAAAGTTGCTTGCGCGTCTTGGTAGTTGACTTATAGTGGGTACGGCAAGTAAATTCTTAACAGGGGCAAAGAACAAGAGGCTAGTGTGAACGATGGAGAACCTTAAAGTGAAGGAACTCATCAAAATTTGTGAGGAACTCGGCATCACTTTGGGCCGTGCCAAACGAAAGCAAGCGATCCTTGAGATCATGAAGAATGAAGGAGTGTCGGCTGAGGAAGTCGATGAGGCTTGGGCGGATGTCAAAGCGCGCCGCGAGGAGGCTGAAAGGCGAGAAGTAGAAGCTTGCGAACGTCAAGAAGCTGAAAGGCGGGAAGTTCGCGAACGGGAAGAAGCTGAAAGGCGCCAACGTCGCGCGTGCGAGGAGGCCGAGAGACAGGAGCGCCTCGAGTTGAAACGAATAGAATTGGCAATCCTACAGTGTTTGCAGGTGCCTAGCGTAGCTTCTCCGACAGTTCAGGTCAGCGGTTATAGAATTCGGGACCAACTGCCACCGTTCGTAGTAGGCGAGGACATGGCGAAGTATCTCGTCAAGTTTGAACACGTCTGTGAGCGAAATGCTTTGAAGCGGTCTCTTTGGGCGGAGAACCTGTTAGCTCTTCTTCCCGGCGAAGTGTCCGACGCGATAACTTGCTTGTCGAGGGAAGCGTTTGTGAGCTATGACAAGGTTAAGGAAGTGCTCTTGAGACGTTATAGGTTGTCGCCCGAGGCTTTCAGGCAAAGGTTCCGGTATGCTAAAAAGGAGAATGAGTCACATGTTGACTTCGTGTTTCGTCTTAAAGCCGATTTATTTGAATGGCTCAAGGGCGAAGGTGTTTATGACGATCGCGATAAAGTGGTGGAATGCATTGCATTGGAGCAATTCTACCGCTGCATCGAGGAGGATGTCAAGCTTTGGCTGCAGGACAAACTTGGTGAAGTACAGCTAAACAGGGCAGCAGAGTTAGCTGAGGAGTACTATAATCGCCGAAAGTTGCATAGCAGGGCAGTGCGCGTTGAAAAGGATAAAAGGAAGGAGGGTTTTTCAAAGAAACCTTATCAACGGAAACCCGCTCCGCACCGTGTTTTCAAGAAGGACCCGTCTCTTACGAACGACACTGTAGGGGATGGGCAAACAGAAGCGGAGAAATCGAGTGAGGTTCCTAAACAACGCACTGATACCACACGGGCGTTTGAATCACGGAAGCCGGTAATCTGCTACAACTGCAAAAAGGAAGGACACATCGCGATAAACTGTAAGCAAAAGTTTGCTTTTGCAACAATTCGAGATTCGGAAAAGAACATGCGGTTGTTAGAGCCGTATCTCCAAGAAATTAGGGTGAATGGGAAAACGTGTCGAGCACATAGAGACTCAGCGGCAACCATGGACGTTGTCCATCCTTCATTGGTGTCTCCGGATGACTTTACAGGAGAATGCGCGTGGATTAGGCAAGCCGCCGAGGTGCAGAGTGCTTGCTTACCCACCGCTACGGTTGTCATTGAAGGCCCGTTCGGTAAGCTTCACACCGAAGCGGTTGTGTCTGTCGCGCTTCCCGATCGTTTTCCTTATCTTTTCTCTAACAACTCAGAGCAGCTTCTCAAAGAGCAGGGTAAATCGTTTTTCCCCAACTTAGCGTACATGGCCCTCACGCGATCGCAAGCGCGGAAGCTTTCGCAAGAGCTTGATCTTGTTCAATGCTGTGAACCTTCAAGTGACCTTGGCGGCGAGTCGACGGAACCTCAGAGAGGAAATTCTCCGTGTGAGTCACGTGAGCAGTCACTCGAGCGGCCCGTCGCCGATGTGACCGGCGCGGTTTCCGTAGCAGGGGGAGACGACATGGCGCCATTGAGTCAGAGCGAGAGGGGTGCAACGCTCTCGCCTGTAGCGGAAAGTTGGGGTGAGCGGTCGAGGATTCATCGAGAAACGCTCATTCGAGAGCATCGTGAGGACCTCTCGATAAAAGCGCTAATGGAAAGCGTAAACTTGGGAAAAAAGAACAAGAATGTTTCTTTTTTTTGAGAAAGCAGGGCTCCTGTATCGGAGCTACACAAATGCGCAAGGTTGCAAGTATGAGCAGCTCTTGGTACCACAAAAGTGTCGTCGCCAACTATTGAAACTGGCGCATGAAAACGCATGGGCAGGGCATCTCGGCATAAAAAAGACCGAGGCTAGAATTTTCTTTGAGTTTTATTGGCCAAAATGCTAGAAAGATATCGAAGACTTTGTACGCTCATGCGACACTTGTCAGAGAGCGGAAAAATCCACGGACAAGTGGAAGGCACCCATGAGGCTTTCTGATACTAATTATGAAGTGAAATTAGGAAGGCGGCCGAACAAAAATTACCACAGTAACTTGAGGAAACCATACGTTCAACGTTAAGCAGTCGTAAATCTGCTTTTGAATGCTTCAGAGCAAGAGGGAGCTGAAATTTTGAGTTCTAGTGATGTAATCGAAAGGGGGCCGGAAGTAATCTTAGAGCAGTTGAACCTAGAGCCTAGGTTAAGTGAAGTCCAGAAGGAGGACCTGAAAAGGACTGTTTCCGAATTTGGAGACGTGTTTTCGGACCGTCCCAGAAACATGGCGGTAATGGAACACTATATCGAGCTAACTTGTGAGGAGCGAATCCCTAGCAAGCCGTATTGTTGTTCCCCTGTGCAACGTCGCAAGTATTAGCCGCTCTTGGTACCGCATAGGTATTGTCGTGGCCGGTTACTGAGGTGGAGCATGGTACTCCAACAGCACAACTTTGACGTTCACTACAAAAAAATAAAGCTAAACGTTAACGCAGACGCATTGAGACGTGCGTTTAGTTAGTACCTTCTCCACCTTTCGGATTCTCGCTGGCAATTCGGGGCAAAATTTTGACCTCATCACGACCTTAGCTGAGCGCTCTTGTCCAGAGTGAGCTCAACGAGCAAACCTCATGTTGTATTCTGTTTCGTTAAATTATTGTACGTGTAAAAGTTTGACTTGTCATTTTAAGTCTTGTGTCCAACACGTGCCTCTTGATGTAGAGGGAACAAAATTCCGATAGACACGTACCTAGATATATGTTGTAATATACTTTGTCTGGTGTTCTGACGAGTGACCGGGGGCACTTGCTTCTGTCGCGTGTTGTCTGTTGTCGAACCGTTCTTGACAAGTTGCAGAACCATCGACAAGTGCTGAAACCAAACATCGTCAGAAGAGACAAGCGAAGCTGGTCGACAAGTTGTGGCGACAAGCTAGTGGAGCTGGAATCCGTCCTCAAGAATGGGATGTGTTCCCGGAACAGAGTCTGGAGCTGCATTCTCCCCATGGTCCTGGAGGCAAACCTGGAGGGACCTGGCGAACGAGCGCGCCTGACATCCGAGCCACGTGGAAGTAGCTCGTCTTTCCGGCGCATTGTGTGGCGGCGGGGGTGCTGTTATGCCTGCGAGTCCACAGCGAACGTCCATGCCTCTGAAAAAGGCCATCTGTGTCAAGGCCAGCCCGCGAGCCCGCCTGACGCGAACAACTCAACGGCGTCATCAAGCGGTGGTGCCTCTATGCCGCGCACGCACAGTGAGTCACCTCAGCCAGCGAGCCCGTAGAGCAAGCAATCGGCGCCTTCCTGTCTGGCGAGTCTGACGCAATGCGTGGCGACGTCTCTCGTCCTTGGGTGCAGCCACGTGCAGCCCAGCGGCTCCTGATACTAGGAGAATGACGCGGCCCTGCGGCGACCCCATTGGAGGATTCTGAACTCACGACCAGCGGCGCTTTTGGTTGGACATTTGGTTACTCAAAGAATCCACCTGGTGCATGTAAAAGAAGCCCTGCGGCGCGTCGCGAGGAGTAGACCTACATGATAGGGAGGAGAGCTCGGCTCTTCGGGTTTCTAAGCTGTCGGCCCCAGTGCCGAATTTGTAACGCCTCTGTATATATGCTGTACATAAACCTTGTTTATATCACCGTCGCCTCGTCCGCTCGTCTATCAGCTATGCGCAGAAGCAGTGGCGAGCTGAGAAACCTACGCTACCAAACGGCTGGTGACCATGTCGGCGGAGATCGGAGCAGTGGCACCTTCGGGAACGCGTTGGCGTCGCCGTCTTTCGAAACAGTGGAGTCAGTGGTGAGATTCGTGGCGCCCTTCGTAACGTCGTCGGAGGCGCGCTTCGCAACAGTGGTGGCAGTGGTGGGATTTGAGGCGCCCTTCGTAACGTCGTCGGAGGCGCGCTTCACAATAGTATGCCGTAATGCGCATGTTAATTTCTGCGCTTCGCCGATGACATTGTATTCCTGAGCAACTCAGGGGACGAATTGCAACTCATGATTACGGAGTTAGACAAGGAGAGCAGAAAGGTGGGTCTTAAAATTAATTTGCAGAAAACGAAAGTAATGTACAACAACCTCGGAAGAGAGCAGCGCTTCGAGATAGGTAATAGTTTTCTTCAAATTGTAAAAGACTATGTCTACTTAGCGCAGGTAATAACCGCGGAGCCGAAGCACGAGTTTGAAGTAACTAGAAGAATGGGGTAGAGCACATTTGGCAAGCACTCTGGAATTGTTACAGGTAGATTGCCACTATCCCTCAAGAGGAAGGTATATAACAGCTGTATCTTGCCGGTACTTAGCTACGGAGCAGAAACATAGAGACTTACAAAAAGGGTTCTGCTTAAATTGAGGACGACGCAGCGAGCAATGGAAAGAAAACTCGTAGGTGTAACCTTAAGAGACAAGAAGAGAGCAGAGTGGATTAGAGAACAAACGGGGGTTAAGTATATCATTTCAAATCAAGAGAAAATGGACATGGGCTGGGCATGTAGCGCGTAGACAGGATAACCGCTGGTCATTAAGGATAACTTACTGGTTTCCCAGAGAAGGCAAGTGGGTTAGAGGGAGACAGAAGGTTAGGTGGGCAGATGAAATTAAGAAGTTTGCGGGTATAAATTGACAGCAGCAAGCACAGGACTGGGTTAACTGGCAGAAAATGGGAGAGGCCTTTGTCCTGCAGTGGACGTAGTCAGGCTGATGATGATGATGATGATGATGATGATGATTATGGCGCATGTATGTGAAATTCTGCTTGTATTTCGTGGTTATGCGCAGATTTAGTTTCCTATATAATGCAGTTGGTATGCAATAAACTTTGGCTATTTGTTCAGCACTCTGTTCTCGTCTCCTCTATCCCCTCTTGTCGTTTGTGCTGTTAAGCACTTTCTTCGTCTACCACGCCTCCAAGAACTTAGCCAAAATGTGTTATACTTGCATTTTTTCTATTGGAATAGTGCGCTTTGTATGAATATCTGAGTAATGAATACTAAAAACACAAAAGGTATATTTTGAGGAAATATTATTTTGACACCTCTCAAGCTACTGAACAATAAAAGAAAAAAATCACAAATTTCGCAAAATCGTCATTTATTCCTATATTGAGAGTTGATTTACACTGTTAAGTGGTACAAATAAAAATGACCTTCAAATTAAAGCAAGAAAAAAAAGTTGTGTAGTGGTGGCGTGTGCCCCAGATGAATGAACGACTAGACAACGTGAGAGCCCATCGGAACAAAAGCCCCTTTATTCCAAATTGCGCAAGCCCGGCCAGGTGGTCAAGTGGCTAAGGTACTCGGCTGCTGACCCGCAGGTCGCGGGATCAAATCCTGGCCGTGGCGGCTGCATTTCCGGTGGAGGCGGAAATGTTGTAGGCCCGTGTACTCAGATTTGTGTGCACGTTAAAGAACCCCAGGTGGTGAAAATTTCCGGAGCCCTCCACTACGGCGTCTCTCATAATCAAATAGTGGTTTTGGGACGTTAAACCCCACAAATCAATCAATCATCAATCCAAATTGCGCATGCCTATATACATAAACAACACTGGCGCCACCTGCGGCAGTTATTGCCGAACCGAAACCATATAGACAAATATACAACACATTCCTTTCCTTAATAATAGTTATATGGATTAGTGATTTAGTAGGTTAGTATGTTGGCCCCTATGCGAAAACACAACACAAAAATACAAACTTTGCAATGAACGTAACTATTTAGTACTACAAAATCACATAATTTACAAAAGGAATCCACCACACTAGATAAGTCTGTTTCATTCGCTTTAACACAACATCTCTTGCTACACCTTATAACCATAACGCTCTGGTGGTAGTCTGTTTCTTGGTGGTCGCACCTGTGTGACTGCTCCTGGAGACTTGGCTGACTGCGTCGCAGCACGTGACCTGTGCGCCTGCGCAGCGTCCACATGAGACGTGGTTGCCTGCGCAACGTACGCAGGAGACGTGGGTGTCTGCGCAGCCCAAGAGGCAGCAGCTGAAGCCCTCGTAGTTATCTCTGGCGTAGGGCCCCGCATTCAGGCAGATATCCTCCTCCCCTAGCGGTACCGTTTCCTCCCCACGGATAAAGGGCGGCAGAGGCTCGTGGCACCTTTGAGAACTTGGATGCATTTCGCGTTTTGCCGTCAGCCAGGCGAAAAGAAGATGGTCTCTTCCTGCTGATCACTTCTCTTGGGCGGCTGAATTCCAGGTCGCCTTTAAATCTAGTAGTGGAATTCTTCACTCTGACGAATTCAACAACGTCCACTCTGGTTTCTCTTGCAGCCTTCCTAGCGTGCGTGTATCGTTTGCTCCCCGCAGGGGCGCCTGCGCAAGTAGGCGTTTCGTGTGTAGCGACACCACGGACCCGAGCTAACGCGGAAGTTTTGACTCCCTCCCACGCTTAGCCGTGCGTGGCTTTGCCATGTCCGGGGAAAAGGGGATCCTGGGGGTTGAGCCAATGCAAGGTGATTGGACCTTTAAGGCCCCCCAGTGGTGGCAACACACCCCTTTGGACCCGGCTTCACGTAGACGGCACCGCAGGGCTGACCCACCCAGGGGAAACCGGCAGCCGCCTTTTCCTGTCTCTCCATCTCTTCATCTTTGTCTTTCCGTCTCACTTTCAATCTTTCCTGTTCTCTCCTCTCTTCAATTTACTTCTGTTTTTCCTGGCGGCAAGGTTTAACCTTGTGTGGCTATCCAAACTAGGGCAAATCATATTGGGTTCTAGTCACTGCGTACTGCTGGCGTCGCGCAGACATGTCCGCATGCTCTACAATGTCATCTTGTTGGAATTCGTGGTGGCTGGTAGGCGCCGTTACCGAAAAATCCACATCTTCCCATGGGATCCTCGACCCCTTCTCTAACGGATCGTGCCTCGAAAAGGGTACGCACCGACGCAACTTCACTACTTTGGCCCAAAAACAGAGAAACTTTCCCAAAATACCATGTCCTCCACTGCGAACAATCATCTACAAAAGCTAGAGCAATCTCACCCTTCCTTGTGGCCAAGTGCTTGAGAGAGACCACTGGAACCGGTTATAAGGTCACAAAGATGGCAAGTGGAGATTTGCTTCTCGAATTAAAAGACAAAGAACAGTACAATAAACTCTCGCACCTTGTAGCCTTTGGTAACATCCCCGTCTCTGTGAGCGCACACCGTACCATGAACACAGTGAAGGGCGTGGTATCGGACGAAGATTTGATGACACTGAATGAAGAAGAGCTCCTTGATGGATGGAAGGACCAAGGTGTAATACATGTCCAGCGTATCAAAATGAGACGTAACAACAACGAAATAGCAACAAAGCAATTGATACTCACCTGCAGCTCATCCACATTACCTGAGACTCTCGAAACTGGCTATATAAAACTCCATGTCCAACCCTTCATTCCAAACCCGAGGCGTTGTTTCACATGCCAGCGATTTGGTCATGCATTCCGGAGCTGCCCAGGGCAGCTGGTGTGGGCTAAGTGTGGCACAACGGCCACAGTGCTGATGAATGTAGTCATGACGAGGTCCTCTGTGCTAACTGCGAAGGTAGTCACCCCGCATACTCCAGAGCCTGCCCAGCCTGGAAAAAAAGAAATAATAACTAAAAAGTTAAGGTAATTATCACATTCAGGGAAGCAAGACAACGGATCTCGTCATCATTGGCACTAAAACCACCTTTCGCCGAAGTGATGCAACGAGGGGCGGCACCACAAAGGCCCTTGGCAGTTGCCCGGACTGCGCCTAGCGTGCCGAGGCCAACGCCACAAGCCCCTACGGCGGGAACAGCCAGGGCTGCCCGGCCCACATTCATCCTGTCCACACCAGTGACCTCTACAAGCTCTGGCAGCAGCCAGGGCAATCACGAGGCCAAGGGGGCCTTATCGACCCCCAGCTCGGTGGGGACAAAGACTTCGTCGATCGAGGCGAAGTCTAAGCGATGCACAGATCACTCTGTAGAGCGGGCGTCCAGTGCATCGCAAGAGGCTATGGACACCAGTTTAAGCCAAATAACACAGGAAGCGCCAAAGGAGCGGCGAGCTTCTTTCTACCGCCCCAAAAAAGACAAAACGACAATTACAGGGCCTGACAAAGGTCCTGTAAAATGAGCTAATCTCCGTCTTCTCTGCACACAGAGCTTTTTGCCTTTTTTTCAACTATGGACAAAATCATACAGTGAAACGTAAGGGGAATACTTAAAAATTTAGATGACGTCGAAGAATTTCTGATTAAGTATAACGCGAAAGTACTAAGTGTGCAAGAAACGCACTTAACTCCCGAGCACTAGGACTTCTTACGGCAATATACAATTTTCCGAAAAGACCGGGAGGATGCTGTCGTACAATCTGGAGGTGTGGCCATTATGGCTGATCGAAGTATAGCATGCCAGCATTTGAAGCTCCAATTGGCCCTTGAGGCAGTGGCCATTCAAGCTGTACCTTTTAACAAACTCATTACCATATGTTATGTGTACATACCACCGCACCAACAGCTACACAGACGTGATCTAGAATTATTAATAGATGAACTTCCAGAGCCGTTTCTGGTTCTAGGTGATTTTTATGCACACATTGTCCTGTGTGGCGATGCTCACTGTGACGCGCAAAGACGTCTCATTGAGCAGCTCCTTGTCTCTTCCAGTTTATGTCTTTTAAATATAAAGGAGCCTACGTATGTTTGTCTTGCAAACAACACGTACTCCTCCATATATCTTAGCATTTCATCACCATCCCTTTTACCTGTTTTTAAATGGAACGTTCTTAAAAAGCCCATATGGCAGTGGCCACATCCCAATCATCCTGAGTGCGCCAAACAAAGATCAACTACCCCCACAGGTTCCTCGATGGAAGATTGACTCAGCTGATTGGGAAGGGTATAAAACTCTTACACACATGACATCGACTGAGCTGTCTGCCCTGACCATAGATGGCACTGTCACGTATTTTACAGCTTTTATACTTGATGCCGCACCTAAATGTATTGCCAAAACAAGTGGCATGTCTTTGAAACGGCGAGTCTTATGGTAGAACGACGCATGCAGGAAAGAACGAACCACTCAGAACAAAGCATGGGCGTTGCTTCGCGATTCCCCAACAGCAGAAAACCTGGAAAATTTCAAGCGGGTCAAATCTAAGGCAAGTAGAACGCGTCGACAAGCAAGACGAGAGAGCTGGACAAAGTGTATATCGAATATCAACTCATACACAGATGAGGGAAAAGTGTGGAACAAGATGAAGAAAATTAAGGGCCAACAAACGTATTCCCTTTCACTAGTAAATAGCCTCGGGGAAAGCTCGGAGGATCAAAGCAACTTTCTTGGCACACATTTCGAACACATAGTGAGCTCCTCACACTACTCCGAAACCTTACAGAATTACAAAGCACGAATAGAAAAACAAAAGTTAAAAAGAAAATCCGCAAGAACGGAGACATATAATGAATCATTCTGCTTGGCAGAACAGCGAACAGCACTCAGCTGCTGTAATACATCTACCCCAGGTTCTGACAACGTAATGTACGCGATGCTGAAGGAACTACCCTCCGAAACTAAAAAAACCTTCCTCTCTCTTTATAATCGCATATGGTTTTCAGGTGTGATCCCCTCCTCCTGGAAGGAGGCTGTTATAATTCCAATTTTGAAGCAGGGAAAGGATCCCTCTACTGTATCAAGTTAAAGACCTATAGCGTTAACAAGCTGCCTCTGCAAACTATTTGAAAAAACTATTAATTGCCGCTTACTCCACTACTTAGAAACAAACGAATTGCTCGACCCATACCAGTGCGGGTTTAGAGAGGGCCGATCTACCACCGACCATCTTATACATGTCGAGGCGCACATACGTGAGGCTTTTGTTGATAATCTATTTTTATTATCTGTGTTCCTCGACATGGAGAAGGCCTGCGATACCACGTGGAGGTTTGGAATATTGAGAGACCTTTCACACAAAGGTATACACGGTAATATGTTCAGTGTTATTGAAAGCTATCTGTCTGATCGTACATTCCGTGTTGGAGTGTGCAATGTTCTGTCCCGAACATTTGTACAGGAAACCGGAGTGCCACAGGATGAAGTGCTCAGCTGTACGCTCTTTATTATAAACATGAAATCTCTCCGTCTGTAAATACCACGTAATATCTTTTATTCAACATATGTCGACGATGTGCAGATAGGTTTTCAATCGTGTTCTCTTGGGATCTGTGAGCGACAGGTTCAGCTTGCCCTTAACAAGGTATCCAAATGGGCTGATGAAAACGGGTTCAAACTAAACCCACAGAAAAGTACCTGTGTCCTTTTTTCACGAAAAAGAGGCTTGCACCCTGATCCTGAAGTGGTCGTTAAGGGTGAGTGTCTACGCGTAAACACAGAACTTAAGTTCCTAGGTATAATTTTAGATGTGAAGTTAACTTTTGTACCGCACATAAAACATCGTAAATTAAATGCTTGAAAACAATGAATAACCTAAAGGTGCTGTCACGAACAACGTGGGGCAGCGACAGAAATTGCCTCATGAATCTGTATAGAAGCCTTATACGCCCTCGCCTTGAGTATAGGGCAATAGTCTATCACTCTGCCACGCCAAGCGCTCTCGAAATGTTGGACCCTGTTCATCATCAAGGCATCCGCCTGTCCACAGGCGCCTTTAGAACAAGCCCAGTTGAAAGCCTTTATGTGGAATTGGACGAGTGGTCACTCCATCTGCAGAGAACATATTCTTCCTTCATATATTTCCTTAACGTAAATGCGAACAGTGAGCAACCCGCATATTCCACCATCAACGACCTGTCCAGCTCTCAACTTTTTTGCAATTGACCCGCAAATGCACGCCCTTTCTCGCTGCGTGTGAGAGACCTAGCTGATGAAACAGATGTCCCACTGCTTGAATACCACCTCAGCCCCCCCCCCCCCCCGCGCTCGGCGGCTCCCGTCATGGCAGAGGCAGGTTACAGACTATGACACATCTTTTGTTGCTGCCACAAAGCATGCCTCCTCCATACACATTCGGATGCATTTCTTAGGGCTGCTTCATAAATATGACTGTCCAGAATATTATAATGATGCATCTAAGCCCCATACTGGCGTGTCCTATGCGGTGGTCGGCCCATCCTTCTCGGATGCCGGCATTCTGTCCACCAGCACAAACATTTTTACAGCCGAGGCTTACGCGTTATTCGTAGCCGTTAAACACATCAAAGAATTGAATACGCCAAGGGTAGTTATATACACAGACCCCCTGAGTGTCGTAAAAGCGTTGAAAAATCTGAAAAACACAGAAACTGTAGCATGGCTGAGCCACTCCGACGTCACCGGCCATTTCGTTAAAATCACGTGACCTGTTACGTCACCATTCTTGCCTATATCTGCTTCGTTTCAACCACAATAAAGGTTGTTCATCACCCGACTGCAGGCCCGCTTACATGGTGGCAGCGGTGCCTAGCTGAAATGGCCATGCCGCCAGCGATTTTGCTGTCAACAATCTTGCCGCCGCCAAAGCTGCTGGACACATCGGGCAACACCAGGCTTGCATGGAAAACTTGGAAGAGTAAGTTCACGCTATTTTCCACTGCTACCCAGTTGACAAAACAAGCTAAAAAAGTGCAAGCAGCCACGTTGCTAGTGATTATTGGCGAAGAGGCAAGGAAGGTATACAGTACCTTCAATTTTGAGGCTGAAGAGGGCAAAGATAACGTAGACGTCTCAATTGCCAAGTTTGAAGACTTCTACAAGCTAGAAACGAATTTGACCTATTATGAATTTTTATTTGGGTCCAGAAACCAAAGGGAAGGCGAACCTTTCAATGAGTGGATGATGGAGCTCCGAATGTTAGCCACAAACTCTGAATTTGGGGTAATGGAAGACCGGATGCTGCGCAGTCGTATTATTCTGGGTATTCGTGACAAGAACCTGCAGCAGAAACTGATTGTGGAAAACCCTTCTTACAAGAAGACTATCGATATCTGTCGCACGCAAGAGCAAGGGCAACACCAGTTTCGGGAAATCAGTGAAGCCACGAAGACAGCGCAGGACACGGCAGTTAACGCAGTCGCAAAGAAAGGGGATGCCTGCGTCTGCTGCGGCTATCGCGCACACCACGGCGAAAGATGCCCCGCCACCAGTAGAACATGCAATAAGAGCGGAGGATTTAGCCACTTTGCCCGAGCATGCAAATCGGCAACGCCTTCGTGAACCATTCTTCGCAAGAAGAAAGAACTACGGGAACTATGCGCAGAAGACGATTTTTTTTCTGCAAGAAATAACTATGAGCATGGTCAACATAGACCACTTGAGTGCTACGGTAAACATTGAAGGCCAACCAATGACTTGCAAATTAGACACGGGGGCTAATTGTTGCGTCATTTCAAAGAGGGACGTTGCAAAGCTACCGGATATACCAGAGCAGGCTTGCCGGTTTGCGCTAACAGCATTTTTCGGTCACAAAGCAACCGCCCAAGCAAAAGTGCACCTGCGGCTTTCAGCAAATGAGAGGGTGGTCCACGAAACATTCTACATCATAGAGCAAAGTGTACCAGTGACTCTGAGGGGTTCAACAGCAGAACGCCTTGACTTAATCCGCCTGGTACAGCACATTGATGTCGATCAACTTTACCAGCCAGCCCAACCTTTCGCAGATGTCTTCACAGGACTGGGTGAGCTCAAGGACCACGAGTACGAAATAAAAGTCAAGCCCGGCACCGTGGGTGTCGTCGTACCAGCTCGAAGAGTCCCCGTGGCCCTGGAGGACAAGACTAGAGTGGAACTTCAGCGTATGGAGGATCAGGGCGTCATAACAAAGGTAACTGAGCCTACAGAATGGTCCAGTCATATGGTTACCGTTGTTAAAGGAGACAAAGTTCGAATTTGCCTGGATCCAACATCGCTGAATCAAGCCATACTCCGTGAAAACTATCCCATGCAAACGTTAGAGGACGTCGCTCCTACGCTTGCCGGGTCAAGATTCTTTTCTACGCTTGATGCAGCTTCAGGGTTTTGGCAAATTCGGCTTGGCGAGTCGAGCTCCAAACTTTGCACCATGAGCACTCCATGTGGTCGCTATCAGTTCCTTCGCATGCCATTCGGAATAGCTTCAGCCCCAGAAATATTCCAAGCAGCAATGCACCGCGTTTTGGAAGGCTTGTCCTGTGTGGCGGTTGGGATGGATGACGTATTAGTATGGGGCAGAACTGAAGAAGAGCACGACTGCAGCCTAAAAGTTGTGTTATCGCGGTGTCAACAGCACAACCTGAGACTTAACCCCAAGAAGAGTGTGTTTCTGCAGCCGGAGGTCCGGTATCTGGGACACATACTCACTACAGAAGGCCTACGCCTTGATCCGGAGAGGGTACAAGACCTACTTGAAATACCGGAGCCGAAGAACAAGAAAGAACTGCAAGTATTTCTTGGTACGATGAATTTCGTGCAGCGATTCATTCCCAACATGTCAGAGGTAACCGCTCCGCTTGCAACAGTGTTGCGTAAAGACATTGCATGGGATTGGACGGAGGCGCAGCAAAAGAGTTTTGAGACCTTGCGTCAATCCTTGATGAAAGCACCCGTTTTGGCTTTCTTCAACCCTAAAAAGCCTTTCATTCTCTCGGTTGACGCAAGCCAATTAGGAGTCGGCGCAGTTCTCATGCAAGACAGCCGCCCCATCGCTTTTTCATCCCGGTCGCTCACAGAGGCACAACAAAACTATGCACAAATTGAGAAGGAAATGTTGGCGATAGTGCATGGTTGCACGAAGTTCTATGACTATGTTTTTGGTCAGGCAAAAGTGATTGTAGAGACCGACCAGAGGCCTTTAGTACCAATACTTAACAAGCCGCTGCATCAGTGTCCCCTTCGCTTGCAACGCATGAGGCTGACCTTGCAGCGCTATCCGATGAAACTTATTTATAAGCTAGCCAAAGATCTTTTTCTTGCTGATGTTTTGTCGCGTTTTCCGAGCACAATGAGCATTTGCGATGAAACTGCGCAGTTTTATGTATATGTGCTGGAGTTCGTTTCAGCCTCGGAACCCCGTCTAAAAAGTATTCTCGCAGCAACCAACAACGATACCATTCTCTCCAAGCTGCGGGAATATGCGCTGACCAGTTGGCCTGACAAGAAGCACGAGGCTCTAGAAGCCATCCGCCTATACTGGTCTTATCAGGAGGAGATACGCGCACAAGACGGGCTCCTATTTCGCAGCAACAAGGTGATCATACCAAGCTCGATGAGAGCAGAAATATTGTCTCTTTTGCACGTCGCACACCCCGGAGTCGATAAGATAAAGGCGCGGGCACGAAGCGTCATGTCATGGCCCGGCCTGGCAAGCGACATAGAGCAATTTTGCCGAAATTGCAAAATGTGCCAGAAGCATCAGCCGCGAAACGCAAAGAGGCCGCTTTTGAGCCATGAGGTTCCAAACTTGCCCTGGGAAACTGTAGGAATAGACCTATTCTTTTACGGGGGCCGACAGTTTGCCATTATTGTTGATTTCTATTGCTTCTTTCTTGAACTAAGGGAATTTCGCCATACCTCTGCTAATCAGCTGAAGTCTCGGTGCACAGAACTTTTTTCGGTTCATGGATTACCGCTTAAACTGTGCAGTGATAATGGGCCGCCATTTAACAGCACAGAATTCAAAGACTTTTCATGTGGGCTCGGCATTACCCACGTAACGTCAAGCCCATGTCATCCACGCTCAAATGGTATGACAGAGAGGGCCGTACAAGAAGCAAAAAAGCTATTAAAGAAGTGCTCTCTTAGAACGCCTGATTTCCACATGGCTCTGCTTGAATGGCGTAATACACCGCGAGATTCTGTTTTGAAATCCCCTGTGCTCAGATTGATGGAAAGGCAGACGAGGACCCTGCTGCCCGTACCCTCAAGCCACCTGGTGCCGGAAACTGTGCCCAGCCGAGCCGTCCATATCCGTCTCCAGGAAATCCGCCAACGCCAGAGGATCTACTACAATCGCCGCTCCAGGCACCTGTCACCTCTCTCACCTGGCCAGAGGGTGACTACATACGATACCCATGAAAAGACCTGGACACCTGCGGTCGTTCTAAGGCCAGCTGAGACGCCGCGCTCCGTGGTGGTGAAAACGGAAGAGGGCCGAGAAATTAGGCACACACACGAGCATCTGCGAGACGCACCTACACATCCCGAAGAGAAACCTCGTGACGGGTCGGAACTACTAGACGACTCCCAGCCCGCTCAAGAGCTACGGAGAAGCACAAGGCCACGCCGGGAGCCTTGCCCCTACCCACAACCAGAAAGACCAGTGTAATTATTTGCTTCCCTAAGAAAGGGAGATGTAGCATGGCTGAGTCACTACGACGTCACCGGCCATTACGGTAAAATCACAAGACCTGTTACGTCACCATTCTTGCCTATATCTACTTCGTTTCAACCACAATAAAGGTTGTTCATCACCCGACTGCGGGCCCGCTTACAGAAACCATATAATTCTATTCGTCTATTCAATACTCTGCGAGGCCTATATGCTTTCAAGCTACATATCGTCGTGTGCTGGGTGCCAGGACACCACGAGATCGAAGGAAATCTGTTGGCTGACCAGTTCCCCACGTCAATCAACGGAAGCACTGCCAACTCTTCAGTTGCTGAACCTATAATGGACTTAAAACTAAACATACGGAAAAAGCTCAGGGCGTACTGGCAGAAGTTATGGGATCTACAAAATCATAACAAGTTACACTTGATGAAACCATACCTCGGTAACTGGTCACCCACGTCAAAAACGCGCTGTACAGAGGTCAGTCTCTGTCGGCTTAGAATAGAACACACACACAGCACGCACACACACCTTTTGTTCGGTGGTGACCCACCCAGCTGTCACAGATGTGGCCGTCCACTTACCGTACTCCACATACTCCTTGAATGCTCTGAGCTAGAGGCTTACAGGAAAAAACATTTTCCACTAGCGTACAAGGAACACATACCCCTTCATCCAGCTATGTTTATTGGTCGCGAACCTCTTTTTAAATATAATGCATTGAATGCATTCCTAAAGAAAGTAACTACTTTCCATGTTACTACTCAAGTCATCGGTATCACGGCATCTGAAAGGAGTCTGCTGCTGTGGATGCTACATCCAAAGAGAGCACCTCTCTCGCGGCCCTTGGGACCAAGGGCGCTGGCGAGGTATCGGTGCTAATATAACACTCTCATTCTGTGGTCTCATGATAACTTAAGACTCATTCTCACCAGTTGTGCTTCACTTTACTTTCATGATTTTAATAAATATATGTCATGCACCTTTAGAGCGCAGAATCTAAGGCCCTTTTAAAGCCATTTAACATAACCATTGCTGCGATCCGATATCATTTCCTGGCGCTCTTTGGCCATCAATGGCCCTTGCGCCATTAAACAACATATATCATCATCGTATTGTTTGCTGCTCTCTTGCTTTTGCTTTACCCGCTCACGTAAACGCCGGAGTTTCGAGTTAGGGTCATAAAGAAGGTTACCGACGAATATCCGAAGACATCCAACCAAGTTCTTGGCAGCCGCCCGTGTTGCAGAAGAGCTGGAGCCCTTGCCATTGTAGCATGAGGTGTACATCGGTAAACAAGAAGGTACTCTGTTACCGCCTGGCGCAAGGATCGCTACTCAAGAACCGCCACTGGAATGAAGCTTTTTAATACTCTGTTAAAGCATTCCACTTGGCCGTTTGCTTGTAGATAGTATACTGACGAATGTTTGACCTGGATGCCGCGATCTTGAAGAAATGCCTCCAACTTCCGAGATGCAAACTGTGGACCGTTATCGCAAATAACCTCTTCTGAGTAGCCTTCGTGCACAAACACAGAGACTAAAAAGCGTATTACTGTGTTAGTTGTCGTCTTTCTACAGACATGCACTGCGGGCCATTTGGAATAATACTCTACAAGCGTGATTGCATTTTTGTAATCGTAGGGCACCCACTCAAATGGGCCTACAATATCCATGCCTAGTTTGAGCCACGGCTGTTCTGGAAAGGGGACTGGTTGCAAGTGTGTAGCTCGCACCTTGACACTATTGTCTGTCTCCTGGCATATGCTACGCATCTGGATAGCTAGCTCGACTTGGCGGTCCATGCTCGGCCACCGATACTTTTCTCGCAGCCGCGCTTTTGTTCGCACCACTCCGGGATGCGACTCATGTGCTGCAGTGACTACCTGCAGAGTGAGTGATGTGGGAATCGCAGGCCGTTCGCCACGCAAGATCAGATTGTCTACCGCAGAAAGTTTGTCACGTACTTGAAGAATGGCTGAAGCTCGGCCGATACTAATTTGTGTGCAGGCCATGACGATTGCACATAGATTTTGCTTTGTTGCAGTGCGCTATCTTCGAATTGGGACTGCTCAAACTGTTCTGTGGTAATGCAGGAAGGAATTTCGAGAACTCATACAACCTCGTCAAACAGCGTTTCTTCTTCCTGGAAAGACGATGCGGGAAGGCGTGAGAGTGCGTCCGCAACTTGGTTTTGCGACCCTTTGCGGTACTCGACGGTATAGTTGTACGGTAGTAGGCGCTCTGTCCATCGCGCTACCCGCAAGGGGCGCCTTTCTGTTCCTTGGGTTGAAAGCAATGCCACCAAGGCTTGATGATCAGGGAGCAACGTGAAGTGGCATCCCCACAAGTACACGTGCCGCCGCTCGCACGCCCAAACACAGGCCGACGCTTTACGTTCTCCTACCGACTATTTCCTCTCAGCTGGCGAAAAAACTCGAGACGGGAAAGCGACAGTGTGCAGTTTATGCCCGTCCACCTACTGTAGAACCGCTCCGACTCTACACTATGATGCGTACGTCGACACTAAGACTGGAAGAGATTCATCGAACATTCTCAGTATAGAGCTAGATGCCAGCGCGTCTTTGGTCTTTCTGAAACTAGCGTCTATCTCGTCAGACCAAACGAATCGCTGCCCATTTCTTAGAAGGACACGCATTGGTTCAACCATGTCAGCAAAATTGGGAATAAACCTAGAATAATATTCGACCAATTCCAGAAATGATCGAAGGCTGGCTGGATTCGTAGGTGCTGGAGTGTCTCAGATGGAAGCAACCTTTTCCTTCAACGGCACAATACCGTTTGCGGTGAGCTTATGGCCCAAGAACGCAAGATCCGGCGTATCGATGACGCATTTCGTGTTCAATTTGAGTCCTGCCTCTTTTATGCACCTCAGCAATGCGGTAAGATTAGCCATGTGCTCCTCTTTGCCCTTCCTAAACACAATAATGTCATTGATATAGCACATGACGCCACTGCAGCCCTGTAGAGTTTTCGACATCATACTGTAAAAAGCAGACGGTGCCGACGCGAGCCCAAAACACAAGCGCTTAAAACGAAAGAGGTCGTCGTGTGTTATAAAAGCCGTTAAATCGCGGCTCTCGGGGTGAAGCATGACCTGATGGTAAGCTGATGCAAGATCAAGCTTGGAAAAGTGGGTTGCCTCCCTAAACTATGCAATAGCTCTTCTGTATGAGGGAGGGGAAAGCTATCTGCTACGACGAATTTGTTTACTTGTCGAAGATCTACAAAAAAACGGATACCTCCATCTTTTTTTTTCAACCACAACAATGGGGGACACACACTCGGATGCCTCTATTCGCTCTATCACGTCCATTTTTTTCAAGCGGCGCAGTTCTTCCGTATAGCGGCGCAGTTCTTCCGAAAATAGCACCAAAACTCTTTGACTAATTCTGATGGAAGGTGAATGGACTCCTCCGCCTCTGTCATGACTGCGGTGTGCTACGTTCGAGCGCTAGTACGCACTGCTGTCGTTTCAAGGCACTGTAGTGACGACCCATCAATCTGCAGAGTGAGTGCCCTAATTGCATCAATACCCAAAAACGAGGTGCCTTGTTCAACGACATAAAAAAGAAGCTTTGTTGTGCAGTTATTGTACGTGACATCAGCAAAGGAGTAACCGCACACTGGAAGGGGCTTCTTCGAATAGTTCAGTAGTCTAATTCGAGCCACTGAAAGCTGATGACCTTCAAAATGCTGCCCAAATAGGTCATGCGTCAAAATCGATACTGATGACTCTACATCCACGAGGAAAGTTAACTTCGTTTCACCAACGGCTACCGATATGTAGATTGCGGGACGAGTGGATGTCGTCACGGCAAGAATGCTCAATACTTCTTCAGTTATCGAACTTTCGTCGTCTAGTTCACGAACAGCAGTGACGTTCTTGTTTCAGACCGAGAGAAAATGACCTATAATACCGTAACCATGACACCGCTTGTTCTTGGCGGGGCAGCGGAATGAAGCTGCGTTGTGCCGAGATGAACCGCAGCGGTAACACTGGCCCTGTTGGCTGCGCGACCGCTTCGAGGGGTCGCCGGAAGAAGATGCGGGCGGAGGAGTGTTCCCGCGAGCATTTTCGCTCTCGACATCTGCGGTAGCAAATTCTTTGCAATCATTGATTGCCTGCTCAAACTGTGTCACTATTAGTACAGCTCGAGCGAACGAAAGAGAAGACCCTTCATGCAGCAACCGCTCGCGCAAGTTCCGAGATAATATGCCGGCAACGAACAGGTCACGCAAGAAATCTTCCTGAGAAGGAAGAGAGCACGTAGCAGAAAGCTCACGTAATGCGGTAATGTACTCATTTATTGCTTTACCGACTTGCAGCACGCGCCTAACGAACCGGTGCCATTCGACCACAACATTGGTTGTTGTCGTGAAGTGCGCATGCGGCGCTGCGACAGCGGTATCGTACGACGACGCTTCATGCCTTGTCTGAGAAGTGTCCTTGACAGCTCCCGAATCCGTATCAGTAGTTGGCTCACTGGACTTTGCGTTGGACGAAGATTGAAGCGGTAGTGTGTGAATTATGCGTTGACCTTCCGAGGCTGTGGATTAGGAGAGGCTTGCGATGGTCCGGCGCACAGTCCTAAACACCAGATGCAAGCAGAAAATTATCGAAGATGCGGATTCATTGCGGCCAGGCAACAGCAAGGCGGCCAGGCGTGGTCAGGAGCGGGGGTGGTGGTGCCAGTCTGGAAACACTGATGGCGCGAGAAACAGTCAGCGAAAATGACGAAAATGCCACCCCCTCGTAAAGGAGCACCCTCGTCGCCAATGTAGAGGTGGCATGTGCCGCCGATGAATGAACGACTAGACAACTTGAGTGACCATCGCAACAAAAGCCCCTTTATTCCAACTTGCGCATGCTTATATACATTAACAACGCTGGCGCCGCCTGCGGCAGTGATCGCGGAACCGAAACTAAATAGACAAATATACAAGTTCTTTCCTTATGGCAAATTTTATCGTTGCATTTTTTTGTTTTTAAGGAAGAAAATAGGTTTGATGGCAATAGATAATTTCAAGGTGGCAGCTGTTGTACGACCAAATGGGAAGATAGGCCCTAATGAGAAAACTAAAAAAAGTATTTTCTTTCTGAAAACAAAAAAATGTTATGGTGAGATATGAAAAGAACGGTTTATTTCCTTTCAATTTATGTGTAAAGGTTATTTTTAGTTTGATCACCACATGGCGTAAATCGCATCTCAGTATGGACTAAAATTACAATTTTGTAAAATTTATGATTTTTTTTATAAAACTTACCAGCATGAGATGTCTCAAATTCAAGTGCGATGGAAATAATGCAAACATAACAAATTTTGGACGAATTCTTAGAGGGGTATATGCCAGTATAATTGCACTAATATTATTAAGCTTGAAACACCTTACACAAGAACCTTTACTCAACATGTATACCAAGTTTGGTATAGAATGTACTTTTTAAATAAATTTTTCTACAAATAACACCCAAACAACATTCTGGGAAGTTCCGAAGGCAACCACGTGACGAAAAAGTTTTGTTCTCGGAAATATTCTACCTTTTCACTGCTTTCAATGCAGTTAATCAGCACAATATTTTTCGAATACATTATAGACGGTCGCCAAATTGGCTGGGCGTTTGCCATAAAATCACCCTAATAGCGTGTCATGAACACGGAAGAAGGTAATCTGTTTATTAAGCCCACTATTTACCAAGAAATATATTGAAAGTGCCTCCTCTGATGTACTGTATAACGCTGCTTTTTATCACAGTTCTAAGCTGGCTGCACGTGCAATAGTTGTTTACATGTGCAGCAGCGGCATTCACATCTAGTAGAACGTGCCGTTGGGATAATTGGTGCATGTTTGAATTAAATATTACTCAATTTTGTGCCGAAATGACGGCCACACAAACGAAAAAAACACATAAACAGGATGGGCGCTCATTTGCAATTGTTTCTTTCTGGAGGAAACAGGCTGATATAAACCCACTTTTCGTCCACGCATGTGCAACCTACTCGCTCCGTCCCTTACCTCATCACGCTATAGGACACATGATAGCTAGGTACTGTGCTTCCGGGTCATACAGGATGAGTGAAGTTTTGTTAACGCAATTGATAACCCGTTTCTTTTTTGAAAGGCCTTCGAAATCGCTCTTGGTGTGAATCCACATGAAGCGACATGTGCGCTTAAATGGGCACCGTCGTTATTCTTTACCGCAAGGTTGTGTTCCCTCGCTCGATCATTGACGCAGCGCCCCGTCGTCTAGCCAACATGTCTCTTTCCGCACGATATGGGTATTTTGTAAACCACTTCAGTGGGAGACTTCGTGAACGGCCTCGCATGCTTCTTTTTACAGCCTTTCTGCTGCTGAGCTAACTTCTAGCGATGCACCAGTGCAACTTTGCTAGTTTGTTAGGGGCACGAACTCCATCAGTACTTCTTGCCGAGTCGTTGCCATTTTAAGGTTGTGTGTAACCTTATGAATATATGGTACAAACAGCTGCATGTGAGAACCCGTCCTGTCCATGTGTTTTCATTGTTTGTATGGTCATGGTTTCGTTGCGAAATCGGCGATTCAATTCAGGCATTCATATCTATTTAGAGCACATGTTTATAGTCTGTAGCACAATATTACATGCTATTTTCGTATATGTATTTGCATGTCCAAGAGAACAACAGATGTGCCGATTGTGTCCATTGGATACAATTTCCTAATTTTGCACAAAACTATTACAAAATTCCCAACCAGCCTTAAACACTCAGCCTCAGTATTGTTAATTTTATAAAAAAATATAAAAGCCATGAATCACTAAATGTTTGTACATCACCATCCAGTTGATTAATGTGTGCAGGTTAACGTCCTAAAACCACCACTTGATCATGAGACGCCTTAGTGGAGGCCTCCTGAAATTTCGACCCCTTGGGGCTTTTCTGCAACCAAATCTAAAAACTGGGCCTACAGCATTTTCGCCTCCATCAAAAATGCAGCCGAGTGCCTTGGCCACTTGACCACTGAGGCGGGGTCATCATCATCTAATATATTACAGATGCGCCAATCGTAATTCTAACTTTTAATTGATTATATTCTAACCTCACACCAAAAGAAAAGAAAAGAGTAGAGGGGTTTAAAAAAGTTCCGCACTATTTTCTATGACATCTGTTGGGCTCGAACTTCGTGCGTTCCCCGAATATCTTATGTTACCCACCCCGCGGCCGGCGACCCCTTGCAAACAAGGAAGCAGGGCCACCGGAATGCGGGACGACTGTCTGCTGGCCACAAAGGACGACAAAGGACGCGACAACTCCCGTGCCCCAAGAAGTTCAATTATGGCACCTTACAGGAGACCAAGCCAGGCTGCAGGTGGCCGGGCCAGGCTGCAAGGTTGGAAGGTACACGTGCGCATCCGCCGGACAACCAGAATCAGCGGAGGCGATAGCATTGGCGCACGGGCCAATTGTATTGATGACCTGTCAGCCCGGCATCGCGGGAACTTACTCGGAGGCGCTTTTTTATGACCCGGCAACGCCCGTCGTCGATCATTCCGGAAACCGGGGTGAAAGAAACCTGAGCGACGGCGGAGAACCGATGAGTGGGCAAGAGGCAGTGGGTCTTCAAGGTTTTGGAGAGGAGAGACACATCCTTGCGTTCCGATTGGACTGTAAGAGTGGTACGCAACAATTGGACTGTAAGAGTAGTTGAATAGGGAGACAGGGTATAAAACCAGGGGTGCAGGGACAGGGAAAAAAAGAAACGAATAAACGTTTCTGTATCCAGATGATGTCGGAGCGGTCGTTTCCTCAAGGTGCTAGCAGATGAAAAGTTCTCGTCTTCGGCTTCCTTGGCGGCAGCAGCAAATGTCGCGCAACAAGCGACAGGCGAGTGGAAAGAACCAAACGGAACGTAACTGGCGCAGTCGGCAGGATTTGCATGGCTGAACTGAGGAGGACAGCGGGGAGCGACATCGGCCGAGACTGACGACAACCACCTTCAACTGACGACCACGCTGCGGGATCAACGAAGCAAGGCTAGTCCACCGGATTCCGAGGAGGAAAAGCGCCCCGCAAGGCTACTTCAGGCGGGTACCTCTTGATTTTCTGTTGGGCGCAGGCGATCCCAAAGCATTACAACTTATGAGACAGAGAAAGGAACAACTCGGAAACGAACCGGGGCAGGAGACTTGTAGGCGTTCGAAGTCGCCGACAGCGGCACGGGGGGTCATGGTAGTGTCACGTCAGATACGGCGTCGGAACAGCAGCTAGCGCTGCTCCAGCTTCAATTGAAAATTGTTGAGGCGGAAACGGAGAAGCAGCGCTTGATGCTGGAAAGCCAGCGGCTACGAGCCCGTAATGGGGCAGAGTCCAACGAGAGCGATGACAGCGTAGCGCTTGGCGGAAGGTCCGAGGAAGACAGGCGACTGAAATTCGCAAGCTTGTTAAAGGGTGTACTGGCACCAATGCCGAACCAAGAGGCGCTTGCGCCAATGTGGTTCGAGGATGTTGAGGCAACACTCGAGTCGTATGAAGTTCCGAGTGAATGGTGGGCCAGACTAGTTTTGCCACAGTTGAGTGAAAGGGCATGCGGGCTGCTGTGCAGGCTTACAGCAGAGGAGCGCAAAGCTTATGTTAAGCTTAAGTCAAGCATTTTGGAGGGTCTCAGGCTTTCGGCAGTGAAGTACAAGAGGCTGTTTGCGGGATCGAAAAAGGGAGAAAGGGAGTCCTGGGATCAGTTTGCCGTGCGCCTTGATAATTATTTCGACTATTATGTCCAGAGTTCAAAGGTAGGCACGTTCGAGGAACTCAAGCAGCTAGTCATCGCGGATAGCTTGAAAAAATGTTTGAGCCTGGAAGCGAGAGCGCATGTAATTTGTAATCAACAGGAGTCCTTTTTGCTGCCCAGTGGCGTGGCTAGGCTCGCGGAGAGATTTGAGGAGAGCGAAAAGTGCAAGGCAGCACACAAGAAGGCTAATGTAAAGGAGTGGCAAAAGAAAGCTAAAACAGCGGTAGATAGACCCACGGACGGAAAAGGGAAAAAGCGATGTTTTGAGTGTAAGGGTGCCAACCACATTGCCAGGAACTGCCTCAATAAGGGCTCAGGTGCAAGGCAAGGCACTAGGCCAGCAGGACAAGAAAACGGTCCAGTGGTCGCGAGGGTTACGGCTTCTGCATTCGGGTCAGAAATAGCAATGACAGACAGGTTGTGGCAGCGTAAAGAGCAGAAACAACCCTCACTGGATAACTGTAAAGCTCAAGAGCTCAGGTCGATCATTAAATGCCGTGGTAGACTCATTAGCGGAGGTGAGCGTCATCGGAAAGGCAGTGGTACCTCAGTACGATGGTACGGGTTCACAGATAAAGTTGACGGGAGCGTTCGGGCAACAGGTAACCGCTGAGTTGGCTTACGTGCCACTCATAGCTACTGAAGGAAGTCCTTACGTGATGTCCGAGGCGGTGCAGTCGGCCGTGCTTTGTGCAATCACAGATAAGCTGCTAGATGGCACCGACGCGCTGATCACGCCCAACGATTACGCACAGCTTCTCGAGGAAAAGCTTAAACGTGACATAGGGTCAGACGAGTGTTCAGCAGTCGAGGAGACCGAAGCTATAGTAGAGCTGTCAGATGAGGCATGCGAGGAGCAACGGGCGATGGCAGGCGTCATAACCGCGGAGAGCAACAGCGAAGGTTCTGAGCCGGTCAAAAGCAAACGACAGGAGTTTCGTGAGGCTCAGGAAGCAGACCCGGCTTTGCGAGGTGCTTGCGTGCAGGCAAAGGCCGGAACGCATGGCATGCTCGTTCAAGACGAGCTATTGTATCATCAGGAACACCTCGCGGGTCGCATCTGAAAACAGCTAGTGCTACCATCGCACAGGCACAAAGAAGTGCTGAAAATGGCTCACGATTCACCATGGGCAGGTCATTTAGGAGAGCGGAAAACACTACAACGAGTAAAAAGTTCATTTTACTGGCCGCAGATGTCGCGAGATGTAAAGGCGTACTGTAGGTCATGCCATGGATGCCAGGTAAAATCGCTGACGAGGCAGATAGATAGGGTTCCGATAAAGCCCCTGGCCAGGCCCAGCGCGCCATTTCAGACAGTAAACATGGACTGCATCGGTTCTATGGTACCCCCTTCGGCTAGAGGTCACCGCTATGCTCTTTGTGTCGTAGACTTACATACCAGATGGCCAGAGGTGGTATGCCTCCGTTCACTAACGGCAAAGGCTACATGCGACGCGTTACTGCAGATATTTTCTCAACACGGGGTGCCAGAGACAATTTGCTCAGATCAGGGCACCAACTTTACGTCAAGGTTGACACAGGAGATGTTGCAAAGACTGGGGGCAACTCCGAGATTTTCCGCGCCCATCATCATCAGCCTGACTACGTCCACTGCAGGACAAAGGCCTCTCCCATGTTCCGCCAGTTAACCCGGTCCTGTGCTTGCTGCTGCCAATTTATACCCACAAACTTCTTAATCTCATCTGCCTACCTAACCTTCTGTCTCCCCCTAACCCGCTTCCCTTCTCTGGGAATCCAGTCAGTTACCCTTAATGACCAGCGGTTATCCTGTCTACGCGCTACATGCCCTGCCCATGTCCATTTCTTCTTCTTGATTTCAGCTATGATATCCTTAACCCCCGTTTGTTCCCTAATCCACTCTGCTCTCTTCTTGTCTCTTAAGGTTACACCTACCAGTTTTTTTCCATTGCTCACTGCGTCGTCCTCAATTTAAGCTGAGCCCTCTTTGTAAGTCTCCAGGTTTCTGCTCCGTAGCTAAGTACCGGCAAGATACAGCTGTTATATGCCTTCCTCTTGAGGGATAGTGGCAATCTACCTGTCATAATTTGAGAGTGCTTGCCGAATGTGCTCCACCCCATTCTTAGTCTTCTAGTTACTTCAATCTCGTGGTTCGGCTCTGCGGTTATTACCTGCCCTAAGTAGACATAGTCTTTTACAACTTCAAGTGCACTATTACCTATCTCGAAGCGCTGCTCCTTGCCGAGGTTGTTGTACATTACTTTCATTTTCTGCAGATTAATTTTAACACCCACCTTTCTGCTCTCCTTGTCTAACTCCGTAATCATGAGTTGCAATTCGTCCCCCGAGTTACTCAGCAATGCAATTTCATCGGCGAAGCGCAGGTTACTAAGGTATTCTCCATTGACTCTTATCCCTAACTGTTCCCATTCTAGGCTTCTGAAAACCTCCTGTAAACACGCGGTAAATAGAATTGGCGAAATTGTGTCCCTCTGTCTTACACCCTTCTTGATTGGTATTCTGTTGCTTTCTTTATGAAGCACTATGGTAGCAGTTGATCCCCTGTAGATTTTTTCCAGAATGTTTATATATACTTCATCTACGCCCTGATTCCGCAGTGTTTGCATGACGGCTGATATTTCTACTGAATCAAACGCCTTCTCATAATCTATGAAGGCTATGTATAGTGGTTGGTTATACTCTGAGCATTTCTCTATTACCTGATTGATAGTATGAATGTGGTCAATTGTTGAGTAGCCTGTTCGAAATCCTGCTTGTTCCTTCGGTTGATTGAATTCTAATGTTTTCTTTACTCTGTTAGCAGTTACCTTTGTAAATAGCTTGTATACTACAGAGAGCAAGCTGATCGGCCTGTAATTCTTCAAGTCCTTGTCATCTCCTTTCTTATGTATTAAGATGATGTTAGCGTTCTTCCAAGACTCTGGTACTCTTCCCGTCAGGAGACACCTCGTAAACAGGGTGGCTAGTTTTTCTAACACAATCTGTCCTCCATCTTTCAGCAAATCTGATGTTACCTGATCCTCACCAGCAGCTTTGCCCCTTTGCATGCTCTCCAAAGCTTTTCTGACTTCTTCTATCATTACTGATGGGGTGTAATCTGGGTTACTGCTAGTTCTTATAGTATTAAGGTCGTGGTTGTCTCGGCTACTGTACAGATCTCTGTAAAACTCCTCCGTTATTTTAACTATCCTATCCATATTGGTAGTTAGTTTGCCTTCTTTGTCCGTTAGTGCATACATTCGACTTTTGCCTATCCCAAGTTCTCTCTTCAATGCTTTGACACTTCCTCCGTTTTTCAGAGCGTGTTCAATTCTCTCCATGTTATACCTTCTTACTTCGCATACCTTACGTCTATTAATCAACTTCGAAAGCTCTGCCAGTTCTATTTTGTCTATTGTACTTGACACTTTCATGATTTGACGCTTCTTAATTAGGTTCTTCCTTTCCTGGGAAAGCTTGCCAGTGTCCTGTCTAACTACCCTGCCTCCAACTTCCACTGCACACTCCGTAATGAGCCTCGTCAGATTATCATTCATTGTATCTACGCTAAGGTTGGTTTCCTCACTAAGAGCCGAGTACCTGTTCTGCAGCGGCACTCTGCGCCCGATCACCCGCAAAGCAACGGCTTAGTCGAGCCCTGGAACGGCACGTTCAAAAGAATGCTTTCTCACATAGTCAGCGAACATGGACACGAGTGGGATAGGATGATTCCGTTTTTGTTATGGGCATATCGTGAGGTCCCACATGTGACTACAGGGCGGTCACCATTCGAGCTCATGTACGGAAGGGTGCCGAACGGGCCCCTATTCATTCTCAAAAGGACTTGGTCAGGAGACTGGGAAGTGCTGGATTCATTGGGTATGCCAGCAGCGAAATATCTTGCGAAGCTCCGAAGTAGTTTGGAAGAAGCTAGCGAAGGAGCCGCCCGACAGAGTGAAGTCACTCAGAAGGAGTACGTAGGACGCTATAACTTGAGGGCCACAGACAAACAGTTTGTCACAGGGGACCAAGTACTATGGCTCGAGAAGGAAGGAGAGGGGAAGCTAGTGGCGAAGTGGAAGGGACCGATCACAGTGGTCGAAAAACTGCGACCGTACAGTTATTTAGTTGAGCTCGAGGACGGTTCACGCAGAACCATTCATGATAACAAGCTTCGCGCACATCACGCCCGAGTAACTGCAGTTGGAGTGATATTCGAAGGCGATCAGGATTTTGGAGAGGTTCCGGTCCCACCATGCGGGCTAGAGGCGCAGGCGACGCTGCAGCTTGATGAGGTAGCACACCTGAAGCCCACACAGAGAGAACAGCTGCGAGACCTAATCGCGAGGCACCCGAGGGTATTCGCAAACAAACCCGGCACCTGCAAAGCGGGATTCCATAAAATACGAATCAAAGCAGGAGAGCAACGGAGGCGCGCATACCCATACAGAGTGCCGGCGGCGCTGGTGAACGAAGTAGAGAGGCAGGCAAATGAGCTCCAGCAGTGGGGATTGGTATACCCAGTTGAAAGTCTGCACGCGTATCCACTAGTCTGCGTATCAAAGAAGGACGGTGGCATCCGCATCTGTTGCGATTACAGGACACTCAACGAAATAACAGAGACAGACGCATGTCCCATGAGCGTGGCGACTGATCTGTTATACCAAGTAGCCAAGGCTAAGTACATAACTCTGCTAGACATGTTCAGGGGTTACTGGCAAATACCTCTCCACAAGGACGCGCAGCTTTGTACTGCTTTTGCCACTCCCTCAGGCCAGTACGCATGGAGAGTGATGCCCTTTGGGTTAAAGAACGCCGCCAGTACCTATCAGAGGGTCATCAATAGTGCACTGGCTCCGCATAGACATTATGCTAGCGCTTACATTGACGATGTAGCGATATACTCCGAGAGCTGGAACGAGCACCTGGAACATTCAGACAAGGTGCTTGTGTCCCTAGCGAAGGCAGGGTTGACGCTCAACGTAAGCAAGTGTCGGTTTGCACAACAAGAAGTAAAATTCTTGGGGCATATTGTGGGATCAGGCAAGCACGGGGCCGATCCAGAGAAGGTCAGGGTGATAAAGGAGATCCCGGCTCCCGAAACAAAGGAACAACTTCGTAGTTTTTTAGGGCTAGCCAACTATTATAGGGACTACGTGCCAGAGTACTCCAAAATCGTTATGCCTCTGACTAACCTAACTGGCCGACGTATTCCGCAGAAATTATTTTGGAATACAGAGGCGCAGGAAGCTTTTGACAAGGTGAAAAACTGTCTAGTGCAGGCGTCGGCGTTTCAGGCACCAGATATGAGGAAAGAATTTATCCTCGCCACAGATGCATCCGATTACGCCGTTGGTGCGTGCCTGGCACAGCAGGATCTGGTGGGCAAGGAGCGCCCTATCACTTTTCTGAGCAAGAAGCTTAGCCCGGCTCAGACCCGATGGGCCACAATAGAAAAGGAAGCTTATGCAATCATTTGGGCACTGGGGAAGTTGGATGTTTGCCTGTTAGGCGCTAAAATCAAGGTGATTACCGATCATAACCCACTCAAATTTCTAACTCTAACCACTCGGCAGAGCGCTAGGCTGACACGCTGGGCGTTGGCACTATAGAAGTATAACCTGGAAATTGAACACAAAAAGGGGTGTCTAAACGCTAATGCCGACGCAATGTCGCGGTTGGTGACTCCTAACGATGACGCATAAAAGGGACGGTGAGTTAAGGGGGGGTGTATGCTTTGTTAGCGCGTGCGCATGACGGAGTCAACGAGGTACGAGTGACAGTTGGTGCTTCACGTGTCGAGCCAGTGAACATGTGTGCATATGCGGTTGTGTTTGTGTCGCATGTCATAGATACAGTGCAACACAGTTGGAGGGGAGGTGTTGGGCTCGAACTTCGTGCGTTCCCCGAATACCTCATGTTACCCACCCCGCGGCCTGCCACTCCTCGCCAACAAGGAAGCAGGGCCACCGTAATGCGGGACGATGACTGTCTGCTGGCCACAAAGGACGCGACAACTCCCGTGCCCCAAGGGGTTCAATTATGGCGCCTTACAGGAGACCAAGCCAGGCTGCAGGTGGCCGGGCCAGGCTGCAAGAATGGAAGGTACACGTGCGCATCCGCCGGACAACCAGAATCAGCGGAGGCGACGGCATTGGCGCACGGGCCAATTGTATTGATGACCTGTCAGCCCAGCATTGCGGGAACTTACTCGGAGGCGCTTTTCCATGACCCGGCAACGCCCGTCGTCGATCATTCCGGGAACCGGGGTGAAAGAAACCTGAGCGACGGCGGAGAACCGATGAGTGGGCAAGAGGCGGTGGGTCTTCGAGGTTGTGGAGAGGAGAGACACATAATTTCTACTTATATTTTTTTCATTCGTTTGATTCAGTCTACTTTGTTGTACTACTGTGAGTTTGGAGCCCCGCTACGGTGGTCTAGTGGCTAAGGTACTCGGCTGCGGACCCCCAGGTCGTGGGATCGAATAGCGGCTGCGGTGGCGGCACTTCCGATGGAGGCGGAAACGTTGTAGGCCCGTGTGCTCCGATTTGGGTGCACGTTAAAGAACTCCAGGTGGTCAAAATTTTCGGAGCTCTTCACTACGGCTTTTTTCAAAGTCATATGGTGATCTTGGGTAGTTAAACGCCACATATCAATCAATGCTGTAAATTTGGAATTTCAGGCTCAAAAATGCTGCGTTTGTTTTTCCCGAAACCAGCTCCAAATTTAAATTTTCTTACTGTAAAAGTAAGATATGATGCTCTAAAACAGTGCTCCAGATCTTATCTTGGCTGTTCTCCCTCTGTCAACTGTAAGTAGTTACTCTTTCACCCCAAATTGTGTGTCTATTTTACGTTTTCTGGTGTTGCATTGTTTCAGGGCAACATGTAATTATGTGATGCGCTTAATATTTTACATCTTTACATCAAGTATTCTGCATGGTTAGTATATAGTGGCACAGTTAAGCCATTGTAATTTTGCCTATGGTTTTCTCTCCTGTATAATTATTTCTCCAGTATTCTGAATGTCTGAACACACAAGGGTTATTGTGAAATGAAAATGCCATTTTAAGACTGTTTTGTCATTACATTCATTCGAATACCACTAGCCTTGCTTATTATGCATAAGGCATGCCACAACACATGCAAACTGTGGCGTATCATTGTGGCAATTTCAGTGTGATTTGATATATATCAGTATATTAGAGAAACAAGGCATGCTGCATTGCGCTACTGTTCCTGCTGTTTGTATGCTTCACTGCACTTTACCTTTGTGTTAGATTGAAGCATGTTAAAATTAGTTCTTCATTTTTAAGTGCAAAAAAAGGCTATTCTCTTGTACTTTCATATGCATGCCTTGGTCGTTAGAGCTCTATGCCATACCATTGACGTCTGATTTCCTGTCTTCTTTTGTAGCAAATGGCACTCTGCTCTGCAGAATTGAAAAAGGTTCTTAAGTTACAATTTGTCTCTGAAGCCTGTATGTGCTCCGTGTCTAATAAAGTAAAGCTGGATTTCATTTTGCACTATGAGATGACTTTGCAAACGTCGTGTTATGTGTGACAGCTCATTTTGAGTGATGCCTTCGTATACAGCTAATATTACATGTTATATTTGAGATCCTCATATGCCGTGCTTCATATATGCACCATAAAAGCAGTGTTGGGACCAGGATTACCACACTGTGGCAGGAGTGGCAGGAGCCACTACAATAGAACATCTGCACATGAAAGGTCTTGCTAGAGGGTAAGCTTTCGCGTGCTTTCACGGGGGCTCACTGGAAAGGGGTAACACTCGAATAATGGTATTTTTTGCATGAGTGTTGGGGCGAAATTCTGCATGAACACCCCCACACCCTTTTTCGCTGTTCGGGTGAATTACACCCCTACACTACTTTTGTTGTTTAAGGGTGGTAGGGTGTCATAGCAAGATTACACCCTTACGCCCTCAAGATTATTTGGGTGTACATTCGCTTTTACATCCTCACTCCCTTAAGCCACTTGGGTGTACATTTGCTTTTACACCCCAAAAAATATTCGTACCCTAGGGTGTAAATTAGGAAATCCGCCTCTGGTATAGGTGTAGTCCTGCTTGTTACACCCATTTTGTGGGCTTTAGGGGTGTGAGTTATAAACACTATATTACACCTATATGGGTGTTTTTGGTTTACAGTGTAGAAACTTTTTGTTGCAGCTTTGATAAGCGAAGTGTAGAAGAAAACTGGAATGTTTGCAAGAACCTAGTTACTGATCTCTCTATTGTGCACGCTCCCCTAAGATGCATTTGGAAGAACACAAGAGGGCCGTGGTATAACACGCTCCTGAAATGACTGCCTATAACAGGAAAAAGCACCTTTTCCGTGCAGCCAAGTTGCAAAGTACTACAAGTCACTGGGAAGCCTATCGCAGTACTGATACAGAGTACACGCACGCTACGTTCGGTGATAACTGTCTTTTCCAAACCCACACTTTACGTCAACTTTTGTCACAGAACTCTCAGTCATTTAGGAATATAATTGATTGATTGATTTGTGGGGTTCAATGTCCCAAAACCACTATTTGATTATGAGAGACGCCGTAGTGGAGGGCTCCGGAAATTTTGGCCACCTGGGGTTCTTTAACGTGCATTTAGGAATATATACACTTGCGAACAAAATACAGATTTAACAATACATCATGAATCTGGGGAACAGCCACCAAGAAGGGTTCCACATTATTGAACAATATCATTAGACAAATTTATCCAAAAACACTGCTGCAACTGCGGATGTGGTGTCCTGTGACTACTGCTGAATGTTTTCTATACTTTTTGATGCTATAAAGATTGTAAAGTTGATTCACGCTTTGAAACACCCTCGCCATGTGGCACTGACAAAATGAACTCAATGTTTGGTAAACAGACGTGCGCACATTCGTCTGTCTTTTTGCAGAAGATTTTCCAGCAGTTCTTGACCAAAGAACTTTGCCACTGTACTGGAAGTTCGGTAACGTCGTATCGATACACAAGTCTGGTTATAAGCACTGCACTGTTAACTACAGGCTCATTTGAATAACATGCATTATGTGTAAGCTAATGTGACACGTACTACGCACCCATATAGACAACACGTTAAAGGTAAATTGATTTTTACATCAGCCTAACATGGTTTTAGGTGTACATTTTTCTGTATAACCCAGTCGCTTCTTTTCATTCATCATCTGCACACTTTTCTTGATAAAAAAATCTCCAATGAACTGTAACCTACTATACTTTGCAAAAGCATTCGAAAAAGTCAATAACGCTTTGCTAATGTACAAGATTTTCTCTTAGAACCTCAACTCTAATGAAATGGCGTGGCCCAATTACTTTCTCAGAAACCGCCTTCAGTACGTCAATTTTGACGGTCATGACTCACTAGAAATAAGCGTAACATGGGATGTACCCAAGGGTCAGTTTTGTGTCCAGTGCTGTGTTTAGTATCTATCAATGACCTACCTAACTGCGTCCCTTCTTCTGTGCTAATGTATGCCGACGACTGTGTTATTTACAGAGAAATACGTACCGATAATGATAAAAACGTCTTCCAAACAAACTCAAATAACATTAGAAACTGTTGCGATAAATTGGTCGTGAAATGAAATTCTTACAAATGTAAGCTAATGACAGCTTCTATGCATATATATATATATATATATATATATATATATATATATATATATATATATATATATATATATATATATATATATATATATATATATATTGCTCGTCAATGTACAAACTTGGGGACACTCTTCTTTACCACGTGTCGTGATGACGGTACTTGAGCGTAACCACTTATTTCACTCTAACATGGGAGACTCATATTAACGTCAGCGCGAACAATTTAACCATACATTGGAATACACTGAATGCTATTTTAGCAAAGCTCCACTCTACCTTAATGTGATTCTATATAAAGCTCTTGCGCACTCAAAATTAAAATACGATACTGCGAAGTAGAACCCTCACTGTGAATACCTAATTATATCTCTTGAACTGTTTGAAAATCATGCCACACGTTTCATTCTCTCTGATTGTAGCCGTAAATCAAGCGTAGCAGCAATGAAAAACCCTGTCACTGACAGCTTTATCACTACGCTACAAGTATCTCCATCTTTGCCTTTTTCATAAGTTATACCATTAACCATCACTACGTATTGAGCTAATTACGCCTCCCACATATCGTTCATCTCGGATCGGTCTCAAACACAACGTTAAAGGTACTTTTTGAAACAGTAACCCATCTTCTCGCTCCTTCATACCGGTTACATCTATCGATTAGAACCAGCTACCAGGTGACATCATTTACATCCGTGATAACTCTGTCTTCTGTCATTTATAATCAGTTAATCTGCTTAGTGATAGCTTTCCCTAGTCACCCGATATGTTTTCTCTTCCTACAGCTGTCTTTCGACACGTGTCGAGATGCCGCCAATATATTTTTTTATTTCCGTTTTTTTCTTGCTTTCTTGCAGAATTTTCGTTACGTTCACATTTTGCCGTTAGTGCTCTAAAATATCACCCTGCTTTGTGTATTCAATTTTTTTATTCACGTTTCACTTCTGTTGTGTTTCATCGAGTAGAGATTTTAATTTGTTTGGTTTTTTAGTGTTTTGCTTTGTTGTGTAATATGCACGTTCTCGTCCTTTGTTTCAAATTGTTATATGCTGTAACCCGCTCCCCTCTATGATGCTTAGGTGACTGAGGGTAACAAAAATAAAATGAAATATCCAACTAAATAAATAAATGCACGAATAAATAAATGAATGTGGTCATTCGATTTGGGGTAGGTCGAGTTGACACAAATATGATGGAGCTCTACAATCTGTCAGGTGTTGTTTCTGGACGAATTTCCGCGAACAGGTCTTTCTTTTTAGGATTTTTGCTGTAACAATATTTCCAACTGCAACGTCTCGATATTACCTTTTGCCCAGCTAAGTTTTCGACATTAAACCTTTCGCTGCGCACTCGTCTGTAAGGTGAAAAACTTTCGTTGGCTAGTACCGCTCGCTATATGAAGAAAACGTCTGTGTCGCTGTTATTCCCGGACAAGTAAAGGGACTTTGTGGTCGCGCCCCACTCCTTGTACAGTGTGAATATTTATGAAAGGGAACACGGGAGTTCGTGGCCTGCGTGCTCAGGCGGCTGCTGGCAGTGCGTTCAAGCGGAAGCGAGAGTAACCACAGCCTCTTTTCGCATCCTCTTGTGGCGAGCAAATCAACCATTCGTTGCTGATATATAACGGCAAGCTTGCAACCCCTCCCGCTTCGAGGTGATTACGAGCTCTCGCATAATCGCCTTGAAGGGGGAGAAGGTTGCAGTTTTGACACTGGTTTTATATCAGCAACAAATGGTTGTTTTGCTCGCCGCGAGATGACGCGAAAAGAGATTGTGGTTGCTATCGCTCCCACTTGAACGCGCTACTAGCAGGTGCCGGAGTGGAGAATTAACTAGAAGGAGGTTATCTGATTGGTGGCTAAAGTCAAGGCACGAGTGAAAAGTGAACCCTTCACTGCAAAGTATGTTGTTTTTTCCACGCCCAGTCGATTCCAAGGATTCTCCACGTGGCTAAATGCTGAATAAGAAAGTATCGTCTGTTTCACGAAACATCCCGCAAAGTTTGTTGAGTGCGTTAAAGTCGTGGCTGGCTGTTGTGGTAATTAGAGGGGGAGGGAGCATAAATACAACCTCACGAAAGCAATTTCAGGCAACCTTGCTAATTAATCTCAGCTATGTGACTCTATTTGAATGTTTGATAAAACGAGTGGAAATTTTAAACAGGGCCAAACATTGATTGCCAAAGAAAGTCACGGAAGCCTGTGAATTAGAACAAAAAACATTGATAAATATGTCAGTATGCCACCCTTGTCGCTGTTAGACAAGAAGAGTTTGTTAGCCCCGTCATTCTTGTTTCATTGCAAGAGGTATTTATTGCGCCAAAATCATCTTATCTATCTTTCTTTGCTTTCACCTGCATGTACATACGTCACATGAACATGAAAATACACAATTCCAGTTGAAAGTGAGCGCTGTGTGTGTGTTTTTCTCTGTCTACGTTCAGTCGCACTGTTAGAACTTAGCAATTCGGACAGGCAAACGGGCTGCCAACAGAATTTAGACAAAACAATTTATTGCAGGGGTGAGATCTGAAGACAGAACGACATGCTAATTTTTTTCGTTTTTCTTTCTCGGCATCACGTAATATGTATACGGCGAGGTTACTCATGACGAACGACATACGTTTTTGCCTTCATAATAATCGCTACTAAAATAATGCGTCATGTTTGCATTTTGTCACTATTCAAAGCCAGTGATGCAAACGAAAGTTCCTCTACTGTGCTTGCAACCTGACTTTTCATTCATCCGCGTTCAATAACGTTGAATTACTGAAACGCTGGCATTACTGAAACGCTGGCATTAACTTAACGCTGGCATTACTGAAACCCCCTACTTAAAAAGCAAGCTGTAGCAGTTCGCCCTTATGAGTAGTCAATCAAGCATGGCTTCTCAACGCTGCATAAGTGAGAAGTTCGGGTGCAAACTATTAAACATAATTTTGTTAAAATTTGAAGTGCTTTTGTTCGCACTACTAAATTAATTCGCAAGGAACTGAAGATGTATTTCACTAACATGTAAGCAAGTACATGACATATTCAAACATAATGATGTATATATAATGACCATGTTTTCCTTGGTTGATTCGCAATTAGTGCAAAAATATCAAATGTTGAATGTTGAACATTCCCTTGGAAATTTCTCATCTTATTATGAAATCTGTTTTGTAACAAAATGTTTACTCTCCTTGCGCTGTCCTGGGCCCAGTCAAGCTGCTGACGGCAGTTTCTAAACCCGGAGGATGTGCCTGGTGGGTAAGATAGGGTGGGATAAATGCAACAAAAATTTTGAATTGTGAATATTGGCACGTTCCATTTCTCAAATTTTGTTATTGCCCCAAAACACTACACAATTCTCAGCTCAAAACGCGCATGCAGTTTTCGAGAAGCTTCCGGATTTTGATAGATCATTTCGATAAGATCACGCCCACTCTGCGAACTGTACAGATTATTCTGGAACCTACGCCACCACCAGCGATAACGCTAGAACAATCGATGGCAACAGTATAAATGCCGACGCACTTCGCTGCTTGTGAGTAGTTGATCGACGGCCGATGCTGCGTTCACTGCTTAACGCCTCTTAACGGCTCCGAGCTAGCCTTTTTACGTTCTGCCCGAGGTCCCGTCACGCCGACGCTGACCCCCGGGAGCGTAATCAAGAGGGAGAAGAAGTGCCTGCTTCAGCGCATTTTCGCGCGAAGCACAGAAGGCGGTGGTCCCCAGTTGTCCAGCCGGTGACCCTCCCCCCCCCCCTGCAGCAAGAAGCATAGGATGAGTCTGAGAGTGACCCTCTCTCACGGATCCACTTCGCCGCTACCCCAGCTGCAGCTACCGGCCACGCCCACCTGATCAATGCCAAGAGCCCTGTTCACGAGTGCGCATCAACAGCTGCGCGTCACCAGTTCTACCGGACACGCCCCCGGCCCTGCTGCCGGCGCGACGGAAAAATTACGCCCACCATAATAGCGTCTGTTTTTGCACCCCCGGTGAGGGAAAACTGTTTCTTATCTAACGCTCCGGAAGGAGACGTTTACGTAGATGAGCTTATAGATGCTATAGAATTTACGGCAGGTGATGATAGTGTGCTGGTCCTCCAGCACATGGGAGGCTCCAGATTTTCTATCTGTACGCGGAACGCTAGCCAGGCAACCAAACTGATGGTAGCAGAGGGCGTCACCGTTAATGGCACGAAGGTGTGAGTGGAAGCAGCAGGGCCGCCTGTCACATATGTAAACGTCTACCACTTGCTGGCGTATCTACCGGATGAAGCAATAACCTTGGTTTTGCAACAATTTGGTAAAGTTAAGAGCGCAAAGTTCGCCACGGTACCGACCCGGCACACTAAACTGAATGGAGTTCGGGTGGTGAATATAGAAATGAGCAAGCCGGCTCCTAACTTCACCTCGATTCAGGGCCATAAAGTAATGCTGAAATACCGCGGCATGCGACGCGTGTGCCAGGGTCACCAGGGTTAGGGGCACATGGCCACCGCATGCACCACTCCTTATTGTAAGCGGTGCGCCGCTTTTGGCCAGAGCACGGAAGGGTGCGAAGAAGCGTGCAAGCGATGCGGCGGTCGACACGACACGCGCGAGCGCTTTCGGCGCCGCTCGTACGTGGCTGCCGCGGGCGGTTTCCCACCAGTCCATGATGAACCAGCAAACGACGAGCAGAATGGTCAACCTGTGACCTCGGGCAGCGCGGAACACACGACGGGACTCCAGGTTCTTAAACCCAGATCTCCGGTGCCTACCACCAGCAGAACACCCAACTACTGCGACAACGCCGCAGAACACGAGCGGGTTGATGAGCACGCCACGCTACCAGAACCCGAGCCCATGATGGATGCCGGGAAAACGGCAGTGAGTCGAGCCATTATGGCACTGATACAGAGCAGCCGGCGAGCAGTAGCCCTGAAACCAGCTCTGCCGCGACCTCGAGGGAGTACTGGGTGGTCTCGTTGTCGGAGGGCGAGGAGGAAAAAGTACCAGACCACGAGAATGGTGAGGAGTTGGCGAAACTGCTCGTCGACCAGGCACACTTCCCGCTTTTGGACGTCGGCAACGCCCGACCTCGTGATACAGGCATTACGCCTAGAGTTGGTAGCGACCATGCCAGGACACCTAACCAGTTGCAGCCGGTAGTTAACCCCAGCCCGGCAGACATGACACCGTCAGCAGGCCCCGCTAATGAGGCCGACAAAGGCTTTCCTATGAACCCGACTCACCCCGCTCGCGGGCGCAGGGTCCGCTCGCACTCACGCTCACCTTGGGCGCAGAACAGGCCAGAGGATTCGGGACAGGTCATACCTCAGGGCTCCGACAATATACATCGCCGACAGACCCCTAAGACATCGAGTAGCGACAGGGATGCCCCTCCCCGAGCAAAGTCCCAAAGATCAGCTAGAACCCCACATAGGGAGGGAAATCGCCTGGCAGAGAGGCCGGCGATAGAACCTGACGCGTCACGAAGTCTAATGTACACCTTAGCGCAAGCGCACTTGAGGTGCCCCCGCCCCAGCTTCCCTCGAAGCAGAGGCCCGAGATCATTTTTATGCGCAACCTAGCGCCGGTTAACCCTCGACGCACCCCCCTCTCCCCGAGGCACCGGTTTTAAACGAAGCGACATGGCGCTCTGAGTTGCTACATGGAACGTCCGTGGGTTCCGTGATAGGATAAAGCAGCGCGAGCTTCTGGCGGTGGCCCAAGAACCTGAGATTGACATCCTCTTTATTCAGGAGACCAACAGCAGGTCCCCACTCGATGTCGGTGTCTTTAAAAAAGAATGTCACGTCGAAGCTTTTTTTCCCTGACGAGTGCCAGGTCATGCGGTGTTGGCGCCATCTTTATCTCGGGAATATTCCACCGCAAGGCTCACTGTATCTTTGAGGAGGATGGGCGCTCCCTGATGCTCGACGTCTACATCGACGGCAGGAGGGTCCGATTCGTGTCTATTTACGCACCAGCCACGCGAACGGACACGAATGCTTTCTTCAGAGGGCTGCACGACAACCTGCAGGAACCACTACCCTACGTTCTGTTAGGCGATTTTAACTGCGTGGTGGACTCGGAACAGGACATCAGAGGCCCGGGCAGTGGGAGGTCTACTTTCAATGCTAAGGAATTAGTCAGAATCCTGCGTCATCTCAGGCTCATGGATGCTTGGGTACACCTTCATGACAATATTTTTGTACCGACCCGTGTATCCAGGACCACCGCGAGCAGGATCGACAGGATTTATGTTCCAGACTTCCTGCTACCTTCACTGGTGTCATGCAAAACAGCAACCCTATCCTCCAGGGTAGAAAGAATGACGGATCATGCCCTGGTCGTGTTGACAGTCAAAAGGACAGCCGGACTTCTTCACGATGACTCAGCATGGCGACTTGACTCCACTATTTTACGGGAAAAAAACAGCCTGCAAAATATCAGGTCCTTCCTGGAAAAGTCGGTGCAGAAAGCCCCTTCTGTAACACCAGATGTATGGGAAAGCTTGAAAAGAGAGTGGAAGGGGTTCCTGCAGAGCGAAGGAAGGAGCAGAAAGCGCCGCCTGACGGCACAAATGGCCGAAGTGTTACGCAGACTGCGAATCGTTAAAGGCGCAGAGACCCTCACCTCCTGCACAAGGGACTATTTGGCATCCCTGGAAGTCGAATACAAACGACTCCTAAAAGAGAGGAAGCATAATACGTCAGGAACGCATGGATCGTCGGACGAAACGCAGGTGACGGCAGACTTGCGCGAGGTTTGCGGTAACGGAAGCTTTAGAATAACACAGGCCATGCGTCCGGACGGTTCGACCACGGATGATCAAACGGAAATAGCTGCTATTTTCCGAAGCTATTTCAAGTCCCTCTTTCAAAAAGTCGCCCCTGAAGATGGCTACTCACTCTCTAAACCGGTCGCAGATCTCTGCCGGAACCTCAGCAGACTTGGCGAAGGCGCTTACAAGACACTGTGCGGTGAAGCGTCCATTGAGGAGGTGCGTTACGCAGTCGCCCACATGTCCCCGAATTCGGCCCCGGGAACGGATGGCATCACGGCCGGATTTTACCAGGCCTTTCTTGGCCTCTAAGGGGAACCGCTTGTAGCACTTGTGAACGAGGTGCTAAAACAGCACCACCGGAAACCTGCCTCGTTCGGTGTAGGTCGAATTGTGCTGCTGCTGAAGGACGGGGCTCCCCTGGCCCTACCTTCATCTTGGTGCCCTATAACCCTTGTGGCTACAGCCACAAGGGTTATAGGGCACCAAGATGATGGCCACAAGGCCCCATTCCTTGTGGCCACAGCCACAAGGAATGGGGCCTAGCACTGGCACCCGTCCTAACTACCAGCAAAGAGCTCGCCTTAAAAACGGCACGCTTCCTGCACCAGATGGGAGACTACATGAGGAAAAATCTCCTTCTGTACTGGTCCAGTATCAATAATGGCTTTCTAGGAGCCGACAGGCACCCAGGTCTGTTGGCGGAAAAACCCCTCCCCTTTCTACAAGGCGGCGGCGAACACCAAGAGGATGCTGGACAACGACGTTGCGGAGTGCGACGTCGACAAAGAACCACCGGTCCGTATAGTGGAGGAGGTGACGAGATGCCAGATGTCGGAGGAGGAGAGAAGCAAAGTACGGAAATGGCGAAGGAAACAGGCGAAGCTTGGGGGCTGCCTACCAAAGGACATCCAAGATTTTGTTTGGAAGAGGAACTGGAGGGTCCTCCCAACAAGGGACAGACTCCATCGATTTGGGGTAGTCCCATCCGCACGCTGCCCTAACTGCCGTGCTGACGAGTCAGCGCAGCATACACTCCTCGAATGACCTGCGGCCAGGCTTATCTGGCGACTGGTGACAAGGGATTACCGCATACGGCCACCGCCGGCTCTTGACTGTAACAAAGGCGCATTCGCTAGGTTGGTGGTCGCTTGCACGCTTTACGTAATATGGCAAAGGCGATGCCTAGCGGAAGCCAAGCAGAGGACCATTAGAGCGGCCTACCCAGCGGTATCCCGCATTAGACTTTTGGTGTGGCAGCACCTCACAAGAGAGCTCGAGACCAGCGGCGAGGAGAAGTTCCTCCGCCACTGGCATACCAGGTTTTTCTTGTTAAAGAACGGCAGACTGTTGAGCCCAGTCACGCCTTATTAACCCCTTTCCACCCGGCATTTCTTTTTCTTTCCTTTTTTTGGGGGGGGGGCAAAGAGTTGCAAACCCACCTTTTACTATGTCTAAATGAGTTAGCCATGAGGTAGTGCATAAGTGTACTCTGCGGGGTGAACACTGTTAGGAGAAAGGGCACGCTTGCATGCTAAGCCGTTATGTACATGTTCGCCATTGTATAATGGCACACTCCAATATATTGTATCAGTATGAGTCGCCAGTAGTCATCCGCTATTTTGTACCATGTCCACAATCACAATACATGCCCTGTTCATATGAGAAACAATGTACGGCCACAGCGCCCCTGTCAATATTCCTGATAAGTTTTCAAAAAAATCAACTATGTGCAATGTTATGAGAAGTATATGTGTATATAGACTACATGTTATTCGTTGAATAAAAATTCCCTTTGTGCTATCTGTGCAAGACTGCTACTGTAATCGGTCTTTCCGTTTGCCGGGCACAGGTTCGCCCAAATAAACTGTTAAATCTCAACACAAAGGATCCTGTCTTCGGCCACGTCACGACTCCGTGACATCAGAAGAGGTGCTGCTTCGTTCATGTATCGGACGCCCCCGTCAAGCCGTGAGCCCAGCCCACGTCGCGGAGAAGACACCGACGCCAACCAAGAGCAGCGAACAAGCCGCCGACAGCAAGGTCTCCCACCGGAGTACAGGCTTTTACAAGACAAGGCGCGGAAGACCAAGGCCATGACCTCGACTGCAGAGACAATGACAACCGCAGCGTCCCAGCCCGTGATCGTCATTCATCAACCCAGGGAACCACCAACGTTCCATGGGTGATCGTTTGAAGACCCGGAAACCTGGCTAGAAACATACGACCGTGTGGCCGCCCTATACCAACGGGACAACGAAGAAAAGCTCCGTCGTGTGTACTTCTACCTGGAAGACACCGAAAGGACCTGGCTCGAGAATCGGGAGTCCACACTTCGAACGTGGGATGTCTCCTGCGGCACATTCCTGCAAACGTTCGCGAGCGTCGCTCGCAAAGAGAGGGCCGCTGCTCTACTAGAGTCCCGCATTCAGCTACCAAATGAAAAGGTTGCAATTTTCACAGCGGAGATGACCCGCCTATTCCGTCAAGCTGACCCAGACATGCCTGAGGAGAAGAAAGTTCGTTTCCTCATGCGAGGTGTCAAACAGGAGCTCTTCGCGGGACTAATGAGGAATCCACCCAACACTGTACAAGAATTTGTATGCGAGGCGACCACAATCGAAAAAACCCTGGACATGCGCACCAGACAGTATAATCGTCGCCTGACTACAGGTTGCGCTGCTGCTCAAGCCAGTGACTCAAGACCTGCGTGAAACGATCCGAGCGATCGTGCTGGAAGAGCTGCGCAAGCTGTTGCCTTCGGCGCAGCCTCAAGTGGATTCGATCGCCGACATTGTGCGAAAAGAAGTTCGGCAATCGCTTCGAATTCCGCAAACACCGCTGTCCGAGCCAGAAACTATGAGCTACGCCGCTGCAGTGCGTCACAACGCTCTTCCCAATCCACGCCAAAACGCCGTTCCGTCACACTTCCGTCGCCAGACGCCACCGACGTCTTACCGTTCACCAACGGGCCAGCGCAGTGCGCCGACGAAAACGGACGTTTGGCGTGCACCTGACAACCACCCGCTCTGCTACCACCGCGGGGAGGCCGGGCACACATACCGCCGTTGCCAGTACCGACAGATGGGACTACGTGGCTTAGCCGTCAATACACCGCGTCCGCAGCGAGGAGAACGGCCACGTGACATCGCCGACTACCTGACAGGAACTCAATGGACACTACGAAGTCCTTCCCGTACGCCGTCGCCTAGCCGCCGCCGCAAGTCACCGCACCCCTGGCAGTACTCTGGCCCAACGCGGGGCCAGTCTCCTAGCCCGTATCCGGGAAACTAAGGGCAGCAACCGATGGAGGTGCGGTTGCTGTGCAACGAACTACCGAAGATCCTCCGACGGCGACGACACCGCGACGGATCTTTCCGAACACAACGCCAACCAGGCAAAGCCCTGACGGCGAAACCTCACTTACCGAAGGTGACCTAACGACGCAACATAGAAGCAGCGGAACAAGCTGACGCAGCCGTGACCCGACGCCACGCCCTCACTGTAATGCGAGACGGCGAACTAGCGACCTCGACGTTCTTATCGACGGCCACAGTGTGACCGCTCTCGTCGATACTGGAGCTGACAACTCCGTCATGAATGGGTCGTTCGCCGCGAAGCTAAAGAAAGTTAGGAGAGCTTGGGAAGGCCCTGAAATCCGCACAGCCGGAGGTCATTTCGTAACGTCTGCAGGAATCTGCACAGCGAGAGTCACCATTAACGGCTGTATTTATCCTACGGACTTCGTAGTCCTACAGCGTTGCTCGAGAGATGTCATCCTTGGCATTGACTTCTTATGCCTCCATGGTACTGTCATCAACTTAAAAACAAAGTCGATAACGTTATCCACAGAAGAAGCACTTCCGCCGCGCACGCCGTCAGAAAACCATGCCTTGAATGTGCTGGAAGAACAAGTCAGCCTTCCGCCTCGCTCAAGCATCATTAGTTCAGTCAGCGCTCCTAAATCACCTGACTTGAGAGGCGTCATTGAAGGCAGTCAGCATCTGTTGGTCACGCGAAATATTTACGTCGCAAGAGAAATTGCAGAGCAGCGAGGAGGCAAAGCAACGGTTATGCTCACGAATTTCAGCAATGAGTACAAACATGTGAACAAAGGAACAATCGTCGCGTACATCAAAGAAATTGTCGAAGACATCAGTGCTTTCACCCTCGCCGATTCTGCGGAACCTTCTCAGAGGAATCAAGCCCCTCCCATAGCTTTCGATGTCAATCCCAGACTTCCGAACCATAAGCAAGAACAGCTCGAGGCCCTGATCCTGCAATACGAAGATTGCTTTTCGTCGTCATCGAAAATTCGGCAGGCCCCAATCACGAAACATCGCATCATAACCGAAGAAAATGCCAGACCACTCCGTCAGAGTCCGTACAGGGTTTCGACGCGAGAACGTGATGCCATGAAGAGACAGGTTGATGAAATGCTGCGGGATGACATTATTCAGCCGTAAAGAATTCATGAGCATCCTCTGTGGTGTTAGTGAAGAAAAAGGACGGAACGCTACGTTTTTGTGTCGATTATCGCTGCCTGGACAAAATCACTAGAAAGGACGTGTATGCTCTCCCACAAATAGACGACGCACCTGATCGGCTCCATAACGCCAAGTACTTTTCGTCAATGGACCTCAAGGCTGGCTATTGGCAAATTGAAGTCGACGAAAGAGACCGAGAGAAGACGGCGTTTATAACACCGGACGGCCTCTTCGTGTTTAAGGTGAAGCCCTTCTGTCTTCGCTCAGCGCCTGCAACTTTTCAACGCGTTATGGATACAGTACTGCCAGGATTGAAGTGGCAGACTTGCCTTGTGTACTTGGACGACGTCATCGTGTTTGCCTAGAGTTTCGACGAGCGTCCTCGGCGCCTTGAAGCTGTACTTCAAGCCATCAAGACGTCCGGACTCACACTGTAGCCAGAAAAGGGCAGATTTGCGTACGAGGAGCTCTTGTTTTTGGGGCACGTGATTACCAATTCTGGAGTTCATCCCGATCCACGGAAAACAGCCGCCATCGCCGACTTCCCACCACCCACTGACAAAAAGACGGTGCGCCGATTTCTGAGCCTGTGCGCCTATTATAGGCGTTTCGTGAAACACTTCGCCCGCATCGCCGATCCGCTCACTAACCTTACCAAGGCCGACGTGGAGTTCAAGTGGGAAACGCCGCAGGAACACGCTTTCCAGGAGCTTAAACATCGCCTCCAGACGCCTCTGTTACTTGCTCATTTTGACAAATTCGCCGAGACAGAAATACACACTGACGCAAGCAGCGTAGGTCTTGGCGCCGTTATTGTGCAGAGGGCCGACGGACTTGAAAAAGTTATTAGTTACGTCAGCCGATTGCTATCGAAAGCAGAAGCCAATTATTCCACAACAGAGAAGGAGTGCCTCGCCATGATCTGGGCTACGTCAAAATTTTGCCCCCACCTCTACGGCAGGCCCTTCAAAGTTGTGAGCGACTACCACGCCTTGTGTTGGCTAACCACCTTGAAGGACCCTTCAGATTGCCTCACACGATGGAGCCTGAGACTTCAAGAATATGACATTACCGCCGTTTACAAGTCGGGAAAGAAACACTCCGACGCCGACTCTCTCTCTCTCGTGCGCCTGTCAACCAACCACTACCCGACGACACGGATGACGACTAATTCTTGGGAACGATAACTACCGATGACTTCGCTGAACCAGATTGGGCCGACCCGGAACTTAAGGCTCTAATTGAATACCTCGAAGGCAGGACCGCCGAAGTCCCGAAGGTATTCAAGCGCGCACTTGCGTCGTTCTTCCTGCGAAATGGTTTTCTCCAAAAGAAAGCTTTTCACCACTTCGAGCCAAGTACCTCCTTGTAGTACCTTCAGCTCTGCGACCAGAACTCCTGCAGGCGCTGCACGACGATCCGACAGCAGGGCATCTCGGTGTTTCTCGCACGCTCGCGAGGATACAAGAAAGGTACTATTGGTCACGTCTTACCACCGACGTCACTCGTTATGTGAGGACATGCCGGGACTGTCAACGACGCAAGACACCACCGACAAGGCCGGCGGGACTTCTGCAGCCAATTGAACCACCTCACCGACATTTCCAGCAGATTGGTATGGACCTACTCGGGCCGTTCTCGACGTCAGCTTTTGGAAACAAATGAATCGTGGTAGCTACCGACTACCTCACCCGCTACGCCAAGACAAAAGCCCTGCCAAAGGCAGTGCATCCAGGTAGCTAAGTTCTTCGTCGAAAATACCATCCTTCGTCACGGCGCCCCGAAGGTCCTTATCACCGACAGAGGAACGGCATTTACTGCTGACCTAACTCAAGCGATCTTGGCATACAGCCAGACAAACAACCGCAGGACGACAGCGTACCACCCACAGACCAAAGGCCTCACCGAGCGGCTAAAGAAGACGATCGCCGACATGCTGGTAATGTACGTCGATGTCGAACACAAGACGTGGGACGCCATTCTTCCGTACGTGGCCTTCGCATACAACACGGCGGTCCAGTAGACGACGCAGATATCTGCATACAAATTGGTCTACGGAAGCAGCCCAGTGACGACGCTCGATGCCATGTTACCCAACGTCACCGACGATGTGAGTGAGAAACCTCAATTTGAGTGAGTACCTTCAACGCGCCCAAGAAGCCCGACAACTTGCGCGTCTCCGTATCAAGAATCAACAGACGACGGACAGCCACCGTTTCTGCAAAGATAAAGTTGAACCAAGGAGTCCCCCAAGGGTCTATACTGGGGCCATTATTGTTCCTTGTCTATATAAATGATATTGTCGATATACCTCATTCTTCTGAACTTATAATGTACGCTGACGATACGAATGTTTTCTTTTCATCAGACAATCTAATATCACTTGAGGTCAGTGTAAATAATTATCTTAGCAATCTTTCAAATTGGTTAAGGCAAAATGGACTGCGCTTGAATGCAAAAAAAACAACCTATATGATATTCCGACCTGTAAATAAACCTATTAGTAACATAGCTATAAAATTTGAAGGAAATTGCATCGCACATGTTAGGGAACAAAAGTTTATTGGTGTATGGTTTCAGGAGGAATTAAACTGGAATACACATGTAAATCATCTGATCACCGCATTAGCGCGAATAGTTGGTTGTTTTTTTAGAACAATGCACTTAATCCCATTGAGGTTAAAAATAAGTATGTACTATGCACTCTTCCATTCTAAAGTAAGTTATGGGATGTTAGTCTGGGGAACGACATCACAAGGGAATTACCATAAGTTAATAACTATACAAAAGAAAATATTGCGCTGCTTTGAAAATTACAGGGGGAATCTATAAGACTTGCGCACTGCTCCACTATTCATTAAACATTCAATACTCAGAATTGATCAATTAGATCATTTTAAATTACTTCAGTTAATACAAAAGACTAAGCTATATGAAGAAAGTTGCACCGAAAGACCACACTACAGTATGCGAGAACAAAAGAAGCGAGCTCCTAGAACAAGAACCAAGTATGGAAAACAAAGTATTGCTTACCAGGTACCTCAGGTTTTAAATGCCCTTGCAGATCAATTGAACTTTAGGGCTAGTAGTGCGACTTTCAAGAAACAAATAAAGAACTTATTCATAACCACCGGTCTACACTATCGAAACTACGTAATGGAGTCTCATGCCTCTGCAAATGCTTAAATTGTTCATAAACTTATATGTCAAATATACGAGTGTATACCGCGGAATTCATTGTATCCACATGCATCTTATGTCTGTTTTTGAGTTGTTTCATTGATATTGTTTAGTTGTGAATTATAACGAGAGTGACCTCTAATTCTTAAAATGTGTTATGTAAACTTCTTATGCTATTTATGTTTGAATTTTGTGTTTACAATTTCAGGTTGCTTGAAACTAATGTATTGAATATATATATTGTTTAAGCTTGCACTGTCACGGACTGCGGAGGGACAAGGGCCTTTGTCAGGCTGTTCGCCTTTAGCCCTTTGCCCCCACAGTGAGCTCTGTATCTGGCTTACTGTAAATAAAAATACTACTACTACTACTACTACTACTACAATCTTCGACGACGCTTCGTGGAATGCCAGCCCGGTTAACGTGTTTGGGTATGGACGCCGATACGCTGACGTGGACTAAGTGAAAAGCTTCTGCGACGGTACTTCGGACCGTACAGGGTTGTTCGACGTCTCGGCCAACATGATTACGAAGTTGTCCCCGACGGCATCATGAACTCTCAACGATGCCGATCGCGACCTGAAGTCGTCCATGTCGCGCGCCTAAAGCCGTTTCATGCGCGTTAACGAACTGAAACAGTGTTTTTTGTATTATTATTGTATCGTATTTATTCATTGTACTTTCTTGCATTATTGTTGTACCTTCATCTTTAGTTAAAGCATCGGGACGATGCCTTTTTCAGAGGGGAGCAATGTCACGTTCCATTTCTTAAGTTTTGTTATCACCCCAAAACACTACACAATTCTCAGCGCGAAACGCGCGTGCAGTTTTCGAGAAGCTTCCGGACTTTAGTAGATCATTCCGATGAGATCACGCGCACTCTGCGAACTGTACATGATGATTGATTGATTTGTGGGGTTTAACGTCCAAAAACCACCATATGATTATGAGAGACGCCGTAGTGGAGGGCTCCGGAAATTTTGACCACCTGGGGTTCTTTAACGTGCACCCAAAGCTGAGCACACGGGCCTCGACATTTCCGCCTCCATCGGAAATGCAGCCGCCGAAGCCGGGATGCGAACTGTACAGATTATTCTGGAACCTACGCCACCGCCAGTGATAACGCTAGAACATTCGATGGCAAGAGTATAAATGCCGACGCACTTCGCCGCTTCTGAGCAGTTGATCGACGGCCGACGCTCCGTTCACTGAAAATAACTTAGTCGTACTTTTAATGGCTATCGGAGCCTTCGTCTTATGGAAACGAAGGGGACTGGTCTGCCTGAGGGGACGCCCCCAGAGAGCCATGTTTCCCCTACTACATCAGTTAAGAAACATAATGCTTATGCATCTTAACGCAGAACTAGTCATGCTGGAAGAGGAGGTTTTCCTCCGACGGTGGTCTACGCGATTTATTATTGTAAAAAACAACAGAGTGTCCATGCCTTTCCTCCCTATTGAGGAGGTGGGCTAGAGCTTGTAGCACTGTGACATTACAGTGTGTATCTTTCTTTTCTTCCTTAGAAACATGTCTTTTTGTGCAATATTGTTCTTGAGCGCGAGAGCAAATTATCTTCACAGGAGAATGCAAAATATCACGCTACACTGTGAATGACCTCGCCTTGTTTGTTCATATAGCCTTACTGTTTATTTAGGTTTATTCATCTCGATGTCATGAATGTCCTGTATTTGTTGTACAATTTTTGCATTGTACGTCACTGCCTACGCTATAAGTTCTTTCGCGGTATATAAGAGCTTGCATTGTACATACGCATTGTTCACCATTGTCCATTTCTATGTGTGCACATAATCTGTGTAAGATATATCCGGAAATAAAAATTCTCTTAAACGCTATCTGTGCAAGACTGCTACTGTAACCAGACTTTTCGTTTGCCGGGCACAGGTTCGCCCAAATTAACTGTTAAATCCCAACACAAAGTATCCTGTCTTCGGCCACGTCACGACCCCGTGACAATATTTTTTTTTACTTCTTAAAATAACATTAATGCAGAAAGTTTCACTTCAGACAATGAATGTGCTACATAAATATTGCCATGTTGGCACTATTGAGTACATTATTTTAAAAATAAATAAGAACACTCCAGATGACTCATTTTGCCACACCCTGGAGACGCTGCGTGGGGCTAACGAGAGAGTTCGAAGAAAAAATGTATCCTTTCCGTTTTTGCAGTAAAAAGACTTCATGTTCACTCTGTACGTCCTTATACAGCTTTAGGGAGCCCAGTCTTTGGACTCCAAGCATTGAATCTAGACAGAACACGGTAATGTATTGCTCCCAAACTCCTTGCAGATCAAACCCCGCCAGTTTCCTTATGCTATTATTGTCTTCTGTTGAATGCTTGCAGCTTATTGGATTATTCGACAATTGGAGGCTAGACATGTTTTGACGTATCTTCATATTTTTTGCGGTTTTTATGCAGAACTGCTGAAGTTTAGAAAGTTGAAGTTGTTCATACATTTCGTGGTTCTCCTTCACAAAATGATTAGGAGGAATGCTGCAGAGTAAAGCGGCCAAAATTTCGACCAGCGCGGATTTTAACGTGCACCTCAAAAAACACACGGAGCTTGAACGTTTTCGCCTCCACCGAAAATGCGGCTGTCGTGGCAGGGATTCCACCCCATGGTCTTCGGGTCTGCAGTAGTGCCCCACAACCACCGGGGCAGGTTGAGAATTAAAGCTGTTTCCTGCCTGTGGAGTAGCCTGATTTTGAGTACTTTTCTTTTAGGAACTCCTCTACAGGGTACGCTCTTGAAGGAATGAAAAGCCGACCAGTTTTCACATGCGCACTGTTCTCTTATTCTCCTATTTGGTTTCCTTAAATATGAATTGCTGGTGTTTTGCTAACCAAGCCACGATAAAACTATAAGGAATGTGGTTGTGCAGGAATTCTGATTGATTTTAACTACATGGGGCTTTTTAACTTGCTCCAAAGTACAAGCATGTGATATCCTTCGCATTTTGCCACTGTGCAAACTCTTTATTGGCTTCGTTTTTATCTGCGCACGAGCCCACTTCTCGTGCTACGTCTGGTCCTTTTTCAGGTACTTCCTGAAATTTAATGTGCAACAGCAGTAATACGTGAGTCGACAATGATTAGATGCATTGCGTTTATTCTATCAAAGTAGAAAATACGCCAGAAGTCGGTTTGTTTGGGATGAAAAAGAAGAATAAGAAGATATTTTTAATCAAAGTATACTTTAGGAAACCCGACTTTAGGAAGTCTACGTAGCTTCTTCTTCAATGGTGGCAAAGCCCGAAATGTGCAGCGCATATAGACCTTTTTAACGTGAACGCCGCCATATTGCCGAGCGGGTGGTGCCGCCCTTGGTCTGGCAACACACTGGCGTGGGTGCAGCTCCACTTTTTTATGGAGGGTATTCCTACGGTTGCAGTTACAGTCAGTTTATTTTCGTTCAAGAGCGCTGAATTTCGTCTCAACTGACGTATTATAGGTAGAAAATCAGTATGTGATACATTATAAATGGTTTTAATCAATTCGGGGAAAACATTATAAAATTTGATGGCTCGAACGTGTTGCAAGTGGTCGGTGTTCTATGTTTCGGGCACTGTTTCTGTTGGAAAAACGTAAAAATATTTTGACCGAATCTGTCAGGGCTATCAAGTCCTGGCACCCTTTTATAACGGAATAATTTTTTCTTGGACTGTAATTTCCAGGGTTTGTTCTTTTAAATGCAGTTTGTGTATGCTGTCGCAGCGACTATGACCCGTACATGCGAGCCTCGTGAACGCGCAGCGGCGAGTTTTTTACAATGACGGCGTTTGTTTGTTGCTCACAAGCTGTTGTCAATCTTTTGCTCTACATTTATTGACCCTTATCACTTGCTCGGTTATTGTCCACCGATGTGGACTATATTGACACGTGTTAAAGCTCTTTTGAGAGAGGTGTTGGCACACAAAAAAGTCTTGTCTTGTCTTGTCTCCTAGGAGATCTTGGCTCATACCCACATGGGGGATTGGCCACACTGTACCTCATAATAGATCATTTTTTTACAACGCTTGCTAAAAAATAAAGAAAAATAAGATAGGAACAATAATAATGTTCCTTTGAAAAAACGTGAAAAATTGCAGAAAAATGCGATAAACCAGAATATATAAAACAAATTAACAAGAATGAGGAAGGGGGAGAAAGAATTGGATATATCTGGCAGTACCACTAGCAGCGTATCCTTCCGATTGCCTGAATGAATTTATGTAGCGCTGACAGAATAGCACTGCGGCCCACACCCAACTGACTGGCTCCAAACGACAATAGGGTGGATGTATTGACTGGCAATCCGAGCATACCAATCGGTCTTTCATGAATTATTCGGCGCAGCGAGGCGAAGCGGCGGCATGTGAGAAGAACGTGATCTATTGTTTCCGGTTCATTGCAAACTACACATAGGTTAGTTAATGAAAATCCTGATTTGTTGAGATAAAAATTTAACAGAGGAACTCTACAGCGAAAGCTTGTGAGGGTCACCTCACATTGACGGGAAAGGCATTTTGCGGTGTTTCATGTGAATTGCAAATGCCAAAATTCTTCAGATTGTACAAGCGACGTTTCGTTGATTTTAAGGAATAACAGGAGTTTGAATCGTTCGGCAGTAATAAAAGGAAACTGTGGAGCTACTAGCACCACCGGTAAACTTAAAGATGCCGAAGCGAGCGAATCCGCAATTTCATTTAGTTCAATTCTAGCATGCCCGGGGACCCAAATAAACCGAACTTCTGATAGGCGAGATGATGTTTACATGCCAACATGCTTCTTTTTCTTTTTCCTTTCAGAGTCGTGGCATTTGATTAGAATGTGGTGCCAATAATGAGAGTATAGATAGATTTTAATCTGCTGATGAAGCAACAAGCCCCCCACCCCCTAGCTCGTGTTTATAATCGCCATAAGAGTCATTTCTTGTTTATTTCTCAACACAATTTTGTCCACTAAATTGTGCGGCTTTTGTGAAATCTTGGCTCTCGTTCTCAAAGCAAAGCAGAAAAACGGTCAGTTATTGAAATAATAGACAACCGCAAAGAGGCGCGGTTCAATGTTTCTTTTCATTTTGTTGTATATCGATGCACGAGTTGTCAGAAATGGTTCTTCACCACTCGAAAAATTCTCTTCTTGAGGTAGTCATTTAAAACACGAAGTCGCAGAACTTTCTCTTTTTTTTTCACTGTTGGGCTTTCATATCTCACATCGTGCACGATACACTCCGCCATCTTACGCAAATTTTTACATTCGCGACAAAGACTACGCTAGGTTATTTTCATGCGAAATTCAGCGAATGCTTGGGTTTCACAAGGGCGGTGTGCATCACAAACTTCATGTGCTGGTTACCCCGCTGCGAGAGGAGAGGTTTTTCTTCCGCGTTAACACAGCCAACACAATCACATTGATCAGCGTGTTGAGCCGAGCTACGAGGCTGTTTTGATGAAACGTATTATACTGAATATAATAACAAAACAAAGCAAAAAAAAACACAGGTGCTTCCTCGAGTGGTGCTTAGATGTTTTTGACTGTAACGGACAGTGCCGTAGTTGACCGCCTGTGATTGGTCGTCAGTCAAACCATATCAGATTGTAGTTTAGCCGAGTGAAACAGTGGGAATTCAAGGCACATTGCGGCCCTTGCCGATGTAGAAATTTTCACGAACCACAAATGACGTACCATTAAGCGTGGCGCATACTTTTTCATGGTGACACGTGCCGCATACTTATTCAAACAGCAGTTTGCTCATTTTCTGTAGTTCCTAGAACAACCAAAAATGTTTTTCCGAAACCAAAAATGGTGCAACGGTTTTCCATTGACCTTTCGCTGGCTGACATCGCAATACAAGAGAAGAAAATTGGCACTTCGACCTAAAACGTGCTAAAAGTGTTCCACAACGCCACTCATCTGAGCACCAGCTCACACATTCCGTGCCACCAGAATGAGCCAGAACAGAGGAAACACTGGTTGCCGGTCTGGTCCTCCTGGTATACAGCCACCGTACTCCTGACCCGATGGAACTGTCCATGCGTGCTAGGTTTGCCTTCAGTCGTCACAACATTCGCCGATGGCTTCCATTCGAGTCCTGGCGCATTCTGTAGACAGCGGAAAACATTAACTGCTCCACGGGAACTTCATCCTCCCTCTACAAGCTGGGTTTGCGACGAGTGATGGCTAACCTTGCACGCACGGCAAGCAATATTTTAGATGCGTTGCTCACCTCGTACCATCTCAACACTGAGGAAGAAGCTGTTAGAATTCCAAACGTTCGGCTTAAAAAAATGGCTGAAGTTTCCTCTCTTTTGTTAAAGACGACAGTCTTTGTTGGGGACATTCAACAAAAAAATTTTGGTCTGTTTGCGTGTCTGTACATTTGTCTGTCCGTCCGCCCTTAACGATACCTCAAACGGTCGACTCCATCCACAGCGCCCACCAATATTGCTCCAGGTCCAGCACCTATACTTGTGTCATGTCAATTAACAAGCAATAATTACGCATATCTGCGGTACCATAACAACACGTGGATGTTTCGTATGTGTGCCTTTATACTAGAGAAGGCACACACAAGTAATTATAAGGACCGTAGCGTTAACCACGCGGTGCTGACAGTGCAGCGCTGTGCTGAAAAAGGCAAGTGTTGCCAATGCTTTGCTAAAACGACACGTTGGTGGCACCTGCCCGTCGCTTTGCGTTCTGTACCTTATTGCCTCCGAGAATGGCACGCATCTTTCTCCGCAGGCGCGCACGCCTTCCTTCGTTGTCGAAGATAACTTCCAGATGACGCTCGTGTCTAACGAGCCTCGATGCGCTCACTCGCCTTCCCTGAATGCTCGAGGCACTCTAACGCAGCACTTCCACAATACCATTCACTGATTTTCTTCCGCAGAACATTAAATAAATGCATTGTTCACTCTCCCCAGAGGCAAGACTATCGTATTTCGACGGTATTTGCAATGTAACAGGCAGATCCGGGGCCAAATTTTTATTATTCGATTATGTCAAAATACAGTTGTTGTGTCACATGACACGTTAATTGGATGTTGCGGTGGCCACACACTGCACAGCTGTTTCGGGTACCTTGCCAGTGAAAAATTTAGCTCGAACAGCTCTCGGCGACTTCCTCATAAAGACGTCGCACAGCACCCGTTCATTGCGAAAAATATATCACCGTCGAGGTGTTGGAGCGCTCGGGTGCCCCTCAGACTCCTGCAATATAAATGAACCATCACAACAGGCCGAAGTTTGTTGTATATGTTGTTTGGAGTAAAACCACTCCAACGCATGTACATACAATAAAAGGAAAAAATTATGAAAGCAAATTGACAAGATGATTATACAGTGGGATTTTCGTTATGTATTGTCAATATCTTTCACAGCGCTTAATGTTTTGCAAGGCGAAGTGCTCGTAATAGTAATATTAAACCTCTCGTAAAGTTCAGTGGTCATAAACTTCTGGTCTCGTTTTTGCGGCTGCATCTTACGTGAAAAAAAGTGGCATCGTGACACTGGTACTGAAAGGCCGGCAAAATAAATGAAGCTCGCTCAGGCTCATTGAATAAATAGAATTGTCACTCAAGGGTCAGTTCGACAAAATCAATTAACGTTTCTTGAACCATACTGACTAGGTAATGAAGTGTCATGCAGGTCCCAGGTGTATTATAGCTTTTCATTCGTATTGTTATATCGTCAGCATCAGGAACAAAAAGAAAATTGAAGCTGCCATAAGGAGAAAAACAATTTGGTATTATTTACCGAATATATGAAGAAAACAAATCAGGTAGAAACTCTTTCTTAGCGTATTTCATAAAATGTTTGAGCAAGAACATGAATAAATCAAACACAGATGCCACAAATACGTTTCTTTTATTCGGTTTCAGGGTTAGAGTGCCTGATTTTATATAGGAGACACACTGACGACAAAATGGGTGTTATAAATTGATTCATGTTTCGGTTTACATGAAGCAATTGGTGGCTTTAGGAAGCTACTCAGCTGCCAGTTGTACTTCAACTTGACGTATGTTGGTCATGCTACTGACAGAACCACCCCCCCTTTTTTGATATTTAGGTATCTAGTTTTAATTTTTTTTACATCTAGACACGTGGAGGGACCCTCGTTACTTTTGAAATTTCGCCACGTGATTGCCCATTACAACGAGCACGCAATTTATAGAAGATCTATGCTTTGATATGACGCTTCATTCTGGGTTAACCTCCCTGCCTTTCCTGGCATCTTTATCTCTCTCATTCTGAGCAACATAATCAAGTCGCAAAACATGAAGCTGACAACTGGGCTCAACAAAGTGCTTTGGAGTACCCAAGTACCGAAGAAAAGCATTGCATTTTTAGCTGGCATAGATAGACCAGCAATTGTAGTCATAGCGCATTCTTGGGGGTTCCACACTACTATAAAGAAAGGTTGGAATCGAGAAATGTATCGTTTATCGACGTTACTGTTTATTGAATCTGCGCAGGTACAGTTAGCTCTTACCCTTCACGCACCAGGTACCCCCGCATGGCTTAGGACAGCATTCCAGGCCTTGGGCGGCACACTGCTGGTCTGTACAGGTTTCAGCCATGCAGTCGGATACACCTCCAGGTTCTGGACAGCGGGCTTCGCTGATTGTAGCCAGTGAGCTTGCGGCCACAAGCAGAGCGATGAAAACGAGGCCCTTCATTTAGATTATAACGAGCGTCGCAGTTCAGAAAATGGTACTATGCTGCAGCCAGGTACTCTGCTTTATACCATGCATGCGTTGCAGCGATCCCGCAATAGTAACAGGAAACGCGTGCAGATATTTTCTGTTTATCATTTGGCGACACGTGTCGTTTAACAGAAAAGGCATATGTCAGTGAGTTGCTCAGAATTCCGCAGAACTGTTTGGTCCTATATAAAAAAGTGCGCGCTCGGTATACTCAGTAGCCTGCTGCTCTCAACTTGCCGGATATCCTGTTCACTCTTTTCAATAACAAGAATAAGAGGAAATTGCCTAGTTGTAGAAAAAAGTCACAGTTCTCACAATTATTTTAATGTTTATGCTCAACATTATTTCAACCACCTGGCCTTTTTTAACGTGCATTAAAATTGAGCGGTGCATAGGCATCTGTTTTAGTATGCGATCAAACTGCAGTTTTGATAGAGGCGAGATAACGTACAGTTATTATAGATTCCTCAACAACTGTATGATCAGCTCTAAGGCCCATCTGTTTAAACACACGCACGCACGCACACACACACGCACACACGCACACACGCACACACGCACACACGCACACACACACACACACACAGGGCAAGCAGAAACTCTTCCGAAAAAGTCAGTTAAGCACTCTTCCTGTTTACCGTAAATCCCCTTTCTTTACCGAAACGACCATTACCACTCTCTGCTGCAACACAATTTTGTTGAATTTCGATGGCAGATTGAGCACACTCGGCCAGATCGCGAATGGCGTTCGTAGATCCGAACGGAAATGCAGTCGCCAAATCTGCGACTGGAATGCGTGAGCCTCGAAAGCGCAGTTGGCGTGCGGAAATCTAGCGAGGAAGCGCGAGGGAGTGCGATGCGTTTTCTCGGTCATCCATGGCTTCCCACGACTGTATTTTGCCGTGGTGGTATGAAAAATGTGCGGAGAGAATACGTCATGAGAACTTCCCGTCAAATACACATATTTCTGTGTAGCAGGGATTGTTGCCCCACGGAGCAATACGTGATGTGCGGTTGCTCTCAATCTGCCATCAGAACTCACAATTCACGCACCCAATCTGACATTGTAATGTTGTTTCTTCGCTTAAAGCAAAAAAGCGGATCATTATCTGCCAATAAATCTCAACATTCGCTAGTTGAAAGTCTGACACGAATCGATAAACACGCCCCCTTCAAGTTGCATGTGAATTTCTTGGAGAGAGTGTAAAATTTATCAAAATGTCCGGTGATGATGAGTGGTATTGAGTTATAAGTACCCCGCCTAGGTGTTTTCGGCTCGAAAGCTTGGACACAGTTGGCCGCATCGGTGAGCCGGGTGGTTCGCAATTGATAGATGAAGTGGCCGAGCAGGGCCCCCTTTTTTATGTCCTCGTGATTGGACTGTTACGTCGGCCCCTTTCGTAGATTACTGCTGCTACTCGTATCTGATACAATCCCACAGCTTGTGATGCTGCGGCACTCTGTACTCGGAATTTTAAGATCAGCATAATTTTCCTGTTTTGCCCGCTTTGCTTCCCACTGCTTATCGGCTAGCAACAATCGCACCGGCTTGCAGCAAGGCGCGAGAAAAAATCATGTGGAAGGAAGACTCGGAGAAGCTATGTTTTACTGAACAAAGACAGGTGGGTGGAGTATATGCAAAATCACCCTAAGTTGTAGTTACGGTCAAATAAAATTATTTTAGTCAGTAGTAGTAAGTAACAAGTATGACGATATAATTACCAGGCAGCTACCTTTTCTTTCTCTCCTGGAAATGGTCCCTGCCACTAGCTATTCCATGAACTTGCATGTTTGGTCGGGCATATAAATTAGGTTTTTGGCACACTCACATTGCAAGCTAAATGTAAAATACATAGCGACGCCCATAATAAAGCACATTTGTCAAAAGCTGGCCGATCGTTTCTATTGTCAAGAATCAGTGAATGGCCTCCTATTTAAGTGCCAGAAATTTTATTCCGTCCGTCAACGTGACGCACCACCATCTGGCTCTGTTTTTAGAATATTCAAAGCTTTCTCATTTCCCGCGAAACGATTGTCGACTGCTTTCAGTTTTTGTTTTGCTGCGAGCCGGCAGCCGACGACCGAGAACGTCTACTATTTGCGAAAATATCGAGCGTCATATTTTTCTTTAGATTTTGTTTAATGGCACACGGTGGCGCTGAAAATTATTGCACTTAGAGTATAATTTCTAGTATTTTATTTGAAACATTACTATACTTCTCGTAATACCATATTTGGTATACGCGAAGCTAGCGAAACGACCGCGAGCGCACTATGTGAGTAGCATGCAGTCATGTTTCACATGACATGCATGTCGTTATTATAATGTTTGGACATGTCATATATCTTCGTCGTCCGTTCGCATCACGTAACACCAAATTTGTTATATGTCAAACTATCCAAACGGCCGCAAACGCATGATGAGCGTGGTATGTAATCATATTGTTACATTACACGCATGTCGTGATTTTCATGTTAGATTCTTCAACTTATGTTTGCCAAGGCATCGTGTCATGTGAACGTAACGCCAAATTTGGTACATGTGAGGCTAAGAGCGCCGTTTCGCTAGCTCCACATATACCGAACTCGGTGTTACGTGACGTTAATGGATGACAAAATACATGACTGGTACAAACATGACAATCATGACACACGGGTCATGTAATAACATGACAACATACCACGCTCATCGCGTACTCGCGACCCTTTCGCTACCTCCAAACACACTAAATTTAGCATAATTTGACGTGAATAGATGACGAAGGTAAACGTCGCATCCAAACAAGATAATCATGATACGGAAATTATGTACGGCATCTTTACTTCCACCTTGTAGCGCTGTGCTGATTTTAAAGTGACATATCAACCTTTCTCATTCGCGATTCGCATATCATCGATTCCCACTGTAAATGAGATCTACCATTTTTTTTTTCTATTCGTTAGACCTGCAATTCGTTTACTGGCTGTTCTGATTGCTGAACTTTACCACGCAACACCAGCCTTCGTTATACTTCATTGCCTTTAGGAACTCATTGTTACGCAATTCGGTCTATACGCGCTTGCAACAATCAGATGCATTATCAATATCCTTGCAGCTTCAAGTTGCAGACGATTCTCTGCTAGGTGAATGGTACTGTGATCTTTTCAGATGACTTTGCGACTCATATACGAAAGGTCCAAGCTGGCGTCACTAGTCTTACGTTTGGCGCATAAAAGGGGCTTATTCTGGGCCCTGGCTTTGTTTCAGGCGGCGTACTTCCGGATTTCACAAAACTTCGTGCTGTTGCTGCGTTTGCTATACTGACAATGAAATGTGTTCGTTGCTTTCTGTGCTCGGACAATTATAATGCCTTTGACTGACCTTCGAAGCGACGGCAACCTTTGAGTGCGGTCACCATATGTGCCCATGCATTGAAAAACTCCGCGGCATTCTTACGTCGCTTTATTCTTGCAGTTTCAATCTGCTCTCTCTGAGTGAGAAAGAGAGAGTGAGAGTGAAGTATATTATGACAGCAAAGGTCAGAACATCCCAATTGTTACAAGTCCACTGGCAGTGTCAGCTTTGGTGTTGTGCTCGCCCAGCGCCAACGTTTGCGCCTGAAATGCGGGACGGGGGGAGAGAGGTTTTCCCAGGGAATAAACATTTTTGCGAATAAATTTAGCGCACACAGCAAGGGTCATTTTAGTCCGTTATATCACTTGAACAAAACGAATGAGGGCATATGATATTAAAACGATATTTTGACTAGCACAAGTGCCCTTCGATAAAACAATTTGTCATACACTGTTAAAAAAGGGTATAATACTTAACTTTTTGCTACTTACCGGTTGTCAAATACGTTACAACCACCTTACGGTAACTGGAGTCAGTAACAAGGTGGTTATAATTGATTCTAAAGAAGGATGTTAGTAACAGATGCGGCCCTCGTTGTAACAGATGGTACTCGCTTAGTAACAGGTTCTACCTTCTTCGTAACTGAAGCAACCAGCATGTCAGTAACAGATGCTAACACTAAGGCGAAAAGGACTAAAGTGGGGTGTGCCGTTGATCGTTTAGGAGAATAAATGTGCTGCCACAAGCTTTGAGCCAATTTTGAGCTAACTGCAGGAGCAACTGCAAGCGTTCAACTGTTACCCCTTAGCATTTACTCCACTCGGTTTAAATGTTGGTCATCGTAACATGCTTCAGTGGGATTAACTGTTGAACCGTCTTAACGAAGAGAAAAAAAAGTTGAGCCCGCACTTGTGGAGTGTACATTATGCTTATTCGGACCTAATCAGCAAAAAAGAACGGAGAATATTGGGCACGAAACACACACACACACACACACACACACACACACACACATATATATATATATATATATATATATATATATATATATATATATATATATATATATATATATATATATATATATATATATATATATATATATATATATATATATATATTGTTGTGGCAAATACGGGCACTGCTGGAGGAATGACGAAGGCGACGTTTGTTGTGGCTGAGGCTCGTGCTTCGTCTGCTAAAACGACTGGCTGCTGTATCATTGGTGCCCGACACATTAAGCGGTTGCCTTAGCTCGACTTCTAAACGTTGTCTTACATTTGGTCGAGAGTGCTGGTTTCTTCAACATGGAACTCGGTTTCCGGACTATACTTCAACCTCCCGCCTCGCCAATGCCTGAAGACATGACCCAGCCACCTGCAGTCCTAATCCCACTTGTTACCTGTACCGTAACGCCACGATAGTGAGATCCGGTGATTTTCACCGCGCGCGATGACCAACACGCTGAAGACTAGCTGCCCCAGTAAGAATTCGTAAGTGCTCGCAATAAGTGGGATGACACATACAAGCTCGATTACCTTCATTTCTATCTCGCAGGAGGCGCACAGTTGTGGCTTAAATACCATAAATCTGAAATTCTCTGTTTGTAAACTTTTAAGACACACTTCGCGTAAGTCTTTGGCCGACCCGCTGTTCGCAAGCTGCGCGCTGAACAGCGCTTGCGTGGCCGCACGCAGCACTCTGCGGAGACCTTTACCGTGGGCATAAAACTACTCGTGAAAGGTCTTGCCAGGTACTACAAAAGTAAGCACGCAAACTAAAGCCTTCTTTGAGAGATCGCTGTACTCATCAACCTTTAATTTATAATTCTGACCAAATCTGCGCAACAAATGCAACATCATATTTGAATTTAGAGGTCGCTTTTGCTAAACTATCCAAACATAAAATTATGCTTATAGACTGTCACAATGCAGCCAAAAAAATTTGACTATTGCATGAAAAATGAAGTTATTCTGTCATTTTGCTTAATAACATTTAATTACGCAAGAGTTATCAACCAAATCCTAAGGCAACAACGCTTAGCGAAAAAAAATATTTTAAAAAGTTCTGCATTGCTTTGCAAAACATCCAGTTACACAGTTTTAAATGCTTGTGTTTCAAGTAATATTGCTCTCAGCTTACTGCAGATGTCCGAGGAATAAAAAAAAATGTTCGTGATATGTTTACTAAGATCCTGTACTTGCAATGCTTCCTAATATTCCACATGCAAACAATCAGCGGTTTGAGGTGATACGACAGATGTCCGTATCTTTCGCCCTATTTCTATTTTGTCACCAATCAGCAAAGTTATTGAAAATTATTTTTGAAACACATCATAAGTAACCTAACAAATTTAAGTTCCTAAAGCCTTGTCAATTCAGTTTCCTTGAATGTATCTCTACGAATTAGGCAGCACTTTCATTAACCGATTTCGTAAAGCCTGTTATACATAGCAGTAATTTCACCGGGTCTGTATTTCTTGATTTCACAAAAGCATTCGGACTATTAGTCTTACAATCTTATATACAAAATCAGAGTCCTTGGGTGTCGTATCACTTTCCATCCACTGCCTTTACTGAAAGTCACTTACTTGATCGCGTACAAGCGATTGGCATACAGGGGCTTCATTCTAATGATAGAATAATTTATTCACAATACTGCCAGTCTCCGAAGAGACCATAGCAGGTGGGCACTACAGTATACAGTTACAAAGAGCACTGAACACTTTCAGGATCGTAAATTGGTAAATACTTTGTAAAAATACAAATCAGCCACCTTGAAGCATACAATAATTTATCGAGGGGTACCACAAAGCTCCATTCTTCGGCCCTTACTACTTTGTAGTTACACTAATAATTTGCCTAACTACCTTACTCATTCTAAAGGTATTTCTTGCGTGACCATATGACCACTTTCATGCCGGATAAATCATTAACAACTCTGATCACTAATATAAGGAACAAACTGACCAATGTTGCTAGATTTTGACGTTTAAAACAACTCAATTTTTAACACTCCAGAAACTTGATTTCTGGTTTTTAAAGCTTCTCAAAAAATGCTCCAATCGTTAATACAAGTGCTCATTGACCACGATCTCATTCCTTCATCTGACTGTGTGTGTTTTCTAGGCATAAAGTTAGACCCTTAATTGAAATAAACTAACCACACTGTTTTCGTGAAACAAAAAACAGTAGACGGTATAAGAGCAATCATCAAAGCTCATTCATTTCTTTCACTTGACACCTTATTATGCTTCGCCTTCATACATAGTCACAGAACGTAAGGCATTTCTTTATGAGAAAATACATATTACAATCTTCTTTCATCCATTCAGTACATCCAGAATGATGGCATTAGCATTATTACCAAAAGTCATTTTATTAAATGGCTAACCCACTACTTCAGGCTAACTATATTTCACTGTGCCTGGCTTGTTTAGTTTTCTCTTAATCATAATGTTTTTTAAACGACTTAAGAAGCAGCTGATGCTAAATTAATTGATTCTAGATTACTGACGAACAGTAAAAGCACTTCTATACTTATATTCACAACTTACCTTTACCTAATTGTAACAGCAACTATGGCAAAATGTCATCCTCCTTTGCGGTGTATAAATTCTCCTTTGCGGCGAAACGTTTACCACCTATATCGAAAACATACTAGATACCTTCAGGCGCGTCACTGCCGCGATGAGTGAAAGTGCCAAGATCCAGCACGTTATGAAGGGTGCCGATTACGCCGTGTTTAAACTGCTCTTTGCGAATTCTTCTTTGCGAAGTCTTCGAAGGCGCCGAGTTCTTCTCATCATTAGATTTGCGTTCAGGGTACTGGCAGGTGCCCCTTGCAGATGCTGATCGACCAAAAACAGCCTTTCTGACACCCGACCATTTATATGAGTTTAATGTCACGCCCTTCGGCCTCTGCAATGCGTCTGTAATCTTCGAGCGCATGATGGACTCGGTTCTTAGGGGTTTGCAGTGGCGAATATGTCTCTGCTATCTCGACTGTATTGTCGCCTTTGCGCCAGACTTTTCTACATATCTCGAGCACCTGAAACACGCCCTCACTTGCCTGAAGAATGCTCAGCTTCAACTGAACCTCAACAAGTTCCACTTCGCTGCTTCGCAACTTTTGATTCTCGGTCAAGTCGTATTAAAGGACCGTATACCTCTATACCTGGCTCAAATACGTGCTCTCGCCGACTGCACCAAACCAGAGATTGGGAAGCAGTTACGGTGCTCCGTAGCGTTAGGCTCCTACTTTCGCCGGTTCATGCGCAACTTCGCCTGTATAATGCGCCTTTGACCGAGCTTCTAGACAGTGCCACCAATATTTCGTCATGTTCTTCGAAGTGCGACCAAACCTTCTCCAACCTTCGTGGTCTCCTCACTTCAGCACCAATATAGCGTCACTACGATCCTAGGGCGGCAACTGAGGTTTACACCGACGCCAGTGGTGTCGGCCCCTGTGCGGTTCTCGTGCAAGGCAAGCCTAGATTTGCCGAGCATGACATCGCATACGCCAGCAGAACTCTTACCAAGGCTGAATCGAACTACACTGTCACTGAGAAGGAATGCTTGGCGATAGTTTGAACGCTGTCAAGTTCCGTCCACACCTTTATGGCCGTACTTTGATGAAATAGCGGATCACCATGCATTATGCTGGTTCTCTTCGCTCAAGGATCCATCGATTCGACGTGCGCGTTGGGCTCTTCAGCTTCAAAAATACGACATCCACGTTGTATATTTTTCCGGCCACAAGCATACTGATGCTGATGAACTGTCGCAATCCCCCCTATCTCCTGACATTGTATCTATTTCTTCAGAAAACACGTTATCAGCTCTGACGTGAACACCCTCTCTTCTGCACAACGCAGTGATTCATGGATCGCTTCGCTTCTTGACGCGCTATCCGATGCATCGACACTTCCAACCATTCAGACTCTGTGCCGCCAGGCGCCGCACTTCAGTATTCGGGATGGCCTTTTGCACCAGTGCAACTATTCAACAAATGGCAGGAAATGGCTACAGTAATTCCCCGAACGCTGCGGTCTACAATCTGTCCGTCGTTTCATTTCGATCCGCACTGTGCTCACGCCGGTGCCTTCAAGACCTATGAGCGCCTAGGGAAAAAATATCACTGATGTGGTATGTTCACCTTTCTCCTTCAGTTCATTCGCGGCTGCCAGGAATGCCATCGGCGCAAAAACCCACCACATCCTGCAACAGGTTCATTGCAGCCACATTCGTTCCCAGGCCGCTTTTTGACCACTTTAGAAGTGACCTGTGCGCACCACTGCCATTGACAACGGCAGGATACCGATGGCCTATCGTTGGTGTGGACCATCTTACACAGTACGCTAAAACTGCTGCTCTTTTCACAGCGACAGCGCAAAACGTCGCAACTTTCATCCTAAATGGTTTTGTGCTTTGTCATGAGTCATGACCTTCCTTGTGAACTCCTCAGTGACCATGGGCGTGCATTCCTCTCTGATGTAATCTAAGCGCTTATTCAACAGTGACATATTGTACACCAGAAGAGCCTACCACCCACAGACGAACGGTTTGACTGAGCGGTTTAATTGTACTCTTCAGGACATGCTCGTGACACATGTCGCTTCTGATCAAACAAATTGGAAGCTCGTTCTTCCATATGTGACATACGTGTATAACACCGTTACACAAGTCACTACCAGGTTTTCTCCATTTTTCTCCTGTGCGTTCACCAACCATCGCGCATCATCGACACTTTGCTGCCATACACATAAGATCCCTTTGAATGCACGCCTGTCTCGGAAGCCGCTCGTTACGCACAAGAGTGTCGCAAGCTGGCCAGGCGGCTTACTACAGCCGACCAACAGCACCAGAAGGAGACTCGCGATGACGACCATCGTTCTCCATCGACATTAGCTCGTGAAGCACTTGTATGGCTGTATGTACCGCTCTGCACTTCTGGTATATCGCCCAAGCCACTCTATAATTACCATGGCCCGCATAACACGTGGTCAAGTGTAGTACATCACCTGTGAAATACGCCATTGAACCCTTCCCACCACCGAGTGGCCGTCGTCGGCGTGGACGTGATATCGTTCACGTAGACCATCTCAAGCCCTACTTCAACCCGCTTGTTGTTGTTGTTGTTGTTGTTGTTTCCTGTGCAAATGGCGCGTACCCAAGGGAGATGATTGACCGATTATAAGGTGAATTTGCCCGATACTTTCAGCATTGCGTTATTCTTAAAAAAATTGTGTTCTGATTCTGATTTGAAATGCCAATCGGAAATTTGAGGGAAAAAATAAAGAAAAAATTGTGAGACCGTGAGACGAGCTTGTCTCCTCTTGTTAGCTTGTTGTCTTCATCTTTTTCGTTGGGGTAACTATATTGAAGAAGGAAGACGTTGATATGTTGGGCTCAACTATCATCACCATGAAAGAAGGCATGAGATCGGCGATCAAGCACCATCATCTTGGTTCTCCTGCGTTTTTTTTTTTCGAGCTACCGCCCACTTGCTCAGGTCGTTCAATAAAACAACTTTACATCTGAAATGATTTGCCCTACACGCTAAACGCATCATCATGAGTGCACACAATCAAACGTGACCAAAGCAGTTTTATTTTCTTTGATTAGATTTGAACCAATATATAGTTACTCTAAATATATTTTTAATAACTATCAATTATTTGTAATTTAAATTTACGTATTCTATCACCTGCATACTTTTTTGAACTTTTATAACACTGAAGGTGTTTTGTTCTTGTTTGCTGAGTAGTTCGCCATATAATTTCTACTTGCACTCGGTAGTTTTGACGTGCTGCCTATTTTATCTTTCTTCTATTATTGTTAAACGAAGTTCCCGTTGCAGCCGTTAGACTTTGGGACTTTTGCCTGCATTATACTGACCATAAACCTTTTTATATTCAATAATCATCTGAACTGAACTGCACCAGGCGTTCTGCTGCAGTGGCAGCTATGCGACTGTGTTAATACTGTTGTTACGGTGACTGTGGCTTTGCGATTTCCTTTCAGGTGGTTGTGACAGCATGAGGGATAATTCCCGTCTGCTTATTCTATTTTTTATAACTGTAAATTACTTTTTTTAATTAAAAAATCATCTCGCTTGCCGCGAGAAGACCAGCAACGCGGACATTCTGGTACGATACATGCGACCACAGCACCTCGAAGTTGCCGAAACAAAACCTTGACGTGATATATATTGACATCGTCTACGTATTTCATCATAAATAAAAATGAAGCACATTGTCCACTGAGGGCGCCATAGACCTAACGTATCAAGTTTAAGGGTGTTTTGTTGAGAGATGGCGTGAAAGAACGAAAATTATACACTAAACATTCGTGACGCCACGTGTGAAAATTTCGGCGCAAAGTTTAAAAATGATACTTGACGTCAATTTACTCTGATTATACCTATGATGGTCAAAATAATTACAACAATGTTCCCTGAGGACAGCTTACCCATCTAAGAAAATGCATTGTCTCAGATTAGCGTTCCATTGAGGACTTCTGCACTAACGGCGCTCCAGCGGGCATAGTTCTGCGATTTCCGCGCGCCTCGCATGCTCATTCTGACAGATCGTGGACTAGGCTACGATGTCGTGGCTATGAAGTCACAGTGACACCATGATAATGAATTGAAGGCATAGAAAATTTGTCGATCAGTGGCGTCACGATACTTCGATTGATGGTGTACTCGTGTGATAATTTCTTCCTTCAATCGTGCTCTCCCCAACGCCGCGGCACAAGGACAGTCAATTTTCGTGTTACATGAGTCACCGGTGTTTTTGCCTTAATAAAAAGAAATAATTTTTCTAGGTTAGGCGGGAGCCCAGGTACCCACGGTCGAAAGGCGAGCGTCGAAACCAGAGGAACAAAAAAGGAAGATAAATAGGAATGTATAAAATTTCGGGTGACATGCATTTTGATTGAAATATCAGTTCAGTATAAATGTTGGCCTTAAAAATAATACTTTCAAGCAACAATGAGTGAAGTGGGAGGGAAGGCATCGCAGTGGTACAGGGGATAAATAGCAAACATATATGCAAACATTTCATCCTATGTGCGCACGCATGTTTATCAGCCACGGCCGTGCATCGATACTAAGAAGTGTTACAAGTTCTAGCTTATTGTTACTCATTTTAGTTAGTGAGTAAAAACTTCATAAGAACTTCTTTGCCTGGGTAGTAACAACGCACCTACTTCTTTCGAGTTAGTGAAGAAAAAGTTACTAACATTTTCCCCAGTTACTAACTTTTCACTAACCTTTTTAGGTAGTGTAATTGAAACCAAGTTTTTAGGGTTTATTTAAATGAGCTTTCTTGAAAAAAAGCCTAACTATTATAGTACTTTGCACGCTCCTTCTAGACCAAAGGTGTATTGCAAATGCATTTCATATCACTAACAGTAACGGTATGCAAAGTTGGACGACTTGGTTCGAGGACAGTCTAGGAAACGTATTGACGAGCGCACAACAGATGAGTGAACGCAAGGCGAGAAGACAAACAGCCGAAAAAACTTGAAGCTTTTTGTGGATGGCCAGAGAATCAAAATCGCAAGAAAGAATCGCTTCCTTGGCGTTACCTTAGGTAGCCAACTGAGATGGAGTCAGCACATTGCTGATCTAGAAAATCAAGTGAACAGCACCATAAATGTTATACGTCGCATCGCGGGAACAAAATGGGGTGGTACATCAGCGTCTCTCCTCCACGTCCATAGTGCACTAATCCGATGATTGATTGATATGTGGGGTTTAACGTCCCAAAACCACTATATGATTATGAGAGACGCCGTAGTGGAGGGCTCCGGAAATTTAGACCACCTGGGGTTCTTTAACGTGCACCCAAATCTGAGCACACGGGCCTACAACATTTCCGCCTCCATCGGAAATGCAGCCACCGCAGCCGGGATTCGAACCCGCGCCCTGTGGGTCAGCAGCCGAGTACCTTAGCCAATAGACCACCGCGGCGGGGCTGCACTAATCCGACAGAAAACTGTCTACTCTGCGCTAGTTATGCACAACATCTCTCAGACGTCGCTACACCGACTTCAGCTGTTACAAGCATGAAGCTTACGCATATGTCTGGGGGTTCCACAGGCAACATCAAGTTCTTTGACACTGGCAGAGGCAAGAGAACCCAACTTTACAGTAATTAGAATTGTGGAGACATGTTGGTAACTCTTTCGTCTAGTCACGCAACACCCTTCCCATCCGTTCATATCCAACATCGTGAACCGTGCTGGAGCGCAAATACACCATGTGTACCAACAGTACATTTCCCGGCTTCCTGTGTCGACACATTGGCCACTGAACCAAAACTACCCTCCATGGTTGCTTGAGCTACCAACTATTGAAACGTCGATAGAAGGACTTCACAGCAAACATGAAGTGCCAACCGTTGCCGCTCAGCACTTGGCATCACATCATCTGTTTGACAGGTACCAAGGATACACTCACGTGTACACTGACGGCTCCGTCACCAAAGAGACAGCGGCATCAGAATTCATAATTCCGCAATTGCACGAAGAATATGCATGTCGGTTGGGCCACCTTTCTTCTTCATCAACGTCAGAGCTCGTAGCAATTTTGCTAGCCATAAGCTTCATTAAACTGTCAACGACACCAAGAAAATGGGTGATAATTGCAGACTCTCTGGCAGCACTGGCATGTGTGCAAAGTGCCACTTCAAGACACATTGATGTGCGTATAGTATACGCTATACTAAAGAAGCTCTCAGAAGCTACGAAGTCGAATCATCGAGTAACATTTCAGTGGGTTCCCAGTCACTGCGGAATTAAGGGAAATGAAATGGCGGATGAGTTGGAGAAAACCGCTCATAATTCTACGCAAACGCGCCTCATTCCAGTATCTCAGTATGATGTAAATAGAGTTTTAAGAACAACAAAACGTGAATTATGCCTGTCTACCTGGTTCACAAACAAAACAAAGGAATCGATCCTATATTCTGTTGATCCTAATCTTGAATACCAATTAGACCGTGACCTCTCAAGACGTATCGACGCACTCATTCATCACCTACGACTCGGAACTGCTTACACAAAGTGCTTCCTATACTTCGCATTCATCGTGCAACATCGTTAGCACGTTCATGCGGCCATGATGACGAGGATATCTGTCACCTTTTGCTCGCCTGTCCGAAACACGACACACACCGAAGGCGACAAGCACAAGAACTGCATAGGTCAGATCCTGAGCGACCATTTGGGTTGAATAAAATACTAGCTCCATGGCCATCCAAAACAAACGGCAAAGCAATGAAGGTGCTGCAACATTTCTTCGAAGAAACGAAGATTTGTGACGAATACTGAGCGGACAAAAGTTAAATGTGAGCGTGTGGTCTACGTGTTTGTTCTGCCCATATAAGAGAACTTTTGCTCTCACCCATGTAGGACAGTATATATGTATATATGCTACTGCTTTTTTTCATATTTTTATTTGTACCGATTAAGTGGAAAAGGGTAGCCGTCGTCAAGTAACGGTGACAAAAACTTCTTTGTTTATTTTCTATTTCAATAAAAAAAAAACAGCCGCAAACTCACAACAAAGTTTATCAAAGGAAGTACACAAAATATGTATCCCAGGGTAGCTCAAGAACGCATGTGTGCAAAAAAGAACAAGAAATAAAAGGAAAGAAAGGGAAAACAAACAATAAAACCCAATGACAGTAATTTTAACAACGTACCGCAGAATGTGAAATCCAAGTAAGGCTTTAAAGGTGAAGGCCTCGTCAGTCATGAAAATCGATGGGCTTCTTATGCAGTTATTAGCACACCTTTTGATACGAAAGGCTTTTACTGTTTCTCAAGTCAGCCTATATTTGAAATAAAACAAAATTTTCGTGTCACACCAAACAAAAAAAAACATTGCCGGCTGTTGCAACGCTTCGCTTGTTTGGAGGGAACGACCGTATCACCTATATATATATATATATATATATATATATATATATATATATATATATATATATATATATATATATATATATATATATGTATATATATATATATATATATGTATATATATATATATATATATATTCAGTGGGAAAGTTCAGTGGGTTTGGTACGTATAAGAAAAGAAGCTGGTACACGTACGAGAAAGGAAGTAGTTCCTTTATAGATTTACGTTTCGGCCTTGGATTCTCTGACGAAGGCCGTGCCACCGCCGAAACGTAAATCTATGATTTACGTTTCTATATATATATATATATATATATATACATATATATATATATATTGTCATGTTGTACCTTGACTGCAACCTGTAGATAATAGCTCACAAGGACGTCAGACTGATTAGATTACCGGCAATACGACTTTATTATCGTCTTCTCTACAAGTTCATTTTCGTCCTCTTTTGAACAGCGGCACATACAAGCCTGCCAACATCTATGAAAACAACACTTGCATAACTTGTACTAGTGGCATTACCCCAGTTCCCAAAGAACACCGTCCCGATGTCACAACATAATTACCAGATGAAAGGAAAACACATCCGATAAGAAGTACACAAGGGGGTGTTCACGATCACTGTAATTCTACTCTAGGGACTTTGACGAATAGTCAACGTTGGTAAAATGGTTTCATTGACGACGACAAAATTTTATCGTGCGGTTGTCAGTTTTCTTGGCTGGTGAAATTTTTCCATTTTTATTTGTGTCGTCGTGCATCTTTGCCATCGAGCACGCCCTGTATTGGTCCTCAAGACCTCTGCTCTGCTGGGGGGACCCTGCCTGCAAGTTTTGCTGTGGAGGAGATGGTGGTGGACCTGCCTAGTGGCATGGGTAGACCCGCCAATGCAAAGAACCGGCTCAGCTCTTTAGTGACATCAGAAGCTGCTGATTCCGAGTCTGATGCTACATCAAATGACTTGGATCTATTTATACCTACTAAGCATCGATGGCCAAGACGGAAGTCGGCGGCATCGTCCTCAAGTGAAAAGACCATTATATACAACAGCATCGTGACTACGACAATTACTTATGTGGCTGTCGAGGTCATGGTAAGCCTGAACGCTATCCCTAAACAGAAGCTTCATGACTTTTCCTTCAAACTTGCCCCTGGTCTGATTGAAGAAGTTCGAGTGAATCCCAGGAAAAATATCATTGCCGTAGACACAACAGATGGTGCGAACCCTGCTAGGTCTATCTGAGCTATGCAACTTCAACGTGCGAGCTTTTGTTCCACAAGATGCTAATGTAACAGCTGGGTCTATATCGGATCTAGACCTAGAACTTTCAGACGACGTTTTGAAAAGTATGATAGTCTGCACGCCACCATGCAGAGTCATCAGTGATCGCAGGCTTGGATCTTCGAAGTGTGTGAAGATTCTTTTCGGGTGCGAAAAGCTACCTAGTCACATAAAGGCCGGACTAGTGCGGTACCCGGTCCGACCTTTCATACCGAAGCCTCTACAATGCCGGAAATGTCTCAAGCTTGGAAATGTACAGGGTTTCTGCACAAGTGTTGTGGTCTGTGCTAAATGTGGCGCAAATCACAACGTAGAACTTTGCAACAGTGCGACATCTCGCTGCCCTAACTGTAATGGCGAACACTTGGCAATGGACAAAGAATGTCCCAAGCTAAAGAAAAAAATGGAAGGTCCTAAAAGAGAAAGCTAAAAAGACAGCATCACGATAAAAGACGCCTAGCCATGGCGCCCGTCAAGCAGCTGGCAACGCCACAACTAAAGATGCACCTGTACGTCTGAAAATTATAGTACAGTTAAAGGGAATCGAACCGACGAAAGGAGGCGCAATTTCAGCATTTCGGCAACATCGTTGCCGGCGCTACCATCAAAGCCGTCGGACACAACCTCCTCAAAGGTCACGCCTTATAAAGTTTTGGAACCAGCTTCAGCCAAGGCCATGTCTGCAGTAGAAAATACTGTAAGCAGGGCACCAGAAACGGATCCAGCCAACGATGATGCCCAACTTGTAAACATGCTTAAAATGCTTGTTAACGTCGTCTGATCTCTCATAGCCGGTCGTCAAACACCAGCAGCATTAGCTGCACTACAGCTCTTGGAGGCTGCCGTTCCAGTTCTCGACAGTCTTCAATAAAAGCAACATAAACACCTGTCGCAAGCCCCGTCCCTATGTGCTGCAGTGGAACGTCAGGTCTCTACGACCACGCTATTCTGATGCCGTTCTTAGGCTACTTGCAATGAAGAATCCACAGGATGTTATAGCTGTGCAAGAAACAAATGGGAAAAATGACGAGCTCAGACTTCCGGGTTACGTGGGTGTTCACAGCAATACCCAATGCACGGTAATGGCGTGTGCATCTTTACAATGTACAGACACCACGCATCCACGAAACGCTTCGAAAGCATCATCGTACATATGATCTGATGTTCATTTCGCAGTGATCTACGCAAGTGACCTCTGCGACGCCGACTTTGAACGTGTAGCAGTTCCTAATAATCTCAGGAACACAACTACAACTGTGGCAAGCATATATTTTCGGCCAAAGCGATCTTCGGACATCACACCGCTGGAGTGCCTGCTATCTCGGTGTGGCTTGTCATTTCTGCTGTGTGGAGATTTCAATTCGCATCACCGTCGTTGGTGTTGTCGCCCACAAGGCAATCGTGGAGTGGAAATCAATGAGCTTATTGTTAAACTTGATCTGAAGACCCTTAATGACGGCTCATCCACATTTGTCGGCAGAGGAAAAGAACAATCCACTATTGATCTTGCCATATCAACGAGAGATGTGCGTCTTACTTGGTCAAGCGAAGCTAACCCATGGGGTTCAGATCATCTTCACATTTGGATGGTTCCAGAGAACTCTCCTAGCAGCCAGTGTGCTGCGTACGCAGTGACGAATTGGGACAAGTTCCGTCAGCTGATTGCAGGGGCACCATCAAACGATAACCTGTTCAAAGTAGTGAGTGAATGTCTGCAGCAAGCTACAGTACGACGACTGCAAAGCATACACAAGGCAAACCCTGACCTAAAGCTCTTGAGATTACGTGCTTGTTGACGACGTGCTTACAGTAGGGCACAGCGTTCCAAAAGAAGCTCTTATTGGACACTTTATAACCGCTTAGATGCAGCCATTAGGCGGCACACAAAACAACTTCGTGTAAGAAGCTGAATCGCATTGTAGCTCGTTGCATATGGCGAGTGGTTTTGGGAGTGTATGGCGCATATTGTAGGCTCTCCAAACACCTGAGATCTGCAAGAACCCAACTACAGCATTGTGCAACACGACTGGACGGTCTCCGAACATTCTTGCGGAAGTTTTTGCCAATATTTTCACTTGTCCTATGTCAAAAGACAGCACCAGTCATCGTTCCGTAACAATTTTGTATGGACCTCTATGTGAGATGGAGGAGGCAAAATTTACCCTGGCTGAGCTGCGTTATGCACTTGGCCTCTGTTACCGTCGCAGCCCCGCCGCGGTGGTCTAGTGGCTAAGGTACTCGGCTGCTGACCCGCAGAGCGCGGGTTCGAATCCCGGCTGCGGCGGCTGCATTTCCGATGGAGGCGGAAATGTTGTAGGCCCGTGTGCTCAGATTTGGGTGCACGTTAAAGAACTCCAGGTGGTCTAAATTTCCGGAGCCCTCCACTACGGCGTCTCTCATAATCATATAGTGGTTTTGGGACGTTAAACCCCACATATCAATCAATCAATCAATCAATCTGTTACCGTCGCACTGCCCCAGGCGAAGATGCTGTTGCGTACCAAGCCTTGCGAAACATTGATGAGGTCTTTCATCAAAGCATCCTGGACGAATGCAACAAAGTGTGGCAAACGAGTTGGACTCCTGCTGAATGAAAATCGTCTTTGCTGAAGCCAATTTGAAAGCCTGGTCGCCCTGCATAACTAATGAGTCATACCGGCCAGTATCATTAACTTGTTATGTTAAAGGGCCACTCACCAGGCCCCATACTGAATTGAAGTTAGACAGTGGAAGTTGTTGGTTGTCCAATGGGGAACATTTTGACTCAAAAATTTTTCGAATCATTTGTTCAGGAGCGGAGAAAACAGTTTTTTTGAAGCGGCGCGAAAGGAGGATAAGAGGAGGTGAGGTCGAAATCTTTGCCGCTCCTCCGCGTAGCCTTCGCAAGCCAAATCTCTTTCCCACCCTCTCCAGCATCCCACCATGAGATGACGTGCGCATGACGGGCTCAAACAAGTTCAACCCCCGAGCACGCAAGCAGCCTGCTTTGTTGACCAGCGTTATTTTGTGGTCTTCTGCCTGTTTCTGCAGGATGGTTTGAAAACGCTGGCTTAGACACGGTAGAGTAGATGAGCACAACGCGTAGGAGCGTTCCACGGGGGTCGTCTGCTCAATGCGCTGACCACGGGGACACGAACGCATGTGAAACGCTGGCACATTAGCCCCTCATCTCGTAGCATTTCACGGGAAAAAATGAAATAAAAACGCGCACAATTTTTATTGCATCTCATTGTTTAAATTAAGTTTAATTAAACTCCTAAAGCAAAAAACCCATAAATTACTCATGTTGTGTTAAATAATTTTTGCCTTGTCACGTGGTATACTGTTGACAACGACAGAGCAGACTCGTCTACGTAGAGAACCGACGTCATTGCATTGTCGTGTACGTAGGGCCATTCCTACGCCCACGTCATGCCAGCATTCTCTAGGTGTGCGCCGGCAGAGGGGAGAGGGAGCAGCTTTGATCTTGAAATTTGGCCCATTTCCGTGGCGCGTAGCGTTGCAAATGTTTGCAGACGTGATCACGAACACTTCGCCTACGCATTGCGCTTGTCAGCTCAAAATCGTCAATCCTGGTGAGTGGCCCTTTAAGAAGCTGATTAAACGTATGGTGCTGTTTTGTCTGGGTGCCAGATCACAGGAGCTCACTTATTTTACTGATGTCATGAGCGGATTTCGTCACCACCGTTCAGCCCTCGACAGCATAGCAGATCTTGTATCATTGCTTGATTCTGGTCGAGCAAACAGACATTCAGCGAATGTTCTATTTATTGACATACATCAAGCGTTTGGCTCGGTGCCACATAGGGCGATCATTTGTGCACTGATGAATGGAGGAATTTCAGGTCGTCTGTTACACTGTCTCTGTGATTTTCTATCTGAGCGCAGAATGAAAGTGCACATTGGAGAAGTACAGAGTAAACCTCACGCTGTTAAACGTAGCGTCCCGCAAGGCAGCGTCTTGTCACCGCTTCTCTTTATCAGCGTACTTGCTGGACTTCCAGGCTGATTACCGCAAGAGTGTGACTTTCCTATAGGCATAGCGATATATGCTGATGACATCGCACTACGGGTAAGTGGTCCATCACACCATGGTCCACGTCTTCGTAGCATATTGCAGCGAACTCTGAATGCAACTTCAGAATACTTGGTGCAAGTTGGCTGCAGGTTTCACCTGCAAAGTCAGCTGCGATCGCGTACCATCCAAGGCAACGCGCTCGTTGAAGCCTTAGCAGGCTTTACCTCGGAGACACACCGATACTGTGAGTACACCAACATCGCTACCTGTGTGTAATCATCGATGATCCACTTTCTCGGCGTACTGCTGCTAAAACTGCGAGGCGAAAATCGCTGCCCCTGCTCAAGTATGTATCCGCCTTGATTGCTGGGGGTGAGGGCATTGATCATAGGACGCACTACAGGTTTACCAATCAGCTGCACTTTCCTGCATGATGTATGCTTTGCCTGTCTTGAATGTACCACCTGCTTTAATATCTCAGCTGGAACGGGGTCATTGTGTTGCCCTCCGAGTACTGTTTGGCTTACTTCGTGAAGCACAATCCATCCCACTACTGACTGAAGCACACCAGTTGCCGCTAAGGCTGCAAGCTGACCAGAGAGCGCTACATCATACTGAGCGTCTGAACTAAGCCCCACATGGCAAGACACTCCTTAACAGGCTGTTACAGCGCACACTTTTTCGGATAATTAAAATGGCAGCTTTGTTCAATGACATTAATGGCAATTCCGGCGAAACTATTCAGTTGTCAACATCGACAGAGCACAAGCCATGTGCATTCCCTACCCATCTGTCAATTCCAGGAATACGCAAAAAGGGCAACCAACCTGTTTTCGAACTATACCAATTAGCCCATTCACACTTATCTGAAAACTTCGAAGAATATGCAAAAGTATTTACAGACGGTTCTGTACGCAGCGATGGCCTGAGCGCTTCTGCAGCTTTATTCTGCCCTTCAACCGATATCAGGCGGTTGTTTAAAATACCGCACCCTTCATCGACGGTGACGGCCGAGCTAGCAGCGATTGATGTCACCCTTAAATACGTACAAGAAGGTTTACCAGCATCGAAGGTTGTCATCCTCACCGACTCTCGTGGTGCCCTAAGCAGACTCGCCAGCAAGGAGACCGACAGCCCGATTCTAAGCAGCATTATGAAGTCCATTAACAACATTTTGTCACGTGGGGTACGCCTAGCTGTAGAGTGGATACCTTCGCACGTGGGTATTGCGGGCGATGAAGAAGCGGATCGCCTTGCTTCGTCATGCAACCATGATGGCTGTGACTGTCCGGGAATTCAATGTACGATGGAGAATGCTCGTCTGCTTATACGCCGACACCTCGTCAAGCAGCACCCAGACCAGCGTGGGGCGAATGGATCGTTCTCTCCCTGTGTTCGTCGCCGTGGCTTGCCTCGCAGTTCCCGAGCGCTGTTGTACAAACTAAGAGTGGGCTCTGTGCTGGGGCATGAACGATTACACCGTCAAGGGCGTGTGGACAGCCCATTGTGCGCAGCTTGTGGCTCCTGCGAAACACTTGAGCATCTCGTAGTGCACTGCCCCACATTTGCTGCGCAGCGGTCTTTGTTGATTAGGGAATATGAATTACTATGACTCAAGCGTGCGACTCTACACGACTACCTCTTTCCTAGTGGTAGTGCTTCCCAACGCAACCAGGCCCACCGAGCTCTCCTTACATTTATGAACCAAACAAACCTGGCCACCCGTTTATAGACGGTCTCTTCTTTTTTTTCTTTTTTTTAAAATATTTTATTGATGTTTTACTCACACTCGTCAAAGTCTTCGTCATGCTTTCTCTTCCCAGTTACGAAACGCGCGAGCTGAAGCATCCGCCCTTTCGTTGTCTTCTAGTCTGGTGTGTCCTGTGCACCAAATCAACGAGTACCGTGACACCTTCTGCTACCATTCTGAAACAGCAACGAATGCGTTACTAGGTTGCTGAAAAAATGTAACGTGTTACCCGTTACATCGTTAACCGCAACCCATTGCCGCCAACACTGCTAATCAACAATGTCGAGGTATGAGATAGCGCATATAGACTTACTACAGACCTGCTAACATTGCGCTGTTGTGTTCTTCTCTTCATTCGCCAACATAGTTCTTTTTCAGAGAGGAAGTGAGTGTAACAGACAGAAGAATCACTTAATGCAAATCAGAGAACGCTGTTATAGTAAAAAAAATCTATTATCACAAAAACTCACAAAAAACCATCCAAGCTTCTATCCATCCATTCGTTCTTGCTTCCGTCTCTCCATCCATCCTTGCTTCCGTTCATCCGTTAATTCTTGCTTCGATCCGTCCGTGCGTCTGTTAATTCGTCCGTCCATGCGTCCATTCATGCGTCTGTTTGTCTGTCTGTTCTTCCGTTCGTCCGTCTGTCAACCTGTCTGTCTGTCTATCTGTCTGCGCGTCCGAACCTGCTAAGTGAGTCATCTAACCAAGCGGTCACGAACCACGACGAGCTGGAAAGGACAAATCCACGGCTTAAGGACCTTCGCCCATGAAAAAAGACGATTCGGCAACGTAATGTATACGCGCTGGTTTTGACATTGCTGGTCATTGTCTAATACTATAATGCTTACTTGAAACGCGAAATATCCTACTGAAAATCCTGAGTTAATTGGTGGATGCTGGTATCGTTGGTCGATATAGGGAAAAAATACTGGATATGGTGGAAATAACAATTGATATGGTAGATGCTGTAGGGTTCGTAGTGGCTGATGACAGTGAGAGTGGAGTAATGGTGGCAGGTGGTGGTGGTGAGCCAATAGTGATGAGAGTGGAAACTGCCGGCTGACGGTGGTGATTTAAAACCTGTTTGGTGGATGGCTTGGTTAAGAAGCTGAATGACGGTAGGGTGATGGAAGCTGGGTGGATGATGGTGAAATGATGAAAAAGCAGGTGGCAGTATGTGAAATCACCTATTTGTAGGGTTTCAGTCTGGAATGCGCAGATAAAGTTGTCTACGGTTAAAATCAGCCATCATTGCTCATTGAGCTTTCTAACAGCTTTTTTTCCTATGGTGTCAACAAAGCAATGGCTTCAATGTTTGTGAAGTGTAGAATGCGGCTGGGAATGTTTACATTTCGTGCCCATATATACATAAGTTTGACATAGGCGATGCCTTCCTTGGTTGTGATGTTTTGAAGACTAGAGGTGTGGCTGGAAATCGCGGCAATAAATGTGTTACACAGCCACGCAGCTGCCTAGAAATAAATAAGCTCGTGTTCGCGATAGCCCCTTTCAACGATAGACCAGATTACAGCAGTCACTTGGTGTCGCCACGCTAGAAACGCAACTACAGCAGTTCTTGCACACTCAATTACTTGAGCCGTACTTTTAAGTTAACAAGGTGCGTGCGATGCAAAAATTCACAAACTTTCACCTGTAACATTCGTCAACGCGAGCTCCGGAGAGTGTGAGTTCCACCCTTCTGTTCTACTACCATTATTTCCATCAAAGGCTAGGGCTACCCACTGATCCCGTACAAGTGTTATCGCCGCTTCTGCGTTTACAAGATTTCGATGAGTAGGAATGAAAATACAGCACAGCCATGGCATCATATAAACTAAATGAGCATTTGGGTGGCGTATAGTGTCCGTGCAAGAAGCAACGAACATCGCTGCGAGGCGGTTCTAGCACTTCCAGCAAACTTACACCTCCGCTCATTGACAGCCGCTGGTTGCGCTCGCTGGCAATTCTCTGGCTCCCATACAAGCACAAAGACTTGTTAATTCGTATGCTTACTGAACCAATAAGATGGCATAGTGTTTACAGCGCACTGAATTTATTTTGGCCAAGCCGTTGTTTAGTTGTTGCTAACAATAGACCTACAGCACTGCGCTGGAACCACTGCTCTGTACATTGCACGAAAAACATGACAATACTCGTTCAATTGTGGGCGCGTATCTATCGAATGAGCCTAGAGGCGTCCTAAAGGCTGAGCAGATGTTGCCTTTTGGAAAAAGCGAAGAACGGATGATAATCTTGACAGTAAATTTCGGTAAACTGTGCCTGCTCCTCAGTCTAACGGTTTTATTCCGTGCAGTTGTGAATTGTAACAAAAACATGGCGCTATTGCCATTATCCCAGTGGCAACTAGTATTACAGGCAGCAAGTTCTTGTGTTTATTAAATGTGCAAACTTTAGTAGCAGGTGTCGATCTCGTACATCTCGAGGTCGCGACATACAAAAATTAAGTTGACCGGTCAGTTATAAAGCTGGCTAGTTATTCTACTCTGCAGTTTTCATATATCGGCATGGCGTAGTGGTTAGTGTGTTCAGTAGGGAAACCGACGGTTTGCGGTTGCGTTTTCTACGGGTGCACTTTGCATCGTTTTCTGTGTAATCACTTTTTCTTTTTTTAGTGACAGCTCGTCACGGTGCCTCTGGTGCCATTGCGCACTCCATCATTGCTGGCACTCCACCATCCACCATGTTCCACCAATATTTCTAGCATCATAATCATAAAAATGGTAGATAGTGGAATCCAGCATTCCAATGATGGACGTTTTTACAGCGGAAGCTGGTATGAGATCACAACTTAGGACACGCGGCGCCATAGTAGTCCACTGCCGATGTTCGTAACTACATCGCACGAAATTAAAAAAAAAAACCTAGCACCAAAGACAGAGTCGGGAATGAACGCGGGTCCACTGGGTGCCAGCACAGTATTCTACCACTGGGCTACGCCGGTGCGTGAGAATTACTGCAAACTTGCCTTATGCAGGCTTAATGTCGGGAAAGAAATCGCGTTAACACGACCTATAAAACGTTTTAAAAGAGCAAAAGAACCAGTCGTCGCACATTTCAAATAGCGTAACGTGTGGGCCGTAAAACGCTCCAACCCACTAAACAAGCTGGTTGTTGTTCACCAATTAACTGTGGCGCATACCCACTTCAGGCATAATTTCTTGTCATTGTCAGCCACTGCATTAACAACTTCCACAAAATTCTTTGCAAGTGTCTAGCGAAAACCACGTTTCTCAAAAGAATGACGAAAAATAGCTTAGCGAATGCCGGCCTACTACCCAAATTTTTTTCATTATTAAAGCTTAAGTGGGTATCAAGCAAGTGTGCTTGCAGTATTTACTTAATGATTGTTCAAAAAAGGCTCTGAAAGGCCTCTCTTCTAATTTTCGCCGTGTCTGTGCTGTGCCTTCCACGCAGGCATGGCGTTTTTTTTTTCAATGGGGTAATACTAGAAGTAAAGCTTCCCTCATACTTTCTCTAGATTCACTTTGTGTTGCGTTACTGAGGTTGAAGTTAACTAAGTTGCAACCCTGGTTCTCTTTTTTTGCTGTTTAAATAATTGGTTGCTGAATAAGAAATAATAAAACAAGAAAAGATTACTTGCTCTATCTCCATAAAATAAACTGGCACTTCAGGAAAGATTCTTTGTGCAAAGCATTCGCGAAAACGCAAGCAATCAAATCGAGCTTTCCCGCAGTAGTAATGGTAATTCCAGAAGCTTTACGCGTCAAAACTACGATATTTTTATGAGGCGCGGACTAGAGGAGGACTGAACTGCGTAAACGATGGGCTACACCCCGCGCTTAGTGAGTTCGGGTTGTCCTGTATTCTGTGTGGCGGCAGAGAAGGGTGCCGGAAATTTCAATAATCTGGGGATCTTTCACGTTAACTTATACATAATTACAAGCGTCTGCATTCAGGTGCTCTTAGATTTTCGTTGACTTCAAAATGCTGAAGCTGCTGTCACTACCAAATTCGTGTCTGTCGAATCGGCAGTGCACCGCTGTGAACACAAACAACAATTTTGTAAAAAAAAAACGAAAAATATTCATGTTACTGAGGTTATTACCCGCTCCGACCACACTCGAGCTGCCGAAACAGTCGCTCTAGTGATACGGCTATCGAGTCAGCCAGCTGTGCAGTGACAAAATGAGTTTTGTCAAGAATTTACAGTTCAAAACGCGAGTCGAAGGTGCGAGTATGTCACAGCAAATTGCATTTTGGGGCGTGTTTTTCGTCACGCAGAAAGTGAATGGGGGCTCAAAGGAAAGCTTATTTCTCGTTTTACTCAGAACTCCGAGAAATTCGCGGGTTTCCGTCTAGTTTTGTCATATGGCCTGCTTTTGTCCCAAAAAACAAAGTGAGATGTTGCTAGCTCACCTCAAATCTAATTGTGTAAATTTTATCCGTCGTAGGAACAGAAATAAGCCCCGATATTAATGATGCTGAATTTTTGAAGTGCAGTACAGCTCCCAAAACGTGTAACTTTAAGAAGTTTTGGATTTGCCGTCACTACAATTTTACTTGTCGAAAAATTATTCGGTCCCATTGAAAATGCGAGAGCTTCCAGCGATGACTGCTATCGGAGCACTGATCATTTAGTATGCGAATAAAGTAACATATAAATTGCAAGAATGGTCCTTCGTGCCCAAAAGTGGTAGAGCTAGGCAGCTTCACACCAGCGATCACTAACTGCTTCAAGGAAACACGCGTATAAATACTTACTACAGTGCATTTTTTAGTGCAATGTACGTCTACGTGTTTTATGCTTATGTGATAGTGGCCCGAATCTGTCTTTATCGTCTGCGAGTGTACGCTGCGATGTGGGCAGGCTTGGATCAGGCATGAATCGGATGAGAGAGAAGCGTCTCCGTGTTCAAGAAAATTTGCGGCAATGAAGAAGTACGGGCAGCAGTAGGGAGATGCCATAAAAGATGTGTGATAACGTAGCTGGCGTGCGTCATGCCCCTCGCTTGTTTCGTTCGCCTCTCAGCTTGGCTGCTGCTAGGTACGAACGCTATCAGTACTTGGTTAAGTGTCTATTGAATTTGTCATTGGAGCCTTAACCTAACACTTCTGCTAATGTGCTGTTCGGTGCAGGCATGTTTTAAAGACGATAGTCTTTCTGGGGACCTTCGACGGAAAAATTTTGGTCTGTCTGTCTGTGTGTCTGTCTGTCTGTCTGTCTGTCTGGCTGTCTGGCTGTCTGTCTGTCTGTCTGTCTGTCTGTCTGTCTGTCTGTCTGTCTGTTGGTCCACACTTAACGGCATTGGGTACTTGAAACGGCCGACCCCATCCGCAGCGCCCATCTGTGTTGCTCAAGGTTGAGCATTCATGCTGGTGTCAATTAAACAGCAATTATTGCGCATGTCTGGTTCACTATAACAACACGTATAGATTCTGTATGTGAGCCTTTTACTAGAAAAGGCATATATAAGTAGTTTTAAGGACCGTAACGCTTATCACGGTGCGCTGACCATGCAACGCTTGCACGGAAAGACAAGTGTTTCCAACGCTTTGCTAAAATGAGACGGTGGTGGCACCTACCCGTCGCCTTGCGTTCTACACCTTATCACCTCTGAGGCGGGCGCACACACCCATCTCAGAGCCACGCGCTTTGTTTTCTAAAAAATGCCAGATGGCGCCTATGTCTAACGTGTGACGTGGCTTTATGCGCTCGTTTGCTTCAACTGCACGCTGGAGGCACTCTAACGTAGCACCTACCGAATACCATTCACCAATTTTTTTTGTGCAGAACATCAAATAAATGTCTTGTTCACTCTCTCCACACGTAAGACTATCGTCTTTTAAAGACATCTGCAGATTACATGCAGATACGGGGCCATTTTTGTGCTCTTCAATTTGCGTACTATTTTGGTAGATTGCTTCGCATGAAATAAAGCTGTTTGAAATGATTCGCAGCACGTTTGTGAGTAAATTCTTTTTGGCTCAAGAAACTGCTCCGCTGCTCGCTTTGTTAGGTTTTCTCTGTGCCGCTACGTGCATCCAAATTCACTTCATCAGTGAGATTTTGTGAAAAGTGAAGCTATGCTCAGTATCCCTATCTCTGCCGTTCACAAAGTGCTTGAAGCTCTAACGAGCAGAATAAGAGAAAAGTGGTGAATCTTGAAAATTGTTTGGTAGCTGAAGCTAGGTCGTAATCATTAAGTGAACACTCCTGCCTTATTAACGGCTTGCGCGACACCTAAGATTGCTTTGTCGTTGCTATGGCAACTGCTTGTAATTGTTTTTTTTTTGAAAAAGCCATGTAAAGTGGGTAGGAAAAAATAATTACGAAGGTGGGACAGAAAACGTAGGCAACATTTTTCTTTCATTTCTTTGGTTCATGCCGGAGTCAAGTGTGGAGCGTCTACTGCCGTGTCGCGTTGTGCGCTGCATGTGTAGTTGTGTGCGTTTATGGCAGTCTACTCTTCTGCGGGTCTTATATCGTTGCCTATACGTTCATTTCATGTGTGTAATTTATAAACACGACTTGGCAGCTGTATGTCCACGTCTCGCAGTGTAATGAACCTCTCTTTGTGCCTGTGTTTATCAAGGAGGAGGAGGAGGAGGAGGAGGAGGAGGAAGGGAAGAAATGAAAGGCAGGGGGGTCAACCAGACGCACGTTCGGTTTGCTACTCTGCACTGGGGGAAGGGGTGAGGGGATTAAGGAAGAAGACAGAGATAACATTAACAAAGAGGGCGTGGGCTTGTGCTTGCAAATATTATAACTTCAACATTAAAGTTTTCGCTTCTCCAATAATTATGATGTTTTAATTAAATTGTGTGCATAGACGCACACTGGCATCGTGTGCTTGCCACTTTGGCGGTGCAGCTTACACAAAGCTCATCGATGCACGCAAATTACGCGTTAAAATTATGAAGTGTGGCCTCAGAGACGAAAGTGCACCTAGAAGTGGCCTCGGAGGCTGTATAATAATTCTGGTTACTATAAAATGGCTTTCGAGACAGTCTTATCAGCAGTATGCCATCTCTCAGGCTGCAAAGTTTTTCAACACCCGTTTGGTGCGCTGCGAACCCAAATCAGCCGCAGGGGTCTATGAAAGTATCTTCTCCTTACTTTTTGTATTACTCTATGTTACGCATTTCCTTGACAGCAAAAAGCACGAGAAGGAATGTGGTCAGTGTGTGGTGACCAGTAGCGTAGCAAAAAAAATTGCGTATTTACGAAGTGAATAATGATGATGGAGTTTGCTCCAGAGGTTGAATCCGGCAAACAGTGAATCCTGTCTACATATGCTCAATCATCATCATATAAAGACGTGACACGAGAGTTGTTGGGTTTTGATTGTATATAAACGGTATATACACAATGTTGTTTTTTAAGAGCCACACCACACGACATGGTGCCAGCCCACAAGTATGATACCATGCGCAGTCTGAGACAACCATTGCCCAACGCATTCCGTCGTCTTGTCACAATTTGATGTTGGGCTGTTCTAGTTAGAGGCACAGCGCGTGACTCATCGTCTGTGTAGACCACACATTGCACTGCCGGCAGACGCGTCATTGTCGGCACTCAAGAAGCTGCAACGTGCGACGCCTGCAGCGGCATCGACCATGGCGTTCACACCACTTCCACCACCAGCATTTCGAGCACGCGTTTCCTTCTTCCTAGCTACTCATAGCGATGCGCAGTCATCGTGGTCCTCGCCCGCTGCTTGAAGCCAGTATGGAGCCTCGCCCGCAGCATCATAGAGTACCATATAATGTTAAAAGAGGACTCTGCGATATGCCCATGCCACTTATATTGGAGTGACTCAATGGTTGCTTCTCCACTCAGAGTGAATATATCTGCGGCGGCCGCCATTATCACTTCCGCTGCATACAGGATTTGCTGTGGCGCGTAGTGGCCCATTAGCTTAACGTGAATGATTGTAGCAATACGAACCTGAACATGCAGACAAAACATGCCGAAGAAAGACGGCACGTGAGCTCTACAGTTTGGCGAAGACGCTGCAGGTACTACAATGGCAGAGGAAGCAGTACAAAAGGTGGCAGCACCCTGAGCGGGGGCGCGCCCATCGAAGCACCCTAGCTGATTTAAATTCACAGCGCTCCAAACGGTCGTTAGAAACCTTCGGCGACTCAAAGATTGAATATCGCAGAAAATGATGTTTCGAAAGCAATTTTGTAGTGACAAGACAAATATACAGCCTCCGAGACCACTTCTACGTGCACGCTCGTCTCTGAGGCCATACATCAATTTCTTGTTAACGCATCGTGTGCATGCATTGATGAGCTTCCTGTAAAGTGCACAGCTATAGCGGCAAGCACACGATACCAATGTGTGTCTATGCACAGATTTCAATTACAACACGAGAATCATTGAAAAACCGAAAACATTATTTTCAAGCAATAATTTTGGATTTTTGGTGAGCACATGCTCACTTTGTTAGTGTTTGATAAACACAGACACAAAAAGCGGTTCATTGCAACGCTAGACCCTAATATACAGCTAGAATATTATGAATATAAATTATACAAGAAATAACGATTTAGGCGACGATATAAGAAGACTGCTACCATAGTGTTTCATAAAGAAAGCAACAGAATACCAATCAAGAAGGGTGTAAGACGGGGGGGGGGCACAATATCCCCAATGCTAATTACCGCGTGCTTACACGATGTTTACAGAAGCCTAGAATGGAAACAGTTAGGGATAAGAGTTAATGGAGAGTACCTTAGTAACCTGCGCTTCGCCGATGACATTGCATTGCTGAGTAACTCAGGGGACGAATTGCAACTCACGATTACGGAGTCAGACAAGGAGAGCAGAAAGGTGGGTCTTAAAATTAATCTGCAGAAAACGAAAGTAATGTACAACAACCTCGGAAAAGAGCAGCGCTTTGAGATAGGTAATAATGCACTTCAATTTGTAAAAGACTATGCCTACTTAGGGCAGGTAATAACCGCCGAGCCGAACCACGAGATTGAAGTAACTAGAAGAATAAGAATGGTGTGGAGCCCATTCGGCAAGAACTCTCAAATTATGACAGGTACATTGCCACTATTCCTCAAGAGGAAGATATATAACAGCTGTATCTTGCCGGTACTTAGCTACGGAGCAGAAACCTGGAGACTGACAAAGAGGGTTCAGCTCAAATTGAGGACGACGCAGCGAGCAATGGAAAAAAAAATTGGTAGGTGTAACCTTAAGAGACAAGAAGTGAGCAGAGTGGATTAGGGGACAAACGGGGGTTAAGGATATCATAGTTGAAATAAAGAAGAAGAAATGAACATGGGCTGGGCATGTAGCGCGTAGGCAGGATAACCGCTGGTAATTAAGGGTGACAAACTGGATTCCCAGAGAAGGGAAGCGCGTTAGGGGGAGACAGAAGGTTAGGTGGGCATATGAGATTAAGAAGTTTGCGGGTATAAATTGGCAGCAGCAAGCACAGGACCGGGTGAACTGGCGGAACATGGGAGAGGCCTTTGTCCTGCAGTAGACGTAATCAGGCTGATGATGATGATGATGATGATAATGATGATAAGAAGACCCCCAGAGGAGTAAAAATGCAATAAGCGCACACAAGTACACATACAATGCACAAGCCGAAATGACAGTAGTTGCCTCAGCACCTCGCTGTGGCATGAACCGAAAAAGAAAATAAAAGTGCGGCTACGTTTTCTTTCCCACTTTTGCAATAATATTCTGCTACACATTTTACATAAGTCTTTCACGAAAAACAGTCAAAAGCAGTTGCCGCAGCAAAAAACAAAGTAATTTTAGGTGTCATAGAAGCTGTTAACGAGGCTGGAGTATTTACTCAAATAATACGTGCTAGCTTTAGAGCTAGAAAACATTTTTATAAACTCACCAATTCTTTTTTATTGTGCTCGTTAGAGCTTCAAGCATTTCGCGCAAGGCACAGAAAACTATGCTGAGCATAGCAGCACTTTTCAGAACATCTTACTCATGCAGTGAATTCGAATACATGTAGCCGCGCAAAGAAAACCTAACAACGCAAGCGGCGACTCCAATTCTTGAGCCAAGAAACACTTTTCTCGCAAACGTGCTCCGAAGCATTCCAAATGGTTTTTCTTCATGTGAAGCAATCCACTAAACAGTGCACGAAGTGAAGCGCACAAAAAGTTGTCTGTGCAGAACAGCACAACGCCACAAATATTTGGTCAGGGCTTCAATGACAGATGCAATACGCACCTAAAAAGGTATTGTTGGCGTTCGTACTTAGTAGCAGCCAAGCTGAGAGGCAGAAGAAACAAGTGAAGACCGCGACGCACCCCCAGCGCGTTATCGCACATCTTTAGGGCATCTCCCTGCTGCTCTTCGTGCTTATTCATTGCCGTAAATTCACATGAACACGGAGTGCGACAACGTTCCCGTCGCGTCGACGCCATGTACACTTCTCTCGCATGTGATTCATGCCTGATCTAAGCCCGCTGACATCGCGCTGTGCAATCGCAGACGATAAAGCCGAATTCAGGCCACTATCAAGGTAAACTGGTAGCATAACTTACATAGAAGCCTCTGGGTCCGGTAGTCGGTGGCTCTTTTCCACCGTCACCATCTGCATGTGGAGGGGACAACTGACAGTAAACAAAAAATAAGAAATGAAATATGACGTCACAACCGGATGCAAGAGTGACGTCGCGTATTTGCCCTTGAAAGTAAAGTTTTTCCTCATTGGTAAGGTTTTGCGTGCCGTAATTATTACGCGACTATATTGCACCTCGGGGCTCGCTAATTGCATGCGGGAGAGAAAGGGAAACAAACAAAACAAAAATTGAGGAAGGACATTTGTTTTAATAGCCAAACTATGTACTCACAATATGTACAAAAAACTTTGCGGAGGCAATTGTGATACAAATTTTCACAATAACAAAAAAATAATAGTTCGCAAACTCACGTTGCCCAATCATCGAAACTACTGCAGTGAGACAGCAGCTTTGGCAGCTGTAGAGTACAGCGTCTCAATGCTTATCGTGTCCCGTTCACCGTCCCCTAAGGCGAGGGCATGCTGGCCGTGCGCCAGCGAAAGCAGTCGGAAGTCACAGGAGCGGCTACCTACACATTCTGGGAGCTAATTCTGCTCTGAGATATCACACCAGCAAACAACACATAAAAATTGAGTAAGCTTCTAAAGGTACGTATGAAACCACCCCGGAAAAGTGAGCGATGCTTCACTGACCTGGGGATACGTTGATCCAAAGAAAACGCTGAACTAAACACGAGCTCTGAAAGCAAATTACCTGGATACGCCCCCCCATTTCCATTTATGTTACTTGGCGAAAAATTTAGGCTATATACCTTTAGCCAGGTTTGAGATACACCTTGAAGTAAGTGTATAGGTAACGTTAACATATATGAAATTACGACGATTTCATGAAACATTTGTAGTGAGGTTTTAGTTGTGTGTCCCCTTCTAGCCTAGGCGCGCTTCAATCGTCCCACGGTTGTAAATGTCGTTTCGTTCCTCTTTTCGTTCCGACTTTCGCGACCCATTGAGATTGACCTTGCCACTACCACACTCGCAAAAACACCTAGACGTATTATGCACTAAAAGGCACTGTAGTAGATAAATTGTACCCGTCTTTTCTTGAAGCAGTCAGTGATGTTTTGTCATCTTATGGCTGGCGTGAAGCAGCGTAGCTCTGCCGTTTTTGGCCCAGTGACCACTCTTGTGATTTGTATGTTACTCTATGACTGTGCTCAGGCAAGCGAGCGTCGGATGGATGAATGGATGTATCCGACTGTGCCCTTCAGGTCAGGGGGTGGCTCACCCACCAAGCCAAAAAGTTTAAGGATTGAATTCCACTCGCACGTTGATTGTAGCCACCAATCAGTTAACCTCCTCCTGGTTATTTCTACTTGTTTAAAGTCTGTTTGGCCTTCACTGTCCCTAAACTCCAGTGCTTTGAAAAAATGTGCGCCGTTATCTTGGACTATATGGCGCAGCAATTTACAGAACATTATGAGGTGTCGAGCCGATTCTTCTCCTTTCCACACGCACAACATAACGTGTCTGTGCCTTCGTATTTGGCTCGGTTCGTCTTGGTCCACAATACTCCCGTTCTGGCCTCGAACAGCAAACTACCCCGAAAATTATCGTAATCTCTTTTTTGCAATTTGCTGCTCAAAAGTTCGGTAGGTCTCCAGTGATGATTTCGTAAGCATTCCAATCTTCCACAAGTCCCTCTGTGTTTCCTTCACTTTCCTCTTAACCGATGTCTCGTTTAATTTTGGCATTCTGCTGTTGTCTGAAAACTTGCGTGACAACTTTCCGGATCGCTTCTTTTATTTAGTGTACAGTTAGCTGAAACTTTCCTAGCCCAACGCTCCTCTCCCATTGTTCTCAATTGCTCCTCAACTTCTCTCTTGCTGCTAGCTTTCCTGCACTCGAACAATGTCCATCCTATTTGACCCTGCACCCCCTGATTTGGGGTATTCTCATGTGCTCCCAAAGCAAGTCTACCTCTGCGACGTTGCTTAATGTCTAGTCTTGCTTGAAGTTCTGCTTTGATGCTGTACCTAACCTTTGATTTCGTCATATGTATTTCATTTCCGCAGTGTCCTATTATTCATTATAGCTGCATTACTGTTACCCTTAGTCATAATGTATCATTCGTGCTCCCTTAGGTACTCAGCCTCATTATTTATCCTCTAGTGAAGAGGAATGCCCACTACTGCAGCGACATCGACACTTGGGCGCGAGGCACGAGCGAGGACTGTCCGGTTGCTGCTGCGACGACGCCCATATACCCTGCTAGCTCCTGCTGCTTCTGTACCGACGCTGCTACTCCTTTTGACCTTGCATTTACATTATATTTTGGTGTAGAGTGCTGCTGTCTTCTCTAGTCCTGGAACTGCGTAGCCGGAAGCTGCCAGCCGTCATGCCTGACGGTGCTGTCTTCACACCCCCACCAGCTTCGCCACGCAGGGGCTGTCCGGGTGTCCAGCTCTTGCGAAAACCCAAAATCTTCAGCGGCACTGACGAGAAAGACGTTGCAGATTGGCTGGAATCTTATGAACGAACCAGAGCTACTAACAAATGGGATGATTCCACGAAGGTTGGTACCATGATGTTTTATTTACATGATGTTGCCAAGCTGTGGTACAGAAAACGTGAGGCAGATATTCACACTTGGATGACCTTCAACACCTGCATCGCAGATGTTTTTGGACACTCTGGAGTGCGAAACCTTCGCGTAGAAGAAGGCCTACGAAGACGGTCCCAACGAACTGGTGAGACATTCTCTAGTTACATTGGGGACATACTCTACCTCTGCCGACGTGTCGACCCGACGATGGCGGGAAGAGACAAGGTACGACATATTATGAAAGGCATTTCCGACGACGCCTTTCAAATGCTGCTCTCGAAAAACCCTGTCACTATCTCTGAGCTCATCGAGTTGTGTCCGAGTTTCGACGAGCTCCGACGACAGCGTCTTCTCACGCGACGCCGTAACGTCCCGGATGACACCCTCTCAAGCCTGCCGACCACCTCTGACTTTCAGTCGCTGCTATCGCAGATCAAGGCATTTGTTCGTGCTGAGGTCACTTGTTAGCTATCGCTGCCAATAACAGCAAGCTAAGCACCGTCACCTCAGCCAGCAAACATTCGCCAGGTCATCCACGAGCAAGTTTGCGCGGCTCTGCCATTTGCCCGTGCCACTGCACTGTTGCCGACCCCTGTTGCCTGTGCCGAGGTAAATGCACCTCTAAGCTATGCTGAAGTGGTCGCTTGACCACCTCTTCAGACTTTTACGTCACTACCATCAGCCATGCCACTGCTACCAACTCCTCGGCTCGCGCAGACAAGTTCCGTCCAGAGTAGTGGACAAGGGCGTATTCTCGACAATCGGCCAATATACTTTGCCTGTGGCCTACCTGGCCACATAGCGCGATACTGCCGTCGGCGCGTCCCTGTATACCACCAGAGCTACGACCAGACCTTCGAACATGCCCCTTATGTGCCACTGCGCCCTTCGTTCCCAGGCTCTCAGCCCCCCTACCCGATGTCATCGTACGCCGACCATCGCTCTTCTGTTAACCGCCGCTCGCCATCGCCTCGACGCCACTCGCCATCGCCGATGCGTCGTCGTCCTTCATCGCCGGAGTGGGAAAACTGATTGCCGCAGTTGCGGAGGCAGGAACTGGGTTGCCCGCGAAAAGACCGAGGCCTCTCTCTTCACCAATGAATGTTCTCGAAGTATATGTGGACGGCGTCGCTGCACTCGCTCTTGTCGACACTGGTGCCGCAGTTTCAATAATCAGTGCCAGACTATGCCGCTTGCTCAAAAAAAGTTATGACGCCACTAGAAAATATATTACTTCGTACAGCAGCGCAGAACACGTCACGCCGGCTGCGGCCTGTACTGCTTGCATCACGATTGATGGTGTCATCAATGTCGTCGAATTGCTGGTGTTGGATTCCTCCTCTCATGTCCTGCTTTTGGGTTGGGACTTTCTCTCCGCTAATAAGCCGTCATCAACTGCTCTCGCCCTGAGGTTGCGTTTGAAGTGTTTAGTGACGCTCCTTTATATGACGCTCTTGAAACCGGGGACAAACTATTTGTTGCTGAAGGTGTTACCATACCGCCACAATCTTTTGCATTTGCCATGGTGTCTTGCAATGCGCTCGCCGAGTTGAATGCCCCTTTCATGCCATCTGCCGTTGTCGTTCTTCGCAAGTGTTCGCCGCTACCTCATGCCTCTTTGAAACTTCATGATGGCGTCAGCAGACTGCTCATCGCAAATCTGCTGTCATGTCCGGCAACACTACTTCGGGGCGAGTGCGTCGGGCGTGTTTACGGTCTCGACCCTTCTGCAATTATAGACATGCCGACTGGTTATTTTACCAAATACGAAGTCGCTGAATTGACCTGTGCCTCTTCGCTGCAGACTACTAGACCTGAAATACTGAGCAACTCCATCACCGACACGTTAACAGTTTCGCAACGTGCTCAGCTTCTACGACTCCTGAACAAGTTTTGTTCTTCCTTTCACTGCCAGCCAAGTCCCCTCGGCCGCACGTCAGCTGTGTGTCACCGCATCGACACAGGCACCAATGAACCACTGCGTCAAAACCCTATCGCGTGTCCGTGACAGAGCGCCAGGTTATCGGTGACCAAGTAGCTGACATGCTTAAGCGCGATGTAATCCTGCCTTCAAATAGCCCCTGGGCATCTCCAGTCGTTCTCGTTAAGATGAAAGACGGGTCGATTCGCTTGTGTGTTGACTAACCTCGTCTTAACAAAATAGCTCGAAAAGTCGTTTACCCCTCACCGAGAATCGACGATGCCCTTGACTGCCTCCTAGGAGCGGAGTTCTCATGCATTGACTTACGGAGCGGCTACTGGCAAGTCCCTATGGCGCCTGAAGATCAGTCTAAAACAGCCTTTGTCACACCTGATGGCCTTTACGAATTCCGCGTCATGCCTTTCGGCCTTTTTAACGCGCCCGCAACATTCAAGAGGATGATGGACAATCTTTTGCTTGGCCTGAAGAGGAAAACATGCCTGTTCTACTTAGATATTGTCGTTATATTTTTGCCAGATTTTCCCACGCATCTCAGCAGGCTAGATGAAGTATTGCAGTGCCTAACTGATACCGGCCTTCAGCTCAACCTGAAAACATGCCGATTTGGCGCAAGTCAGCCCACGATCCTCGGTAATGTTGTCTCCAAAGATGGTATTCTTCCTGAAAGCGCCAAGCTTCAGGCAGTTGCAGAGTTCCCTAAACCTGCATCTCTGACAGAACGGCGCAGCTTCTTTGGCCTCTGCTCGTATTTCCGCCGCTTTATTCGGAATTTTGTGATGATCACCGCCCCCTTAACTGAACCTATACGGTATGACTCGAAAAGTTACGCTTAGTCACCCGCCTGTCATGATGCCTTCAAAAAGTTGCGCCACCTGTTAACCTCACCGCCAATCTTGCATCACTTCGACCCTACTGCTCCGATCGAGGTAAACACCAATTCTAGCGGTGTTGGACTAGGCGCTGTGCTTGCGCAGCGCCAATATGGATTCCAGGAGTACGTAGTCGAATATGCAAGCCGTACTCTCATTAAAGAGGAGAAGAAGTATTCTGTGACAAAGAAGGAGTTTCTGGCAATTATATGAGCTCTAGGTAAATTTAGAACATACCTATGTGGTCACTCTTTCGACGTAGTCACTGATCACAATGCACTTTGTTGGTTATCCACGTTGAAAGACCCCTACGGCCGTTGAGCTCGCTGGACTTTGTGGTTGCAAGAGTTTCACATGCGTGTTGTCTACAGGTCCGGCCGACGTCACACTGATGCCGACGTCCTAT